>NC_136057.1:1623141392-1623741392 GCF_964261635.1 Lissotriton helveticus
TGTGTGTGTGTGTGTATGAGAGAGAGTGTCTCAGTGAGTGTGTGAGTGCTTGTGTAGGTCTGTGAGTGGATGTATGAGTGGTGCTATGCATTATGGGCTTTGCATATTTAGGGTATTTAAAAGGGAGAACCATGAACTCTGCTCTCACCAGGAGAAGACTAGAAAGACACCACACATTACAGTCACTCCACATCAGATTGTGCTCCATTAGTTCAACGATGAATACACCTCCATTAAGGATTTCAGATCGTTTTACAACATGGAATAAGAGAGGAAACACACTTGCCTTTGCCAAGCCCAAGAAGTTAGCATTGTTTCTACTTTACTGAAGAGGAGCTTCATCTGGGGCACCTGCTAAGTTTTTATTTGTAAGTGCTTCCTGTAATGTTTAATTTCTGTCAAATCAAGGCCAGAATCAAACCTCATTATTTCAAAGAAGAGTCTCCAGTTTTGCCAAAAACGTCTACCCAACTGTATTACGTTCATTTGGTTAATTAGTAAGTGCTACCTCGTTGGGTAAATGTCGGTGCATATTCTATGCTGTAAAGGACTACGAGGTGTTAATGTAATTTCAGCAATGTGATTGTTCCTCTAACGTCTTCATCCACAAATCTGTGAGAAAGTGAATCCTCATCAAGAGACGATGAAGAGACTACAAAGAGGTGAATCTCTACCAAACAGGGGTACTTCCCCATAACTAAATGAAGTAGGTGCTTCTTTGTTTGGTGGACAGATCCTTGTATTCCTCTCCATCAATTACGCATCACCAAAATTGTCTGGAAATGTGCTGGAGGGCCTTTTGGTAAGCTGGCCATCAACATGGGAAAAGGTGGGAAGACTTTGCATACTTTAAGGAAAACAAGTGTGCCAAACAGGTGGAGCTTTAGCCATTTGCATGCTATGGGTAAGTAAAAGGGAGAATCATGGACTCTGCGCTCACCAGGAGATGACGAGAATGAAACCTCTCGTCACAGTCACCCCAGATAAGATTGTGCTCCAATAGATCAACAATACAGTCACTTCCATTAAGGATTTCAGATCGTTTTTTACATGGATTATGAGAGGAAACACACTGGCTTTGCCTTCCCCAAGCCCAAGAACATAAGATACTTGTTTTACACAAAGGGAGAGGGGGCGTACAGTCCCACTCCCAGGGCATATTTCGGCCCGGGGACTCCATCGTCCTGGATCCAGTCGAAATTTAATGGGGGAGGGGGACCACACAGCCCCCTTCTCCCTGCTCTGATTTTGCCCCAGAACCCAATCCCTCAGGGCCCACCCATGTCTCCCTGAGTGCTTAGAGCCCAACCAGGACACCCAGTGTGCTATGATGGAGACTGATGGGGGAGTCTCAAGGCCCCCATGATCCCAGCCAGCTCCCCCACTGTATGCAGGACCAATTGTTTCATCCGTTTCCCTGCCGGTATGGAAGGGGGCAGGGAAACAGATGAAAACTCATCTTCCAGCAAGCAGGAGCGGATTGACAGCTCCCGCTTGTGGGAAGCTGAGTTATGTTTGCTCTCTCTTGGTGGGAACTGTCAGATCCCACCAAGTGAAAGCAAACTGCTGTGTTCTGGGGGTGGGCACCCCAGGACATAGCAGGAGTTGGCCCTGGAAGGTGGTGGTCCCCAGGGCCATTATTTTGGCTACAGGAGGTGTGGTCACACAGCACCCGTCCTTTACTTTTTACGGCCGGCCCCAGGGAGGTGGTAGTCCCTGGGGCAGTATATGGCCAGAGAGAGGGGCTGCATGGCCCCCTCCCACTGTTAAATATATTATGGGCCCTGGGAAGGTGGTGGTCTCTTGGGGCCCGGTGGGTATGTGCTAACCCACTTCAAATATTCTTATTGAGCCCCGCAGAGGTGGTGGTCCCCAGGTCTTCAACCAGTCCCAGGAGGAGAACCCACACAGCCCCCCCCCTTAAAAAAATAAAGACCTGGGATGTGGTGGTCTACCGGGCTCAAATGAGCCTTGGAGTCCAAAGATGGCTTCCTGGTTGTAATGTTGGCAGCCAATCAGATTTCAGCACAGGGACTGTTGAATCCTCAGAGGTTCACCATATATACAAAAAAAGAATTCTTTTAATATCTCGGAAACTACTGAACAGATTTACACCAAATTTTAAAAGCACTCTTTCTAAACCAAGAGCTGTCTGCCAAATTTGGTGTAATTCTGTCCAGCGTTTCAGGCTATAGTCATGTACAAAACTTCTAAAGGAATTACCATGGGAAATACACATTTTTTGCCCCCCATTTTTCTCAGTCCCGCTTGACTAATAGCCCTGAAACATTTCTAGCACAATAAGACCCACGGACACTTATTTGGGAAACTTTTATGAAGATTTGTCAAACAGCGCCAAAGATATAGGTAATTCAAACATTATGTTCCTAAGTATAACTACCTACTGGCCACCGTCAGGAGGTAAAATAAATATATGTCTATAAGTGATCTCCCGAAGTTTCTCCACAACACCAGATATCCACCCTTAAAGTCTTGCTTTAGAAATTGGACGTATGGGCTATGAAGCCCTGATTCACACCTCATTGAATCCTGCTGTGCTGCTTTAAATGAGGAGAGGCAGCACAGTAGGAGAGTCTTAATTGTACTTCTGTCCCCAGTTTCCAAGAGCACCGGTTGAAATGCGAGCCTGCACACCACTGTGATGAATGTGCAAGTTCACCTGACTTACCTTTAAAGACTGGGACATTTTTTGATTTTAGGAGAAAATGTCGGGACGCCGGGACTGTCCATCAACAACCGGGACTATCTGGGCAAATCTGGGACATCTGGTTACACTATACATTGCTTACTCTGTAATAGGCCAGGGAACACGATGCACCTGTCTTCTGCACTAACAGAACAAGTTACCTTCGGTAATACTCTGGTGGATGCTCTATCTAACCGCAGATTCCTCACATTGAGAGTACCCCAAGGAGCCAGACTCGATCCGCAGATTTTTCTTACCATTATTCCTGACACCAAGGACTCCGTCCAGTCCCAATAGTGACAAAGTACAGCACTCTGCTGCCTTTTGGCTAGGTTTGTTCTGTAAAAATTCAATATACAAATATATATATGAACACGTGACACTGGGGTGACATAAGTGCCACCCTGTGTACTGACATCAGTTTCTTTCTTGACTAAGTCAGTGGCATTTGATACAAGCATTATAATTTATCAGATGTGACAGTGTGCTGACTTCCAGATTGAGACCTTTTTTTATAGAAGGATAGAAGACTTCATTCCACCGAGGTTGGAAGGTGGTGAGGATTTGGTAACTTGTTCTTCTGATGGATACTTCTATTTGCAAACTCCTCACCTTGTAAACCGATCCCACAGCAGGAGATCCTAAGGTGGTGGGTGTGAGCAATGGCTGAAACAAAACAGTCCTTCAGGACCACAGGGGTAAAGTGTGAATCCCACAAAGAGTTGTTTGTCCACCCCATGGGCATTTATATGATTGATGTAAAAGGGCAATGCTCTACTGGGGTCCAAGTGGTGAAGCCTCTCCTCTCTTTTTGAGGGGTGCGGTGGACCGAAGAAGGACAGAAGACTGATGGTTTATAGCACATTAAAAGGCATCACAACTTTAGGCAGGAACACCACCTGGGTCTGAATCACCAGTTTGTCTGGGAAAAAAGTGGTGCATGGTGGGTGAATGGACACAGCTTGTAGCTTCAAGCTGAAGATAGCTCAAGAGAAAGACTGTTTTGAGAGTTAGTAGCTGCAAAGGGCAGCGGTGTATAAACTCAAATGGGGTACACTTAAGGCTAGTGAGAACCAAAGAAGATCTGTAAGGAGATGCCTCTTTTTGCATGATCACCCTCAAGGTTTAGACTGGGGCTCCTGGGTTTTCAACTCTGAAGGTGCACTGTGTCCTGCCAAACAGTCCTCAGTGCCAGTGCTCTGGCCTTTAAAAAGTACATGGATCACCCACAATTGGCAAAAGTTTAATTTTCTTATAAGTTCCTTTTATATAGCACAGAGGTACCTAAGGCCTGTAAGTTAAAGAGTCTCTCATGGACTGCAGCACTTATTGTGTCACCACAAGTGAAACAAAGCAAAGGATGTCTCCCAGCCAGTCTGCTGGCTGTCTGAGCTGTTTTTATTTGACTGCTATCTCGACTTTGCCATTTAAAATAATGGAAAACTCCAAATCTTCCCTTTCAATACTTATAAGGCAAGCCTACGGAGCTCTAAAGGCAGTGTGCATTATGTTAAAGTTTGGACATGAGTTTCTTAACTTTAAGAGCCCTGGCAGTAAAAACCCTACAATGTAATTTGTACTGTAGAAAGGCTATTAGCCCCATTCGCGAGTGCAGTTACACGCTTACAACTCAGCAATGCAACGTCTGTATGGGACTACTAAATTTGATAATTCAAGGTATTAAAAGAATTATTGCATTAAACCTGATTTGATGGTCAAATCAAATTTAATGTAACTTTTGGCCAAATGGCAACTTTAGTAAGTAGTCACTTTATATGCCCAAAGTTTTATAGTGACCATTTACAGTTTCTGGCCACAAGACAGCCTCCAGCCCTCTTGGGGGAGGTGTGAACGACTCTCAGAAAGGAACACAAAGGACCTGCACTTGGAAGAGGTGTGACCTCTCCCTGGCAGGAAGGCCAACGGGGGTGTGAGCCCAAAAGAAGAGCTTCAAATGGGAAGCAGTCTTTGAAGGGCAAATGGTGGACAGACAAGAGAGGGGCTTCTCTTTAGTATTTGTTAGCGTCGGGAACAGTAAGGAGAACACAGTTGCCAAACCGGTTTTTCGGTGGGCGTGTAGCCCCTAGGTAGTCACACCCCTGGGGTCAGCGATGGAGCTCTACACACACCAGGAGCAGGGTTCTTCCATCTTGAGAGTGGGCTGAATGGTGCGTTCTGGGATAGCTAGATGCCATGCTTCACAAGAAATAATCACTAGGTGGGTGGGGCCCGGGTAGCCCATTGGTTAGTACTCCTCATTTCTCTGAGGACACAACCTGGGCATTTAAGTGCCCCCCTCGGTATCCAGAATCACAAGTATGGTGAGTAAATAGTACCTGGTACCTTCACCTCCTGCACCTAACCCTCAAGGCGCATTTCAAATCCCTAGAGTTCTGTTGGAGGTTTTTTTATAAGTTCAGTCATTGAGACACACAAATTCAGATATAGTCCATGAGGTATTCTCACAAAGTGAGATTCCTTTATTTTCTTGTAGTATATTGTCGTGGGAACAGTTCAAACTAGATACAGCTTACACACGTTTCGTGGAGAACACTCTTCTTTTTGAAGGCCATCTTGAAAAAGTAATTTCACATTTCTTTCCAAAGTATGGGAGTGCATCCATAAATCCATGTATACATCTTTCTATCACTCCCCCACAAGTAGGTATCAGGAGAATCAATAGCTGTTGGGCAGCAATTCACTCCACTGCGATTTTTATAAATTGATGACAGATATTGTGCCTCATTTCTTTCTTTTTTGACTGTTTTGGTACTTCCTAATGGTATACACTTGCTCCTTTGAAAAAAACCTGACTGCTCAGAGCCTAGTTATCCAGGGTTGAGCTAAGGTTTTCAAACAAATCTGACTGGACCCAGTAAAGGTAGTGAGATTATTACACGGTAAGGTCTCACTAAAACACCATAAAATAAACAGTTTTCCTCACACGGTCCCACTGTGACAACACAAAAGGCTTGGGTGGAAACATATGAACCAGACCTGTAAGAAAATACATCACAGCATATGATTTAAATAGGGATGGCTGGCCCAGTAAACACAAAAATGCCGATAGGGCTGATAAATAACTTTCAACAGTGCTCACCGTAAGTTCTTGCTGGGATGAAGACAGCACAAAAAGCACAATGTCCTACAACTTTGCCTATAAAGGATTTGCATGGCAGGGTTTACAACAGACCACAAAAGTATCCCAGGGTCCTGAGTGAACAGTTTATGTAGATGGATGCCTAGTCACTAAAATGGCATCTGCTACTTTGAGAGAGAGATTGAAAACTGTTGCTGCTCAATCTGCACTTTGAGCTGTAGATTGTGCAGGCCTGGGTGCAGGACCCTACCCCTGTGCTGCAACAGAAGATCCTCCTAAAGCATCAGCTTGATTGAGTACAAATACTCATACCCAGACTGTCTGGTTATCGTGCTCTCCCAGCCCGGTCTGGAACCCTAGGATGACTTGAGCCTGGTTATTCCTGGTCTTCTTCAGAAGTCTGGGCAGGAAAGGTGGAATTGGAAGGCATGCAGGAGTCCCGAGCTCCACTCTAGGTGAAATGCATCTCCAGAGAGAGGCCTTTCGGGATCTCGAGTGTGCAAAAGTGTTGACATAATGCATACTTTGTGGTAGTGAAAAGATCAGGCCAGGGTTCTCCCCTTTGCTGGAAGATGCTCTGCACCATCTATGGGTGTAGCTGTTCGTGATCCACCGGGTGACAGCAGCTGAGTTGGTGTGCACTGGCAATTAAAGATCCTGCCAGGTGGCTCAGGACTAGGTAGATGATCAGCTGACTCTGGCAGTTCCAGAGGTGCAGGTCCTCCTTATACAGGGCCCAGGACCCCACTCCGCCCGGCTTGTTGCAGTACCACATGGCAGTGGTATTGTCCATGAGGACCTGGACCAGTCTGCCTATGATAGACTGTAGAAAGGCCTCTATGCCATAAAAATGGCCCTTAACTCCAAAAGACGGATTTGGAGACAGGTTTTCACCGGAGAGTCCGTATTTCTCTCAGATGTTCTCCCCAACAAAACAGAGAAGCATCTTTGCTGTGAAAGTGGGCCTTGGTGTTGTCCTTTAGTCACCCCTTTCTGAAGGCTTGAAAGGGGCAATTCTGTTGTGAATACTGCCTCATGGATGCAGAAAGGCAGAGGGAACATGCTGTGTTCCTGCTTTACTTGAAAGGCTCCAGCGCACAGCCATCTTTATCTCTGCAGTGGAAGGTACCATTGCATGGAATGTTGAATCAGTGATGGCTGAGAGCCTCCTAAAAAGTGTGGCTTTCACCCATGTGTGGTGCCAAAGTGCCCCAATGGTCCCAATATCCATGCTCCAGCAGTCAGAGGTGTTCCACCTAGGGCCGATGATGTACTTCTCTGCATCCTCGCAAACTTGATGATTTGCACAAGGTTGGTGCAGCATTCGTCAGGGACTATCAGCAATATCTTGCTGATCATATCCCACATGAATAACATTCTAGTAAGCAACTAGCATTTACAGAATGAACGACAAAACTGCCGGAGGAAAATATCTTCTTCCCTTTGAGGTTTAGTAGGAAATTAATTAGGGTTTAGCCTACTCATGGACGCCTGGACCACTAAACGTTCTGGCGTGGGGTGTTGGGAGAAAATTTGGGTCACCCTGGTAGATCTGTCGCTTCTGGCCATTTGCCTATTTACCACCAGGCAATGTCAGGATTTGTTCAAGGTGCCCATAAGGGTGCCCATCGATTTATTGAATGAAAGAAGAGGTTCTGTGAAAGCGTGCCCAGGTTGCAGGACTTCTGTTGGTACATTGGTCTTAACCTCAATGGACAGGAGCTCCACGTCTACGAATTCAGCAGCCACTCATAACCCCTGCAAAAGATGTCAATTCCGCTGTAGAGGAATCAACAGGAATTCAAACCAGTGTCTGGGGAGGTGTCTAGCCTAATGGCCGCATGAAGTTTCATATAAAGATTGTTATAGTAATAGGGTGCATCATCCCAGCCATCTCTAGTATCATCCTGACCATGTTCAGAGTCTGAGTCAAAAGGAATATGAAGCATTTGTTGACCAGTTCTGGGTAATGACAGTAGTCTGTCAGAGTCCGAATGTGGTTTGGTCCGGCTGTACAGAAGAGTGTATAGGGTACGATTAAGTTCAAGGTCATGTCTGGTTCACCTCAGAGTCAGATAAAACAATAGTTGGTGCCAGAGTCAATATGGCAAGGGCTGGTGTGGACTGTGGCACCAGATTTGAAGTCCTGATTTGGAGAGTTGAGACACAGATGGCATTGAGGATGGATCGGCCAATGGTATTCCGACTGCAGGCCTCCTCAGATCCTTTGAGCCCGAAGGCTTACAACTGGGAGCCAGAAGCATGCCAAAGATGTGGAACATGGCTTCTTTGAAAGCCTCTGGCTGTTGCATCATTAACGAGGGAACCAAACACTTTGGGTACATTTGGATAAGCTGTGGGATTGGTGCTCTAGTGGGGGACCAGGACTGGGGCAAAAGAGGTCTGTCCGACATTTGCTTGTGACAATCTCTATAAGGTTTAAATCCTGTAGACTTCAGTAGGGACATGTTCCCTTGCACACTGTACAATAAACTATTTTGAAGAAAACTTGTGACAGATGATAAATAGTTTGGGGTGTACTCTCCAAATCCAGGTCCAAAGGCTTTGAAAGAAAGGATCTGACATCAGCACGCAGGGGTGACATTTATTGGTGACCCCTGTATGACTTCCGAGGAGGGAATAAGTTGATGAGGAGCCAAAGGAAACCACTTGTTGGGAGCAATCATGAGAAAAATCTAGTCTGATGCCTGGGGTACTCTGAAGGTGAGTAATTTGCAGTTAGAAGTATCCTTCAGAATAAGACTACAGTGATATAAAATTGGTTATTCTTCTCCCATATATTTCTCCTCACCACTCGTTAAAAGGGTGGTGGCAAACCATGGGCTGCTTAGTCTGATGCAGCATCAGAGCACCCGATGACTCCATATCATCAGAAACACCTTATTTCATAATTGTCTTTGCTTCTATAAACCATTTTGTTTTGAACATGTAAGCCAGTTTGATCACTTGAAGAAGATTAGAACAAACTTACTCATGATTACATTGGATTGTTAAATATAAGCCCAGGTCTGGAGAACTGTGTCTCTGATGACAAGTATATCTGATAACATTTCATGTCCCTTTGTTACTTAAGATAACATTCATGGGTGGCATCTCCATTGGGATGTAGGATACATAACAGTGTCAAGTACATAGCGTATAATGATTTTTTAAATATTCTGAATCAATGTAAAACGGTTTAATCGGTCTCTGTTTTTTTATGAACGTGCTGTGGCCCACTATCTCCTCCTTCCCAATTTTCTAGATCATCAGAAGTTGCACAAGTTTCCAATCTACGTAGATTTTGGTAATGGGACTAGGGGATGATTGTGTATATCTGGGTTTTAGAAAAACCCTGCTTCTAATACCCTACACCGAGTAATTATGGGAATTTGCTCATTCTACATTACATTTGAATCACAGCTGGACTGGGAACCGAACCGGTCCAGGCAAACCGCTCGGCCAGACCCTGGAGGGAATAAAGGGGACGGTTAAGGGAGCGGGGTGGAAGGGAAATGGTAATGGAAACCTTTTGATACAGTGGGATGAGGCCGATATTGCCCCCGGTATCAAAACGTCCCCCAGGGGTCCAAAACCGGCCTCCACCAGTGAAATGCCTGGTGCACGCTACGGCCAGTTCGGTTCCGATTTGAATACTTTCTCTACTCTCACAGCTTCCCCTCGCCCCTCAAGAATTCACTAATGTCCACCTCGTTCCCCTGCAAGGGCCTCATATCCATCAGAAAATGCCAAGGTAACATCCTCCCAGTCACAGTCCCGGATGACATTTCCCAATCCAAACATTGTTGATTCACCTCTGAGGAGAGCTCTGCTGAGGCCCTGTACATCCATACCTGAGTAGCACCATGAGAAGTCAGGACCTCAGCTTCTCGACCCTTTCCTCAAGAGAAAGGTCTGATAAAGTACCATTTAATAATCAAATGCATTAAGTAAATGATTGCTATGTGATCAATCTGTCTATGATTGGAAATACTGCACTTTCTTCCTTGTTCCACAAGACACCCAGCATTCACCAGAACACAGTCGAGAGAACAGAGCATTTCACATACAAGCAACACAGCACAGATATGCCTTTTAGATGGCTATTAGGAGGCTCCCTCCCACCCAACAACATTAAACAATACTCCAGGAACATCCAACACGACGCATTAAACAATATAAATAATTCATTCAACTCCGCTCTGAGAAGCCACATATTCTATCGTGGGACTCCCAAATGCACTTACTATCTAACATTTCATATTTTTCAGTTTTCAGAATAAATGTATAATTCATTCTACACCAGCAAAACTTCCAGAACTCTCATGTGCACAATACAACGTCACAGCCATCTAGCTGGCAATGTGTATTCGCCTCAACAGCACGCCCTTTTCCTCAAACCAACATACAAAACAACCATAGAGAACACATCGCTATAACCAAACCACGTCCGGATGCACACACACACAATTTTATGAAAGCTTCAAAGCAGTATATCTGTCAAACAATGAAGCTCAACAGAATACTAACCTATGGACAACTATTAACCCCTGTGAAATGAAGTAAATGGTAAAGTCCTACAGCATACACACAGTGAAGAAAAGTTCCTAAAAATGGAAGGCAGGTTTCATTGGTCCCTTTAAACAATGTAAGTCAAGACTAAACACAAGATGGGACAAACACACCTTCACTAATCAATCATACACCACCATATAACTCCGGACGATTATAAATGACTGAACCATACCGAAATGGCACCCAGAGTCCAAAAGCACTAGAAAACCTCAGCTAAGTATACAAACGCAGTACACGGCTGCCGATACCATAAACGCTATTCAAATGGACACAATTCCCTTTGAAAATGATGTTGTAATGTGGAGCAGTTAACCAATTTCCTCAATCGTGTTGAGTCCTTTTAAATGGTCTTCGGTAAAAACCTACCCTGGCTGTTACAACTTCCTCTGATATACACTAATAGTGATTCGGATGTTGCTTTCAGGTGAAGCGTGCACATTGGGTCTGAACGGTAGATTAGTGATGCTAGATCGGACAAGCTGACAGGAGACAGCCCTACAGGCTTCGGCTGAGGGCTTGCAGAAACCATGTGGAATGGAAAATATTACATATCTAGGCAGGAAACAGTAACCTATACTGTTGGCAGACTTTCACTGTCACATATTCAACAGATGCAGTGATAAGGGGTCCAGAATCACTCATATTTCTGGTTTTCTGAATTTGTTCCTACACTGTAACATCTTCTGGTATCTCAGTCTCTGGGTCAGAGAAGGAAGGGGGCACTGTGCTGCCTCTGAAGTCCTTATGCTTTTGGTCGGCAGTCAAGCTTTGTGGCAGTCAGGTAGGCATTTAAGGAATTCTGAGGGCAGATAGAGAATCTCCAACAATCTATGTTTTAGAAATAAAACTTTGACAACACATTGGGGAAAAAAGATAGACCCGTTCAAACTTTGTAGTCGGATTGAAAATCTTGCACGTTCTGAGGTGTCTAAGGATTCCTGCTTATTAATGTGCCATATAAGAGTAATATCACCCTGGGGTCATATTATAGAGTTCACTGTCCTAGTCCGGTCCCAATGCACCTTTAACTGGGTGTGCAAGGCGCAGACCGGAACCGTACACCTTTTACAGTCAATGCACTGTTCCCAGTGTAGGTACAAGCTCACGCTGGCTGCACTGGGAGCAGCGCATTATCTAAAAGCAGATTGCTGTTTGAAACCATTGGTACACTTTTTCCTAAGCCATCGTACTCAGGCTCACGTTTAAAGAGCAGCAGAGATCCTCTGCTGGTGGGTGCACTAAGTAGGTGTCTGGGGATCCCTTAGACCTCTGTCACACACTCCGTGCACTTCCTGTTGCCCTGTCCGCTTCTGCACTTGCATCTGTAATATGACGTGTGCACAAAAGAATGTTGCTTGTTTACCTGAGGCCCTATCCCCATGCAAACCTGGGCACACCCCCTTGGAATTGCACCCACGCTAAATTGGCACTGGGATGATCCATGTTACGGAAGTGGCCTCACAAGCTTCGCTAGCCCCTTCTGTAATACCAAAGTATTGCCCCAGGGATGTACACACGTGTTGCGCCCTGAAGCACTTTGGATGATACAACCCCTAGGAACGCAGTCTTCTAGGAAAGCAGATTCTGGTCTTATCACATCATTGGTTTCACTTTCCTGTGCCTGGTAAGAGACAGTAGTGGGTACAGACACAATCTGGCCAGTCAGTGGCCTTAAGACGGAGATGTAACAGACCAATGGAATGATCCTTGATGGCCTTGAAGGGTGCAGGCAGATTTCAGTTTATTCCTGGAGGGTCAATAAGACGCAAAGTAGGATGTGCAAGCGCTTGCTACCACCAGGCGTACAGATCATTTATATTACATAATTTATAGCACACTGACAGGCATTCTACTGAAGTAAAACCAGGAGATAAAACCTCAACTAAGAACAGCCACTCCTGTTATGACGTAATGGAGGACATTCTTGCAAGTACCATCCGGTTTGTTAGAGGAAGCGCCTTAATAAGCAATGAAGAGCTCTTAAGTAGACCGTTATCCAAATTGATTAATTGCTGGGAGCTTGCTGGTCCTCAAGCCATTCATTGTTAGGCGATGGTGCCTCAGAAAGAGGTGGCAGGGTATAAGATGGCTGACACTAAGGGAGGTGCAGAATGTCCCAGCACTGAAACAGTGAGGCTTGAAGATGCACAACACGTTTCTGGTGGATCTTCAGGAGATTGTATAAACTAAATAAGGTATATTTTAAGGAAGCAACTATAGGTTAAATGTTACTGTTGAGAAAAGGATGAATATGCTGTCCCATTGTAAACTAGGCATAACTTCTTATGACAGAATGGACATGTACTGAAATTACCTTGCCTCCAAGCACAAGGGAGCCGTCCAATATGCCTCCGCTTGTGCTTGGAATCGGGGGCACCGCATGCCTTAAGAGCTTAACTGCACAGTAAGGGGCTATGTAAACTCGAGGCCTGACAGAGATAAACACGTGCAACACAAAGATTGACTTCTAATGGATATAAAATGAAAGATTGAGAGGGAGACCAAAAAAGAAAATGCAAAGTGAAATGATGGCTAAGCCGGATTTATTATATGATGACATTGTAGTGAGAATGCATGAGTATCTGAACTAGACAATTTGTGGAGAAAATGATGCCTACTTTTTCTTGTGGGCTTGTAATGTTGCCCTGAAGAAGTCCTGAGTGAATAGAGACGAAACGTGTAGGCTGTTTTTTGGATGTATCGTCTTGTCTAGTAACTTGAAGATGTATGAATAAAGAAAAAAAGAAATAAGGATGTGAAAAAGTTTTCATTTTTAAGAGAATGTCATGGTTTTGCTTCTCATGTATAAGACTAGTGTCTACCAAGCATGTAAGATACATGCTTGAGTTCCGTATAATTCTATGAGGTTGGATATTTACGCTCCAGGTTACTGTGCTCCTCTATCTGTGTAGTTGCATATGCTCTCCAGGCACTGGAGACAAATTAAGTGTGGATCTGTCACCCACACGGTGGCAGGCCCGCACGGCTTGAATCCAGAAGTCTTCTTCGACATCTAGGGATAACCTATACACCAAAAAAGATCTACATAACGTCGAAAAAAGCCCATCAAAAAGTGACAGAGAATAGCACTCTTCACAGATCTACACTAGCTGGCGCAGAAAGAAAATAACTGACGCCAGCGTACCGAGTTGCCGCCTAAATAGGTGACGCAGACCTCACTTCCGGCGCGGACGACGTAGATGACATCACAAGGAGCTGATCTCTGCCACGCACCCAAGCACAAGGGTATTACTCGAGCAAACGTTTCCAGATATAGCCCGAAGCTTGGGATAGTCTAAGGTAAGGAACCTGCAGCTAGATATCTCTATCAGAGCGGTCCTCATGGCTCTGGCTGACTCATTGTCTTTATTTGTTGGATGTCTTGTCCAAAAAGGGCTTCCTCTGTGAAAGGCATGTTGATGATGGATGACTGCACCCCAGGCTAGAATCCAGAGACTCTCAGCCATGCAGGTCTCCTGAGGGTGGTGCCTGTGCACGTCCATGCTGGCAGGATCTGCTGCATCCAGTGCTTACTTGTGATAGGGGAGGACGATGTCCTTGCTCTCCTGGATCACTGCCGTTGCCCTCTTTTTGAATTCCTCCAGAAGGATATGCACCCCCTTCTTTGTTTGTTTGAGGAGTGTTGGAATTCACAATTATTCATTGCATCACCATTTGCTTCTCCATCTTTCTACCCACCAGGTCTATTCTCTTACTCCCCGTCTCTGGTGATAGTCCCTTTGATATGGGGGCATTATTTCTCTTCCTTGCTGTCACCACTATGGTAAAGTCTGCTGTCACGTTCCCCTTAATGTAGTGGGGATCTTGAGTGAAAGGTTTGTATTTCTTCCCCACTTTAGGAGTAACCTCTGGCAGGTTCCCGGAATGCTTCTTTAACCCTGTCCAGTACACTCAGAAGCATGGGCGTAGGAAGCTGGATATTTATGTGGTAGTGCCAATGTAAGGGCAAACCAAGCAAAAAGTACAGACATGCCTTATTTGTTTACAGGGTTTAAATTAATAATATATATCACACAAAAAAGAATCCAGAAGACATAGAGAAAAGGGAGTTAAACATATACTCCTAAATAGGAGGGCTAATGCTACCTATCATGTAATTAAGTGTATTCAGAAAGCAAAGAACAACAGAATAGGAAATCGCTTCAGGGTAATAAGTAACCCATCAATACACATCAAAGTGCCCAGTGTCATCATCTGGGGTCCCAACAGTCCTCTGCCGACTCTCTTAAGAATCCGAGAGATCAGGGAGAGAGCGGTATCCTTCTATGCAATTGCTTTGTAGAAAAAGAAAGATAATATTTCTTATAAGATGTGTATTCAAAAAGTAGTTCCTATGGTGCAGTGCAACTAAAGCTGTGCAAAAAAGTGCTTGAAAAGGATAAACTAATGAGACATTCTATCAACCTATTAGTTAGTAATCATAGTGGTCTCCTTTAGTTCTCCTGTTTAAAAACAGTGTGTAAGTGAAATACTTTTTAGTTAGTTAGCAGTTTGAAATTAATCTCTGCTCATACGGTCGACATGTTTCTGCCAAATGGGAGGTATCTCCCTGGCTTTCATCAGGACCAAAATCAATCTTGTCACTGCATTTCCAATGAAGAAAGAAAAATCATACATACAGTATTACTGTTGCTTATCGTATTCAAACCCTTGAGATACATTAATGATGGCTGGACTGCTTCTGGGAAGAATAGATAAAAACTTTATATATCTTTGCTTTCATATACTTTACATCAAATCAATCGCTATTAGTTCAATTGACAATGAAGCTTACCATAGCTTCTCAGGGGATACGCCTCACCTCACTCGGCACCAGCGCAAGTATAGTTTCTATGAGGCCCGCTCTACAAAAATAATCCAACATATAGTTTGTTTTAGGTGATTAGTGTTGATATTCTCTATTTATCAACTGATAGCAGAATAACCAAACTAAAAACAAGTTTATTGTTAGCACCTCGTTAGTAACAAGAGAGCTCAAATTGAATCCAATGAAGATACTGCTGGTATCGCATAGTTTCTATGTATTCTCATATCTGTATTTAAAATATTGTTTTCGGCAAAACTACCGAATCCCTTTTTAACGAGGACAGCAGTGTGTTTAAATCATCACACGCCCTGTGTCGTGAGGATGGTCTACTGGGCATGGAGCTCTTAATGTGAAAAGCCACAAAATATACAAAGTATAAACCCAATGTGTGTCCCTTCTGAAAGCAGGGGGAGGCAAAAAAAAGGCAAACATGCTCAATTACGCACACCCCTTAGGATAACCTTCGTCTTAATAGTAAGGAGGAATCATTCTACCTGTCCGTCGGTACCTCCATATAGGTACTTCGCTGGAGTGAAGGTCTCGAGTAATGTGCTGACCGCCATTATATGGCTGGATTCTCAACGCGTCAGTACTGCGCAAATTAATGACGTATTTCCGTCTTTGCGCCTAGAACTACTCGGCTGCCCCGATGATGATGTTAGTTGTAGTTCTATAGACACTCGACAGCTCGCGGTCTCTACGTATCGGTACTGCACAAAATGATGACGTATTCTCATCATTAGGCCGTGAACTACTCGGCTGCCCCAATACTGATGGTAGTTGTAGTTCTAGAGACGCTCTACGATTCGCGTTCTTAGCATACTAGTAATGTAGACTAGTCTTAAAATCTTATTGTTATAAGCCTATAGTTAAGGTTGGAGAATAATCACCAACTGATACAGTCTTATATCTTTGCAAAATGCATAAGAGACATTTTATAAGTGTGGTGATGCCAAATGTCTTCACAATGCCCTGTTCGAACAAAATTTTGTTGAAGCAAAATCAAAAAAAGACCTACACATGCTCGCCGACCGGGCAGGCAAGATATCATCTGTAATGACTAGGGGGCATATTAAAAATGACCATCTCTTTCAAAGTATACAGGAAAATAAAATATATCTGTCAAAGTGATGTAACTGATATATGTTCTAATGGTGATATTATAACCACATTATCATAGGCATATGATGGAAATTGAAACCAAGGACGTTAAAGCTAAAGTATATTCCTATCGCTTATCTTAACTTAGAGGTATGTCTATCAATACCTCAAATATTTCAAAACTTTATCTGTTGTATTGTTACAAAGTGAGGACAAGGGTTATATCAGGTTGTTAAACATTTTTACGATAAATTCAGCTTCAATATGAAAGATGATACATCATGTTGTAGATAAGGACATCCATGTAATTGTATCATTCAGACCTGTGACATCACTACCCAACCTGAAAACCCACCGTTGTTTGCGTTGGAATAATAAGTTAGCAAAGTCTGAACAATGGGATGGAAGGGTTGGTTTCTCCAATACAGTCCATACAAATTCCTCAGGTTTGTGATTTTTTTCAACAAAATGTTTTGTAAGTTTGGTCAATGTCTTCTTACATCTAAAAGTACTTTTGTGTTCCATCATGCGGAGTTTGACTCTTCTGGTGGTCATCACCACGTAGTTGGTGTTGCATGGAAACTTCAGAAGATAGATAAGGTTTTCACTATTACAGTTAGTGAAAAACCTTTGTTCCCAAGGTTTCTCGCTACCTATATCAATAGACTTGGTTGGTCTGGTTTGGGCACATACCCCACATGGAAAGTGGCATTGGACTTTAGGCAAATTCCATAGTGGTGTATCCATTTTGTCTTTTTTATTTATTGGTCTGATATGTACCAACCTATCTTTTAAGTTGGTGCCTCTTTTCAAAGCAAATAGTGGTTGCGGTATCTTATCTGAACAACTATTAAGGATCCACCAGTGTTTCCTGACACTTTTCTGGATGCTATTAGTTAGTGTACTGAAAGTGTGTACAAATGTTAAGCGTCCTAGGGGTGGTTTCTTTATTGGAATCTCTATAAGGGCTTCTCTGTTGTTCTGAGCACGTTTTTTAGCTTTCTTGATCAAGTCATTAGGATATTTCTTTTCTTCAACTGTCGTTTCAAGGCCTCTGAATTTTCTTCATACTTAGCAAGAGTGGTACAGTTTCTTCGCACCCGTAAAAATTGTTCACTCTTGATAAGATAAGATACTAACTGTAATAGTGAAAACCTTATCTATCTTCTGAAGTGTCCATGCAACACCAACTACGTGGGGATGACCACAAGAAGAGTCAAACTCCGCATGATGGAACACAAAAGTACTTTTAGATGTAAGAAGACATTGACCAAACTTACAAAACATTTTGTTGAAAAAAATCAAACCTGAGGAATTTGTATGGACTGTATTGGAGAAACCAACCGTTCCATCCTATTGTTCAGACGTTACTAACTTATTATTCCAACGCGAACAACGATGGGTTTTCAGGTTGGGTAGTGATGTCACAGGTCTGAATGATACAATTCCATGGATGTCCTTATCTACAACATGATGTATCATCTTTCATATTGAAGCTGAATTTATCGTAAAAATGTTTAACAACCTGATATATCCCTTGTCCTCACTTTGTAACAATACAACAGATAAAGTTTTGAAATATTTGAGGTATTGATAGACATATCTCTAAGTTAAGATAAGCGATAGGAATATATTTTAGCTTTAACGTCCTTGGTTTCAATTTCCATCATATGCCTATGATAATAATGTGGTTATAATATCACCATTAGAACATATTATATCTGTTACATCACTTTGACGGATATATTTTATTTTCCGGTATACTTTGAAAAAGATGGTAATTTTTAATATGCCCCCTAGTCATTACAGATGATATCTTGCCTGCCCGGTCGGCGAGCTTGTGTAGGTCTTTTTTTGATTTTGCTTCAACAAAACGTTATTCGAACAGGGCATTGTGAAGACATTTGGCATCACCACACTTATAAAATGTCTCTTATGCATTTCGCAAAGATATAAGACTGTATCAGTTGGTGATTATTCTCCAACCTTAACTATAGGATTATAACAATAAGATTTTAAGACGTGTCTACATTACTAATATGCTAAGAACGCGATTTGTAGAGCGTCTCTAGAACTACAACTACCATCAGTATTGGGGCAGCAGAGTAGTTCACGGCCTAATGATGAGAATACGTCATCATTTTGCGCAGTACCGATACGCAGAGACCGCGAGCTGTGGAGCGTCTATAGAACTACAACTACCATCAGCATCAGGGCAGCCGAGTAGTTCTAGGCGCAAAGACGGAAATACATCATTAATTTGCGCAGTACGGACGCGTTGAGAATCCAGCCATATAATGGCGGTCAGCACATTACTCGAGACCTCCACTCCAGCGAAGTACCTATATGGAGGTACCGACGGACAGGTAGGATGATTCCTCCTTACTATTAAGACGAAGGTTATCCTAAGGGGTGTGCCTAATTGAGCATGTTTGCCGTTTTTTTGCCTCCCCCTGCTTTCAGAAGGGACACACATTGGGTTAATACTTTGTATATTTTGTGGCTTTTCACATTAAGAGCTCCATGCCCAGTAGACAATCCTCACGACACAGGGCGTGTGATGATTTAAACACACTGCTGTCCTCGTTAAAAAGCGATTCGGTAGTTTTGCCGAAAACAATATTTTAAATACAGATATGAGAATACATAGAAACTATGCAATATCAGCGGTATATTCTTTGGATTCAATTTGAGCTCTCTTGTTACTAACGAGGTGCTAACAATAAACAGGCTTTTACTTTGGTTATTCTGCTATGAGTTGATAGAGAATATCGACATTAATCACCTAAAACAAACTATATGTTGGATTATTTTTGTAGAGCGGGGCCTCATAGAAACTATACTTCCGCTGGTGCTGAGTGAGGTGAGGCGTATCCCCTGAGAAGCTATGGTAAGCTTCATTGTCAATTGAACTAATAGCGATTGATTTGATGTAAAGTATATGAAAGCAAAGATACATAAAGTTTTTATCTATTCTTCCCAGATGCAGTCCAGCCATCATTAATATATCTCAAGGGTTTGAATACAATAAGCAACAGTAATACTGTATGTATGATTTTTCTTTCTTCATTGGAAATGCAGTGACAAGATTGATTTTGGTCCTGATGAAAGCCAGGGAGATCACTCCCATTTGGCAGAAACATGTCGACCGTATGAGCAGAGATTAATTTCAAACTGCTAACTAACTAAAAAGTATTTCACTTACACACTGTTTTTAAACAGGAGAACTAAAGGAGACCACTATGATTACTAACTAATAGGTTGATAGAATGTCTCATTGGTTTATCCTTTTTAGGCATTTTTTTGCACAGCTTTAGTTGCACTGCACCATAGGAACTACTTTTTGAATACACATCTTATAAGAAATATTATCTTTCCTTTTCTACAAAGCAATTGCATAGAAGGATACCGCTCTCTCCCTGATCTCTCGGATTGTTAAGAGAGTCGGCAGAGGACTGGTGGGAACCCTTGATGACACTGGGCACTTTGATGTGTATTGATGGGTTACCTATTACCCTGAAGCGATTTACTATTCTGTTGTTCTTTGCTTTCTGAATACACTTAATTACATGATAGGTAGTATTAGCCCTCCTATTTAGGAGTATATGTTTAGCTCATTTTTCTCGGAGTCTTCTGTATTCTTTTTTGTGTGATATAGGTTATGGTGTGGGGGGCTGAATCCAGTTTAGGACTTCCCTCGGACCCTCCTTTTCTATATTTGTTCTTAAATTAATAATCCCAAGTGTTCTATTTGTGGTAGTGTGGTCGAGCAGTTTAGGCTCATCAGTGGGTAGTGTTAAGCATTTATTGTACACAGAGCCAATAAATAAGACACACCAAGAAGAAACTAAAGACCAATTTAAAAAAACAATACATATTTTTATATAATTTTAGGCACCAAGACCATTGGAATCAGGTAAGTATTTTCAGAGTTATAGATTTTATACTATTAGAAAAATACAGTCAAATAACTGTTTTGAGGTATGAGCCTTGAACACAGTAATGTTAACCTATTGGAGAAACATACACTGCATAGATACACTTGCTGACGCTTGTGGTGGATGCCTTCTAAGATTTGAGGGGCTTAGGGGCCAAGATCCAAGAAACTACCAGCAGTTCGGTGGTACCAGCACCGGGGTGTCCGGATGGAGAGGTGTTTGTCACATTGGTAGCCTTGAGCACGACACAGTAAGGTCTATGGAGAAGTACCAACAAAAAGAAAGGCTGCAAGTGGGGCTCGGCTCTTGAGTGTCTCTGGCGCACAGGAACAAAGTCGGTTCACATGAGCCTTGGCTGGGGGGCTTGTGTGCCCCCCAGTTTTGTATGGCAGGAAGCTAGAGGTAGAGGGTCTTGCATGACGGCCCGGAGAAGGAGATATAACAGGACACCAGGGCCTCTCTCAGTGAAGACCTCATGGATCCTGAAGTCCCTCGACAGGAGGTAGACTATCACAACAATTGGTTCAGCACTCAATACAGTGTAATCAAAAAGAGTCCATAATAATAAGCACATAAAGTAGTTTCCGGGATTCCAAGTGTTTTCTTTTAATTCCAATTAATTCTTTATTCAATGTTCATTAAAACTCAGAAGCACCATAGCCGACGCGTGTCGCCTCAAGAAGAGACTTCTTCAGGGCTCATAAAAGTCACAAATTGTTTTCACAGTCATTTTATATTGCATCAGTCCAGAGAGGGGGAAGCCTTTATTGCATATTTAAAGCGGCAAAGGCTTTGAAACCTCTGGTCTGACATACTTCTTATTTAGCCATCCTGCCGGAAGTGTGGACACGTTCCTCTGGAGCAGGCATTGTTTTTGGCCTCAGAGCATGAGCTTTCACCTACAGGGGTGTCAGAAACTAGTCTCTGGTGGCAGGCTGGGAGACACCAGTCAGCCAGCACACCAGAGGACTAGTAGGTTTTCAGGGTGCAGCTCTAAGGTGCCCTCTGGGTGCATGTCATAATTAATCTACTACTGGCATCAGAACACAATTATTAAGATAAGGCGCTGGATATCTAACAATATTGGTTTAAGTGCAGCCATCATGTACCTGGACAACTCGTAATGACCATGCACAGTACATGTCTTTAAGATGGCTACCTGATCACTTGCAATATTCAGTAATAGAACCAGACATCACAGGGGCCCTTCTTCTCAGACAGATGTGCCCTCACATATGCCCTGGGTACCATAGGTACCATTTACTGGGGACCCACAGAAACACTAAAGTCTTTGCCAATCGGGTAACAATAGGACATTTATCTTATTTTAAGGGAAGTAGCGCTGGCAGCCTTGTTAGCAGGAACCCAGGGCACTTTCAGTCGAAAAGCTTTAGTACTAGGGCAAAAAGTGAGAGTGACCATGTGAAATAGGGACACTTCCTACAATACAATGGTTAGGTACATGTTTGCTGTTTTGTAATGGCATCTGAGTTTTGATGCAGGCAGCATGATTTCTTCCTCTCTTCTTTGAGCATGACCTTTTGTCTACCACCCTCTTGATGAGTCCATTCATTGAGAGGTTGTCCGGAGGTGAGGGCCTCAAGGGGTAGTTGTTGACAGCCTCCTCGATGATACAAAATTGAGATCCTGCCAAAGTCAAACTAGCCCGGTCTCTCCACCATGGTGGGATTTGTCTCTATCAAAAAAGTCTTCTGGTTTCTCTTTGCACTGCTCCAGCGTAGAGGTCACCTTGATGTCCAGCAGGTGGTCACCCAACTCCCTCAAATCGGAGGGTTTTGTAGGAATGTGGAATGCCTTGAGTGAGACACACTTCTTCCGTTGCAGGACTAATGCTATCTACATTTTGAGCTGTCCTCTCTTTCTTTCGACCTCGAGCGATCATTCAGCCTCCAGCCTCGAGAAGGGTTTCCCTATCTGGGCAGCCAGTTTGTTTTTTTGGCTTCTAGTCTCTCTCCATCCCTGCCTTTGCGCCCACTGGCGTAGAGGGTTGGCTTGAAGGGTTTGCCTCCATCGGTGTATTTTGGTCAGGACCCGTGCAGCTCTTTGTGTTTGTGCTGGACTTTGGTTGTTGCATGTTTTGACGTGGTGGCGGCTTTCTGGGTTTAGGGTCTTTCGTTACCTTCTGCTTCTTGGCCTTTACAACATCTTTCTCCGCCTACCCTGCGACATTTGCTTTTTTGACATCTACAATGCTATCTTCGGCTTCAAACTTCCCTCCTTGTGCCAATTCTGCTTCCTCAACCTTCTCCTGGTGCTCACTGGAGAAGTCTTGGTTCTTCATGGATTCTTGTGGCATGTGGGTACCAGTCATGGCTTGATGTGCCAGATGCGAACTCAGTCTTGCCTGGAGAGTCATTGATATGAATTTGGCGCAGGCCTCGCAATCCTCAGCTTGGAGATCCTTCAGGAGGCACAGGTTGCAAACCTAGTGTGGATCCCTCAGCATGAACTTGTGGAGGTAGTTGGGGCATCATTTAAAGGGAGTTTTCTCCATGTCCCTTAGTTGCCTCTTTCCTCTGCACACTCATGCCACATGGTCCTCACTGTGCAGGAGTCCACACTCAGTCTTCAGTGTTTCTCATGACTTCCGGTTATTTGATGTTTTCAGTTGAATTTTCAGTTTTTCAACAATTCTTTCACAATTCTTCAGAGTTCCTCTGGTATGCTTTAAGACCCAACAGCAGAAAAAAGAATCTGACAATGGCAACCACGCACAGGAGCTTCTGGGGCACCGTTTAACATCACACAGGAAAGGACTTCTCACCACAAGGTGGACGATGACACCAACACACAAAAAAGAAAATCGACAAGACACTATTCCAGACCCAACCACTAGATGGCAGAATAGATGCATAGCATGTGACTCCAGAAAATGAATAATGCTGCAAAATGACTTGGTTACTCATTGGTAACCTTCATTACTCTGAGTTAGTCTTCCTTGTCACAGTCCTCACTTTTGATCACTTTGTGTTCGGGGCACAGCATACACCCAATTTACCCTTAGAAAAAAATCCGATCCCCAAATGATGAATTGACAGAAAGTTCCTGTCACCTAACCTATGTGGATGGGGCTAACCTAAACAACATCTTGTAATAACCAGCAAATCTCAACATAAAGGCATCAGATCTCATATGAGTTTATTTTCTAATTAGAGTTCTAAATTGAAAGGGCAACATCTGAGGAGCAGCCTAAGCTTACTAACCCCTTCTTTGAATTTCCAAACGCCCAATGCCAGCTGCCTGAGAGAGCTGTGAGACAGAAGAGGAAACCTGAGAAGAGAAGGGGTCACCATAAACCTCCAGATCTTTGCCAAAACCCTGGTGAGAAGAGAGAAAGGCAAACAGAAGACCCTGCGGCAGGGGAAAACTCATTGCATCAATCATCCACGCCTCTCGGCAATAAAGAAGGGAGACGAACTTTGGTTGAATACCATCCTGGTGGGAAGGGAAGAGAACCTGCAATGGAGTTCCAAACATCTGCAAATGTTGCTGACTATCAGAGGTGACAGGGACAGACATTGAGGAAGGAAGTTGGCAACTCAGCTGATCCGCACATCCCTTCTCCCTTCCCGGAAGATAAAACCATGAAACATAACAGGTTACCTGCTGCCCAGGCATTTATCTGATCTGCCAGGAGAATGGGTCCCCCTAAATGAGATAGATAGGCTTGGACCACCTGACTGTCTGTCCTGATTTGAACAAATAGGTCTTTGATAAGTGAGACAAAGTGCAAGAGAGTTTTGAAGACTGCCACTAGCACTTCCCAATTTGAAGTCATCCAGGTCTCTGCGGTTGATCAAAATCCCTGAGCAGATAGGTTCACCAGAGTAGCTCTACAACCCCAAGCACTTGCATTGGTTGTCAGGGATAACGGCAACGGAGGATCCAAGGGAATCCTTTTTGCCAGGTTCACTGTTTGCCACCACCATTCAATTTGAAGAGTAATCCTGGCCGACACTGAAACTAAGGCATTGTAACCTTGGAATCTCAGGCTCCAGAGTGCCAGCAGGTCCTGTGAGCCCAAGGAACAAGAAAGAGGGACGCAGACATGTCCCCCTGAACCCTCACCCAGTCCTTTGCCAGAGAAGACTGAATCTGATGGAGATTCTGAAGTCTGTACATGAGGCATTGTTGTCGCACAGGAGGAAGAAAGACCCTGCCTATCATTGTGTTGAAGAGCACTCCCTATGAACAAGAGTTCCTGAGTAGAGTGAAGATGGGACTTGAGATTTACAATGAAACCTTGATCCTCCAGTCAACTGCGAATCATCTGTACTGCTTTTTAGGTCTTCAGGAAAGATGAGTAAGAAATGAACCAATCATCCAGGTAAGGGAATACAAAATAAAAAACAAGAATGTATAAGTCTCACCAGAGGGGCCATGGAGTTAGTGAACACCCTAGAGGCTGAAGCAAGGCCAAAGGGTGAAGCACACAGAATTGGAAATGCTGCCCTAGGGCAAATAACATAGAAAACCAGTGTGAAAGTGGAAGAATTTGGAAATGGAAACAGGCATCCAAAAGGCTCAAAGAAGCGTGAAACGACAGTCAATATCTATGTTCCCTATCTTATTTCTCCTCTGTGTTCAGATCCAGGACTGGGCAATAACCCACTGTTGCTTTCTGAACAAGGAACAAAAGGAGAATAACAGCCCTGACCGATCTCGGAGTCTGGCACTGGAATGATGGCTCCCTTCTGGAGAAGCTTGAAAATTCCTCTGTAGACTCTGGAATTTCTGGAGATTCGGTGCAGTTTGGGTTGGAGTAAAGAAACGACGGGAAGCCAAGAAAAAAAACTTAGAATATCTTTTTTTCGCTAATTGGAGAAACCTTGCGAAGGCATCTTTCAACCTCCCACCCTCCGATAGTCAAGCTTTTGGAGTGGAACTTACAGGGCTGCTGGGATTTTTCAGAGGAGGGAGTGACACGGTCTAGTCGCCCCTTTTGAATGGGCTGAGCCTATCCCTTCCCAGCTGTAGAAGAATTCCCAGAAGCACGTCTGAAGGAAAACCCCGACCTCTAGCTGCAGGTTTCCAAGGCAGTAGATGTTTACAGTGCTCCACAGACTAACTCCTCCTCTAGTTGAGAACCAAACTATTTTATCCCATTGAAAAGTAGATAAGACAGGAGTGTCTTCTGGGAACTTCATGTCTGCATAAATATTTGGTGCCTAGCTGAAACGATGGACCCAGAAATGGCTGCAGCTGCCGACAGGGAATCAAAGGTAAGATCCGATAGGAAGCGTACCGGTTACATAATACTGAAAATATAATTATTAGTGAGAAAAAAAAAAGTTACTTACCTGTAACTACAGTTATCCAGGAGTGGTATCTTTTATAGATTCACATGCCTGAATCATTCCCCTCGCGGAGGCATGAGTCCCACGGTAAATACAAAAGTAGTGCCAAAAGTAAATAATAGTAGTAGTAGGCCCCAAAGAAAAGGCCTGAGGCCTAGATCTTAGCAGCCTATCTACATCATTATGTTAAAAGAACCAAAAAATGGTCCCAACCAATCAGCACCCTCTAGAACACTCAGCAGAGCCAGTTCTCCTCAAATTTTCCTTAGCACAAGTGGGTAATAAGTGTCCCAAAACAGAGATCTGACTCTACGGGGAGGAGGGTGGGTGCATGTGAATCTATGAAAGATACAAATAATGGATAATGTAGTAACTTGTTTTCTTATCCAGTATTGGGGTATCGTTCATAGATTCACATGCCTGAATCAGAGTAGCAAGCAGTATATCAAGTATACAGTCGTTTGCGGATTGTGGGAGACTAGTGCTAATAAACTCCCAATTGCGTCCACAACTTGTTAACATAAGGTATAATAAACCAAACTTTAGAATTCAAAAGCATGCAACATACATAGGGAAATGAAACATGCACAGTAATAACATTATATGGATATGTAAGTTATCATGCACATATTCTATACATCAAACATGCTATAATTGCAGAAATTGTCTGTGTCATGAATAATGAAGGCCATAGATAGCATTTAAAAAACAGAAAAGGTACCTGAAACTGACCTCAAAGAAAAAGATGGCGTAGGACAGCTTGTCCAACCGCTGCATTCTCTTGATGTGTAGATTGAAGGCAGTAATGTCTCGTGAATGTGTGGACATTCTTCAATGTCGCAGCACAACAGATATTGTCTAGAGTCACACCAGCAAACAATGCTGTAGACGCTGCCACCGTTCTTGTGGACTGGGCCTTGGCTTTCCTTAGCAATGGCCTGTTAGCCTTGTCATGGCAGAAATGGACTGTAGATGCTATCCATCTGGCAAGTGTGGCTTTCATGACTGCAGTTCCCAGAGTAGCTTAGCCGTAAGCCACGAACAACTGGTCGGATTTTCTAATGCTCTTTGTTTTTTGAAGGTAGAATTTTAAACATCTTACTATCAAGAGAATGTAAGGCTCTTTCCGCTGGTATAGGCTGATTTGGAAAGAAAGTCCTTAATCTCACCAGTTCATTGAGGACAGTACTTTTGGTATGAATGTAGCATTAGTCCGGAGGGTCACGTAGTCCTGAGTGAAATGTAGAAATGGTTCCTTTATAGTGAAGGCCTAAATTTCACTCACTCTTCTAGCAGATGTTAGAGCCAGAAGTAAGGCAACTTTCCACGTGAGAAATTGAGTTCGGTCTTGTGGATCGGCTCGAATGGGTGTTTCATTAGTTGAGTTAGGACAGTGTTAAGTTCCCACTCCGTGGAGGTGGCCGTACCAGAGGAAATGCTCGGAAAAGTCCTTTCATGAATTGTTTGATCAAGGATGATTTTTTTTTTTTAATATATTTTTATTGCAGAGGAAAGCACCACACAGTTATTTCGATCATCAACAATATCTCCAGTATTCGTCACGCACCCAGTACACACCCATTACCCAGCCATTTAGCCCACAACCCGGAGGGCGGCGGTATGCAGGAAATTAGTGCACGTGTGCACGGCACAGAAAAAATAACCATATCCGCTCAGCTAAAAACAAAATCGACTCTGCTTTTCTTTTCCTCCCCTGCCCCCAACAAACAAACCGCAACAAATTCCCGGCACTGGCATTGCATGAGCCACATCACTGTTCCTCGGCATCACTGTCCCAGTTTATTCGTTTCCATCCCTCTCTCCACGGAAGGTGAGCCCTTATGAGCCTGCGCTACACCCCACAATCAGTGGCAATCAACACTAGGGCGCACCCCAATGTCAGTGTCTTCCCACCCCAACCCCCAGTTTCCCTTCCCTCAACACCCTCCCCCCCTCACAACAGCGGTGGTGTGGGCACCTACAGAATATCTCAACATCTCTCACCTGTGGTGTGGAAGGCTAGCAAAGCCAAATACTATATGTGCTAGTCACATGGATGTGGGGCACTCAATCCCCCCCCTCCGGTGACTCAAGTTAAGTAGGCCCTATGTAGTATAAAAAACTGGATCAGCTGGAGCCGAGCATTCCTAGTGCCCTTCCACGCCCGCTTGAGAATCTGTTCCCAAGCAGTATCTGGTATCTGACGGCCTATGCTCTCCTCCCATTTCGCCTTAAGGGCATCCAATGGGCGCATGCCCTCGCGCAGCATCCGGGATTGAAGGCATGTCACTGCCTTAACAGTGCCCGCTGCAATTACAGTTTACTGGCAAGCTAGTGTGGTCGTAGGTTCTGTTCTCCCTGTTTTCCAGTGTTTTTGGATCACGGTTGTGACCGCAGCATGCATCAAAAACTCCCCTTCTGGTAACCCATACATCTCTTGCAGCGCAGGGAAGGGCATCAACTCCTCATTCATGTACAAGTCTCCCACCATCAATACACCTAGCTGTTCCCAATTCGCCAGTGGGGACCAATCCCCCCCCCCGTGCGGTAGTGCCGTCAGCATGCCTAATGGGATCTCCGGAGCATATGGGCGCGAGGCCCCCGCCATACGCTGCGCTCTATTCCAGCAAAGTCGTAGGGTCCTTTCCTCCCCTGTCAGGTCCCGCAGGTCTAGTTTTTGGTGCAGAACTATGTAGGCTAGAACATGTCGTGGCACTCCCCGTCACCATCTGTCTTCCGGACCTCGATATTCTCGCGCTATATTTTGTGTCAGGACCTGCAGTTGGGCCGCCAGGTAGTAAAGCTCAAAATCAGGCACCGCCAAACCGCCCTCTATCCTGGGTCTCGTCAGCGTAGCCAGTGCCACTCGCCTTCTACCGCTGCCCCAAATGAAACCCACCATCAGCGATCGTAGTTCTTTAAATATTCTCGGTGGCAGCCAAACCAGCAAGGTACGGAAATAGTACAGCAGCCTGGGGAGTGCCACCATCTTTAATAACGCCACTCTGCCCATCACTGACAAGGGGAGTGTTGCCCAGAATGCCATGCAACTTTTTAAGGTCCGAACACACCGGCCTATATTCCCTTCCAGCAAATCCCTGTCATGGTGATAAACCCGAACCCCTAAGTACGTGAGGCACGTGGGTTCCCATTTCACTTCTCCCAGGGACACCGGAGGAAGCAAGCCCTGCCGAGTTGTGAAGAGGCACGTCTTATTCCAGTTCACCTTAAGTCCAGAGACCTTCCGAAAATGGGTCAGCAGGGACGTAGCCCCATGCAAATCCACCTCAGCGTCCTGAAGAAAAAGAAGCATATCATCCGCATACAGGGAAATATAATGGTGGTCACCCCAATGCAGCAGCCCCCTATACAATTGACATGATCTCGCCTGGACCGCGAGCGGCTCTATCGCCAATGCGAACAGCAGCGGCGACAGCGAACACCCCTGCCGCGTTCCTCTCATGATGGGATATTGGACAGAGATCACCTCTCCCAGTCTCACCCTAGCCGTGGCGGAGGAGTACAACACCATCGTCCAGTTTACAAACTGGTCGCCCAGCCCGAATTGACCCAGAACCCTACGGAGGAAGGCCCACTCCAGGCTATCACACGCCTTCTCTATGTCCACCGAAAGGACCGCTGCAGTGCCCAGAGCGTCCTGGTTCTCTGCCATAACTCGAAGAAAGCAACGAATACTCAAAGCCGTACACCTCGTGGGAATAAAACCCGCCTGGTCCGTATGCACCAGTGATTGCATGTGCGGCAATAGTTGGGTCGCCAATATTCTGCTCAGGATTTTGTAGTCTACCGATAGCATGGACAGAGGTCGGTACGAAGCCACATCCAGATCCGAGCGTCCTGGCTTCAAGAGAGGTACTTTCAAAGCTTCCCGCATCGAGCATGGCTGGTGCCCCCTCTCACCCGCTTCTTTATACACCTCCACCAGAGCAGGTGCCAGTGTGTCAATATAGTGGGCGTAAAATTGGACAGGCAGCCCATCTGGTCCTGGCGTTTTATTCCGGGCCATGTGTTTAATCGCACCACGCACCTCAGCCAATGTGATAGCCTGCCCCAACAGATCAGCTTGATCCTCATCCAATTGCGGCAGCGGGGTTCCCTCTAGGTAATCTACTATGTCCGCCTCCGTGTCTCCCCTTCTACTGCTATACAGCCCTTCATAATAAGTAGCAAATCGGGATAATACTAGATCCTGTGAGTGGGCCAGCAAGCCAGACTCCAGTGCTATCTGCATAACAAGGCCACTCCGAGGCACCGGGTTAGCCAGTCTGGCCAGCAGGGTACCAACCTTATCCCCCTCCGCATTTACTCTCGCCATATATCCCTTGTGGTCGAAACATCGCAGCCGCTCAGTCTCGGCCGCTAGCTTTTCTTTAAGTTTAAGTTTAAGTTTTAAAATATTTATTGAGCGCAACATACACCTGGGCGGTTTCTTGGCGCTAAAGTAGAAGGCAACCAACTGAGCAAGGACAGCAACTAAAAACAGCAGCTAGAAAATAGACAAATTGCTAGAGAGGAGCCTGAGGAAATAAAAAGGTCTTCAGAGCTTTGCGGAAGACGGAATAGTCAGTGAGGGACCTAAGATAAAAAGGGAGGGAGTTCCAGAACATGGGGGCAAGGAAGGAAAATTTTGAGCCCCCCTGTTTTTTCTTCCTGTAACGGGGCACAGCCAGGAGGAGTTGTGCCGAAGAGCGGAGGTCTCTACCAGGGACATAAGCCTTGATGGCTGAAGATATGAATGAGGGGGCCAGGCCAGTCCTGGCCTGGAACGCCATGCAGCCTAGCTTAAACAGGGCGCGTTACCGCACCGGGAGCCAGTGAAGAGTTTTCAGGAGGGGGGAGGAGTGGTGGAATTTAGGCAGACCAAAGACAAGGCGGGCAGCCTGGTTTTGCACTAATTGCAATTTACGGAGGCTGTACTGAGGGATACCATTGTACAGAATGTTCCCGTAGTCCAGGCGGGACAGGACCAGTGCGGACATAATTGGCTTAAGTGCAGGGAAAGAAAAGAAGCGGGAAATAGAACGGATAGTACGGAGAATGAGAAAGCAAGAAGAAACCACAGAACCAATCTGGGAGTGCATAGTGAGTTGATTGTTTAGCTTAATACCAAGAGTCTTAACAGAGGTAACAGGAGTAGGAGAAGAACCAAAAGAAGGGGGCCAAAAGAGAGAGTTCCAGGGGCTGGAGCAACCACCCGTCACCACAAGTTCCGTTTTATCGGGATTGAGTTTCAGGTGGTTGAAATTCATCCAGTCCCTGATGAAAGATAGAGTAGATTGGAAATTGGAGATAGAGTCAGGAGAGGAAGAAAGATTGAAGATGAGCTGGAGGTCATCGGCATAGTTATATACCGAGACCTCCAGTTGCTGTAGGGCAAAGATGAGCGGAGCGATATACAGATTAAAGAGTAAAGGAGAGAGAGAGGAGCCTTGGGGAACACCGCACTGGACCTGGCAGGGGGTAGCTGAAAACTCCCCAAGATGGACCGCCTGGGTCCGGTCCCTCAAGAAGGACGAAAGCCAGATGAGGGCTGATCCTCCTATGCCCGCCGCCTTGACACGGGAAAGCAAGATGGAATGATCCACCGTGTCAAAAGCGGCGGACAGGTCAAGAAGGACCAGCGCCTGAGGTCTACCGGAGTCCAAACCCTCTCTGAGGGTGTCTGATACTGACACTACCACTGACTCTGTCGAATGCCTTGGACGAAATCGCGCCTGACATGGGGCCAACCTCCCATTCTCCTCGGCAAAGGAGCTGAGTGCAGATGTAACATGCCGCTCCAGCACCTTCGCCAAAAAAGGGAGAAGGGAGATGGGGCGATAGTTAGCCATCACAGAGGGGTCGGCTCCCGGCTTTTTCAGGATGGGGACGATGGAAGCGGCTTTTAACGATGGAGTGACAACCCCTCGGGCTAATGAGTCGTTAAGGAAGCCCAGAGGGGGCAACGAGCAGACGGTATAGATCTGTCGTAAGATATGGGCCGGGCATATGTCAGATGGGGAGCCGGACTTAATTTTAGGAAGGAGGGACACAAAAAGTTCTTCAGAAAGAGGAGGAAAGGAATTAAAAGAAGCTGGAACAGGGTGAGGGAGAGTCAACAAAAGAAGGGGAAGGGGGGGGGGATGTTAGATTTAATTGTCGTGATTTTATCGACAAAATAGGAGTTCAGTGAATCGCAAAGTTTCTGGGAGGGAGGGGGCTAGAGTGTGGTCCGGTCAGAGAACGCCAACTCATGGGTGATGGCAAAGATCTCCTTTGGTTGATTCTCGGCAGCTAGAATTTTCGCCGAGAAATATGCTTTCTTGGCCTCAGTAATTTTTTGCTTATAGGTCCCCAGAAGGAGAACATAGCGGGTCCTGGTATTCGGGGAGTAATCCAATCTCCACTTGCGTTCAGCCCTTCGAACCGCAAGCTTCAACTCCTTCAGCTCGATGTTGAACCACCGATTGGCGTCTTTAGGGCGCCTAATCGAGGTACGTCGGAGAGGAGCTAGACGATCGCTTCCTTCCGTGAGCCAGGAATCAATGGCTTTGGCTTGGGCTGCGGAATCCAGTCCCGATAGAGGGGGAAGGGAGGCCCGGAGTGCGGTCGAAAGATCCGACAAGTTGACCTTGCCCCAGTTGCGAGCCCATGAGTTCTTGATGAGAGTGGGGGTCTTGACCAATGAGAGACTGAGGGAAAACGAAATTATAAAGTGATCAGACCAAGTGCAAGGGACAACAACCAGCGTGGATAGGGTACAGTTAAGAGACCAGACCTGGTCGAGGATGTGCCCGTGAGAATGAGTAGGGGTGTGAACAAAAGAAATAAAATTAAGAGAAAGAAGGGTTTCTGAAAATTCCTTAGATGACACACACTCCTTAGGGTCCGAAGGCCAATAATTAAAATCCCCGAGGACCAGAGCCGAGGCATAGTTAACCGCCAGGGTGCCAAGTAGGTCTTGAAAGGCCGGGAGGAAGGAAGGAGTTGGTTGAGGAGGGCGATAAACGAGCACTATGGCTAGATGGGGGGAAAGGAAGGAAGAGCGGACCACCAGATAGTCGATTCCGCCCAGAGAGGGAGAAGGGAGGACTTGAAACTGGAGATCAGAGCGGGCAATAAGAGCAACGCCTCCACCCGCTTTCCCGCCAGGGCGGTCTGCGCGGATGGCATAATAGGTCGAGGGAAGGGCAGCCAGGAGGGAAGGGAGGGAGGCTTCAGTGAACCACGTTTCTGTCAGCAGTAAAAGGTCGGGTTTATCAGTATCTAAAAGAGTGAAAAGTTCATGGTGATGTTTAACAGCCGATCTGGTATTGAGTAAAATGATAGATAGTGGGGGAGAGTCCGAAACACAGCTGGTAAGTGGGGCAGGGGGGGGGCGGTGACGCGTGAGGGGGAGGGGGAGGGCAACCACATGGGCAGGCCTGACAGGGGGAGTTGCAGCCCAGCAGTACGATCCGATGGATGGAGCGGGGATCGAGGGGCCAATGGCCCTGCAGTTGGGTCAAAGCCACGGAAGAATATTGGATGCAAGAGCCAGGGGTAGTGGCCCCTTGCCCCGGTCTGCCGCGGACGGGCGCAGACGGGCTTAACTCTGGCGCGCCTACGTCGCGCCCGCTGCGCTGACGCATGAGGAGCGTCTAAATAGGCAGTGACGCGGTGGGGGAGGAGTCGGGAGGGCGGGGTGGGGTCAGGTTAAAAACAAGGTTGCCGTTCGCCGCTCTTAATCAGCGGGACGGTAAAGGAATAGCCAAGTAAGTAGGCTGCTAGCAGTCAGCAGAGTAACGCAATTAAAATAGCCAAAGTATAAGTCCTGCGCTCAGCGCGAAGCCCTCAGCCCTCTGCCACAGGGCTTGGACAACGCGCGAAGGGAAAGGGAGAAGCCTAAATAGGCAGTGACGCGGTGGGGGAGGAGTCGGGAGGGCGGGGTGGGTTGCCGTTCGCCGCTCTTAATCAGCGGGACGGTAAAGGCCTCCGCTAGTTGCTCCTGCAGCGCCGGTAATTCCAGCCTCTGTTGCTCCAGGTCTCTAAGAACCCCCTCCGCCTTCGCCACGTCATCCAGCACTGTCTTCCTAGAACCTGAGTATTTGGTGATACAGATCCCTCTTACAACTACTTTAAACGCATCCCATTCAATTGCTCTCGAGCTCGCGGTGCCCCTGTTCTCCAGGAAGTATCGATCAATAACTTCTCCAACCTGGTCCTCCAGAGTCTCCGGCCGCAAGCGCCACGTCGGAATCGCTGTCCTCGCCCTCTTCCAGGTAAGGGAAAGCAACAGCGGATTGTGGTCAGAGATAGTTCTGGTAAGGTATTCAGTGTAAGCCGCCACATGTGCTATCAAGGGGGAACACAGGATAGCGTTAATCCGAACATGTAGTTCATGCACTGAGGAGAAAAACGAGTAATCCCTCTCACAAGGATGTTGCGCCCGCCGCACATCAATCAGTCCCCAACTTTCCTTCCAGTCTGATCTTGTTTTAGCCAGTTTCCTAACCGGGGTAGCTGCCAGAGGAGGATGCGATCTATCCAGGTCTACGTCTGTAATAGCATTAAAATCTCCCCCTATGATGGCCGGGCCAGCCAAGAAGGGTGCCAGCGCCCCCGACAAATTAGCCAAAAAGCGGGCCTGTTCGACATTTGGGGCATAGATATTTCACAGCACCACGTCCCTCCTGTATAGCCTACCCTCCACTGCCACATACCTGCCCCCCTGAACCAATACCTGTTTAGTGACCTCAAACGGGATTCCCGCCCTTATCCAAATGAGCACCCCTCTAGCAAACGCCGAATAAGCTGTGCTGAAGACCTGGCCTCTCCATCTACGCTGTAGCACCTGTCCCTCTGCCCTAGTAAGATGTGTCTCCTGCAACAATGCTATATGTATCCCTCATCAATAAATAGGCATGAACTTTGTGTCGTCTGGTCATAGTATGTAGGCCTCTCACATTCCATGTGATACATTTCAAATCAAGTAACGATCCCATCAATGTAGCTACGCCTCCCCACCCACTTTACGGTGGTTTTGCCCACACCAGTGCTAAACCCCCAAAACACAACATCCCATGAACCCCTTCAACCCACCCCCCCAGGACAGGACCCAATAGCAAGTTATCAGTCACCATCCAAACCGCACAACAACCCCCACAACACTATCCCGCGGTAGCCACCGCAGGGAGCCTTAAGGGCAACGGAGGAACGACCCGGTCCAACAGGGAGCTGCGTTCACACATGCCTTTGATCAAGGATGATGAACATAAAGAAGGAAGTTTAGCACCCTTTCTGAATCTGGAAAGTGTGGCTAAATGGACTTTGACTGATGAAAAGGTGAGTCCAGACCTCGCCTGATATAGCAAATCAGGAAGGATCTGTTCCGCAGAAGCTTCCACTGGGTGAACGTTGTTATCCTCACACCAACAGCAAAAATGCTTCCATTTTAGAAGGGAAGTCTTAAATGTGCTCTGAGCTCGCGATTTTGTCAAGATGTCACGACAGTCCTGTGGGATGTTAAGGTCCTTGAATTCTAAGAAATCAGGAGCCATGCGTGTAAATGTAGAGACTGAGGGTCTAGGTGAACCATCTGACCTTTGTTCCTCAACAACATTGTAGGTGTTGGAAGAAGACGGATCAGCTGGTCCTGGCATAATAACAGAAGTTTTTGGAACCAGTACTGGTGTGGCCACCGGGGTGCAATCAGGATGACACGGCAGCCCTCCAGTTTCAGTTTGTGTATTACCCTCGGGATTAGAGGTATTGGGGGGAAAACTTAAGCACAAATCCCTGACCATCGCATGGAAAGGGCATTCCCCGTTGATCCATGTTGAGGGTATCTGCTGGCGTAATATCGGCATTTATTGCGGTCCTTCGTTGTGAACAAATCCAGTGCCGGCTTGCCCCAAGTTCGGAACACCCTGTTCACTTGAATCTGCTCTAGCTCCCACTTGTGGCAGTCCAATTGGGACCTGCCGAGCGTGTCCGCCAGGGTATTGTGGAGACCCAGGACATGTTCTGCTTGGAGGGTTATGTTGTGCATTGTGACCCATTCCCACAACTCCTGAGCCTCTCTTGACAAAGCAGCCGATCTTGTCCCTCCTTGCTGGTTTACGTAAAACATGCTGGTGGTATTGTCGGCCCAAACCAGTACTGATGAACCTGCAATCCTTGCAAGGAAAGCTTGCAGGGACAGGAAAATTACTCGCAATTCCAAGTTGTTGATATGTTGTTTCTTGTACTCTTGAGATCACTTTCCTTTTATCTGTAACTCTTGGAGATGACCTCCCAGTCCTTCCATGGAGGCATATGTTAAAACTAAATCTGGAATATCCTGTATGAAAGGGAGTCCTTCTGCTGAGTTGGCCATCTGTGACCACCAATGTAGAGCTTTTTTCATACGTGGTGTGACTGAGGATGTCGAAGGAACCCACAGCTTTTTGCCACTGAAGGTGCAGCTCCTCCTGTAGAGGTCTCTTTCTGAGTCTTGCCAAAGAGATGAGATGTATTGTCGAAGAGCACATCCCCAGTATCGAAACACACATGCGGACAGAAACTGACTTTTTTCTGGAAATCAGAATTGCCAGCTTTTGAAGACGAACCTGCCATTCATGAGATAAGAATGCCTTGCACTGGACCGTGTCCAGCAGAGCTCCGAGAAATGGAAGGCCCTGCATCGGGTGTAACTGAGATTTGCTTTGGTTCACAGTTAGCCCCAGAGAGTTGAAAAGATGAAGAGACGTTGTAGTGGCAATCTTGACTGCTGGTCCCGATGGACCTTTGATTAACCAATCGTTTAAATACAGGAATATTTGGATTCCCCGGGATCTTAACGCTGCTGCTACAGGAGCTATGCTTTAGTTATAATGGGGAAACCCAGTATCCCTCAGAACCTGGGCAGTCATGTAATAGTATACAATTGGTTCTGTCGGGTGCGTGCTATTTCTTCAAGTTACTAGGGCTATTTAAAAACCCATTTACAAATAGACAAGTTTAATCAACAGAAATCCAAATCATCTGTGGTATTTCAAGATTTTTTTTTAAAATTGCATCATTTATAAATACCATATTTCAATATATTTTTAAGGCTCTTAAAGGCACTTAGTGACACATATGTGAAAAAGGTGACTTTTAGTGCTCGGTGATACTGTGAAGGTGTAATATATACAAAGGTCATTGGGGGGAGAGGAGGGGGAGAGAGTTGCCCAGAGATGCAGAATATATCAAGTAATTCTGCGGACTGAATGAATGAGTCATCGCAGAATCCTATAGCTGGTCCAAACATAGTAATGTCGACGTTTCAACCCTGGATCTGCACTGTTGGAGGGTCAATGCGGGTCTTCATCAGGACTAGGGTAGTGGGTTAACAGCCTATGCGAGCCCAGGTGGGCTCACCAGAGCTAGCTCCAGAAGTGTCACTTTCAAGGCTTTGTGTAGTGGGAGCCAGTAGTTCCCTTCATTCGGTGGCGCTTGATTACAAATGGAGGCGAGTCAGCGCTGTAATCAATTCTCAGGATATTCACAGGGTGCTCAATCGCTGATGTGGGAAGGAATTCCAGGCCCAGTCTGTAGTCTCTTGGATCAATGTATAATTCTCATTCTTTGCAGGGGTCTTAAGGCATCTAATTTCTTATTTTGAGGAATCTGTTCAGGTTGTGAAGGTCTCAAATCGGTCGCCATTCCCTTGATTTCTTTTTGATCAGGAAAAAAAAAAACTAGAATAAAAACCTGTCCATTTCTGATGTGATGGAACCTTCTCTATTGCATTCTTGAGGAGCATCGTTAAAGCTCCTTTGAATAATGAGTGAAGACGAGTGGTAGGTGGCTTGGTGACAAATTCTAGAGTATGTCAGTTGTTCACCAGGTCTAGAACCCATTGATCGGAGTTAATTTCTTGCCACTTGTCCACAAATGCTGAAATGTTTGCGCCCACGGGAATAGGTGTGGTAGGTGCCCTGCAGAGATCACTGCTTTCTGTCAGCATTTGAGATAGTTTTTGACCGCCCTGACCTGAGAAACCAGACATGTTGGTTTGCCGGTATGAAGATTGGTAATTTGGTCTATTTTGGGGTTGGTATTGTCTGTTCTGCTGGTTTTGGTGTCCTCCTCTAGAGGAAAACCCACGCCACTTTGCACCTCTGTAGGTTCCACGTTTGTACTGCAATGAACCCAATGATCTTGCCGTATCAGTTTTTATTGCCTGGAGGGCTTCATCGATGTGTTTTCCTAACAACGATTGGCCATCATAGGCCCTGTCTAATATTTTTGTCTGGACTTCAGGTCTGAAAGTGGTGCCCTTAAGCCAACCCTGGCGCCTGAGTACTGCCTCACCAGACAGCTGGCAAAAATTTGTATTGACAATGTCTAGTGCGCAATCTATGGTTTCAGATGCCGCACGTTTTCCCTCTAATAGGATTTTCCTTGCTTCTAGTCTCCTGTCCTCAGGAATAAGCTCAGTAAGTCCAGCCATATCTGACCACATTTGGCGGCCATAACGCCCTATTATTGCTAGAGAGTTAGCGGCTCTGATGGAGGCAGCTGCCATTGATGAAAACTTCTTGCCGATCAAGTCAAGACGACGCCCTTCCTTGTCCGGCGGTGTAGTAATGGTGTTGCCGGGTTCTTAGATCTTTGTTGGGCAGCCTGTGAAATTACCAAATCTGGCAGAGGGTGGCCAATGAGACAGGATGGACTATTGGCCGGAGCACGATATTTCTTATCTATCCGTGGAAGCACTGCTGGTACAGATGCAGAAGTTTCCATGATTTTAATCCCTTCAATTATCGGGACAGCCCATGTAATATTTCTGGATTCCTCCTTTAAATCATGTAAGAAGCATTCAGTTTGTTCAACAGTGACAGGCAATTGAAATCTAGCATCAGCCTGCTGCATTAGGTTATGAAATCCTCCTATATCCTCTGGGGGCGAATCAGATAGTAGAGGAGTCGGTGATGAAGGCATAGGGATAATATAAGAATCCCAAGGATCTGCATGAAGAGTCTCTGGTAGTTCACCCTCTTCAACTTCTTCAGACGACGTGTCCTGATCATGAGGAGGGTCTGGAAGCTGTTGTTCTTGAAGAGGGTTTGGAAGCGGAGGCGTTGGAACAGGAGCGTCAGGTGGAGGCAAAGGATCCGGAACCCCCACAGGTGGTGGTGGAACGTGTGGAATAACTTGCTGTGGGGGAAAACGCTGTCTGTAATCTGCTAGCATGGCTTGCAGGTCTTGTATAAGAGTTGGAGGCAGATGGCTCTTCTCACTTTGGCGAGGTTGTCTATGGTAAACTATGTGATGTGGGACGACAATGTCCTCTTGATAATATTGTTCATGGTAATCCTCCTCCTCTTCATCATCTTGACATTTGATGTGTAGCTCCGAAGGATGATGAGCTATCCCAAATGGTCCTTCCTCCTCTTCGTCCTCGTAATCATCATCCTCTTCCTGCACATATGTTTCCAGGAGATGTGAGGGAGTAAGTGGTGAAATATTGCTATAATCAGGTCGTTAAAATGCTTTGAGCTGAAAACTCCTAGATGAAACAGGTGTTGAATGAGTAGAAGCCATAGTCAATGCAGGTGCCGTAGACGAACAGGTAAGTCCCCAGTCAATGGACTTGTCGTCGACGGGCTCTTTGTCAATGTCGTCGACGGGATCGGCGCCGACAAGAGTCTTTGTTGACGGGACCTTAGTCGACGGAGCAGACATCGACGGAACGGTTGTCGATGGTGTCATCGATGGGGCAGTTGACAACTGAGTCTTCATCGACGATACTACTCTCGTCGACAGTGGAGTCTTCGTCGACAGTATTGTCGTCGACATGGACTTCGACGCTGACTTAGTCGACAAGGTCTGCGTCGACGATTCTTCGACGACTGTCTTCTTGGACAGGATAGTAATCCTCGTTGACAGTAAAGGAGAGTTGATGGACGTCATCGAGACAGTCTCCATCGGCGAAGGAGCACAAGAAGTGACAGAAATCGTTGACGAAGGAGGGAAAGTCATATTTTGAAAGGCTTTTACTCACAGTTTTTGTAGAAGCCTTCTTATAGTCCTTGAGAGCAGAGGCCTGAGGAGACTGCACTGACCCAGAGGAGATGAGAGGAGTCTTCTGAGAAGGGCCAGAAGTAGAGTGGGAAGATTTATGGTGTTTTCTCCCCTCACTCAAAGAGATGTCCTGGGATCTAGCACTCTTGCTGGAAGTTGAGGCTCCATCATCCTCTTCAGCTGAAGAGGATTTAAGCCACAACAGCACTCTTGTCTCCCTATCCCGAAGAGTCTTAGTAGGGAAGGTACAGCAAATTTTGCAATCTTTTGCCTCAATGTTAGGGTAGAGGCAGTAGATGCAGTCCTTATGTTGGTCATCAATATGGACTCATCTTGTCGCAGGTTCTGCAGGGCTTGAACAAGGTCTTCTTGTCAGACATCATGGAATAAATGAAGAAAAAAACTGAGTGGCACGCAGGGAGACACCCTTCCACACGACGTGCGGTGAAAATCTGAGGAGAACTGGCTCTGCTGAGAGTGTTCTAGAGCTTGCTGATAGCTGATTGGTTTGGACCATTTTTTGGTTCTTTTAGCATAATGATGTAGATAGGCTGGTAAGATCTAGGCCCCAGGCCTTTTCTTTGGGGCCTACTGTTACTATTTACTTTTGGCACTACTTTTGTATTTTCCGTGGCACTCCCACCTCGGCGACGGGGAATGATTCAGGCATGTGAATCTATGAAAGATACCCCAATACTTGATAACTTCAGGAAACCAATTTTCTCCACCTCAGACCATTCCCTAGACAAAAGCCTTCATATAGCCTTATAGATGGGAACAGAATCTGGTTCCTTCTGACAATACGGACAGAAAAAGTTATCCTCCTCTTCTGGAGGAACCACTGTAGGAATGGCAAAATTATCCTTTAGGTAGGGCCAAAATTTTTTTTTTTAGCCTCCTTGATAAAGCGTCCCCTCTGTTCCTTATCCGACCCATCAGACTCTGGATCAGTATGGGAGAAGAGTTTAGGAATCTTCAGCGGTTGACCCTCCCTTGCAACGAAAGCCGAATCCACAGCCTTCCTGACGTTAGCCTAAAGGACATCAAAGTCCATTCCAACAGGCTCTCGTGAGGTTGAGGGGTCTGCCAGTCTATCAAACTTTGAACCAGACTAGTTTCAATCCGTTTAATTGCTCGCTCTCCCTCCTTGTCTGCAATCACTTGACAAATATTGACATGTAGGAAAATGAAAACTTCCCCTTTATAACAGAAGCATCCTGCATTTCTTGTTGCCTAGAAACAGACATAGTGAGGCGTGCAGGACGCTTCAACTGGTTCCACCCACGTTCATTACATTGCTTAGCAACAAGATGGAAATGGCGGAATCAAGCCTCCACAAAACTCCCCCTCCGAGGTGGTAGAGACTAAATATGCAAAATAAAGCTGCAGCTGCTAATCGCTTAGCGTTGGATTGGCGGAAGAGAGGCAAAGAAGGAAACCAAACACACTGTGCTAGAGCAGGCAATGACATCATGCTCACGCATGAGCACAAACTCGCTGCATTCTAGAAACGCAACCGCCACTCCCATTCCCTTAACATGGGAGACAGCGGAACAGGTAGAAACAACATTTCTGGACGCTATAGCAGTTCAAAATCAATGAACAAGTGTACAAATACATCTATTTACAAATAAAGATGACTTCTATGAGTGCTTGCATCCGGACACAGAAGATAAAATAGAATGTTATCTGGGTTAACCCCACCCTTACAGATCAGGTGATAGGCACTTCCTGTCAGGCCACCATTTTGGGTACGGATTTTTTTCTAAGCGTGAAGGCTGTGCCCTGAACACAAAGTGCCCCAAGGTCAAGGCTGTGACGAGGAAGACTGAGGAGGAAGGTAATGTCAACTTATGGTTAGTGAGGGAGCAGGTTTTCCGTAAATAAACCTGCTCGGATTAACCTTCCCATTGTGTGAAAATCATTAACAAAGATTTTGAAATAACCAAGAAAGCATTGACCTTTTGATTTGGAAAATAAAATAAGATAGGTGTGGGAAAAAGAGGTTATTTTCATGAGCAAATGTGAATGCGTTTATCGTTTAAATAAGCAATATTAATTACATAGAATAATAGTTTTAAATGATTGCGTTTATATTAGACTAATGAAAGACTGAAATGAAAAATGAAATTGAGTTTTTATTTTGAGCAAATAACTGAATCTGTTTATTTCTCCTAGAGAAAACGGCATGCTTTACAAAGAAGGCTTCAAAGCTGCCATTAGGGTTAATTTCGTTTTAAAACGTAGAAATGCATAAAAATTTGTTTTATTCTTCATAGATGACTATTGTGTTCTTTCTTGTGGATGGCTGCTACGTGTTCGGATTATCAGTGGAACTTCCTATTGTCTGAGGAAATATTTAGTTTTGTAGATAACTGCGCTAGTAAAATACTACAACTTTTTTTCTAATGTGAGTAGGAAGGAGAAAATTTTGATTTCCTTTGCTGAAGGACGATGTCAGCATGAATCTAAACGAGGAACTTTTGAGAGAAAAGAGCAACGGAAGTGGTGTGACTTAACACCCTATGCTTCTAAACCAATGAGGAGAGAGACTTTCCCAGATTTTGTTACAAGAGTAGGGATGGACTTTAAACTTTAGGGTATAACCATGTTTTTGTGAAACAGAACTAGACGACTAGAGAGACTTCTGTACAAGACGTTCGTGTGAGCTGTTTCTTTGAGATCCTTTAGCTGATGCTGTCTGAAACGGACTGCTTAACTTTGCTCCTCATACCTTTGTGAGGATTGCCCCAGCTTTCCATTCGGGCCAGAGACTAAGCTTTTCCAGCTATTAGCAAGCTATGCTATTGTTTTCTTAGGTTTGTATGAAATTCTGTATTTGCATTAATCTTGTTATAATGCACTTTTGTCTCTTACTCTATCCACTCAATTCATGATCCTTAAATGAGATGGTATTGTGAATTACTGATTTGTGTTATTGTGTGATGGTTCTCATTTAATTCTGTAAACACAAGGAGATGTGTCCTGGGACCAGTTTTGGGGTAACAGGGTATGTTAGCAGGGTATGCCCAGACGTGGGTCCCTTACTCACTTTGAGACTGGATTGAAGCTAGCCTGGCTGATGAGGGGGTGTTACCCCGAAACCGGTCTCAGGATGCTTGTTTCCAGTCCAGGGAAGACATGGTTTGGCAGTTCGGCTGGACTGCTCAATGAGGCACAGAGTCAAGACTGGAGTTGCATATAGCTGTGTCCGAACTGGGGTGGCCAAGTGAACTAAAGAATGATTATGGATTCAACCCAGATCTGTGACTGGGGGTGAATGTCTGAAAAGTTTCAGCACTCCGTCCATCATCTCCTTGTGTTTGCTTTAATTGAATACCGTACCTGTGTTTGACTATTTATTCCATATGCTTTCAAAGAAAAATAGATAAAAGCAAAGTAATAGAGACACTGAGTTTGTCGTTATTTGTAAATATATATATTTGTATATAGAGTGGTTCATATAATATTCCCTTTGTTCTAGGTCCTTATGAGGGGGATATTCATCTAAATATTTTGCCAAATCCTTGTCAACTCTCCCATCTGTCAGAGGACCGGAGGTTGATATGGGCCAAAATTCAGTCTAATGAAATAGAGATTTTTAGGCTGGTCAACGTGTGGTGTAAATATTAAACACTCTGCCTTAGTTAGCTAACCTCCCCCTTTCCGCTGCGCTATGCGCTATTATTAGCTTTGGATAGAATGGCCTTAGCCTACAACAACTTCAGAAATGTACTGAAGAAAAAATTGTTAATGTGTTATGATTACAAAACAAATTGGTTTAATATGTGGTCCGCAGGAGATCTTGTGGAGTAAAGGAGATGGAGTCAGGCCCCGCATGCATCATCACCTGACCCTGAGTATTGTACGATAAACGAGAAGCACCCAGCACTTGTGGGTTGGTGGAGAAAGTGATGCTGCGAGTCCTGGATCTGAGACATTGAATTAGAACACCTAATGTGTGGGACGCATTTGGATCGCACCCCAGCCATTTCCACTCACCTCCATGCAACAAGCAAGGAATCTGGGTCAGGGGAGAAGGCAGGTTTGGGGCCGGAAGCACAGGTCAGCAGATCATTTCAATGGATAGAACAAATAATTGAAGCACTGGGGTGAGCGGATGCACTGGTTTGCCCCGGGAAATGCTACACAGCTGCAAATTTTACCCTACATATTTTACAGTTTACTGCGAAGTTTTTGCATAATTTTTTCCATGTAGGCATTCCCTTTAGTCAATGCTGAGGTTGCTATTCCCCATATAAACCTACTGAGTGTTACTTTGGGGGCTTAACAGAGTTTAGGTTTTTTTCATGAAGCAGCTAGACACTCATTCAACTCCAACAATACGCACTGAGGATAACTATGTTCCATATGTTCAGTTGTATTGCCTGATGTAGTAGAGAAAGGATCACATCCCACATGCGGGTAAGGGTGTCAAGATTGTAGCCTATTAGACTGTTTTATTAGCTTTAAACCCAGTGCAGGAAAGGCAAATGCCCGTATGATGGATTTTTTAACATTTCTCATGGCAACATTTAATGTTCTGACCCTGAATGTTTAGGAACAGTTCTCTCCTCTCCTCAAAAGTAATGGATGCTGAAACTGTTCCAAACTAAAAGAATAGAAAATATCCTTCTACAGGAAACCCATCTGATAGAAGAAGGGATTTGACTCCAGTTTAGATATTTCCCGGGCAGTTTCCATAATTTGGGAACAAACCTAAGGGTATAGTGATGCGGATTAAAGCAGAGGTCTCTTTGCCCCGTGAATGGTAATACAAATGAGTGCTGTATACTTCGAAGCCCAGGGAAACTCAGATAATGTGGTGCATGAACCTGAACTTGATCATTCCAAACACTTATGATAGGAATACTACTCCAAGTCTACCACATGGCATAACAGACCTTACATGGACATTTGGAGGGCACATCCTCCTGTACACTATACTTTCTACACTGCAGCCCCTGGACATAGCAGAAATGTGGGTGGCAAATTAATGCTAAAGTATATTATCAAATGTCTTGTCATGCCTGCAGTATGACCTCTGCACTTTTCTGTATTTCTGATGTGTCTGCTGTTTCTTTCCAGCATCCTTCACCGCTTTACTTGTGACCTTCAGCTTCTAGACGCCAATAACATTTTCTTTGGCATTCAATACTCCTACCTGTGCCTGTTCGGCTTCAACATACTCTTCTTCCTCACTGGATAGGCCAAGGTCGTTCAGGGTCTCCTGCCTCCTTAGGGTGTCTGCCATGGTGTGGTGTGCCAAACGCGGTCTCAGTCTTGCATTCTTCGGTACAAACTTTGTGCAGGTCTCAGTCTTTGGCACTGTGGTCCTTTTGGAGGCACAGGTTGCATACCTTGCGGGGGTCTCTCTGGGAAAGCTTGCGGTGGCTGTAGGGGCAGCCTGGCCTCTGTGCATTCTCCGGCCACAAGGCCTTTGACCGAAGGGGTGCCCCGTGAGGGCTGTAATGGCTCCACTTCTCCTCCGTTTGATCTTGTGAGGTCTTCATTGGTATTTGGATGTTTTCAGTCGGAAAAATGTTGGTGTCCGTGGGTTTTCTCCACACTTTTCTCTCAAGTATTTGGTGCTACTCCATCATGCTTCGACCCAACAGCAGAAAAAAGCATCGGATGATGGCAATCATGCACAGAGCTTACGGGGTGCACATCGGAGGTCATCGAAAGGATGGACGTACCTCCAAATGGAGGTGGATACAGCCCCAGAAAAAATAAAAAAATAAATAAGACAATTCCAGACCCAATCACTGAGTGATTCCAGAAAATGTTGCATTAAAAAACGAGGGATGATGGGGCTTTTTCCACTCACAAGGGAGTGGGAGGTCCAGCATAAACAGGAGCCCCTGTCAAGGTATCAACAAAGTGGTGTTATGCTGTTCCTCTAGAAGGGGGAGAGGAGAAAGAAATGAAAGGAGTCAAAACTAAAGGCTAGGACCCACTTGAACCAGGTGCGTTCTACAGTTGGGAATCGATTGGTTGGATTTTAATGCCCTCACACACCCTTTCAGGTGTCATGCTTCATCATATGGGGGTCGGCGGTGCAATACCGAACGGGCTCACCTAAAAGGGCCACTTTATCGGAGATCTTTTATCTAACAGCTTTATGTTGAAGTGCGGGTGTGGGGCCAGAAAGATGTAGATGTGTAGGTGGATTAAGATAGGGCTGGGAGTACCTAGCGTCGATTATTTGATTCTGGGGGTCTCCTGCCCTAGTTAAAAACCGTGAGCACGGCACTCAGGATATAATGTCTCCTATTAGTGTGGCCGTTACTAAGAATTAAAGGTCCACATGTTTCTCGCATTGTGTACGATAACTCGTGATTCTTCAGGACCGGGAAAAGGCAAAAACGAATAGTTTTCTTACCTGTCGGTGTAGTTTTGCAGCTTGAAGATCTTTCTGGATTCACTATGCTGTGCATTATTCCGCGGTCTTGTGGTTGGGTCCGGATTCGTAGTCTTTTCTTTGTGTTTTTTTTTTTCTTTGCCCAGGTGGGCGTCGGCGTCACACCCCCTTTGTGTGTATTTCCGGTGACGTCGGCATGCTTCCTGCAGAAGCTCCCACTCTTGGGCGCCATCTTCGGGTTCTTTTTTTCCGTGTTTCTTTCGTTTCCGAAGTAATGGCAATGTTCTTCTTAGTTTGTATTTACCGCTTTGTACTTTCAAAGTCTATTCTTTAGTTAACCACCTCTTCTCTCTCCAGCCTCATCTTTCTGGCGGAGGTGGGTGGGTTCGCTAGTGAATCCAGAAAGATCTTCAAGCTGCAAAACTACACCGACAGGTAAGAAAACTATTCGTTTTGCAGCGTGAATCTTTCTGGATTCACTATGCTGTGCATAGATTTTGTAGCGGTTTCTCATCTCTGTGGCGGCTGGGTGGAAGATGAGCGTTGGGTGTTGAATATGTGCTGTAGCACCTTCTGTCCCACTTGAGCTTCCTTGTTCATTTGTATGTCCACACAGTAGTGCTTCGTGAACGTGTGCACCGAAGCCCATGTTGCCGCCAGGCATATGTCCTCTATGGGTGTGTTAGCCAGGAAGGCTATTGTAGCGCCCTTCTTCCTGGTGGAGTGGGCACGTGTCCCCTCAGCCAGTTCCTGTCCTGCCCGTTTGTGGCAGAGTTGGATTGTTTGTGCGATCCATCGTGCAATGGTCCTTTTGGTTACTGCTTTGCCCATGAAGCTGTTTGCGAAGGACACAAAAAACTGTTTCGTTTTCCTGTGCCCCTTTGTCCTTTCAATGTAGTGCATGACTGCCCTTCTGGCGTCCAGGGTGTGCAGAGCTCTCTCTGCGCTGGTTGTGGGTTTTTGGAAAAAACTCGGTATCTGTATAGACTGGTTCATGTGAAATTTGGATACCACCTTCGGCATGAAGTGTGGGTCAGTCCTCATCACAACTCTATCGTTGTGTATTTGTATGTATGGTTCTTGTAGCGTCAGCGCTTGAAGCTCGCTTACTCTGCGTAAGGACTTTATCGCAACCAGGAAGGCTGTTTTCATAGTTAGCATCTTTAGGGAGGCCTTGTGAAGTGGTTCAAAGGGCTCTTTCATGAGTTCCGTTAGGACTGTGTTCAAGTTCCATGCAGGTGGCGGCACCCGCTTGGGTGGCGCGATCCTTTTCGCTCCTTCTAGGAATCTCTTCACCACCTGTGATGTGAAGAAGCTCCTGCACGTTTCTCCCCTTGTGTAGGCTACTATCGCTGCCAAGTGAACTCTTAACGAGGATGAGCTAAGGTTCTTCTCCAGTAAGTGCGTCAGGTACCATAGCACTGTGGAGTCCCTCTTCATCTTATTGTGGAGTCTTTCCTGTCTGCACCATATTGTGAATCTTTTCCATTTCGCAACGTAGCACTTTCGAGTGCTGGGCCTTCGTGCCTCCCGAAGTACCCTCAGGGTGCTTTCTGGTAGTCTCAAATGTGCGAACTCTATGTCCTCAGGAGCCACGCTACTAGGCTCATGCTCTCTGGCTCTGGATGCAGTACCTCTCCGTTCTGCATGGACAGTAGATCTTTCCTCCTGCTGAATCTGTGGGGTGCACACTGTGTCATCTCCATGATCTGCGAGTACCAGGTCTGCCTCGCCCACTGCGGTGCGACCAGTATCAGTGTCATGTTGCTCGCTCTGCACTTGCTCAGTACTCTGTGCATCAGTGGTATCGGGGGAAAGGCGTAGGCAAATGTCCTTGACCAATCTATCCATAGGGCATTCCCCAGTGTCCCCTCCTCGGGCTGCCTGGATGCGAAGTTTTGGCATTTTGCATTCTGGCGTGTGGCAAACAGGTCCACCGATGGTGTCCCCCACCTGTCGAACAGGTATCTTGTCTCCTGAGCATTGAGCTCCCACTCGTGGGATGCCGATGTCTGCCTGCTGAGCCAATCGGCTTGTATGTTGTCCTTCCCTGGTAGGTGTATGGCTAGCAGGTCTATCTTGAGAGGGATGGCCCATCTCCATATCTCCTGCGCCAGCGTTGAAAGCGGTGCGGACTGTGTGCCCCCCTGCTTGTTGATGTAGAACATCGCAGTGGTGTTGTCTGTTTGTATCAATACCTTGTGCTTGTACAGTCTTGTTTGAAAGGCCTTCAGTGCAAGGAAGATTGTCTTCAATTCTAAGTAATTGATGTGCTTTGTGGCATCCGTCGGTGTCCACAGTCCCCTCACCTTGAGCTCCTCCATGTGAGCGCCCCATCCCTTCAGGGATGCGTCTGTGGTGATGGTCACTGTTGGCGTTGGGGGCGTTAGAGGCTTTCCCCTTGTTATGTTCTCCATGGTCCACCATGTCATCTCCTTCTGCACTGCGTGCGTTACAACCACTAGATCCTCCCAACTGCCTGTAGCTTGTGACCATTGCTCCTGTAGCCATTCTTGAATGGGTCTCATGTGGAGTCGTACATTCGGTACCAGGTGGATGCATGATGCCATCATCCCCATGATCTTGCTCGCCGTCCTCACTGTCCGAGCTTGTCCCTTCCGGTAGAGGCGAGTTTCCTTCACCAGCGCCCTCGCCCTCTTCTCGCTGGGGAACACCTTGCCCTGTAAGGTGTTGATCTGTGCTCCCAGGAAGATCTTCACTTGTTCCGGCTCCATTGATGATTTCTTCCAATGGATGGAGAACCCCAGGTTTATGAGCGTGCTGGTCACTGTATGTGCGTGCAGCTTGCATTTCTGGTATGAGTTTGCTTTCACCAGCCAGTCGTCCAGGTAAGGGTATACATGTATTCCCTGCCTTCTTAGGTGCGCTGCGACTGCTGCGAGGCACTTTGTGAAAACTCTTGGTGCCGATTTTAGACCGAAGGCCAGTGTCGTGAACTGGTAGTGGCTTTCTCCGACGGTGAACCTGAGCATGTGCTTGTGCTTCCTGTTCATTGGGATGTGCAGGTATGCGTCTTTGAGGTCTATAGTGACCATGAAGTCCCCGGTCTGCAACTGTGGGAGCACCTCTTGCAGGGAGGTCATTTTGAATTTTTGCGTTCTTATGAATTTGTTCACGAACCGTAAATCGAGAATGGGCCTCATTGTCTCGTCTACTTTTGGTACCAGGAAGTATGTTGAGTATACTCCTGTGTTTCTTTCCTTGAAGGGTACCCTTTCTATGGCCTGCTTCCGCAGGAGTTCTTTTGCTTCTTCCTGAAGGCACTGCAGCTGCTTGCTTGCTAGCGGCTTTCTTCTTGGTTTTCTGCTTGTTGGCCTCGCCTCCAACTCTATGCAGTATCCGAATTGGATAATGTTGAGGATCCATTTGTCTGATGTGATTCCTCTCCACTCCTGGAGGTGGAATCTTAATCTTCCTCCCACTGGTGTCCTGTGGTCGTAGGTGTCTAGATTGTCTTGACCCATCTGTACGTGCTGCCCCCTGGGATCTTTTTTGTGGGTGGGCACACGGATTTTTTTGAAGTCACTTGGAGGTGGGCTGCTGGCCCCCTCTCCTATTTTGTCCCCGTCCATTTCTCCCTCGAAAGGACTGGCCTCTTTGTTGGTACTGCCAGGGCTGTTTCTGATGGCCCTGCTGACCCTGCGAGTCTGCCTGGTGCGTTTGCTGGAAAGCCTGGTGTGATGTACCTGGCTGGTTTCCGCCTCTTCCGCCGGGCCTCCGTGACGGGGTGCCCCTCTTGTTCCCTCTGAACTGCAATGCTCCCATGGATCTTGCTGTTTCGCTATCCTTCTTAAGTTGGCTGAGTTGCTCATCAACTGTTTGTCCGAAAAGCGTACTGCCGTTGAACGGTGTGTTCAGGATGCTGTGTTGCACCTCCGGTTTGAAACCGGATATCCTGAGCCAGGCGTGTCTCCTTTCCGTGACGCCCATCATCATGAGCCTGCTGGCGGTGTCTGCCCCATCCAGGGCCGTCTTAAGGCAAGAATTTGCAGCATTCTTCCCCTCTTCAATTAGCTTTTCGGCTTTCTGCTTGGCATCCTGGGGCAAGTCCTTCACCAACTGCCCCAGTCCCTCCATGATTTGGTACATGTGTCTGTTTACCAGGGCGTTGGAATTAGCCATGCGCCAGTGGGTCGCGGCATTCCGTTCGATCCTTCTGCCCACCAGATCCATCCTTTTGCTCTCTTTATCCGGTGGCGGGCCCGAGGTAGTGGGTACGTTAGCCCTCCTCCTTGCTGTGGCCGTGATAATGGAGTCTGCGGAGACCGTGCCCTGAATGTAGGCCGGGTCCTTTGCGGCATGCATGTACTTCTTCTCAGTTCTGGGAGTTACTGCCTTGCATGTTGCGGGCTCCCTGAAAGCTTCCTTCCCCTGAGCCAAGACGCTCTCGAGCATCGGGAGGAACTGGCTCCTCGTTTGTGTTGGGAGCAATGTTTCCAGAAGGAAGTCTGCTTTCTGCTTCTCTTCGTCGAGCTTGAGCTTGAAAGCTGCTGCGGCAGATTGTATCACCGCGTTGTAGGCCCCGATGTCGTCCGGCGGCGAGGGCCTCGAGGGGTAGGTGTCGACCACCTCCTCCGGGCTGTCGGTGTCGACATCGATGTAATCTACCTCCTGAAGGTCATAGGGCGCCGACTCTGTGTCTGTCCTGCCCTCATCTTCCTCCCCATAGCTGTAGCTCTCGTGGGGATTCTCGTACTCCTCCTGGTCGTCGAACACCTCGACGTCCTGGTCTTGCTCGGTGACTTCGGCGACCTCTTCTTCTTCCTCCTCGACCGCCTCCAGCACTGGTGGCTTGGTCTTGTGAGGGATCGTGAAGGCCTTCATCCTTGCGTCGAAATCTTTTTTCCGCTGCATGAAGTTCTCCATTTCTGCCTCGAGGCGCCTTCTTTTCTTTTCCATCTCGGCTGCGTGTTCCGCGTCGGATGGTTCCGCCGCTCTCTTCGACGGATGGCTCGTCGCCGTGCCTCTCGGAGTCGAAGTTTTCGACGTCGAACCGGATATCGGGTCTCTGGTCGTCGTCGACAGTTTCGGGTCTTTCTCCCTCGTCGATCGATCCTTTTCGGGGACGATTTTCGACGTCTTCTGCTGATCAGCAGCTCTCGGCGCCGGGGACTCCTTCTCTGAGGATCCGCTGGGCCTGGGAGTAGTCGCGGACGCCGCCTTTTTTGGCGTCGGCGCTTTCGGGGTCTTGCCCTCGATTTTTCGAGACTCAGAGTCTCTCGGGTTCTTGGGGGCCGAAGAGTCTCCTACCTTGTCAGAAGTCTTCGTGTAATCGGTCTCTACGACCGTGTAGCTGTCGTCTTTGGCGGCAGCGTTGTCTTCTTCCTCGGAGGACATCCCCAGCTCGTAGAGCGACGGGGTCGGGGCCTTCCCCTGCAGGGCGGCGTGTGCTACCCTCTGCCTCTCTCTCACACGAAGGGTCTTCGGGGTGAAGGCGGAACAGGCGTTGCAGTCTCCGCTTTCGTGGTCCACCGGTAGGCAAAGGTTGCATACCGGGTGCTGGTCCTTCTGCGCGTACTTGTGGTGGCAGTTACGGCAGAACTTGAACGGCGTGTTGTCCATCCTCGAGCGTCCAGGGCCTCTCTGGTCGCGTGTTCGTCGACGGTCGTCGAAGATCTGGATGGAAAACGCCTTATCTTTGCTTGTCTTTCGTCGGTGAAGTCCCCTGGAGTCTTCAGATGACTTCTCCTCGTCTTTTCTGTATTTTCTTTCTTCTTTCTCCAAAAATGTCTGGAGCCCAAACGGGAACGATCCAGACCCGACCGCGGAAAAAAAGAATCTGAAGATGGCGCCCAAGAGTGGGAGCTTCCGCAGGAAGCATGCCGACGTCACCGGAAATACACACAAAGGGGGTGTGACGCCGACGCCCACCTGGGCAAAGAAAAAAAAAAAAAAAAAAAAAAAAAAAAACCACAAAGAAAAGACTACGAATCCGGACCCAACCACAAGACCGCGGAATAATGCACAGCATAGTGAATCCAGAAAGATTCACGCTGCAAAACTATCTACACTTAAAAACCCGCTTTGCCCAGTCTGTATTTTAAAACTTGGAACAGATGAGGCTAATTTGGATTCTTTTTACACAGAGCCATACTTATGAATACGCCCGACTTTGGAAGTAGAAACCAGACGGGTACTTACAATAACGAAAGGTGAGCAGGCCAGTAAAACCTCACTGTGCCCGAGTACAATTTGAGTTTAATACTAAACAGGGGAGGCTAATTGAATCCTCTTTCCCCACGGAGCCGGTTCTTAAAATGCGGTCCATCCACTGAAGTATATACTCAGCACTGAAGTGAATTTAGGTGGGTTTTCGGATTAATATGTTTTTTGTAAATCACGAATAGGGATAGGGACAACGCAATAATCATTGCTCCCATTTACCCGTAGCCTTATGTAGGAGGTTGTACTTGGTGAAGGATTACTCCGGCCATTGCTAGATACCAGCCCCACCACCCAACAATTATATGTTGGGATACTCTCTGAGCCCGCCTGAGCCCTCCTAGGTGAGTCAGTACCTAAGTTTGTACTAAATTAAACAAGTACAGCACCACATAAACACAAACTTTACCATTGGTTTTAATACCTACAGGATGTCCTTTCACTGTCCCAGTCCTGATGAAGACCCGCACTGACTTCACAGTAGTGCAGACTCTGGGTTGAAATGTCGACATACTAATTCTTGGACCAGTTGAAGGATTCTGCGATGAGACTAATTTATTCAGTTCGCAGACTTACCTGAAATACTCGCACTTCTGGCCATCCTCCCATTTCCCCAACCACTTTGTATAGATTACGCACCATCACTAAACCACTGAGCACCAAATTTCACCTTGTTCCTTGTTATAATTCACTATATGTCTTTTTGACAGCCTTGCAAATGTAAATTGGGTATTTATGAATGATGAAATGTATAAAAGCTCTTAGTAATACCCCATATGGTTCTAGGTTTGTTTTTATTATGATTGATTGGTCTCTCTATGAATAATCTCTAGATGGATACAAATTGCTTGAATGAATACTTACCCGACAGAACCTATTGTATCTTTGTATAGGACTGCCCGGGTTCTGAGGGATACTGGGTTACCCCATTGTTACTAAACACATACCTCTGCGAAGCACGACTATGGACCTCGTACGTCGACTCTAGTAGAGCAATCCTAGCAGGAGCAGGTAAACCTAATCACCACTGGGACTTGTTCAGTCTCATAGCTCTATAGGCACTGGAACACGACTTTGAAGAGTTGGAGTGAACTCCTAAGACTCTGAAGGGGCACTTGGCCCAGTTGCTTGGGACCCAGAGTAAGTCAGGCCCCGAGACATTAGGAGTAAAAGGCCTCAACCACCCACAGTTGGGACCATTATCTCCTGTTTGCCCCGAGGCCCCTGAAAGGGGTTCTGAAACCAGGCTAGTGATTTGCCATGTATACTACACATGCAGTTATGTTAGGAGTGTGACCCCTTCTACTGTATCAAAGACGGTGCTGAACTCTAACATAATTAGGACTGTTCTACCTCCCTCGTCAAGAGTTGCGCAGTGTGTTTGAGACCATCACAGAGCAGATTCGGTGCTAATTAAGGTTCTAAAACCGGATTTTGATAGGTTTAACAACGCAGAGGAATCAGTATACTTAGAAAATGTTCAACTTCTTTTTTTGATAGTTTGGAAGGAAAAGTTAATAGTGGTCTGGGGCGGAAACTCCTTAGAACTGGGGCATTAGAAATGTGGTTTTTCAAGGCATGTTTCCAGCTACTTGGTACCTGCACTGATGAATGTCAAGTTACAAACTGGAGAGAGCACCATGACCACTTCCTTAGACACAGGATGCAATATAAAAGGTGGCTTGGATCAGATGGAGACCCGGACTTATTTTTCTGTATAGTCTTTTCAAATCTTTCACCTCACATAAAAATAGGGTCACATGTTTTCAATTTCTAGTTGGGCGGGAACATTTAGTGACAAATAGAACATTTTTGAATTCCTATATACAATTTCATTTTCTTCTTCAAAAAAGTACTAGATCATCGAAGAGGGATGGGAGGGCGTAATAGTTGTAGTCAACTGTGCAGGGCATTTGCACTGGCTTACATCCTTAATTGCACCCGCACTCTAAACGCGGTATAAAAAAATAGCTTTTGCAGCGCCCATCTTTAAACTCTCAGGTACGGACACCATTGCTGCTGTATTGCTCCAAGGAGAATGGCTGAGAGGACATGCAGTATCAAGACATTCATTACCCCATATCAAAGAGTGCAGTTTCATAAGAGAATGCTTTTTAAAGATGGCAGACATTTCGATGCAAAAGAAGGGTTCCACAAATAATTTTGACTGGAGTTTTCAACCTCATGCAAATGACTGATGCCAACCTTTTCATTCCCTTCCATAGCTTCCTAATCAAGGTGGCAGAGTTCAATGCTGTTACAAGGAGTGGCTTTGCACGTGGGAGCAAGGCTTGGTTACAGATTGGACACCGTTAGAAGTGCCAGTCACTGCCAGACACTGGGGTTGATTACCAACATATTAAAGTTTTTATCCCACTGTATAATCAACAGTACCCTCTGCGCAGCCACCAATTTACCAATCACAAGCGGGAGTCTGTTGGTTTCAGAGTTCCCCTCTTTGAACAAACAAACATCCCGCTAGATCGCAACCGCCAAAAGAAACCTTTCCCCTTAGTTCAGAAGTTGTATGCTGAAATGGCCCAGTTACCATTATATTTATCGACACTTCAGTGACTCGAGCCATTTTTTTCTCCATGACCGTATGTAATGTAACCTGGTACTGGGGAAGATCGATGCCCTCCACTACACTTTAAACACATGTGAAGATCAGACTTGAGCAAGTAATTGTCTTGGATTACACATTCACAAGTCCAATGGCATAGATTGATCTTATTTAGAACAAATATCTATTACTGCAGACTGGTCACTAGAGCATACGATACCAGAGTCTTGCTAAAAGAACACTGCAAAATATACTATTCAGTGAAATAAATCTGCTTGAATTGTTACATACTGGGTCAAGAGACACATTAACAAACCCCAAATGCAGAGCAACAGCGAAGCAAACCAAAGATGCCCACACAGCTTTTCCTTCAACGGTTTTATTACAACTTCCTTCAAATCACATGGGTTGACAGGACACCTACAGAGCACTAGTAGCAGATTGCCGGTTTCCTTCAACCCTCTGCATCCATGAACTTCCCACCAACCCCTCTTATTCACCAGTTCTTAACAGTGAAACAATTTAACATTTAGAAAAGAAAAATCATGATAGCAAAAATAAGAATTACAAGATAAGAAACATCACCCAATATGGGAGAAGCGCATAGAACGCTGACCAGGAAACAGCCTGGAGAGCAGAGCAAGCACAACTTCAAATTTCGACGTAAATTAACATACATACAATTCCACTGTCATTTAGAAGCAGAAAAAAAGCCACACGAGGCTACACTTGGCTAAATTGATACCAGGTTTTAAATATCAAATTTAAAGGGGATTCTAAAACAGACAAGCTGCTCAACAAAGACAGGCCTCTACACAGCAGCAGGACCCCCATTTCTGAATGTAGCTCCAACACAGCACCTTTAGCACCATTAAGGGCCTGCCGCTGTGGCTTCCTGAGGAGTGCTGACCATGCAGTCTATCAGAGCTGTTAACTCCCCGATAGCCCCCATGGCCCTTCAGCAAGAGTTCTGCACAAGCTGATAAGACCTAAAACGCAGTTGTAGCAGTGGTAACTAACAGGAACTAATGGCCATCCATGAGAAGCAGTAGATAAGGTTCAGGGTCCTATAGTCATTTTATAATGGGGACACTAAGGGGAAAAAAAACAAGCACAGGATCTAATACTCTAGTGGTTCACTACATAGCACTTTAGTTGATAACCCACGGGCCTCAAAAACATCTCTGGTCAATTAAATGCCACATCGAATGAACAAATAGCAATTACACATTTCATTAGGCCCTCAAGAGGTATGTTGCGATGTGCTGTACTAAACTTTCTCCAGAAAAATTAGTTTCGAGTTACGTCAAGCACGATAAAACTACTCAGAGTGCATGATAAACTTGTCTTTTTTGTTGTTCACCATCACAACAACCAGCACAATAGGAACGGAGTTTTGGTAATGGCAATAACCGAGGAAACCAATGGTATCAAATTAGCCAATCATTTAGCATCATAAGCAAGAGAAACAAAATGTAAAAAATACAATAAAATTACATAACAATATTGCACGTGCAACACATTTTAAATTAAAACCCTATCTGTATCCCACATGTGAGGATATCTGTTTTTTTTCTTTATTTTTTCTTCTATCCGTGGAGTAGCGTTCCAGGACCACCACTCTCAATCAGTGCTCAATTTTAACATTTAGGTCACAAACTTAAATCGGACTTTTGGAGGAATAGAAATGGCTTTAACGTCCCTGCAGTCTTTGGCATTTAAAAGACAGAAAAAGTAGAAATGAAAGATCTGCAACTTAAATAAACACAGTTAGGCACAAAGATAAGTCTACAAAATCATAATGGAAAAAAATTGTTGGAAAATAATTCACACGGTTGTTGCAAGTCTTGTGTGCTCCGCTCCTTGCCACTCAAGAAAGGCCCCTACCCTTCTTTGATGATCACTTCCCATAGCATACTACAACCACTCAACGATTACTTTCGCCTAAAACCACCAGATTTATACAAGGGGTGCCGAGAGTGCACTCAACCAATAGGATACACCAATACCATTCTGCTTGAGCCATCAACTGTATAGGCATGATGGGACCAGAAAGTCCCAGGCTGTAAGGAGACATGTCTGTAAAATGTAACTGCACCAATAGCTAGCAGTGTGATGGTACACAGAAAGGGCTGGGGAGCCCGTGTGGTGTCACACACTGCACCCACTTCCTTTAAAATCTGGGGCATTAAAATTCCATTAAGTGGGGTGTTTTAAGAATAAGGATCTGTCTTGCCCCCTAGATTACACTAGAACTTGAAAAACGAAAGCCAAACCATCAGATTGTAGTTTTTTTTTTTATTCACCACCTATGTGGCCGATGGATCTGGACAGCCTTTGCTACTGTGAAAGTCTTGTTATTTCCTGTATCATACCAGCCTTTGCCATGGCAACCTGTTGTTGTGCCACTTGCAAAAGAATCAGACACTGAACATATATTACCTGAAATGTCTTTAACACTCATTCCTCTGCTGTACTAAAATATTGCAACGTGAAAGTGGATAGGTATTGGCTTTTAAGATAATATTTTTTAAAAAAAATGTAATCCTTTGGTATGAATAATTTAAAATGGATTTTTGAAAGTCCAAGTTATGCATATCCTATAACTAAACCTCCCTTCAGAGAGCTGGAGAAATGGCAATATAAACCTTCATAGGAAATGAGTTCATGACTACAGGAATGCCACGGTCTTTGAGAGTCATTAAAAAAAAGCCTGCTATTTGAAGTTTCAACCAGTTCTTTTAAATAGATCGAGATTGACTTTATGTTAAAGGCTAGGCTATTACTCAAGTATATTTCTACAAAGAAGTTTCATTCTTTCATCTTCGTGGAGTGTTTTGAAATCCCCATGGTGTACTGTCATATGTACACCATTCCAGCATCCATTCACCATCTGAAGCCAACCCAGGACTAAATCTCCCAGAATGGAACAAGTGTGAGCAATCTACAAAGTGACCCAAATCCCATACCAACCTGAATAAAAAGCGAGACCAGGGTCCTACATGTGAGGTGGAGCACGGATTCTCGCTGCAAGGATTGCCTAATAATGCTGATATGGAAAGAAATGGAGAATGGAAACTTGCTATGAGGGCCCACAGCACTTTTAGTTCAACTTTTTAGAAACTTAAAAAAATATTCAAACAGCTCTTCACATTGGACTGAAGGGTTAGTCAAACCTGCCAAAAAAGCCGGTACATTGGGAAATACTGAAGAGACCACACCCAGCAGTATTCAAGTAAAACCACAGTAGTGGCGATTTGCAACTTCAGCACACTGACCCGCACTGGCCATGTCTATTGCACTGTATACAGACAGTGGTCATCTTACCAGTCTAAACATGCTTAATGAAAGGTCAGACTCCCAACACCCTGCCATGAAAGGTCAGTTAAACAACTTCGCTTTAGAGGATTGCAGCAACCACACACCACACCGAAGAGGAAACCCAGTTTAGTCCTTTCAGTTCTACTCCGAGACGGTCATTGCTAGAATGGTACATTCCTCACTCTGAATCGGTCACTGTTAGAATGGTACATTATTCACTCATACATTCTCAAGAGTAAAGCAAGGACGGCGGCTCTGTGAAAACAGATCAAAAGCAAAAGAGCCGGGCAAAAGAACACATTAAGAGATCAACAGCCCCTGAACTTTTTGAAGTTTACTTAATGTGGTGGTTTTTTTTCCTTCTCCCGTTAATCTTCTGGCATTATTAAAATAACAAGCCTCTCAGAGCCGAGGTAAACCATGCTTCACTGGGAAGCTAAGCATGTTGCATCAGTTTTGCACATCTCTAATACACTTAGCGAGAAAGACTGCCACACAGAGGGCTCTGCAGGGTCTTGCTACAGTAACCTCTACCAAGAAAATAAAAGTAGTTTGGGTTTCAAAGTGGAACAAGGCTATTTTAAGGCATTCCAGTTGCAAAGCGTTACCAACAGTAGGAGCTGTACAGATAATAAGCCTTTTCACCCACAATAGAATTAGTCTTCAATATCAAGTCCTTTAAAGGCCTGAATTTAGCAAGCCAGGGGAGATCACCAAGATGCATACAAGGCAACATATGAATGACAATCTGTGGGAATAATGCAGTTCAAGGGGCGGGGCAAATCATACTATGTATCTCCATAAATACGATAGACACCTGATGAAAGCTCTTCTTGGTTCTCACCCAAGGCCTGGAAACGCCTGCACATTCATCTGCAGACCGGTGTTTCAACATATTCTGTAAGCAGAGTTGTTAAAAAAGAATATGAACCACAGCCCTTGCAAAAAGGGGTCTCTGATGCTCAACAGTTGCAGTATTATGCGACACAAAGTGGCCACATGCAACAAAACTGCCATAGCCACAGCCTCGCAATCAGTAACTCACTTGCATTCAACGCCCATCAGAATACAAAACCCCAGAAAACATGTCCACACAGAACAGTCACAACGCCATCTCAACATAATGCTGCAGACGTTGCAGGAGACAGTTCACCCGACACTTCCTCGCGCCCCATTTCAGCAGATGCTACATAATGCCAACAGGCGCTCTCAGAATCTCACTCAGGAAAAAAAAAAGTGTCCTGCATATCCGAATATCCAAGACACCCCCGTCATTCCAGCCCAGAGTTCTGTAAGGATGTGTCCTCTGCCTGATAGACCTCTAAGCGGAAGCACTCTGTTGATACCATCAAACGCTGATGTATAGTTCCGCAAGAGGCTGAAAAACGTAACTTTCCACAATAAAACACCCCAAGAAAAGCCTACAGGACATTGGTCCGCAGACCGGCAGGTTTACACTTCACTTGAGCTGAACAGTCTCCACGTCGAGGCTTCAGGTAGCTGACGTCACCGCGCTGGCTCTCAGGGAGCAGCTGCGGAACAGCCTGGAACTTTCCACACTGTGCTGCGGTCCGTCGGCGCCCCGCCACTGGGGGGCAGCTGGGTGATAACGCAACGCTCCCAGCACCCCAGAAGAAGCAGATGTTGGTGAATCTGCCGCGAGGGGCCAGCAGCTCCTTGATAGGAGGCTTTCTTCGGATTCATTTGCGGAAAATCTTCCGGCTCCGCGTGGAAATGTAGAATTGCGTGGGGGAAACGGGGTGGGATGTGCGGGGGACACCGACAACCCCCTCAGTTCAGAATGTCTCACTTTCTGCACAGCAGTTCACTTCGATAAAAAGGAGGTGTCAAGTTCCCCACGGCATAAATAAAATCATCAGCGACCCAAATGCTGCAGTCAAAATTGTTTAGTTTCTTTCCACCGTTCGGGGGGCCCAGTGGTTCCCTCAAATGGGGATTAGAAACAGGCAGGAACCAACGTGGCTCCCTCTGTCCCAGTTCGGTTTGGATCATTGGCATCGTCTCATCTGCTCGGTTTTTAAGGCATCTTTGGCTACACAGTAACACAGGGGCAGGCCTCGCTCTAGGCCTCGGATGTAGCCTGGGGCTTCAGTTCTGCCTTCTCCATGGCGGTGCCGTAAGGCAGGGAGCGCTTGAAGAATCCAACCTACACGAAAACAAAAGGAAAAGACATCATTAGATGCTGCAAGAAACGCTAAACACTTATCCCTCAAAATGAATTTGTTCTGCAGGGCGAAAGAACACAGGGCTTGCGATAAATTGATGGTTCTGCAAAAAACACGAGAATATTGTAAAGGATGATAAACGTTCCTCACAAGAAGCTCACCGTTTCTAATTTATATAATTGTATTATTAATTTGCATGCTGTGTACTCTGCTGCCATCTGGTGTAAGAATAGGAGTATTACACGTTTTCTTCGTCTAGGTCCACGTTTTGGTTTAATGTTTGTGATGTAGGACTGATTGGCGACCAATTTTTTTGGTGACGTCAGGGTCCCGTGAAAGGGTGGGGTGCACTTTTCAAGTCATAGTGGAAGAGAGGAGAAAGGAGGGTGCGCCCATCACATAGAACAGACCAGTAGCGGCTGTAAAGTATGGAAGGTTCTCCAGTCTCAATGTGTACAGCGAAATTAAAACTGAAGTGGCATTTTCATGTCGAAAAGGAACTTAATAGCCCGTGTGGAAGCTTGAGGATACTGTTAGTTACATGACATTATTTATTGGCCAGGATGAGTGTTCCCTTGCTCACTTTGCCACTGGATTCAAGCTAGCCTGGCTGATGAGGGCTGTTAGCCAGAAACCGGTCCCAGTGGCTTGGCAGTTCGGGCTGAACAGTTCCCATGAGGCACAGGGTCAAGACTAATTTGCATATAGCTGTGTCTGAACAGGGGTGACGAAGTGAGCTAGAGAACGATGATGGATTCAACCCAGATCTGTGACTGGGGCGAGTGTCTAACGTTTCAGCTCTGCGTCCATCATCTCCTTGTGTTTGCCACAACATATCAGAACAAAAAGATTGAAGATGAAGGTCTTTCTGCAGCTAGACGTCTCGTCAGATTATCACAGTTCCTTACCTGGGAGGGACTGTGGAAAGGGGCAGGTCCTTCCGGTCACACCTTGTACTGGAGTAATAGGATTGTTCTTTGCGTACGGAATTGAGCAGACTTTCACAGATGGCGTCAAGCTGGGTTTCCCCGATGGTGTTGATCTGGACTTCGCCGTCTTCCTCCCTTGCCTTTAATCCTCCATTGAGGGTTTGCTTTCAACATCAGTGTCCCTTGTCTTGGACCAGTGTGTCTCCTTGGTGGTCTACTCTGCCCTCCGGCATCGAAGATTTCAGAGTTCTGATGGGTTACCTTTAGTCTCTCTTCCTCCCTCACGACTCTACTGAGGCTCTTGCCGGTTTGGCTCTCAACATTCTCCTCGAGCTTCAGCTATTCCCCCTGGGCCTCCTTTGTTTCCAGGGGGCCTTCGTCATCACTTGACAGGCCCAGGTCTTTTAGGGACTCCTGATTTCTCTGTGGTAACACCATCATGTAGGGTGCCCACCTCTGTTTTTGCCCTGACTGTTTTGGGCAGGAACTCTGCACACGCCACACAGTCCTCTGTGCTGTGGTCTTTGGTGAGGCAGATGTTGCCGACCTCGAGAGGCTTTCTGGGTGTATTTGTGGTGGCACGTGGGGCAGAATCTAAAAAGTATACTTCATGTCCTTTTCTCATTTTCCGACCACGTAGTTTACTTAAGTCGGTCTTCTCACCTTGGTGTTCTTCTGGGGTTTTTGGTGCATTCTCTGTGATCACTTCTTCCTTTTGGTCGCTGCCAATCCTCTTCTCTCAACAATGATTTTCTGAGGAAAAAACTTTCTTCCTGCAATTCTTTATTCATCGACTCTGGAGCTCTCCCTTAGGTTTCCAGACTCAATGGTGGAAAAAATAATCTGAAGATGGTGACTGTATAGAGCGTTTTCAGGGGCATATGTCGGACATCAAACAAGAAGGAAATTAAACCCAAATGGGGAATGCCCACAAAAAAACAACAAAAAAAGATTTCCGGGAGATTTTTCCAGACTCGACCATAGATGGTAGAATAATGCAAAGAATGTGAATCTAGAAAAGATTCACGCTGCAAAACATTTTGTTAACAGTGTTGGTGCTGACTTTGTTTCAAGACTTAAATCTGGCAAGAAGGGTCCCCCACCTCAAATCTAGGATACTTCTTGGAGCTGCTGTTAACTAGGATGCGGAAGTAGGCATACTGGAGACTGACATTTCCATATAGTCCCCCTTCTGCAACACAGATGACTACCTGTAGAGTGGTCATCTTGAATTTCCATGTCCTGTCAAATTTCTTAGGAATCTGAAGTCCATTATTGATCTTGCGTTCAGAGCCTCTTTGGGGATGAGTAAGTGAATGTTGCGAGTTGTAAAGGCGACTGTTCCTCTCGCAGGACTTCTACTGCCCTCTTCTTTGAGAGGTCTTGCACTTCATGTTGCAAGAGTATTAGCTCAGTAGAAAAAACCCTCTTTATTTCCCCTATTAAAGACCAATCAATTGTACAACTTTTCCAGTTCTTGTGGCTCAGGATTCACTTTGAGGTTCAAATTCTGGTGGAGTTTCCTCCTAGAGTCGTTTCTCAATTGCTTTAGAGGGTATCTTGTATGCCTTGAAACAGTTGTATTCTGTGGCAGTACCACTTATTTAGGCATCAAGCCACAGTTCATTCCGGATGACATTGATCGCTGAGCAATTCTTTTTCCCCTGTATTGGTAGATCCTTTCCCTTGTATTCTTTTTTCTTCCGACAATCTTGATCCCTTTTGAAGTCAAGCTGGAGAGCAAAGATTTGCCCTCACTGGTGTTTTTGTTTCAACTCTGGAGCTCTTTGGAGTCCCATCAACTGTTGAGTATTTTGAGGTTAAAGGCTGCTTTGGAGTCTCAAAGTCCCACACTTTCAGCTTGACCCACTGGCGCCATATCACACAGCGAGTGTTTCTTCAGCGTTGGCACATTTTGTATTGTGCTCCTGTTCACCTCCAAGACTTCTGTTACAATAAGCTTGAAAGAGCAAAGAGCATATAGTAGCTTACTAGCGTGTATGATTTGCATGCCAGAGTCTCCTTGAAATGCAAGTGATCATATAGCTTGTGATATTGTGGGCTATTTCAGACCAGGCACTCCCTCTGCTCTGTGCCATGACGGCATGAATTACTGCAAGGTGCAACAGAAGCTTGTGTAATTACAAGATCTGTCTTTTGCATAAACTAATATAACCTCTCCACCATTTGAACAGGTTTGTTGCAATTTCTTTGTGAGCGTCACCCAAAAGAAGTGCTACAAAGGATCGCAAGCAGCATATAACAGCATAATAGCATTTGAATAATATAAAGGGTGCTATCACATGCCTAATTTGCTATACACTCTACTACTGACGACCGTAGGCTCCAGTGGCTTACAACGATTTCCTGTGGAGTGTAGGGTGTGTAAACTGACCATGCACATACGCTGATTTTTAAAAGTGATTGCTGTGTGCTTACTTTGTACAGCACGTAAATTAGCAATGCCAGCAGCAACAGGCCAAGAAGAATGGCCAGGATGATGATCCAGAGGGGGACTCCATAACTGCTCTCTGGTTTGGCCCAATATATTGTTGTATTGACCTGCGAAAATAAGAGATGAGAATTTGGTTAGTAGGCCATACAGCCATAACGTACCTCAGTCTGCCATGCATCCAGGATCCCATCCAGTATCAACACCCCAGAAAGCTATGGCAATGATTCTTCATTATAAACCAAGTCGTTTCTTCAGTGACTTCATTAGGCTACCTTTTAAATGGGAAACGTCCGTAGGATGAAGCCGGAATCGTGATGTTCCTCCACAGCGCCAGTAACAGAACGAATGTGTCTTTAGCACACAATTATTCTGCACACAAGTCGATACAACTTCTTGGGGTACAATGGTGCTAGAATTAAAATCCAACACCTTCCCTTTTTTGCGCAGACTGGAGTTGGAATAGTATATTAAACTACTCCAATATCCAGCGCCCCCATAAGGCAAGTCGTTAAAACTACTTGTGTGCAGAACAAATACATGCTAAAGATGCATTCGTTCAAAAGACGGAGTTCCTAAGGCATGCGTGAAAAACACACGTGGAATTCCGTCATACATTCCTTTAAAATACTTCTTGATGCATCCCTCTACGTAAGCCTGTATTGGAGTTGCCCCATGCTGCACAGTACTTGCCTGGTGTGTGCCTCGTGGGTATTGCCTGGGTAGGATCAGATACGGCATGCCCTGCATCTGATAAGCTGCGTCACACTGTAGTGCAAATGCCTGATTCTCTCTCTGGAAAGAAGGGAAACACAGTTTATTCTTCAGCATACTCGAAATATGGAGGATTTGGGTAACTTATGAGAAAAACTAGATAGATGTGTGAACAAAGATAAATAAGTCAGAGCTAAAGTAATTCTGATGTGTCAGAAAGGGTGAGGAAAAATAGGGTATCATGTCACATTCCATGCTCACATCTCCTTAATGGAATTTGCATGGCAAAAAAAAAATTGTTATGTTCTTCATTGGCAATGTGACATGCAATACCATTTTATCAACAAACACATAATAGAATTCTGTTGCGGATATCATTCTCCATATGGGCAGCTGCCTAGCTGTAGCGCCTAACATCTTTCAGCTCTCCATTAGGGAGAAATGAACAGGACAAACAGTCAAGGGCTCAATCTGAGTGAGCCCTGTACATTTCTGGGGGAATATCTGAACTCTTTACAAGATATAGCCAGTTACTGGTATATCACAAAGAGCCAGCGGCCTATAAAAGACATCTGTATAGCAGTAATGTGGTCCTCAGTACACACATTCAAACAATATTGCATAGACATACAGATGAACAAAGAAGCACAGGTGGGACAAAACGTCTTAAACATGTTTACCAATCAATGCTTATCTTCAACCCAACTACAGCAAAGATAAACTGCTACGAAATCTATACACAGCTTGTGAATCTAGAAAAAAAATCAAGGTGCAAAATGGTGTCGTTTTATAGGTTGAAGAATTTTCTGGATTCACAAGTGACCTACCCACCTCCAAGAAGATGGAAGGAAGGACCAAAATAAATAGGTGGGGGAAAAAAGAATCTGAAGGTGGCGGCCAAAGGTGGGAGCTTCCAGAGCAAGCAGGACGGCATCACAAGGGACACCAAATAGAGGTACCATCGATGCCCACCAACAAAAAACGAAAATAGGAAAAAGGACTAAAATAAATAACAGAGTTCTGAACCAAACCATTAGATGGTCGAATAATGCACAGCATATGAACCCAGAATAGATCCATGCTGCAAAACATTAGCATTTTGAACATATCAGTGCTTGTATCTCACTACTTCGAGTAAAGGCTCTGGTTTGTACTGGTCAAAAGAGGTAATTGCTTGAAATTCTCCGTGTCCATCTACTGCTGAGCTCACACACACAGATGTTCTAGCTTGAATTTGGTGAAATCTTTGCACAGCGTGTACTCAAGTGTTGCCACTTGTTTGTGAGCATGCCAGTGTATGACCCAGGTAAATAAAGCCTTCTGACTGGAAAAAAAAGATTCAATGTTGATGGCAGCTACCAGATGTTCAGCATTGTGACTTACACTTCAAACTAGTCACACTGGCCCATGAGCCCGAGCGTTGAAGTTATTCTGACCCATGATCTCAAGTCTTAAAATGGCAACACTGCGTCTGCACTCAGATCTTAGCGTATGATGGTGCACTAATCAATACTCACACCCAGGGCAACCAGAATAATGAGATTCTGTAGCTGCAATGTTTTCTGCATAACTATAAATTTTGAATGCATTTATAATATGCACATGTTAATCCCAAAAAATTCTATCTCAAAAGGATCAAAAATTCCTGAAATGTGGCGATGTATTCCTCAACAGTGGAAGTCTCTTTGCAAAAGTTGACTAGTCATCTCATCTTTCAGTTGCTTATAGCTGTATTTGGTTGCTAAACCGGTAGTAATGGGGTCTAATATTTGCCCAGAAAGTGTAATCATGTATAAAAACTAAAAAAGAAAGAAGCAATAGTAACACAAAATGTGCTGCAATACGCTGCATAATTTCCTCCTTCCTGGCCATATAATTTAGTCAACCCTGTCGCATAATTGCAGTGGCCCTGTTCATACCACGGGGAGAGGTGCTCTGATTGAGATTACAAAGGGTGTGAAGCTCCTTCTAAAGTTGTGTGCACTTTGTAAGCACAATCACAAACAAGATGTATTGTTAGCAGAAACGGCTGCTGGATTAACAAGCATTGGCTAAGAGAATAGGTCTAGCCTTTCAATGGCATTACCCAATCTTTTGGGTTTGGTGTGCTTTTTAATTATGTTCTGAAAAGGGAGCAAAACATTTTTATTTGCAGTGCAGAACAACATTGACAAAACTTTTTAATTTTTTTTTAAATAAAGCCACAGCAGTAGGATGGCGCATTTGTTTTCCTTTTTTAACTCAATTTAATGTTACAAGACGGTGAACGTCAATTTTGGAGTGGTAAATTAAAAAAAATAAAACTAGCAATAGCACATTAAAGAGGAAGTTACAGCAAACTGCAGCTGCTGGGCGCTCTAGACAATAATATATACATTAACAAATATATACATTTTCCAAATAGGCGTAGAAACAAAAGTCAATGCCACATGGAGATGAAACAGTCTAGCAATGGAGTAGTTTTGGTGAGGAAGGGAGAAAAAAATTGATAAGCCAGGAAAGGGGGGGTAAGCAATGGAGGAGCTGTCAGGGCAACTCATACAGTGCAGCACGGTGTGAGTGAGGAAGCAGCGCATGCCAGCAATAAAACAAATGCACTGCCATGGAGTGCTGAACAAAAAAGAAAAAAGTTATCACAATGTAAGCGGTGGAAGTATACAAGTCATCCAATCAAAAGGATAGTAAAGAAGCTAAACTCCAGGGGAGGAAAGACAAACACAAGAAGTGGAAGGAAAGCAATCAAATAAGAAGCAAGTAAATGAAACTGCCATGAAAGCCATCAAATGGTAAACAATGGGCCAACTTAAAGACTCACTTTTGGTATTGTCAACAATAGATCTTGAGCAAAAGACCGCTAAAACCAGGGGTAGAGTTCTTGATGAGCCTCTTCTGTCTACAGCTCAGCAGACAAAGGCTCATAAATAACGTGAACGGGTGGGTTGTTGGTTGGCTGAGTGAGTGAAAGGACTGACGGATAGGTGTTCGAGTGAAAGGGTGGATGGGGGAGTGAAAATGTGGATGGGGGAGTGAAATGGAGGATGGGGGAGTGAAATGGGGGATGGGGGAGTGAAATGGAGGATGGGGGAGTGAAATGGAGGATGGGGGAGTGAAATGGAGGATGGGGGAGTGAAATGGAGGATGGGGGAGTGAAATCGAGGATGGGGGAGTGAAAAGATGTAAGGATGAATGACTGAAAAAAACAGATTGATGAGGGAAGGGGTGGATGGACGATGGATGAGTAAGAGTGTGGATGGAGGAGTTAATAAGAGAAAGGAAGGTTGGATGGCTGGGATGAGTGAAAGGGAGGGTGGACATGATGATGGATGAGTGAAAGGGAGGATGGACAGATGGATTTAAAGGGTGGATGGATGAGCAAAAGGATGAATGGAAGTAGGAGTGAAAGATAATTAGAAGAAAGGACAGATTAGAGAAACAATGGTTGGGTGAGTGAAATGGAGGATGGATTAAAGTAAAAGGATGGATGAGTGAAAGGGTGGAGGACAGGGTAAATGGATAGATGGTTGATTGATTGGGTGGAATGAAGAGCAAAAGGATGGATGAATGAATGGCTGAGTGAAAGAATGAGTGATGAAGTGAAAAGAAAAATGGCTAGATTGAGTACAAGGATGGATGACAAAGGATGGGTGATTGAAAGGGTGGATGAAGAGAAGGATGATTAAAAAGATGGATGGGTAGGTTTGGAGATGGATGCATAGGTGCGAGTAGGGATGGTCTGAAGGGCGGAATGGTGAAAGACTGAATTATAGATTAAAGAATTAATGAAGACAGAATGTAAAGATGAAATTGTGGATATCAGCCGGTGAAAGAAAGGATATATACTTAAATGGAAGTGACAAGATAGCTCTTCTGGGGTGGATCGTAATGACTTGTTTCGTTTGCTTGATGCCACACCATCCTTGGTTCAAAATGGGGAGTATTTGAATTTTCTGGCTACTCCCTTGGCTAAAGCAGTCTGTTGGCTAGACCTAAACAGGAGCCCTCGGATTAGACTGGATGCTGCCACCACTTCCAGAGTGCCCACTACATTGAAAACGGGAATTTGTTGAAATTAATTCAAACATGGATGCAAAAAGTTCTGAGTGTCGTTTACAGCAGTTACGCAGCATCAACATGTCAAACTGACGTGGACGAGCACGTATGGAAGACACGAAGTGGTGTGATGGTATTTTTAAAAGCTAAATATTCCAGAACATCAGTACTTTCAATGGGCCGGTACTCACCGGTACGGAGTACCGCCACTTTTTATTTTTCTCCCTTTGAGCACCGGAACTTTTCCTTCGCCAAGGACAGTACCCATACTCTTAGGGGAAAGTCAGGCAGTGCAGGCTTGATGGCATTGGGGGCTGTGCTGCTGCGCAGAAAGTGCTCTGCTCAGCTGCTGCTGAAAAAGAGAAGTCAGAATGGAGGGAGGGGCAGTGTATACCTCTGAATGGAGCCGCTGCTGAGAAATCCTGCAACGGCTCATTTGAATCACTTAAGGGCTGTTTAGGGTTATGGATGCCCTCCGGCCCTCTGTGAATAAAAGTTAAGGGTCCAATCAGACCCTGCCCAGTCAATCACAACGTAGGTGTGGAACTCGGAGCCTATCCCCAACCCCACAAATCGAATTACAGCGTGACACCCCAGATGAATGCACCTCTCAGCACAAGCCTGTGAGGGGGGGTGATTTCACACACTACCCAGCATCAGATTGGAAAGGCTGACATTGGGCGATGGGATGGTGCCTAAGGGTCTCTCTGCTTTTTTTCCCTGCTTGTCCAGGCTAGAGCTCTGAAGCCTTAGTTTGCTGGGAAAGGGTGAGAGTTAGTGAATTGGCATTGCTGTGTGCCCGTTAGCACCTTCGCTCCAGTGTCTTTCAGGCCTTGGTGAGGGGTGGGGGGGGGGGGGGGGGGTTATGTTTGCAAAGACTGTGAGGCATCTTTCCCAGATAGGAAAATTGAGAGGATGTAATGTTAGGATCAGAGCTGCCTAATAAGGAACTATGGAAATAGGTTTCAGTCCCAGCTTCAGCTCAACATCCTGTGATTCTGGGCAAATGACTTGTGTGTCATATGTGCCTAGGCTCAGAGACAATCTGCATTGGTATGACATTCCCACAATAATAAATGTAATCTTTTGCACATGGGAGGAAAAACCAAATACTCTACAGATAGCAGAAATATTTCTGTATTATCAAGCACAATTGGCACTAAGAAAATGTGGCTCCCATTAAATGCCTGCCTCCAAGCCCCGCCCACAATTGCCCCATCTCCATTCACTGCTTAAATTGATGAGTAACTGCACTTACGTTTTCCCATTTAAAGCACTGCAGAACATACAAGGTACGGCAGCTTCTCATTTCCTTCACATTGTACATCTAGGGAATCGTTAAAGTTCTCTTGTGGGCAGGCTTTACACTTAACTGCAAGAAAGCTTACTGGGGACAAAATACTCACATTCAAGAAGGTTTCAGCCATAATCCGGAAGTCGACGGTGAGTATAGCCCGCTGCAGTTTCTCCAGCGCGCCCACTTGACATCGCAGCTTGAAGCACTCGACCTTCTGCTGGGAGCATCTCTGTGAGAGCCAAGGAGAGGCGTCAGTAATGCAAATAGCATGCAGCGGACAACAGTTCAAAAACAAGGTCATCTCTTCAATAGAAGGGCTTGGATGAAGAACTTTAGTGGGGACTAGAGATTTTCTCAACTTCGCAGTAAAAAGAAAATAAAATATTAACTTGAGAAGTGCTTCACAAAAAGGGTGCCAATAAATTAACTTCAATCCAGAAAGAGTGAGAGAGGGAAGAAAATAACGTTTTTTTTTTAGGAAAGCTTCGGAGGAGAGTTATGTAGCAGTAGAGTGTGGGCAAGGAGCAAGCATAACCCTGTGTTGTTGCTACAGCAGGCAGTAAAGAGGTACACTGGGTGTGCTCGACATTCCTTCTCTCCAGAAATTGCATCACTGAACTGAAATGACTCAACCTCCCTTCCTGACCGAGAACAAAGGCCCGACAGTTCAACACAAAAAGGCCACAGCTTCATACATCACAAGTGATTCTTCAAAGCGGGGCGCGTGCGTTCCTGAAGAAAGGTTTTCTGAAGACGTCCTCTGACAGAAACCACTTATGTCAGCAGTAACCCCAGTAAAGACGTGCGTAATTAGCCATTTACAGACAGCAAGACACACCACCGCAGGCATAATCGCTTCACCTTAAAAAGCAGGTGTTGCTCTTTTCTAACTTAAGGGCGCTGCATACACTCAAAGGAAGTTAACAAGGCCTCTAGGCACGCAAAAAGGGGGCAAGGGCCCCCCAGGCATGCTCTCAATGCTCTTAAGCACTCACACGGGCACGTGGGGCGCGCCTAACTCGAAGGGGCAGAGGCGTTCGGTCCGCCTCATAGGGCCTTCGACTCACTCCAAGGGAAACCAGAGGGCTCCCATGCATAGTAGCAAGGAAAAAGGGTAACCATGGACACAATCACCAGGACAAGAAGGCTCTGGGTACAACCACATCGGTCACATTGGCTCTGGAGTCTGGACACAATCACATATGAGAAAAGAGGTTCCGGTCACCATCAGTGGAGCAAGGGGCCCCCCGCACAGTTACAGGGGCGAGGGTGCTCTGGGCACAATAACAGGAACAAATGGGCTCCAGGCAAAGCCACGGGGGCACACTGGCTCCAAATGCCATTGAAGGAGCAAATGGGTTACAGGTACAATTGCAAGGGCGCATGGGCCCCTGGCACAATCACAGGGTAAGTGGACACCTGGCACAATCCCTAGGGCAGCTGGCACAACTGCAAGGGCAAGTGAACTCCAGGTACACAGGAGCTCTTGCATTCTTATGAACAGAGGTGACTCTGGGCACATTTACAGTGTGGTTCCAAACCCACATTTTGGGTTCGGGGGGCCGCGGGTTCACATCATACAATTACTGAAAGTAGGACAATGATATGTTACTGTGTCAGAAATATTGTGATCTTAAAACAGTCCGGAAACCAGGTGGGGAAAGGGGGTTATTAGATGCAGCTCCAAGCCTTTATCTGCTGTCAAATATGATCCTTTCATAAGTGCTCCTCGATAAAAGCCAGAGACCGGGCGTGAAACTGAAAAAGCGAAAGATCTCAAGTTGCCAAATGCAATGGTTCCTGTATTACCACAACCACCTAGTTCATGGCACCATTTGCACGGGGGAGTTTAACATTTCGAGTCCTAGGTTCGAGTCCTAGGGTTAAAACCTCTCACTTGTTGTAGACTTAAATACATTTTTTGTCGTCTTTTGAGATCAGAAATCTAATCATTTTGTATAAGGAGAGCCAAAGCTGGTTGCAGACTATAGACGAGGCCTGGTTGAAATGTGTGTTACAGCAGTGAAATTAACATCATTTTATATTCTTCTTCCTATTCAAAAAGCCCAAAATTATGTTATTACACGACATTGCGTAATAACATGCTGTTCTAAGCAAAGATTGAACACAAACTCACAGGAACAAAACGTACGCCAGCGTAAGAGGCTCTTTCTTGTTCATGGTGCATGGTTTTTATTGCACTATTTTTTTTGCACAAAATGCATTCTCCCATCCAAAATGGATGCAAGGATGCGTTTTGCGCTAAAACAAAGCGGCAAATGGCAATCTTGCATTTGCTGTAATTTGGCTTAATTTCAATCTCCTCAATATAGAGCTGACTAAGACTGCAGAGCACTGACGTGTAATACAAGGAATCCTCAAACTCAAGATCATTCTCTTTGGCAGGTACTGGACTCAGTCTCCTTTAGACAGTGTCTCCAGCAAGATCAGATCATCAGACTCTCGCAGCTCAAAGTTGTCCGATCCCAGAAGACATGAGCTGGGCTTGCCCAGAATCACAGGACATTACCTGTTTTTTGATTCATGGCACAATACTCTCGCCAGCTGCTACTTGTAAAACCTAAATGGTGAGTTCCTTTCAAGGGCTGGGGTTCCACCCAGAGCAATCACTCCAGGTGGAATCCTACCAATCACCAGCAAGAGTTGCCTGGTGCGGTGGAGTCCAGAATCATCAGGTACAAATTCCAGGACTGAAAACGCTGAATAGAACAATGCTTAGTTGGGAGACAATAGAATCTGTTTTTTTTCCAGTTGTGGACGCACACCCACTGAAACTGCTGCAGGGGCTGGGTGTAGGAGCATAGCCGGACAGTCGCCACAACTGAATGGAGTATACAACACTTCCCCACTCAGGGCCAACCTTTCATAGAACACCTGCCCTTCCCACCTCGCAAGCAACAAGCCTCGGTGTGAATGCACAAACAACACATCCAGAGCCTAATCCAAACGCTGATGCCAGGGGCCGTCGACTATGCTCTCACAACACAGGCCAAGACATAAGCACTGAAGGAGGACTACCCTACCACTGACATTATCGATTGTTTCCAAGCAGGTGGATAAAGTCTGCAAATTTGTCCCCGGAATTAAGTATAAACACAAAGTCCCCATAGTTATACCCCAAAACTTGCTGGAATTTTGTGTGGGATACATGGCACAAACGGATATTCTTACCCCTTGGCATTCCTGCTCCAAATTCCGGCAAACTTTTAATCCGGTCCTAAGCAGTATTTTTTTCCTATTTTATCCTTGCCACCGACCCTAACCGGGTCTGGTGGCTCAGAGAACTAATGCATCCACTCCAGGAACCTGCATTTGCCCTCTTGGTCATAGTTGTGAACATTGAAAGGTTCGATCAGTCTTTCCTTTTTCTGCTTACCCGAGGAGGTGTGCAACATTAAACAATTGTTATTTACTTCAATGGATGTACGTGTAGTTAAATATACATTTATTTATTAGGATTATTGCCTTTGTTCTTTCTCAAATGTAACCCTCTGCACTTGTGGAAGTTGTTTTCATTTTTCAACTACCTATTCGGTGAAAAGTTCTCGCATTATCCCTGAAACTCTCTTACTGTGCCATCCTCAGCTAAGAGTGCATGTGTCCACAAATACAATCAAAGCCCAGTCAGTGGTCCAAGAAGGAAAATGGTTTAGAATCCTATGTGCTTTTACTATTTCCATCCTTCATAATTTTTGGTTTATATTTTTTATTTTATCAGTATTTGTAATTGTTTTCATGTTGCTGAATTTTCAAATTTGCAGGATATCTTTATGCACGCAACAGCCATTGAAAGCTTTATTTCAGCAACACCCCAAGAAGAGAAGGAGGTACTCGTCACCACCGAGTATCCACCCTCTGGATTACTGCCATGAGGGGTCTCGTGGAGACGACAGTTCTGGGAACAGAAGCGGCGCCGACAGAAAAAAAGAATCCAAACTATTTACCAGAGGGAAGACCTCCCCCTGCTGCCTCAAACTCATTCCAGGACTCTTACCTCTAGCAGAGTTCCGCTCCTGTTAGTCAGGCCCGAGTCTGCTCTATTAAAGCAGACAGGTATTCTGTGGCAAACTGCATTTCCACAGGAAGCAATATAGAATACTCATTAGCTGCAACTCATGTGGAAAAGTAGTTCGATTACTACCCCTCTGCCTAATTGTACATCTCATTAGGTCAGGCAATGCCAGATGGACCTGGAGGGGGAGGAAGACAGCCGACACGTTTCGTCTTTAAACGCCGTTCTCAAGGTTGTTGATAAAAATGAACACACAAATATATCCTCATCGTTATATATTTATATATATTTTTTAACAAAGGGAAAATAGAATTATTGCCCGGTGCTATTTCTGAGATCCCCATTTCCCTTACAGGGAATAATCCATATGGTCCACTTTAATTCATGCTCTGAGAATAATACACATTGAGATGTTAAAATGCATACAAAGTCTTTATTTTCTAAAAGTTTTTTCTTCACTTTAGATATTATTCTAAGTTCTCCATTAAATGCATAAGTTCCACAGCAAACGCCTCTTTTCTCCTAAGAATTAGACATATTCAATATAATCCAGATAATACAATATAGTATAATGAGTTATTGCAGAGCAGCCGTGCTTCTATCTTGTACATAAATTAACAAAGGGAAAATAGAATTATTGCCTAGCGATATTTCTCTGATCCCCATTTCCCTTATGGGGAATAATCCATATGGTCCACTTTAATGTTCTGAGAAGAATACACATTGAGAATAGATAGGAGCACGGCTGCTCTGCAATAACTCATACTACATTGTATTATCTGGATATTGATAAGTCTAATCATTATGAGAAAAGAGGTGTTGGCTGTGGAACTTATGCATTTAATGGAAAACTTTGAATCATATCTAAAGCGGAGAAAAAAGTTTTGGAAAATAAAGACTTTGTATGGATTTCCACATCTCCATATGTATTCTTCTCAGGCGAACGCTGAGTGCAATCATCTTTGTGCTCCACTGATCCATAAGGCGCCGCCTTTAATATATTTATGTGTTCATTGTTATCAACAGCTTTGAAAAAGTCGTTTAAAGACTAAACAAGTGTCGTCTGTCTTCTATATGTGCAAACAAAGTATGACAATTGAATCATCTACAATAAACGGACCTGCTTCCGTTTTTGCAGACCTATAAAAACTCCAGACAGCTCTGGGTGTTATTGTATGTATATTATATGAGGACGTTTTACCTGCGTATGTTTTACACCACTCTGGTGGCATGGTGTCATTACCCCATTGAGCACTATTGACGTTAATTTGTTGGACCTATGTATTTTTTACTTAGTTATGTGCAGAATATCTATACCACTGTCAACAATTTTGTTTTTACAAAGGGGAAGGACAAGCACTCTCCTAAATGCGCTTCATCGCCTGCAGTTTAATCATTGGTTTGGTTGAAAGAGTTAACTGTTGTTGGTGGAATCAGAAGAGTGCGCCAGTGGGGACCAGGAACAAAGGAATTAGAGGATCCCAGGGTTTGTTGTTCCTATGACATGTTCTTTATGCGATCACACAGGACAAACAGTACATCTCGGATCTGCCCATCCAACTATCTATGATAAATCTCAAGCCTTTAGTGGAAAGGTAGATTATAAAGCCATTGCGTGGCTTCCCAAATGAAACCTGGCTCTCTAGACTAAACCCACAACGATCTGTCACCATTACAAAAGTGGACCTCAGGAAACCGGTGACAGGTTCACAAAACCAGAGCAAGTCTACAGCTCATGGAGTAACTTCTCTGAAGGTTATTCCGAGAATGTAAACATTGCCGAGTGCAGTTGCAGAATACCGCAGCTGGAGAGGTGGGTGAGGCTGTACATCCAATTCAGCTTTTTCCCCACATCCCCGGCTTGTGAATAGATTTAAATTTACCTGATGTTCCAGGTTATAAAATTTCAGTGCAAGTGGAGAGGAGATGCGGCCCTGCAGCTAAGTGGCATGGCTTGGAACTGGGGGGATATGGTTTGAATCCCATCCTCAGCTCAACAATCTGTGATTCTGGGCAGATCATTGTTCTTAAAAGTAGCCAGATTCCCTTATAACGTACTCTAATGCCCTTGGCCAAGTTCGCATTATACATTAACAAATTCCAGAGCTCTAGGTTACAGTTACTGTGTAGAGTGAATCTTTGACGAAGAGCATCCCATAGACCCTTTGGTGTACTAGCAGGCCATGCACAACCAGTAGTGCTAGAAAACATGCTGCTACTAGGGCATCCTGGAATGAGCACCAAACTAATGGGAACTACAACACAGCAGCAGAGCAACTGTATCTCAACAAAAGGCCGCACATCCCCTCCAAAATCATACTTCTGTTTTTGGCGGGAGGGCACACTAGGATATTTGACTGAGCATCACCTTGCCCTTTCTGAAATCATTGATGCAATTTTCAGGCTAACTGATTAACTCTTTCTCAGGCGAACACCCGGGCTTTGTCAATCTCCCTTCACCCCACTCATTTTAGTTGCAGCAGCAGCCTTTACAATGCAGGTTAATCACAACTGTTCTGCCGGAGAATGTTTATGTTCAGCAACAACAAAGTGCAGGGTAGGGGTGCAGTACATCACCAAGGTTATTACATTTCTGGGACTTGATAAGCAAGTTGTCGTCATCTGTGACGAGTCTTTCAACACCCTTTAACGCTCTAGTATGATCCGTCCCAAATTAAAATGACATCCTCCAATGAGGATACATACCAATGTGTGATGTGATCCAGCTTGGCTGCGGCTCACTTCCCGCCGCTGGATGTGATGCTCCGAGCTGGAAGCGAGCGTTGGAGACTGCTCAGTAGGAGAATGCTGCACGGAAAAAATACTTATTAAAAAGGTTTGACACCATATCCTCCACGTATGCTGATATACAGTTTGTCTGCTTCTCTGGAAAGCCCATGAATTACTATATTCATAGAATTAAACGGTGTCCTTCAACGTACATTTACGGTTTTATCAATAGGTCTACCTCAAATGAGACTGGGGTGCTAGCTTCTGTAAGATTATACATAGGAAAAAAATTGTTCGCAATTACTTCAGCTCAGCAGTCAAGCCACACCAGTAAAGCCCTCTCCTCCTATTGCTCCCATTAAAGGAAAGCAGTAGTGGTCTTATGCCCACCGTGATCAACATCCCAATATCATACGTACTCAGTAGCCACTACCAGATGGACTCAGTTTTGAAAAAAGTGGTACATACAGTTTCCGAGAAGGCAATCAAATAGGGCAGGATAAAATAAGGGGACTTTATTACCCTATCTACTGCTAAACTCAACCTCCTATTACCACAACAAGTGCATGTTGACAAAACAGACAACCAACTGAGAAACCACAATTTTTTTTTTTTACCAGTGAATGGTTTAGGCGCGTCCCACTGAGCCTACTAATAACTGGGTGAAATCAGAAACCAAGGGTAAAGAGGTTTAGAGCTTAAAAAGACAAGCAAGAAATCCATCAGGAAAGCCATGCAAATAGTTTCTCTTATTCTATTACGAAAATAATTCACCGTCAAAAAGCAAGCTGCCAAGGACTTTAACAAACTTTATGGCAGGTACTCAGCAAGAGGTTTTGAATGGTGAGGGTGTAACTCAGGCATTGGCCCCTTTGGGATCACCTTTTCTTTTCATCATTCCCTGCAGATACTACCAAGAAAGATGCCTGTTGTGTTGTAGTCTGCAGGGTGAATTGTAGTGACCTTGTTTTTGATTTGCGCAGGGAACACTTGGGTTGCACCCCTTCCACTCAATACGATCCTGGAAGCTACTGGGTAGTTTGTTTCAGCAGTAATATTTTTTAACTCAAATTTGCTTTAAAGCAAATAGCCAATCCCCCCAGTTAGAACAAAAATGCTGGTGGAAAGCATGGCAAAAAGGAAGAAATTCGCATAGAAAAAAACAATTTGCGACATTAAACGATACCTTAAAACAAAAAAGAAAATAGGATGAAAACTGAATACAGCTGAAAAAAAGAGGCAAATATGCAAACTTTCAGATTTTCGGTCCAAATTGAGAAAAAATAAGAATTTAACCAGCAGCGTTCACAGGAACCACCGGAGATTGGTTGGTGCCGTTTGCATTACAAACAGCAGTATGTTTTGTTCTCCAACAGCCCAAGCTGTCATAACAACGGCCTACAATTTATTCCATGCCCTTTCTTCAAACCTCAGGTAGAATTTCTGGCACATGATTTCCCTCTCCTTTCAACTACTTGTATTCCAAAACTCCAAAAAGAACTGATTTTCTAGCATCTATCTGATGCGCTTAGGTCTACGTTTGTCACTAGATTACTCATTGTTAATTTAGTCTACATCTTACCATGAAATGGAGGGGGTTGACTGGAAGGTTGGACGTGCAGTTGCCGAGGCCTTTCCCTGAATAGCCCATCACGTAGAGGGCAAATTCGTTATGGAATTTTATTGGACAATGCAGCTCCACAAACCCGTGGCTGATGGTACTTGGACCGTTGTTCACAAGCTAATAACAGAAGAGAGTGAGATAGTTACCAAGTATTATTGTAGGTCAGTAACTCACACCCGCTCAAGCAATCACAGCCCTCTCCCCCTCAAAAAAAGCACTCTGCTAATCTGTGCAATGAGACAGACATTACAAATCACAAAATGTTTCTAACGTGCCATTTGTGAAAACGTAAAAGGAAAGTGATCTTGTGCAAGGTTATTCAACGCTCTGTGTAAATTTACTGACGGCTTTCGACTCCCATTAATAAACTCGCCATTCATTTGATTTGAAGATATCAAGTTGCACTTTATGTGCAGATATAGCCTCCTCATTATGGAAAACCTTAAGTAAAACCTTAAGTAATTCTATTGCTTGAAATGAAACACAACAAAGGCGGCAATCGTGTGAGACGCATAGAACTGAATGCAGTCCATAACCACTCATCTAAATATATCATAACAGACATTTGAGCAGAAGGTGACACCTCACAAGTAGAGATTTGTGCCACAATTACCACTGGCACCGGAGATCCTTAACTGTGGTCTCTCTTACTCCCCACGCAGGACACTATAGTAGAAGATACCTCCACTCACAAGATACAACCCTTCGAAACTGTTGCCCATGTGGGTTTCTTGGAGTCACTAGAAAGGATTAAAACCCTTTTTTGGAGACCCTCTATATTACTCTGCCTGGAAGAATGTTGCTCCAAATTCACAACTGTATCCTCTCCCTATCTCCTTGTCTAACAAATTTCTCAGGAAAGAAAACATTCTTTGGAGAGTTTGATGCAAAAATAACAAACAAATAATGCTAATTATTGCCCCTTTATCTCTATACATCCCTTTCTCGGAAGCCTTAGACCAGAAGCCAAGTGGGTGTTACTAAGCAGTTATTGACTGGCTCCTGGATCTTCTTGGGCAGAAGCATTTTCGAGAGCAATCGTCAAGTGCCAATACTTCCCAACACTGAGCCCTCTTGACGTATTCTTCCAGTGGCCCATCATCTGACCGCTCAGGACCTAGGTTTGGGAGGGTTCCAGTATTTTTCTGAAATAACACCACCATCACTTACCTCATACACATGTTTGACTGGTGGGCCCAGGTCTTGCTCCTTCACAGGCTTCCGGTTCGGCTTCCAGTTGGAGAGCGGGAAAATAACGCTCTCTGGTTTGGAGATGCTGGCGTGGGAAGAAAGGAAAGAGTCAGAAGATCTCTAATGAAGATGCAGTACATTGAACAGACACCTGCGTACTAAAGAGCAAATGCTGCACACAGTCATTACAGGACTTGGGACTTAGTCTTTCTGAAGTAAAAAGAAAAATTGTATAAGTGGGCAGAATAGGGATACCCTGACCACCCAGGCCTCATGGGTGGGACCCAGATGACCACCCTACGGGATTGTTTGGAAATGGCAGCTGGGACATATTTATAAACTATAAGCCCTGGGGAGCTCACCACCTGGGGCTACACTCAAATAAGGGGAGGGGGTCCACAGGAGACACATTTATTGCTCCAGTGTAAAGGTGCACTAAGGTGCAGCAAAGTTTGTGAAACACTTTTTAAAATGACTACTCGCAGTGAAAAGGTCAGGGCATAAACCATTTATGTGGAGTGTAGTATGCTATGTGTTGCATTTATTTAGGAAGAAAAGAGACCGCATTGCCCACTGGAGACTTCGTGTCTCAAGTCAAGGCCTGTCAACACTCAACAACGGTAATAGACAGCATTATACTCAACACACATTAATTTATGCAATATATATTAGGTTTGGGGACTTTTACAGAACCAAGTGTAGGAGTATTAAACCCCTATTTCACAGGAGCTCATAAAATATGGGAAATATTGCATAGCCCTAGTGAACTCCTGGGGTTGATCATCATAAGCGGGTCTGTTGACCTAGTGGACTAATGCGTCCACTGTAGGAGCCTGTGTTCACCCACATGGTCACAGGTTCAAATCTCAGTGGGTTCACTTTTTTTCATCCTTGTGAGGTCGATAAAATGAGCACCATTGGGTTAGGTAACAAACATCTGTTATTCAGCACCAGGATAGCCTCCGAGGTGAACAAGCGCTTTACAAATACAGGTTATGTTAGAACGGCCATCCTAAAAAACTTTGCAAAGTTTTGTTATTCTGGATTCAACATTCTTCTGACGAGCATTAAAAAATATCAAAATCGCAATTCCATAAGAGCCCGTTGATAGCTGCAATCTACAGAGAACAGCTATAACAGACTCCTCATTCTACAGACAAAACGTGTTTAACAAATTAAGAATGCTTTTTTTATTTGACATTCTTAACTACATAGCTAAATATGTTCCTACAGATAACCAAACAGCACAGTACAGTACAGTACCTCACTTACTGTTTTCACTAGGAATATAGCTCAATTAAAAAGTATATCTAAAAAAAAAACAAATACATAAGGGGGAACATGCATAATATTTCGGTACATTGCAATCTCAGGGTTCTGATGACTTTCACAATCCATTCTGCCTTAAGCCTCGTGGTTCAGGATGCACTAATGGATTACTGTTTGCATATTTGTGGAGACAGTGACTGGTACCCCAACTCTGTGATGCAATGATGAAATGGGGCATTGATATCCTGGCAATATCTAATTGTAGGGAGTTCTAAAATCTTTAGCATGAGTTACATCAATGTGTAGCTTTCAGTGAACCAATAGGGGGGTGGAATTACCTTGTCCAGAGTCTTCAAGACTGCATAAACTGGTTCTTAGCTCGCCTGCATCAATCTGATAACCCTGCGCTTTTTACACTTGAGAGTTGTTCTTCCAGCCATGCCAACAAACTACTGGTAGTATAACTGGAAACCTAGCTCTTAGTACACAGGGGCCTTAAAGAATCCTCAACCCTAGTCCTCATCATGTTCCTCTTGTTCATTCCCAGCGCGGCCCTATTCCCTCTATACAAGTTCTTTGGGCTCATTTTAAGAGTTTTGAGGCGAGCAAGGGGTGGCATGCAGCTCTATACAAAGAGGGCCAGGCTGACTAGCTGCCACAGTAGCATTCCCCGGTAGGGAAGCCATGACCCAACCATGACCGTCCTCAGGACAATTTTAGAAGCGTCCTCCTGCAGCACACGGCTGGTTTGAACTGTTTTTCTAGGGTTCATTTCTATTTTCAGTCTGGCTCTACACAAATAACATCCTGTCATATGCGGGGGGCAGTGCTTGGAAAAATATTGTCAAAACCAGTTAAGTACAGAAAGAGTTATGAGCAAGGTCAGGAAAGAGGTGGAAATGGTGACATTGTTTAGCGTCTAATATTTAACTATTTACTAGCCGTAATGAACAAAACTCCTCTCACTTCTAATCTAGTGACGCCTCTTGGCACGACCTTAGACCTACAAGTGAAAAGAGGCTTGACTACTTACCCATACATAGACATGGTGGCGAAGGCTTGGACGTCCAAGGAATAGGCCACCATCTCACTTTTCGAGTTATTCTGGTTCTTACTGAAAGGAGAAAGACAAATACTTCAAAAGAATGGATCACCTCACATACCCATTATCACACTAAGAGAACAAGATCAACGACCACGTTCATCTCCACCTAGCAGAGGGCCACTCAATCACTGGGCACAAGAGCCCTCAATTACGGAGCACAAAACTTTGCATGCCAAATCTCTACTCAAATGTAAAATGGAGGTTTCCCAACAATCCACAAATTGCACAGCAATCAAAAGGCAATTTATTTGGACAGTCATACCAATTCTGCCGTGGTCACTACAGAAATTGTGTTTAGTTAACAGGCGGGAACTTGATCCCAGTCCTAAAGTATCACGGTCAGCCCCTCCATTTTGTTTTACTAGCTCCTTGGGAAGCGCAGATCCAGTATCACACATTTGTACCCGTCTCCACCACCCGCATGTGTTCCTGAAGTACTGACCTGTGGATCTGGAAGTCAAACTGGATGTTCTTCTTGGAGTCCTGCAGACTGGGCACAGTGAATCGCAGGCCGCCCCGCAGCTGCAGTGAGTTTATCAGGATAAGCAAGAAGGAACGGAAACAAGAACCAGAGAAAAGGGAAAGCAGAATAAGGGACGTTTTGAGCAACAGAGAAGATAAAGATTGAGAACAAGAAGAAGAATTAAAGAGGGGAAATGATACAAGTAACGTAGAGAAAGAGGCAAGGGAAGCAGAGAAACAGATTCAGGAACATAGGGATGACGTAACAGGAAGAGATAGGAGGAACAACGAGCATGAAAATAAGTGTGATTGGAAACGAGAGTGAGAGTGAAATCAAGGAGACATGGGCGAATCAGAATGTGAGAGGAAAACAAAGTCAAAAGGATACCAAAAGGGGAGGGAGGGAGGAAGGAAGGAAAAGGTGGAGAGGAGAGCATGGCATGGGTCAAATGATGGGATAAGGAAGTAAAAAGTAGAAGAGGAGGAGAGGAGGGGAGGGGAGACCAGATAAAGAGGGGGAAAGATAGAACAAGAGTGGGAGGCCAGGAGGAGAACAAGAGTGGGAGGCCAGGAGGACAAGCAAAATAGAAGCCAAAAAAGTGCCCAATCAATGAGAAGTCATGGCAATTGCAAAGAAGCAGATAGGAAAGGGCCAGAATGGTAATGAAGAGATGGTGACAGAGGCACATCGGAGAAGTGGGGAGTGAGAAAAACATTGAGAGATGAGGGGAAAGGGAAGATGTAGAAGAAATAAAAGGGACATTAGAGTTAAGGGGCCAAGAGAGATGTAACAAGAAAATGACAGTGAAATAAAGGACGAGACAGAGAGCCGAAAAATAAAGGGACAGCCAAAGTGAGAGGGAAAAAAAGGAGGATTAAAGGCAGTGATGAGGTAAGAAACACAGTGATAACAGCGGAGAAAGAAATGTGAAGTGAGATGGTAAGAGGAGTAATGTCAGCAAGAGGGGGGGGTGAAGAAAAGAGATTATATTATTAATGCCTGGCTTTTGAATAATCATACTAAGTAACGTGAAGGTACGTCAGGCCTAGCTGCAACTCTGGAATCTATTCTGTCCAGGAGTTTCTGCTCACAGCTGGCCCACAGCTGCCTGGGGGAGGGAACGGGTTAGAATCGGCCCACACCCCAGCAGTCAAGAGACTTTAATGACGTGGTTGTACGAAAGAGGGACGGAGGGATAGAGGGTGGGCGGCGCAGCAGCTAGAAAATGGATGCCGAGGAGACAGACATCCATTGTGGGGCAGCAGAGGGGAGGTGGTCTTTCAGAGACAGTCAACACACACGGCCTGTCTCCAAACGTGCGCGAGATACGGGGGCTCGGAGGGCCCGAGTCTCAGTCTGCTGAAGGGAACGGACTAAATATCAGCGAACCGGGGATGGAGAAGAGAAAGCCTAAATATCAGAGGTTCTGCTGCGTGTGTCGGTGTAAAGAAGGACAGTGGGCTGAAACATCCGCGTACAGCTTGCGAGGGAGGGGTTAGGGCACAGGAGGACTGAAGACATGGCGGTCAATGCGCAGGGTAAAATCCTCAAGGTCAAAGATAGAAGAGGGCCAGAAACTCATGGCACACGTGGACGGTGCGGGGGGGGGGGGGGGGGGGGGTAGGGGGGCTTTGACCCACACGTGTGAAACTAACACAATATTTCTGCTTTTGAGCTCACAGTGCAGCTCTGCCATGAGCAACAAACACCAAAGCGTCTGCTTCCCCCAAGCAAGTCTGCAAATAATTAAATGGGGGTTTTCTATGCATATTTGGAAGCCTGATCCATAGCTTCAATTAACTTTTTGGAAAAGCGGATCGTACAGTTCCACGTCTATAACTCTGGAAGGCGTTCCATTTTGAGGAAATTGTAAATACTTCCATGCCTAAAATTATTGGGAGTAAATGACATTGACCGCACACAAACAAATGCAGGTCAGCTGTTGGGCGAGGTGCCAGTCAGAATCTCCCTTCTCCTCTTTTCCCAGGTCTGGGCACAAACAGTAAATCAGCCCCTTCAGCTCTACAGTCTGCACACAGGAAGCTTTGGGTGGAAACTAGGGAAATGCTAAAGGGAAACAGAGCTGGCTGTCAGACAGGTGAGAATTTCTCCAAGTCTCTGGAGTAGAAGACCTGTTTTAAGCACACTGCACTCTTGGGAGGCTATACAATTCGGATTTATATTTTAGAGGGTTTGGGATTTAATGGACTTGAAACAACTATTAAAGGGTGTAAATAGGCATTGTTTGGATGCCATGGCAGCTTCAAACATCTCACAAGGCACAAAGACGCACATGTAGGTTAACACTCTGCAGACCCGACAAGGAAACTTTAATTGGTCTAGGATCAGGACAAGAGGATTTATATTGTCAAATTCATGGATAATAAAAAATATAAACCACAAACAAGGGACTGACTTACAAGACTAGTGCTAGAAACCGTACAATCACAAGGGCCAGCAGAGGAGTAATGAAGGCACGTACTGCGGACAGGCAACCATTTCACATCGGGCTGCCCCTCCCGCCACAATCACGCCTTTTTGGAAATCCGATGCAATCAAAATTGCATCATCTCCTCAGGTGTTTGCACACACTCAAGCTGCGGAAAATGGGTTTTGGGTGGACTTGTGGAGAGGCAATGAAAGGTTGAGGATGTGCGCTGTGGCTCTACTCTTTCTACCCCACTGGCAAGCAGTACCCGAGCACCATCCCACTACTGTACTCACACTCGTCCCAGACTTCATGGGGTTCCCCAGGTCACAGATCAAATGAGTCTTGTTCTCGTAGCGGCAGGTGAGCTCATTCAGACTCTGGAAGAGAGAAAAGGGTTTGTTAGGTTGTAGACATCAAGGGGAATCACCTTACACTAACACAACACAGCACGTACACCGGATACATGGTCGGAAGGACTCTTATCTGTACCCAAGAGGCATGTATAGGGAACACAATATAATGGGGTGGAAGGAATCTCTATTGTACCCATGTCAGAGTCCCAAACCAAGCACAGCAGGGCCAGGGAAGACGATTATCTGTACCTATGCGATCCGAGCAATACCAACGTACACACCAAGCAGGAAGAATATACCATCAAAATCTAAAGCATCCAAACATATACTCCCTGACAGCCATCCTAAGGAAATATGTTTTTTTACCTATGTAGGAACATATTCAGACCAGTCAACTCACCCGCAAAGTGCGGTGTCACCTGCATTCAGAACTGCTCACCCGCAAACTCACAAAAAGTGTGTCGCCTGCAATTGGAGATCGATTGGACATTGTTCTGCATAAAGAAAGTAAGCTTTGCTGAAAAAACATTTCAATACAACTGGTTTGCTGGATAGTAACACGAGCAGCCTTCTCTAAATGGCTTTTCTTGTGAAAGGGCCAGAGTTTCGACGCCAATTCAGAATCCTCCACTTATATTCATTCAGTCATCAGCGGCGGCTTTGGGACCAGGGCTGAAAAGCAGCAGTTGGCGTCTCCAGAGCAGCTAAAGTAAATGGACTCCACTGCCTTTTTTACACCTAGTTCCCACTTTCAGTTGATGAATGGTTAATACCACATTAAAACTGTTGACTTGTAGATGTTGCATGCTTGTGTATAATGTACACAGGGCTATTGCTTCTATTTAAAAAGTGTGAATCTAGTTTTCCTGTAGCAATGTTTTTTTAGCAGAGCACTTCAGGTAAAGAAGATTGATCAAACAGTTGTTTGTCAGGTACTTCTAAACAACACTGTGGTCTTAAATACTTTTGTAAATTAGCTCAGTCATTAATAAGTGTGCTTAATCACGTCAACATACTTAAAATTTGAATAATTTGGAACAAACCAATCTGTTTTCTGCAAATCAAAGCGCCTGCTTGAGGCTAGTGGGGTTGGCAATATGGTTTCAGGACAGACTGGGGAAGCGGAGGGACTCTCACATGCCTTGTGAGTGGGTTGCATGATGCCATCAAGCCCATGAGTTTTGTGACAGTCCTCACTGTAAGAGAACGACACCTCTGATAAAGGAGAGTCTGCTCTGATATTGCCTCTGCTCTCTTCTGGATTGGATATGCTTGTGCGGTCCTGAAGTTTAACCACTTCGGCGCTGATGACGAGCACAGCTAGTCATCAGTTGCGCCGCTCGCACGCTGATGACGAGCTGAGCTCGTCATGTAACGCGCGTTTTTAAAAAACGCCGCGTACCGCGGGAAAAGCCGCAGCGCGCATGCGGTTAAGGTTGCTCCCAGGAACACCTTTACCTGCTCTGGGTGTGGGGATGATTTCTAGTGATTTATTGTGAAACCAAGGCATTGCAGTCTGGCAATCAGGGTTTATATGTCCTCATGAAATATTTCGTTTGACTGAGCTTTTTCTAGCCAATCATCTAAGTATGGGTAGACATGGATTCCTTGTCTTCTTAGGTGGGCTGCTGCTGCCAATAAGCACTTTGCGAACACTCTTAGTGCTGACTTTATGCAAAATGGTAGCACCCGGAATTGGTAATGCACCTAGTCCATAACAAATCGGAGATATTTCTAGTGTCATTCTTTCATAGGTACATGTAAGTTGGCTATATAAGCCCCTTACTTAGTAATGGTATTACTCCTTGCTGTGTTGTCATCTTGAAGTATTGTGTACGGATGAACTGGTTTAGAAATCCGAAGTCTAGGATTGGCCTCAAAGTCCGATCTTGTTTTGGCACCAGAAAGTAGGGGGAAGTGTTTCCCCTTGTTTGTTTCTCAGCTTGTGATCTTTTCTAAGTCTCTTTTGCATGAGTTTGCTGACCTCCTTTCGGAGTTGTTTGATTTCCTGTCCCAGGAACTTCTTTGGTTTTGGGTGGGATTTGTGGAGGTTCTTTGAGTAGTTCTATGCGGTATCCGTGACGTATTATTTTCAAAACCCAATCGTTAAAGGAAATGTTTTCCTACTTCTGCAGGAATCCCTTTATCCTGCCTCCCACAGGTGTTTTGTGGTGGGGTTGGATGTTGCTCAAGTCACTTGCCTGTTGGTCCTCCCCCTCTAGGAGGTTGGCCTCTTCCCCCTTCCTCTAAAGAACTGTCTCTCAGGGTGCTGCCACTGGTACATTTCTTTAATTGCTGAAGGGTATCATCCACTGTCTGGCTGAATCGGTCATCACCTGTGAATAAAATATTGATGACGGAAATTTGCACCTTCTGCTTTAATCCAATACTCTGATGCAGGCATGTCTTCTCAAGTTGTCCCTGTGCACAACTGCCTGGTGGTTGTATCTGCTGCATCTAGTGCAGACCTGAGACAGGTATTAACAATGTTCTTTCCTTCCTGCATTACTGCCTTGGCACTCTTGCAGTATTCCTCTTTGAGATGGTTCTTAAGGGACTCCATCTCGTACCATTGCTGGTGGCCGTAGTAGTTCAAGAGAGCGCTGGAGTTCGCAATCTTCCATTGGGTGGCTGCTTCTCTCGCAATCTTATTTCCCACCAAGTCAAATCTCTTACTTTTTCTTGTAGACACCCAGTGGATATGGGAGCAATGTTTCTCTTCCTAGCAATCGTCACTGTAATTCAATTCCAGGAGTGGCCCGTGCAGTTAAGAGCAGTGGGGCGGACTAGACAGAAAACAAGGGGAAATTAATTAAATAATTAATTTCTCCTGGTCATCTGTCGAGTCCCCCGCACCACCATTCTTACCTACACGGGCCACTCCTGCTGAATTCACTGAAGCATTTCCCTTAATCTAAGGGCCCTGAGTGAAATGCAGGTTACTTTTTCACTCTTGGTGTTACAGCCCTTGCAGTGGCATGCTCACAATCAGGTTCCTTCCCTTGGTCCAAAATGCTAGGGACAATGGGCAGGTATAGGTTTCCTTTTTGTGAGGGCGTAAAGGTTTCTAGGAGAAAACCTGAATCCTTTTCCTTCTTAAGTTGTACCCCATATGTCTCTGCAGCCCTCTTGATGAGGCTGTTGTAGAGGGATAAGTCATCAGGAGGAGATGGCCTAGAAGGGTAACTGTCCATCCCCTCCCCTGGAGACTCTGCATTGAGATCCTGAGATGTCTCCTCGTACTGGTCGTTGAACCTGGTCATGTCCTCAAGTTGGTAAAACTCATCTTGCACCTCTTCATGAGGTTCTGGAGTTGCCAGCGCCTCCATGCCAGACTGTTAGTCTTCAGCAGTCATCAAACTCCTTTCTCTGCAGAAAGCGGCCATTTCAGCCTCGAGTCTATTGTGCTCGACCTGGAGCACTTTCTTTGGTTTCAGTCTCTTTTTTGGCGTTGATAAGTCTACGGTCTCAGAGGCCTTGCCCTGGTATCTTGCTCCCTTTAGATGGGATGGTTGCGTCGAGGGTTTTGACGTTGTCATGCTCCCACCAGTATCCTTTGGTCAGGATACTTTTGTTTTGGCTGACTTACGGTCAACAAGTGCTTCGAAGAAGTATGCCTTTCAGGGACTTCTTGTCAAAGGACTTCGCGTCGGACCCTTTCGGCGGCTTATTTATGTTTGGTTTTTCAACGTTTGCCTCTCTTCGGCGTTGGCAGCATAAATCGCAACGTCAGACTCCACTCCACAAGCTGTTTTCGGCCTGCTCAATGTTTTCCTCCTCGTCACTGGATAAGCTGAGGTCTTTGAACGATACCTGTATCTTCTAAGTGTTGGCCATGTTGTAGTGCTCTAACCTCTGTGGACGTCGTACCTTGAGTCTTGGGTACAAATACTCCACAGGCGTCGCAGTCTTTGTCCTTATGGACTTTTGGGAGACAAAGATTGCAGACCTCATGAGGTTCTCCCTGTGCAAACTTGTGGTGGCAGTTGGGGCAGAAAAGTTTTCCATGACCTTTATCTGCATCTCCCTTCTTCATTCTCCGACTAAGTGGTTCATACCGGAAGGGTCCCCTGTCGGAATCGGGAAGGATCCCTTTCCCGGTGCATCGCTTTTCTTGCGGTCTTTGGCAGTTTGGTTGATTTCTTATTTTTCCTGGTTTTCCAAAATTTCGCACAGGAACTTCCAAGGCGCCATCTGATGTCATTTGGAGGATGAACACACCACCAAATGGTGGTCGGCTATGTCCACAACAAAAAATGAACAAGCATTGGCAAAGACAACATGTCTCGCCTATGTGAAATCGATTGGCTTTTCCAGAGTTTCTAAGCCATGATTCAACATGGCTCAAAGTAAAGAAAGAAAGTTGTATGACATAGCCAGCATTTACCACATCATAGCACACGTATTTATTTTTCCAGCCATGCTGCACTGAAGCCAGCGCTACTGTGCAATATGGCTAAACAAACATGGACAAAGCTAATAGATCTCCCATAGGTAAGACCTATTGGCTTCGCTAGTGCAGTTTACTTCAAGCCAAGAAGCCTTTAGGTACTCATCACGCTGTATAAGTATTACAATCACATGCCACTGACAATGAGTTTAAGGTCAGTGATTTTAATACTTGTAAATAATTTGTTGGCCGAATTCTCACCCCTTATGCTATTTACTCCCAACCTTCCAATGTTTCCTTAGCAAAATGCTCACCAGCTAAACCCCTGCTGGCTCCTCTCAGTAGTCAGACTGGAAAACCTGTGAAATAAAATGTGTTTGACCAAGCAAAATGTCTGCATACATGTTCTTTAGCAAAATTAAAATAGAAAAAAATAAGCTTAAAACCAAAAAATAACGTGGCAAAAATATGCATGTGTGTTTTGTACACGTGGCACTTGAAAGCCACTGCTTTAGCGAGGGCTATAATTGCTGTTAGTGTTTTTACAAGAGTGCAGTGCATGTGAACATAAGTGTATATGGGTCTATTGAGTTCAGCCCATGTTCTCAGGTGTTCTGCAGTGCACCATTACAAGTGGCATTGAGTAGTGTGTGATGCCCTTGAATGTACAACACGTCATATTTTTGCAGGATGTAACGAATAGTTTTCTTACCTGTCGGTGTAGTTTTGCAGCTTGAAGATCTTTCTGGATTCACTATGCTGTGCATTATTCCGCGGTCTTGTGGTTGGGTCCGGATTCGTAGTCTTTTCTTTGTTTTTTTTTTTTTTTTTCTCTTTGCCCAGGTGGGCGTCGGCGTCACACCCCCTTTGGGTGTATTTCCGGTGACGTCGGCATGCTTCCTGCGGAAGCTCCCACTCTTGGGCGCCATCTTCGGGTTCTTTTTTTCCGTGTTTCTTTCGTTTCCGAAGTAATGGCAATGTTCTTCTTAGTTTGTATTTACCGCTTTGTATTTTCAAAGTCTATTCTTTAGTTAACCACCTCTTCTCTCTCCAGCCTCATCTTTCTGGCGGAGGTGGGTGGGTTCGCTAGTGAATCCAGAAAGATCTTCAAGCTGCAAAACTACACCGACAGGTAAGAAAACTATTCGTTTTGCAGCGTGAATCTTTCTGGATTCACTATGCTGTGCATAGATTTTGTAGCGGTTTCTCATCTCTGTGGCGGCTGGGTGGAAGATGAGCGTTGGGTGTTGAATATGTGCTGTAGCACCTTCTGTCCCACTTGAGCTTCCTTGTTCATTTGTATGTCCACACAGTAGTGCTTCGTGAACGTGTGCACCGAAGCCCATGTTGCCGCCAGGCATATGTCCTCTATGGGTGTGTTAGCCAGGAAGGCTATTGTAGCGCCCTTCTTCCTGGTGGAGTGGGCACGTGTCCCCTCAGCCAGTTCCTGTCCTGCCCGTTTGTGGCAGAGTTGGATTGTTTGTGCGATCCATCGTGCAATGGTCCTCTTGGTTACTGCTTTGCCCATGAAGCTGTTTGCGAAGGACACAAAAAACTGTTTCGTTTTCCTGTGCCCCTTTGTCCTTTCAATGTAGTGCATGACTGCCCTTCTGGCGTCCAGGGTGTGCAGAGCTCTCTCTGCGCTGGTTGTGGGTTTTTGGAAAAAACTCGGTATCTGTATAGACTGGTTCATGTGAAAATTGGATACCACCTTCGGCATGAAGTGTGGGTCAGTCCTCATCACAACTCTATCGTTGTGTATTTGTATGTATGGTTCTTGTAGCGTCAGCGCTTGAAGCTCGCTTACTCTGCGTAAGGACGTTATCGCAACCAGGAAGGCTGTTTTCATAGTTAGCATCTTTAGGGAGGCCTTGTGAAGTGGTTCAAAGGGCTCTTTCATGAGTTCCGTTAGGACTGTGTTCAAGTTCCATGCAGGTGGCGGCACCCGCTTGGGTGGTGCGATCCTTTTCGCTCCTTCTAGGAATCTCTTCACCACCTGTGATGTGAAGAAGCTCCTGCACGTTTCTCCCCTTGTGTAGGCTACTATCGCTGCCAAGTGAACTCTTAACGAGGATGAGCTAAGGTTCTTCTCCAGTAAGTGCGTCAGGTACCTTAGCACTGTGGAGTCCCTCTTCATCTTATTGTGGAGTCTTTCCTGTCTGCACCATATTGTGAATCTTTTCCATTTCGCAACGTAGCACTTTCGAGTGCTGGGCCTTCGTGCCTCCCGAAGTACCCTCAGGGTGCTTTCTGGTAGTCTCAAATGTGCGAACTCTATGTCCTCAGGAGCCACGCTACTAGGCTCATGCTCTCTGGCTCTGGATGCAGTACCTCTCCGTTCTGCATGGACAGTAGATCTTTCCTCCTGCTGAATCTGTGGGGTGCACACTGTGTCATCTCCATGATCTGCGAGTACCAGGTCTGCCTCGCCCACTGCGGTGCGACCAGTATCAGTGTCATGTTGCTCGCTCTGCACTTGCTCAGTACTCTGTGCATCAGTGGTATCGGGGGAAAGGCGTAGGCAAATGTCCTTGACCAATCTATCCATAGGGCATTCCCCAGTGTCCCCTCCTCGGGCTGCCTGGATGCGAAGTTTTGGCATTTTGCATTCTGGCGTGTGGCAAACAGGTCCACCGATGGTGTCCCCCACCTGTCGAACAGGTATCTTGTCTCCTGAGCATTGAGCTCCCACTCGTGGGATGCCGATGTCTGCCTGCTGAGCCAATCGGCTTGTATGTTGTCCTTCCCTGGTAGGTGTATGGCTAGCAGGTCTATCTTGAGAGGGATGGCCCATCTCCATATCTCCTGCGCCAGCGTTGAAAGCGGTGCGGACTGTGTGCCCCCCTGCTTGTTGATGTAGAACATCGCAGTGGTGTTGTCTGTTTGTATCAATACCCTGTGCTTGTACAGTCTTGTTTGAAAGGCCTTCAGTGCAAGGAAGATTGTCTTCAATTCTAAGTAATTGATGTGCTTTGTGGCATCCGTCGGTGTCCACAGTCCCCTCACCTTGAGCTCCTCCATGTGAGCGCCCCATCCCTTCAGGGATGCGTCTGTGGTGATGGTCACTGTTGGCGTTGGGGGCGTTAGAGGCTTTCCCCTTGCTATGTTCTCCATGGTCCACCATGTCATCTCCTTCTGCACTGCGTGCGTTACAACCACTAGATCCTCCCAACTGCCTGTAGCTTGTGACCATTGCTCCTGTAGCCATTCTTGAATGGGTCTCATGTGGAGTCGTACATTCGGTACCAGGTGGATGCATGATGCCATCATCCCCATGATCTTGCTCGCCGTCCTCACTGTCCGAGCTTGTCCCTTCCGGTAGAGGCGAGTTTCCTTCACCAGCGCCCTCGCCCTCTTCTCGCTGGGGAACACCTTGCCCTGTAAGGTGTTGATCTGTGCTCCCAGGAAGATCTTCACTTGTTCCGGCTCCATTGATGATTTCTTCCAATGGATGGAGAACCCCAGGTTTATGAGCGTGCTGGTCACTGTATGTGCGTGCAGCTTGCATTTCTGGTATGAGTTTGCTTTCACCAGCCAGTCGTCCAGGTAAGGGTATACATGTATTCCCTGCCTTCTTAGGTGCGCTGCGACTGCTGCGAGGCACTTTGTGAAAACTCTTGGTGCCGATTTTAGACCGAAGGCCAGTGTCGTGAACTGGTAGTGGCTTTCTCCGACGGTGAACCTGAGCATGTGCTTGTGCTTCCTGTTCATTGGGATGTGCAGGTATGCGTCTTTGAGGTCTATAGTGACCATGAAGTCCCCGGTCTGCAACTGTGGGAGCACCTCTTGCAGGGAGGTCATTTTGAATTTTTGCGTTCTTATGAATTTGTTCACGAACCGTAAATCGAGAATGGGCCTCATTGTCTCGTCTACTTTTGGTACCAGGAAGTATGTTGAGTATACTCCTGTGTTTCTTTCCTTGAAGGGTACCCTTTCTATGGCCTGCTTCTGCAGGAGTTCTTTTGCTTCTTCCTGAAGGCACTGCAGCTGCTTGCTTGCTAGCGGCTTTCTTCTTGGTTTTCTGTTTGTTGGCCTCGCCTCCAACTCTATGCAGTATCCGAATTGGATAATGTTGAGGATCCATTTGTCTGATGTGATTCCTCTCCACTCCTGGAGGTGGAATCTTAATCTTCCTCCCACTGGTGTCCTGTGGTCGTAGGTGTCTAGTTTGTCTTGACCCATCTGTACGTGCTGCCCCCTGGGATCTTTTTTGTGGGTGGGCACACGGATTTTTTTTGAAGTCACTTGGAGGTGGGCTGCTGGCCCCCTCTTCTATTTTGTCCCCGTCCATTTCTCCCTCGAAAGGACTGGCCTCTTTGTTGGTACTGCCAGGGCTGTTTCTGATGGCCCTGCTGACCCTGCGAGTCTGCCTGGTGCGTTTGCTGGAAAGCCTGGTGTGATGTACCTGGCTGGTTTCCGCCTCTTCCGCCGGGCCTCCGTGACGGGGTGCCCCTCTTGTTCCCTCTGAACTGCAATGCTCCCATGGATCTTGCTGTTTCGTTATCCTTCTTAAGTTGGCTGAGTTGCTCATCAACTGTTTGTCCGAAAAGCGTACTGCCGTTGAATGGTGTGTTCAGGATGCTGTGTTGCACCTCCGGTTTGAAACCGGATATCCTGAGCCAGGCGTGTCTCCTTTCCGTGACGCCCATCACCATGAGCCTGCTGGCGGTGTCTGCCCCATCCAGGGCCGTCTTAAGGCAAGAATTTGCAGCATTCTTCCCCTCTTCAATTAGCTTTTCGGCTTTCTGCTTGGCATCCTGGGGCAAGTCCTTCACCAACTGCCCCAGTCCCTCCATGATTTGGTACATGTGTCTGTTTACCAGGGCGTTGGAATTAGCCATGCGCCAGTGGGTCGCGGCATTCCGTTCGATCCTTCTGCCCACCAGATCCATCCTTTTGCTCTCTTTATCCGGTGGCGGGCCCGAGGTAGTGGGTACGTTAGCCCTCCTCCTTGCTGTGGCCGTGATAATGGAGTCTGCGGAGACCGTGCCCTGAATGTAGGCCGGGTCCTTTGCGGCATGCTTGTACTTCTTCTCAGTTCTGGGAGTTACTGCCTTGCATGTTGCGGGCTCCCTGAAAGCTTCCTTCCCCTGAGCCAAGACGCTCTCGAGCATCGGGAGGAACTGGCTCCTCGTTTGTGTTGGGAGCAATGTTTCCAGAAGGAAGTCTGCTTTCTGCTTCTCTTCGTCGAGCTTGAGCTTGAAAGCTGCTGCGGCAGATTGTATCACCGCGTTGTAGGCCCCGATGTCGTCCGGCGGCGAGGGCCTCGAGGGGTAGGTGTCGACCACCTCCTCCGGGCTGTCGGTGTCGACATCGATGTAATCTACCTCCTGAAGGTCATAGGGCGCCGACTCTGTGTCTGTCCTGCCCTCATCTTCCTCCCCATAGCTGTAGCTCTCGTGGGGATTCTCGTACTCCTCCTGGTCGTCGAACACCTCGACGTCCTGGTCTTGCTCGGTGACTTCGGCGACCTCTTCTTCTTCCTCCTCGACCGCCTCCAGCACTGGTGGCTTGGTCTTGTGAGGGATCGTGAAGGCCTTCATCCTTGCGTCGAAATCTTTTTTCCGCTGCATGAAGTTCTCCATTTCTGCCTCGAGGCGCCTTCTTTTCTTTTCCATCTCGGCCGCGTGTTCCGCGTCGGATGGTTCCGCCGCTCTCTTCGACGGATGGCTCGTCGCCGTGCCTCTCGGAGTCGAAGTTTTCGACGTCGAACCGGATATCGGGTCTCTGGTCGTCGTCGACAGTTTCGGGTCTTTCTCCCTCGTCGATCGATCCTTTTCGGGGACGATTTTCGACGTCTTCTGCTGATCAGCAGCTCTCGGCGCCGGGGACTCCTTCTCTGAGGATCCGCTGGGCCTGGGAGTAGTCGCGGACGCCGCCTTTTTTGGCGTCGGCGCTTTCGGGGTCTTGCCCTCGATTTTTCGAGACTCAGAGTCTCTCGGGTTCTTGGGGGCCGAAGAGTCTCCTACCTTGTCAGAAGTCTTCGTGTAATCGGTCTCTACGACCGTGTAGCTGTCGTCTTCGGCGGCAGCGTTGTCTTCTTCCTCGGAGGACATCCCCAGCTCGTAGAGCGACGGGGTCGGGGCCTTCCCCTGCAGGGCGGCGTGTGCTACCCTCTGCCTCTCTCTCACACGAAGGGTCTTCGGGGTGAAGGCGGAACAGGCGTTGCAGTCTCCGCTTTCGTGGTCCACCGGTAGGCAAAGGTTGCATACCGGGTGCTGGTCCTTCTGCGCGTACTTGTGGTGGCAGTTACGGCAGAACTTGAACGGCGTGTTGTCCATCCTCGAGCGTCCAGGGCCTCTCTGGTCGCGTGTTCGTCGACGGTCGTCGAAGATCTGGATGGAAAACGCCTTATCTTTGCTTGTCTTTCGTCGGTGAAGTCCCCTGGAGTCTTCAGATGACTTCTCCTCGTCTTTTCTGTATTTTCTTTCTTCTTTCTCCAAAAATGTCTGGAGCCCAAACGGGAACGATCCAGACCCGACCGCGGAAAAAAAGAATCTGAAGATGGCGCCCAAGAGTGGGAGCTTCCGCAGGAAGCATGCCGACGTCACCGGAAATACACCCAAAGGGGGTGTGACGCCGACGCCCACCTGGGCAAAGAGAAAAAAAAAAAAAAAAACAAAGAAAAGACTACGAATCCGGACCCAACCACAAGACCGCGGAATAATGCACAGCATAGTGAATCCAGAAAGATTCACGCTGCAAAACTTATGTGCATTCTTATGAACACTACATTTTTTCATGTATAATCAATTCAGTGCAGTTCTTGCCTCGATATGCACAGTTCTGTGCAGAGCACATGCAACTAACAACTAAGATGCCCAACGCCATTTTTTTAATGAAATGCTGAACAGTGTGTTATGCACGCTATGTACTTGAAACCGACTGTACTGTGCACAGCACAATACCACCTGACACTGAGCACTAGATGAATCCTCAGGGGTCCAAAACACATTTTGCGTTTGTAGAAAGTTCTGGTAGTATGCACTCTGTGAGGATTATTCACTGACTGTACTGCACTCCGTGCTGCACGATAAGCTGCAGCGTGTGGCATAGATGCGTTATGCTCACAGTGAGATGTGCTATGGTTAGAGTGCTGTGCAGTGCCAAGTGCAGACCGGGTCCTCAGTGCCAGGCACAGGCGAGACATATCATTGATAACTATCTCAACTCTATGCACACTAGTGTTCTTAATAGAAGCACTCTGATGTACAACACATCGGTTCTGTTAGGACTAATAGAGCAAAGAATAGTCTGGTCCATTACCAGGGACATGTTTATATGTGCCCGTATACTTGCCGCTGTATAGGGGAGTGCATATCTCAGACAAAGAGCACTGGGTCTGTTATCCATGCTGCACTTTGGTATTACACATCCGGATTTCATCTGATAGCAGCGTTTCTGCCTGCATCCCTTATGCTATGCACATATGCATAAGGAGATTGTGTGAGTGAACCTCTGCAGTTGTTTTCATGTACAGTGCCACACGAGTTCTAAATCTGCACCCAGAATGGGCACCCAGAATGGGCACACGGAGTATACAATCGAGAGACTGCTGACTAGGGAGCCAAGTTCGAGTTCCGGCAGCACTCAACTTGTGATTCTGAGCAAATTACTTAATCGACCTATGCCCCCAAAAAAAGGAATGTAGTATCCCCATGCTTTAAAAAAAAAAAAATATATATATATATATATATATATATATATATATATAAAAAGCGCGAACTGGAGCGATTTACAAAACGGCCCCCCTCCCCCCCAACACCCTTTGGTGGCTATCTGCTTGTTATCCTTTTCTTATTGGCTCTATGATGTGGATTGTAGGTTGAACACTTCGGAGGTGTTCAATAATCCATCACTTTAATCTTTCGAAGATGCTTTAGCAGTAGCTTCAAGACCCTGCGGTGGAACAAGAATCTAAACATGGGGAACAAGCACAGGGGCTCCTGGGAGGACATCTGACTTCAGAAGAGGGATGGACAAGGTGCCAAATGTTAACAACAACGACAAATGGCAACAGGTCTACAAGTGGAAAACTCCAGACCCAAACAATAGATGGCAGAATAATGCACAGTATGTGAATCCAGAAAAGATTAACGCTGCAATACATAATTATTGTTTTTTGGGTCATACAGGTTAGTCTATTGCTGAAAAACTCACCATTTAAGAATTATGCACTGTGGTGTAGATCACTATACAAGAGGAGTATAACATCCCTGTGCTGGATCTACGTACATGTCTGAGGCTTGGGTATGGAAAAGGACCAAAATACAGTGAACACCAGGCCACTGTTGAGTACTAGCACAGTACATGGATGATATATCTCAATGTAGCCCAGTATGGGCAGCTGACAATTATGTGTTTCTATTATCAAAATTATTATATTATGTGGGTGGTACCTTAACAATAGCCTTTAAAATCTTCCAGGTTTTATCAAATCTAGTCAACTTTGTATTACTATGCAGCTCCAACAACATTCCTTTAGAAAGGAAACCAAAGCTTCTCACCTAGTGGAGTACAAATCAACTATTTTCTGCTAAATGCCCTCCGAGTTCTTGGAAGCTATCCCGGATTTTCCTACTCCATAACAGCATCCAACTTTATCAGGTCCCTACTACGTTGCCGACATATTTGTTTCAAAATGACCCTCTTTTCTAAAGTCTCCTCAACCCACTGAGGGGAGCTGTGCTGCCATGTGGAAACAATCCTCATTGTGGTCTTGAACAGCTGACCGATACACAGCCTGGACCAAAGGATTGTCCACTTGACTGGCACTTACCCCCAACACATGAAAAACCCTTCAATGTTGTAATTCTATTTATATAGCACTTACTATCCCTGGCGGGGCATGTGATGACCAATAGAACAGGTTTCTAGAATTCTGCACACCAGTAGTCACTAGGCCTAAAAATAAGCTCAAATTGTTTACCATTAATTTTCTGGCCAAATGACACAATGAAACATGGAACCCATGACTGAGTAAGCAAGGTAACACTTCCGAATGGTATGCAAGTAAGGTAAACATGACTGCGCTTCCTCGCTTCACTCATCTTGACACAAGCACACCTGAAAACAACAGCCAGTTAAATTGCTTTAAGAAGTCATTGGAGCTGCTCCCATGATACAAGTTTTCCCATCTAGTTTTTCTTACATCCCTACACGCGCGTGTACACACATCAATAACTCCAACTGATTTAACAAGGAATGCAGGCTTTGGCCTGCGATCTTTTTGGTCAAGATTAACTTGCTCCAACATGTAACCAATCAATTTAGTAAAGAGAAATGCAAGATATTGTAAGTGATAGCATCAGTGGCAGCTGCTAGGGAAAAGTAGTGGTGGGGGTGGCTGGTTAGAAAAAATAAAATAAGGTCACTTACCCGAGTGCCCCGCCACCTCTCCTCTGCCCTGCCTCTATTCCCGGCAGCGCACAGGCTCCGAGACTACTCGAAGGCAATCACAATGCGACTGTCACCAACAATACAGCAGGGTCGCGATTGGTCTGAGCTGCCTGTTTGGCTACTCAGACAGAGCATGGGACTGTTCAGTTCAAGTTTGACTGTGCAACACAGCCAGGTGGAGAAATGCGAAGTGTGCATGACGGTTTGGCCGGCCCAAGACAGCCGGCCAAACCATTCCGAGCACTTGTGGTGCCCACCACTACTCCTGGTCATTCACATAGACCTTCACAGCCCTAACCTGGCTCCATACCAAAAATAAAACACAACGTTTTTAACTTGTTTTTATCATTTTATTTTTCCCTTTTTTCACTGCTCTGAGCAGTGGGGCAATACTCCTACGCCTTAGTGGAGGACCTGCCACTGAGCAGCATGTGGTGCAGATAAGCATTGAAACTTAGAACCATGTTCATCAGACTGCAGGAGAAAAAAGTCCCAAACGCTCAAACAATGCACAATTTCTACCCCCGACTGGGAAGGTGAGGTGCGATCTTACCCAACAGCAATATGACAACGTTGCATACTGGAGACAGCCCTCATTAGGAGTGGTGTAGTTACACCTGGCTTGATAATTCTGGGTGGAATTATGCCACTGGCAATTAAAAGTTTCTCTGGCCCAGAATTATTATACCCACGAACTCGAACAAGGTAAATTTGGGCCCAAATACATGAGATCGATCTTGCTTGCTGCAGGGCCAACAGCTTAGGGATGCACTACATCATGAAACATATCCGACACCTGCATCAGAGTAGGTGGGTGGTTAGTAGAATCAGACAGTGCCCCTCACCTCCAAAATAAGCAAAAGCCTTTTTCTAAACTCCTGCCCTTCCAGTGACACTTTCCACTAGTTCTGAGAAAGCAAAAAAGACTATGGGTTTTCTCCTAGGATTCCAGGAAAGCTCATCAGATAATGATCCAGTATGACATGGTCTGTGCGTCATCCTCCATTCTGGGGCAAAACAATTAATTGCTGAAATTTGGTGATGGGATACTAACCAGAAATTGATCTTCTGGCCCTACAGTACACAAACACCAAATTCCGGCATCCTCGTAACGAGGCCCTTAATGGTTAATAAGCACAAGAGCAAAATCCCCATTAATGCAAGATCTAACACACATTGGAGAGACCACCAATTTTACCCAAGAAAGATCCCCTATGCTACATACTCACCAAGGAACTAGAGAATGAGAACACCCCCTTCTCCAATAGTATGCCTAAAAAGATACCCAAATCTAGCCATATATTTCCCAAATACCGAGGACTCGCCTGTACCTAGGCGAGGCACGCATCCCGAAACACCCCCAAACGCCAAAATATATGTCTCACTCTGAATGTGGAGGAGACTTATGAGCATGCAAAGGTCAGCTGTGGCCATTCATAATGCATATCTAAATAGTGCAAGGGAATGAGAAAGACAGACGATCAACTGTGCTCAAAAGTGATGCCAAGGAACTTTGAGGCATGACAATGTAAACCCTTTTTTGATGCGAATGGCAATCCTGTACCAAAACAGTTTGTGGAGAAAAACAAGAGAATAGGCCTTTAGGAGAAGCACACTTAACCCAAAAAACATACCTCATTGTTCCGTAAAATTCCACTGTAGTCTGCTTCAGGGGGGAGAACAACGTACAGTTCTGCCTCATATGCTCCCCCTTCTCCTTCATTCCTTGCATGAAACGTCAGTGCAATGGAGTTGTCATCCCCTAGGTACACCACATTGTGATCTCTGCAATTGAACAAGAACTAGTCAGAATAGAATGAAGAGCAGCACCCAAAGCAGGGGAGAACAGCACATCACAAGGCAAGGCCAAACTCCAGGAACAGATCCAAGCAGTCAACTGAAGAGAGCAACAAATAATATGATACAAGAGAGGATCAGGGAGAACGTCCAATCAACGTGTTGAAGCTAATAATGAGAAGGTCATGCAAAATATGGAAGCATGGCACTAAACCATACAAAGGCAGACTGCAGGAGAATGGCAACTGCTGTGCTTGCTCCAGTTCTGTTGTGGCGCAGAGACCAGGCGGGAGCGAAAGGTAACAGAGTTAGGACTTTAGATCTGTGATGAAATGAGGTGTATTGTACAGTGTTGTAAAACCTCACAGAGCAGTACAGTTACCAATTCCTTTAAGGATATTAGGTTTTGTTTGTCAAGCCTTCAGCTCAAACCTGGGTAGCTGTGGCACTGAGCAGGAAGGCTTACATAAAAGAAAAAGTGTAAAGCATTGAAACACCACCAAAACAATTGAAAAAGAAAATCGACATGACAAGAAATCCTAAGCCAATTTATAAAAATAGACTGTATTTCGATAAGAATTTAGACACTACAATGAAAAAGATCCACCGGAAGTTCCGGAGATTTGGATGTTACAAGTAATAATAAAAATCAAAGCATTTCACTCAACTGCGAACAAGCATTTGCAAATTCAACGAATTTGACACTCAAAGTTTAAGGAAAACTTGGCAAGTGTCAACATAGTAGGGTAGAATTACTTGGGGCAGACCAACTACAGCAGGGAGCTAGTCAGGGGGACCAGCAAGGTCATTAGAAAGAGTTACTGCCACAGAAGAAGCAGTCCTCAAGCAGTTACAGTCATTTTATCAGCTTTGCAATGGATTCCTATGAAGTGAAGGATGCAGAAGATGCTCCAATGACGCGGTGGATGTGATGCGGTCAACGGAGGTCTTCCTGCAGGCACTCCTCGGTCAACAAAGATGGTGTGGGGGTCCTGGTTGCAAAGTCTATGTCCCACAAGGTCACCTGGTGTCACAATCACAGGCAAATCCTTCTGGGCCAATAACTCCTCTTCTGAGGATCACAGCAATTCTCAGACAGCACTCCAGGCTCAGGAATCTCAGGTGAAACTCTGTGCACCGGGTCTTAGTCCTGGTGCTCCATGGCAGCGGTGATAGCAGCTTGAAGACTTTGGGCTACCAACTTGCCCCAGTAGGCTTATCTAGCTGTTGTGTCCCTGTGCGCAAATGGAAGCCAGTCGCCTGGCCCTTGGAGTCTCTTGGCTTTACTGGGCTCTCAGACATTTTTTCCTTGAGCAGGACACAATAGGCATAGACGCTCTCTTCACTAGCCCCCAGGTGCAGACCTCAACGATGCAGCCTCTCTTTGCTGGTCCTTTGGTGCAGCAAAGCAGCCTTCCTTTGGCCCTTTTCCAGCTGGGAGATATCTGATGTATGGGTGCCAGGGGTGCCCCATTTATGCTCATAAAATGCCCTCACGGAATGATGCAGGTGGTAGCCAATGGGCTACCTGGTACTCTCCCACCTGGTGACAACGTCTTGTGAAGTGTAGCATCTGGCTACACCAGGATGCACTATTCTGCCCACTCTAAAGTTGGCAAGACTCCTCTTGTTGTTCACACCTCACTAGCCCACCCTTGGGGTATGGCTACCTCAGGGATACTTGCCCCTTGGGAAACTGGTTTGGCAACTGGTTTCCCCACTCTGTTCCCTCTGCCAGCTGGTCAAGCAAAGGGGCAGCCCTCCTCCCTAGTGCTACACATCAGCCATTTAAAGCCTGCCTTTTGGGGCCAACACCCACTTGGCTTCATGCAGGTGGGAGGTAATCATTTCCTGGCTTGCAATTCCTCATTGTTCCCCTTCCTGAGAGTTATTGGCACATCTTCCCATGAGGGCAGAAAGCACTCGTGGAACAGGCTCCATGTGTGCCCTGCAATGCACAAGAGTTTTAAAGGCAACAAAGTGGCAGCTTATAAAATCTGCACACAACAACAAGTTACATTGGCTACAACTTGAGATTCAAGTCAGACTTAAAGTAAAGAGTTATTTGATACCTCGGAGCGCCCACTTTGGTCACTCACTGTGTAGGAATTAGCACAGCTGCGGGTGCAGAATGTAACCCTGTATTCCTCAATTGGGCGACCAAGTCTTTCCACAGTAAAAACTGTAGTTATGTGTGGTTACTGTCAGAGCATGTAAAATACATGTCATACCTGGGTCATAGGTGGGACCCTGTCTTAGGAATCGGTAGGCATGCCAGAGGTGTGAATTACACAGATGTACAATGGAAGTAATTGTAATTGCATTTGTATAGCTTTTACTACCCCTGATGAGGCATTGAAGTGCTTTATGGCGAGTAGCAATCTACTCCGGTCCCCAAGGTAAGTGGTTAATACAGTGGGTAAATGTTGGTTATTGTGAATAGTATTGTACCCTCAAGAGAAAAAAACATTGCATGTATTTGTTCGTCACTTTCTGGTAGATTATATTAATACCAGTTGGTGTGATCATTAATGGGGGTTATGATGTTTCAGGTAAATGGTTAGTGAGATAGACTGGGGGAGATTAGGTATGGTTAGGTTGCAAGGATAGGGGTTTGAAGCAGGAGATTATTTGATATATGCAATAAAGTGGCAGTCTATTGCAGAATTACAGTAAGAATAAGGCAGGCAGACGAGACTGAGAGGAGGCCATACTCAGAAATAAAAAGCATGCAGAGGATGGAAGGTAAGAAGAGGGTCATTCTCAAGACAGAAAGGAGATGAATCAGGTGGAAGTAGGTCAAGTTCTGTCTTTCATGCAGGCTTTTAAGTGTGTAGTGAAAGGTAGATTTCGGAGATAGCAGGCAATCTAAGGATGCAAGCAGTAGAAAACTATTGCAGGATGTACTGTACTCGCAAAGGGTTTTTAGTCGGGGGAAAAGATAGGGTGCACTGCTAAACGTGGACGCAATAGATATCGCAGGATGTAAGCTGAAGAAGAAAAGATTATACATAGTGCTCCAAATCCGGGCCAGACAGCTTAACACATGCAAATCAGCGAGCACACATCACTTAAACATTAAGAGTCTAGCCTGCTGTTTACCACCCTTGGACAGCCCTTTTTAAAAAATAGTCTACAGTAAGTCAACCTTGGTACAGGGTCTTTATGTTGCACAATGGCAACATATAGTTTATAAATCTTTCATGAAATGGTGCCATATCTTCACACATCACTTCCTGGATATAAGGCCCTACTACAGATATTGAAAAATCAAAAGGCAGTCCTATTCATACCTTCTGAGCAGTGTCTTTCCTTTTCTTATCTTTTTTCTTGTGTTTCTCTAAATCATTTGCTTTCTCTCTTCTGAGCAGTATTACCATGCACTGCAAAATGGTTATTTAAAGCATAGGCTACCCATTTTTTTTTTATTGAGTTTTATATAGCGCAAACTTGACCCAAAGGTATCAGGTATCCGAGCGCTTTACACGAGCACCAGTTGCTTTACAGGAGTACACATTCATTTTTGTTAGGCACGGGGAGATTAAGTGATTTGCCCAGAATCACAGGATGTTGCACGTCCTTGCCGAGACTAAACCGGTTCCCTAGATTTTAGATCGACCGCCCTAGCCGTTCGGCCACTCCTCTCCCCTGTTACAGTGAAAGAGTTCCCAATAGCCAATCAGAGGGATCCAACAGAGACATGCCCCAATTGGTGATGGCAGCCAATCGTATGTGCTGAAACAGCAGACCTTTCACTTGTTTCACCCCTTTGATTGGCTCCCGGGAGCCCACTCATAATAGACCCGTCCCCGCTTGCAAATCCAGGCAGATTGTGCAGGATTAGATAAACAGGCATGCAATCCCGAGGCAGTACATGGATCACCACAGAATCTCATTGGCTGTTCACACTTTCTGTGCATCATACACAGATTATCCAGTAAACAGCAGTTTCTGACTACCAATTCGAAATTCACCCAAACCCTCCGAAGACGACTGTAGGATAGGTTTTTGTCACTTTTTATGATCCCAATATGATAAAGTCAATAGAAGTGCAATCTCTACCATGCAGACGCCCGATGCCTTTTCACTCCTCTAGGTTTCGAACAGATGATTCAGATCATCAGCCTGGGGAAGTCTTCTTTTAATTGCGTACATGAACTAGATGTGGAGACCCTGCTCTTTCGCCAACCCTCCATGCAATTCACTGGTTGCCCATAGCAAGATACACTCTGTATTGACAACAACATTGCTAGGGCCCATCTTTGATGCAAATAACACTCCAAATATACTCCCAGAACAGAAACCTTAGCTCTAGATCAGCACCTCAGCTGATGGTCCCAGCGGAACAGCCTTCTCTGCACTGGCAGCAAAACACTGGAATTTCCTCCCACCATAGACAAGAAACATACAAGACTTCTTGGAATTCGGGAAACAGTAAAATGTCTATGATCCTAGACTGAGCAAGTGGACCACCAACTACCACACAGCCATCTGTCATCACAATGAGAACACGGAGACTACAGAAAGATAATTATACCCACAATATCCCAAGAGTGGTAGGCATGGGCACAGATGCACTAATCTCTCCCTCACCCCACTCTACACAAACTCAGCTATTCATTTATTTCACAACAGCTCAGTATCAGCTAAAGACATGTGTTGTTAAATGGATGTGGTTTATTGCTGTGTGTATTTGCTGAGATGTTTGAGGGGCTGTGAGGCAATGTGGTAAGTGATGTGCATAAGAAGTGTGGTCTGCTGTTGGAAGTGATATAGTGAATAAGTGGAACGAATAGCTGAGGCAAGTTAAGTAGCACAGGACAGTTTTGAAAGTAATTTATATGAAAAGCTGCAAGACATTGTTTACAAGGGCATGATTTATTGTTACGTAAGTGAGTGGTGTTTTAGTGGCTTTGCCATTGCTTTCTATGGCAAAGCCTGGCTAGCAGTGCACAACTACTCTACCAGTCTGGAGTGGCAGACTCATTTTACGTGGTAGACCTCCAGGGAGGTACAACCAGTGATGCAGTCCTGTGGTATCCCTCTAACTTACATGTCCTGGGTACCAGTGTACCATATACTAGGGACTTACAAGTAATTTGACCATTTCCAATTGGGTATAGCCAACTCGAGATACATTTTAGGGTCAGAGCACTGGCACACAGGAATGTTTAGCAGGCCTCAGTACACTCGGAGTCGAAAAACCAGCAGCATTAGTCCAAAAACATGGGACTGACCATACAAAAAGAAACATTTCCTTACAAGATCAAAGGCCTATTGATCCATACATTCAACTCTCCCATTTGGTAGGGCACACACGAAGACCATGCTTGGCACCCTTTGAGGGTGCTACCCACTTGGGGGTACTAGGTTGCCCACAGAGAAATCAATTATTGACCCAATGCCAGGGAAATGGGGTCCATACAGCAGACCTGACGGTATGCAAGGAAGGTTTACTATCCAATAGCCTTAACTGCTGGGCCCAGAGGTGCGACAGGTTGTATAGCATGCTGTGCAAGTACACTTATTAGGAGCAGTAAGGTCTAAGTCCTCATGGGTGGTGCGAACTCTTGGACACCATTGTTGTCTAAGCCTCGAGTCCTAGACCGCATAACCTAAGACTCGAACACCCCATAGCTGTACATGGTGAGGGAAGTTCTGCTGTACAAGCTGAAGAATGTGAGATTTTAAGTCTTGACTGCTCCTGTCAGGGATAACTACAGGAAATTAGCACTGGTTGTCCCATAGCCTGTACTCAAAGTAGGATGTAATGCCCAGTTCTGCACTTGTTCATTATAATTTCCAGTTAGAGACCATGCAGTCCACAGCACAGATGTGTCACAGCTTTAGCTTTTGTCAGTAGGCATTAAGCCAGAAGGCCTCCCTCCTTCCAGCTCAAATGCACTTACAAGAGGAGGGTGCAATAAACACGTTCGCCGCAAATGTCCACATTTCACTGAAACAGATGGATTTCAGTTTTTTTCAGTCCAGCGTGGAAGAGTCAAGTACAGCCAAGGTTAGCAAAACTCTTACTGAAGACTAATTCTCCCAGAAAGCTTTGCCTGAAGTCTCAAAACACGGTATGGACTAAACTCATGCCCATCTGCGCCATGTAAACTCTTTATGTACAATCACATCGTAAGGATGTTATATCGGCCCCAACCAAAAATGGTTTTGTGAGCTCCAAATTCACACTGCAAAATCTACACAAATTGAGTATGAGGTCTCACTGTCCAGCACTGCACAGTGAGCAAGTAAAATATGACTATAAGAAAAGTAATTTGCTTCAACCTCTGTTGAATCCATTGAGAAATAACTCTGGACAGGCAAGGAGTCCAATGTGTGTGTATTTGGGACCAGAAAATTCCTGTGAAACGTTTTCATTTACAATATCTGATGAAGCTGGGCATGTAAAAATTGTGCGGCATCTGCCTGTGTTCTTCAACCCACTGTTAGAGGAAATCTTTTTTTTAAAAACCTACGTTAGTATCGAGCAACGATAACGATTGCTACATGTAAAGTCTATCTGCTTCAAGGACATACGATTTTTAATGTGCTTTTTATTTTTTCAAACAATATAAATGCTTACATATTTCTGAAGAAACACTAGCCGATGCTATTAGGACAGTTCAGGAGAAAGATGTTATTTCAGCTCCGTGACGCAAAGACGACTACAAGCAACCTTTGTGGTGCACCTTCTGGGGAGTACCAGACAGAACAAACTCCCTGGAGACCGTCTTTGGCATCTCTTGTCCTGACCTAGTGTTTTCCAATGTACAGTCATCGCTTAGAAGACACTGCAGAGGGAACATATACACCCTCGTGTACAGAAAACACCCTCATGCTAAAATCTACCGGGCTGTAACCAAGCACAGAGCCTCAACAACCCATGTGCAGCTGGTTCCACTTACAACCCTGGGCTCTAACTGGCAGGGTCGGGGCACCATTACAAATAAATGTGCTTATTTTGCCAGAAAGTCACTGCGCTGCTCTTTGGTCTGATTTCTTTTAACTGTGCCAGACATTCAGGGCATGGTCCGCCGGCCTCAATCTTTGCCATCTTTCCGTGCTGACATTCTGCAGCAAAGCAATGCCTTTTGCACACAGGGGTACTGGAACACTGCAGGCAGGGCTGTTGCCCATCAAACTTCTAGGTTTCTGTATTGCCAGGTTTCAGGACTATACAGGGCCAGCCTGGGTGTGCTGCTGCCCCCCGCGCCCCCCCCGCGGGTACCAATACTCATAATGGAGCAGCAGGGACCTGCCCGACTTAATGTTATGCAAACAGCAGCTCGTCCATCCCCCATGGTCTCAATCAGGTCACATTAAAGACTTTGTAATCAGTCTTTAATGTTCCTCAGTATAATTGTTATCTAGGGCAGAGGATGTAGCGTAACAGCTAAGGCGGTCGACCTCAAATCTGGGGAACTGCGTTAGAGTCTCAGCAACAAATCTCAACATCCTGTAATTCTGGGCAAATCCCTCAATCTCCCTGTGCCCAACAAAAATGAATGTGTCCTTATGTAACGCAACTGGTACTCCTGCAAAGCGCTCGGATACCCGAAACCTTCGGGTCAAGTTCGCGCAATATAAAACGTAGAAGGAAAAAGACACCTTCCCATCTTCCTCACACCTTCTGCTGTCACACCGCAATGACAAACCCTGCCCCGCCTGCACAATAACCACCAAATGTTCTTCTGCCCAGGTCACTGTACCGGTCAATCAGATTTACAGCCAGCCCTGCTTGCTCTCGATTTCTGAAAGCTTCTCTTTGCCACGAGCAGAGGTGATATTTATGGATAGAAGTTCTGTTTTTAATTTAACATATTTTAACTGTATTTTCTTAATTGCTGTCTGAAATGCTGTATAAATACTTTACACATTGCCTCCAAGTTAGGCATGATATAATTTTTGCCTGGTTACCAGATAGTCCAGCACCGATTAATTGGGGTCTGCTTTGCTTCACCCTGTGGTTGCTGCTGGAGTAGTGTTTCGCCCCCTCAACCAGTAACCCAATTTCCAATAGTCCCAGTTCTAATCAGCTAGTGCGAGGACCACACAGCCTTGGATCCATTCTTTGTTATCTATTTTTTAGTCAGCAAAACCCAACATCAGCCAATAATATTCCTAGAAGGTCCTCAAAGAAACAGTTCTTTTTATGGTGGGTTCAATAATTTGGCAAAGCAGTGCCAGGCTGTAAGCACTGTGCATCCAGCTCCATCACTTGTAACAGTTTATAGATGTTAGTGAACATGAGACAATGGGTAAATTAATATCTTGAGTTAAGCAGACGCCTGCTGGTGCACCGATGGAGCATGCACACAGTACCATTTGTGTGAAGGATATGATCAGTGTACGCATCTCCTTTCTAATAATTGTGCTGAACACACTTTATTACACTGCCTTGTCCTCCAGCTTTGGTCGGTCTTCACAACGCCCCTTCTACAGCATTCTAGGCCACAGTTTGGTCCACATTTGGCAACAATTTCATTGCTACTTCAGGCTCTTCAGGAAAGGCAGTTATACAAGAAGTCCCTTCAGAAGGTGCATCTAGCTCAGGATCCCCCTCATTCTCTCACTACCCCCTAGACTGTTAAACAGGCCTCACTCACCCGAACACAGCAAGACGCAGGTCTGGGACGCAGATGTTGTCTTCTCCACAGTCCAGCTGAATCTGGGCCTAAATGTCACCAAGAAAAGAAGCGAATAGTAGATAGTCCTGAATTCATTTTTAGCTATGCGTCATCGCAAACTCACTCGCCCCTACTATTAGCCACTGCTATGATCTTCTTCCTCCTTCCCAGGTCAAATTTAGACATGAAAACTTTAGGTGCCATCACAAGTGAATGCTGGAGTACTGGGCTGTACCCGGAAATTAAGCATCACTGCATTCAGCTATTATTAGTCGACAGGACACCGCTTTGGGTTATTACAATTTTCCCAGTTCTCTCAATCTTGAGGTGGGGAAGTTTAACAGCAAGCACCTATCTTGAGATTCTAAGGGTAATGCCAATTGCAACAAGGTAGATTGGACTTCAGCCACCTGATAATTTGCAAAACACCTTTTTTCTCCACTGTCCCTTGAATTCAAGTGTTCTTCTACATATTGCCATTCCTTCTCTGTGCCTGAGAACCTAGAATGGAGAGAAGTCCTTACAAATAGGGGCCAGGGATTATGGGTACATTTATGGGCTTTACTGTTCCTGTACTCCTTTGGCTCTGGAATGAACTATTACTAAAACCCTTTGTTGGGTATTGGCTTGGGGTAGAGGGAAGTCAACAAGAAGGGGTGGTAATGACTGGATCGGACAGTTGGTTTATATCATCACTGCAATATGGACAAGTACCAGTTCTTTTTATTGTATGTAGGTCCATCACCTTGTCAAGCATGCAGAGGCTCCAAAACCCTCACAGGCTCGGTCTATAACAAGCATGATATTAAGACAGCATGGGTACCTAGAACTTGATTTAAGTACTATAAAACTGCTAAGACCACTATTTAACATGATAGATTCCATCCATACTTCAACAAAGTTTCTAAAACTAGAACTATTCATTAGCCACCGATTTTTAGTGATTTTAGTTGAATACCAGTTCTAATACAGGCCTCTAATCCGACATGTGCCCCACAAGCCCACGTTACCTTCTGTTCAATGTAGTCTGTGGAGAGGAAGTGAAGGATGGGCTGCAGGCCATAAGCGTCCCCTGGGGCCTTCTCATCCAAGGAGAAATTCAGGCTGATAAATATTGGAGACAGCTTGTCACGGAACTCTTTCTCCTCCTAGAAAGAAAGCATACAGGTAAAGTATTCGGTCCGACCAATCAGAGGGCAACATAGAAATACTGAAAGAAACAATTTCACAAAGCTCTCAATAATCCATATGAAAATGGATGATTAATAACTAACCAGTTAAGGCTTGGAGAAGCATATCTTAATAACAAAGGCTTTTTTGACCACCTCATATAATGAAATGCAGCTTTAATATCTTCACATTCATGCAATATCAAGCTCTCCTCTACATGCCTCTACTCAAAACAACAAACAGATGGAATGTGATCACCCAATAACTCAAGAACACACCGGGCACCGAAAGTGAGGAGAACATTAGATTATATGGTGGTTTTGTATGCTGCACTCTGAACATTGGAAGGTTAATATGTGTGCATTTATCCGCAGGTGCAGAAGCAATGACTAGGTATGTGTGGCCAACACTCCAGTAGGCACAGACTACAAGATTTATCAGAGAATTGAAGATGCCAATTAGAGAAAACACTGAGAAGATGCAGGAAGGAAATTAAATCAGTGCTTCAATACAGCCAAAAATGAAGGATAAATTCTAGGTAAAGTCTTAAGAAATTAGTTGTTATGGACGTTGAAGAGTTGATCATTTGAGAAGGGGAGGTGGAATTAGAGAGAGAGGGGTTTAAAGTAGAATTAAGGAAAGAGGTGAGTGAGCCTACAAGGAGAAGAAATTACAGGGGGTATTCAAGGACATGGATGTCGACTGATCTGAAGTCGACTACAGTGGGTTCGGAGCAGGGAGTCTTAAAACAACTACTATGATCAGTCATGCCTACGGCACTCATCAAACCAGAGGAGGGTTTGGAGAGCCATTTCCAGTAGGAAGAGTTTGCCACCTCAAACACCATGAATTCACAGTTGAACGAGAGCAGACACCATGCATCACTGATTGAGAAAGCTGGGCATCCTCACCCACACAAGACATGTCCAACCCTTACCCGCAAGTAGATCTTCATGTCCCGGCACTCCTCCTGGGCTCCGTTGCGAACGTGGATGATTTCAGTTAACTGGGCTTGGCGTGATTTCAGGAAGAGTGCCCGCTTCACTGCTCCCTTCTGCTTAAGGCGATCCAGCTGCAGCGTCACGTTGAAGCCTGGGGAGAGTGTCAACACTGCCATTTCAATGATGCTCAATAGTTGGTGGGAGATAACTTCACCAGTCTAGCCAGAACTACCCAACCCTCTTGAGATTCCCACAGTTCTGCCATTTTAACTATTCCATAATCTTTCTTAACTTGTGATGAACATTCAACATTATAAATTGGTAACTGGGATTTTGTTTTTTGATTTTGTTTTTTACACGCCGGAGTTCTGAGTGACATCAAATTGACAACAAAAGGAGAGCGATAGTGGTCTAAGATGGCATTGAGAACCCACAGAGGAGAGAACTCTCCATAATTCACATTGCATTAATCTATAATTATATGTTGTATATGGAACTCCAAATAATCCACCCTACTTCCAACATATGCGCAGGGCTATACAGAACACGTAAAATAAACATGTATTTTTGGAAACTGGAATAGGCCGTTTCAATTTTAACCTGTATTAAACACACCACTCCAGAAACCAATAAAGGTCTTCAGGCCTCTGGATTAACCTCAGACACCGGATAATCCATACACCTCAGAAGCAATACTTTTTTTTATATCTTCCATGCCTATGTTTCTAGGTAGTGGAATGATTACCACTGTTTTCATAAGGTTAATTACCAGTGAATTATGAAACTGTATTCCTTACATGTTTATGCTGCCATAGTGTTCACAAATATGCATAATGTAAAAGCCCTAAACACAGACCCAATTACATTGTGTCGTTTAGTTTTCCTAGGCGTATATATTTAGTGAAACAATTCACATGTTCTTTATTGTATTTTAACCCTGAAGAAGTCTCTGGTAAATCACTTTTAACGAGTCACAACGAAGACTAGCACAAAATTGACTGAGCTCAATCCAATTACATCCTGAATAACGTACTCTTAATAATCATTTTTCATGCCGGGCATTTTATTTTTTGAATTTCATTTCTGTTTAATATGGTTAATTAACCTGCATTATTTTGCACCACGTGTGCAATTCCTCTTTACCTGTCTCTTTCTGTCACAATATAGAATATTACTTTGCATACTGGTATACCCAATTATAAACGTAGTGTCTCTTTTTCAATCTGTACAGGCTCCCGGCTCTTACCACCTAGGCCTGTTATTAAACATTTGGATCACATTAGGGCCTACTCTTCGCTTCTTGAATCTTGCAAGGAGCTAAAGACCGGGCTCTTGAAGTAGGACCCTAGAGGCCAGTTCCAGAGATCTGCAATGCGCCAAGATACCCTCACAGGGGATAGGGAGCTATAAAAATCCACATAGCATAACAGGAGTAGCATTTACTAAATGAACCGTGTGTCAGTTTTAATGAACTCGCAGTAACCTAGTAGCCCATTTATGTACCCAGCTCTTCGAGTTTTGGAACAACCCCACACCCACCCACGCCCTCCTCTATAGCACACACTACCACACACATTAACCAAAATCAAGCACTGACTTATTTCCGTGTTGAGACTGGCATACAGCTGTGCCCACACAATGCAAGTCTTTACAGCATCACTCACCAATGGCATCTGGCACGTGCTTCCCGGAGGCATTCAGGCAGAAGCCCAGGCTGATGCTGCTCGAGGGTAGAAACAAAAAGTGGACTTAGAGGAAGGGTGGAGACCTAAACTCTAGTCCTGAAAGAGAAGAGGTTAATCCAAGCATTCATGTGTGTTTATTCAATGGCAGGACTGAGACCCGACTCCCTGGTCACTCCGTCTGCCCGTATGTGACCAAGACCCCTCTTGAATCCGTACAGCATTAGACAGCCACACGCACAACCATATAAAAGGTTTCACAGACTGCAGCAAGAAAAGCACTTAAATAAAGGTAATGCCTGTGTTTACATTTTATATGCAACCCAGTGCTTGTGCAGCATCTCATATGTGTGATTCAGGGCACTCGGTCCAAGGGGAGTAGACAAGCGTGACACTCACGTTAGGGGAACGTCAGGAATCAACAGTTGAAGCTTTGGAAGCAATGAGTCATATGTGGTAGAGTTTCTATTTAGCTACCAAGAGTATGGAGTGGAAGGCTCCTAACCACTTTTAAGTTAGACAACACATGATAAAGACACTTCATGGGTAAAAGAAAAGGGGCACTTTACAAGAGGGGACTCCAAAGTCTAACAGGTTATCGATGATGAACAAGACGACCCTACAAGGATTGAGACCGACACTCGAAGTCTGGGAGCCATGGAAGCGAGTACATGTAAGAGAACAAACTCTTGGGCATTGGTACAATGAAGCAGCAAAGAACTGCAATTTGCCAAATGCAAGTGTAGATGACATTCTCTAAAAAACGAGCTACATGTTTCACAGATCCCAAGGCTCCTTGAACTGGAGAAAATATATCCAACCATGCAAAAATTATCTGACTGGCATCAAATCCATTTTGCTTTTCTTTTAATCATGTCTCGACAACCGCGTAGAAGTCTGCAGAAGCTCATTTCACTGGGTCAGATTGGGAGGTGCAGGGTTATATGCCAATCGTTGATTTTTTGTCCTGAAAGCTTCCCATGTATCCATTAAATGGAACAGCAGCCTCTGCACACAGTGGTCAGATACCCAACGTTCCTCCTATTTAACAGTTTAACAAATGCTTCACTAAGAATACACTGGGCGGGAATAATAGCCTACACAAAAGAACACATAGGGAGAAGCTTCTTCAGCACACTAGTTATTAATAGGTTTCTTGGAGCAAAAATGGTAGCTTCACCCCGATAGGCCCATGTGAAACTTCAAACTGGTGCTAACAAACTAATGCAGAAACCCTTTGAACCGTACCACAGAGCAGAACTCCGGATCAGGGCGTTAAACATCACCTTCCTAATTGCAATGACATCGCAGTTCAGGCTGAGCAAGCTGCAAGCTTTAATCAGCCAGGAGCCCTACCTGCAAATACACAGGACAGGATAGTCATATGGACCAACCTTCGCTGCCTTCTAAAGGTCATATCACAGTTCCACATGAATGAAACGACCAATCTCCGAGACTCCTTCCAACCACCAAAAATGCAAGAAGAAAAAAAGATGCATAACCTAGATGTACACAGGACAGTGATGTACTACCTAGAAAGGACAAAGGAAGTTAGAAAGGAACGTAGTTCTTTGTATCTTTTGCAAATTCAAAGACTCACCTGTTACAAAAGGTGCTATCACAAGGTGGATAGTCCAAATAATCCAATTGTGCTACCAAAAGGCAGCTGTGCATTTGTACAAGAGACCCAGAGCAGATCCTATGAGGAAACAAGCATTTACAATGCAATGGTTTTGCCTTTGTTAAAGTTAGAGCTATTGGCATTGCTCTTGACACTCTGAAGCTCCACTCTGAAGCTCCACTCTGAAGCTCCACTCTGCACTCTGAAGCTCCACTCTGCACTCTGAAGCTCCACTCTGCACTCTGAAGCTCCACTCTGCACTCTGAAGCTGCACTCTGAAGCTCCACTCTGAAGCTCCACTCTGAAGCTCCACTCTGAAGCTCCACTCTGAAGCTCCACTCTGAAGCTCCACTCTGAAGCTCCACTCTGAAGCTCCACTCTGCACTCTGAAGCTCCACTCTGCACTCTGAAGCTCCACTCTGCACTCTGAAGCTCCACTCTGCACTCTGAAGCTCCACTCTGAAGCTCCACTCTGCACTCTGAAGCTCCACTCTGCACTCTGAAGCTCCACTCTGAAGCTCCACTCTGCACTCTGAAGCTCCACTCTGCACTCTGAAGCTCCACTCTGCACTCTGAAGCTCCACTCTGCACTCTGAAGCTCCACTCTGCACTCTGAAGCTCCACTCTGAAGCTCCACTCTGCACTCTGAAGCTCCACTCTGCACTCTGAAGCTCCACTCTGCACTCTGAAGCTCCACTCTGCACTCTGAAGCTCCACTCTGCACTCTGAAGCTCCACTCTGAATCTGCACTCTGAAGCTCCACTCTGCACTCTGAATCTCCACTCTGAAGCTCCACTCTGAAGCTCCACTCTGAAGCTCCACTCTGAAGCTCCACTCTGAAGCTGCACTCTGAAGCTGCACTCTGAAGCTGCACTCTGAAGCTCCACTCTGAAGCTCCACTCTGAAGCTCCACTCTGAAGCTGCACTCTGAAGCTGCACTCTGAAGCTGCACTCTGAAGCTGCACTCTGAAGCTGCACTCTGAAGCTGCACTCTGAAGCTCCACTCTGCACTCTGAAGCTCCACTCTGCACTCTGAAGCTCCACTCTGCACTCTGAAGCTCCACTCTGCACTCTGAAGCTCCACTCTGCACTCTGAAGCTCCACTCTGCACTCTGAAGCTCCACTCTGCACTCTGAAGCTCCACTCTGCACTCTGAAGCTCCACTCTGCACTCTGAAGCTCCACTCTGAATCTGCACTCTGAAGCTCCACTCTGCACTCTGAAGCTCCACTCTGAATCTGCACTCTGAAGCTCCACTCTGCACTCTGAAGCTCCACTCTGAAGCTCCACTCTGAAGCTCCACTCTGAAGCTCCACTCTGAAGCTCCACTCTGAAGCTCCACTCTGAAGCTCCACTCTGAAGCTCCACTCTGAAGCTCCACTCTGAAGCTCCACTCTGAAGCTGCACTCTGAAGCTCCACTCTGAAGCTCCACTCTGCACTCTGAAGCTCCACTCTGCACTCTGAAGCTCCACTCTGCACTCTGAAGCTCCACTCTGCACTCTGAAGCTCCACTCTGCACTCTGAAGCTCCACTCTGCACTCTGAAGCTCCACTCTGAAGCTCCACTCTGCACTCTGAAGCTCCACTCTGCACTCTGAAGCTCCACTCTGAAGCTCCACTCTGCACTCTGAAGCTCCACTCTGCACTCTGAAGCTCCACTCTGAATCTGCACTCTGATGCTCCACTCTGAATCTGCACTCTGATGCTCCACTCTGCACTCTGAATCTGCACTCTGAATCTGCACTCTGATGCTCCACTCTGCACTCTGAATCTGCACTCTGAATCTGCACTCTGATGCTCCACTCTGAATCTGCAGCTCCACTCTGAAGCTCCACTCTGAATCTGCACTCTGATGCTCCACTCTGCACTCTGAATCTGCACTCTGAATCTGCACTCTGATGCTCCACTCTGCACTCTGAATCTGCACTCTGAATCTGCACTCTGATGCTCCACTCTGCACTCTGAATCTGCACTCTGATGCTCCACTCTGCACTCTGAATCTGCACTCTGATGCTCCACTCTGCACTCTGAATCTGCAGCTCCACTCTGAAGCTCCACTCTGAATCTGCAGCTCCACTCTGCACTCTGAATCTGCAGCTCCACTCTGAAGCTCCACTCTGAATCTGCAGCTCCACTCTGCACTCTGAATCTGCAGCTCCACTCTGCAGCTCCACTCTGAAGCTCCACTCTGAATCTGCAGCTCCACTCTGAAGCTCCACTCTGAAGCTCCACTCTGAAGCTCCACTCTGAAGCTCCACTCTGAAGCTCCACTCTGAAGCTCCACTCTGAAGCTCCACTCTGAAGCTCCACTCTGAAGCTCCACTCTGAAGCTCCACTCTGAAGCTCCACTCTGAAGCTCCACTCTGAAGCTCCACTCTGAAGCTCCACTCTGAAGCTCCACTCTGAAGCTCCACTCTGATGCTCCACTCTGATGCTCCACTCTGATGCTCCACTCTGATGCTCCACTCTGATGCTCCACTCTGATGCTCCACTCTGATGCTCCACTCTGATGCTCCACTCTGAAGCTCCACTCTGAAGCTCCACTCTGAAGCTCCACTCTGAAGCTCCACTCTGAAGCTCCACTCTGAAGCTCCACTCTGAAGCTCCACTCTGAAGCTCCACTCTGAAGCTCCACTCTGAAGCTCCACTCTGAAGCTCCACTCTGCACTCTGAAGCTCCACTCTGCACTCTGAAGCTCCACTCTGCACTCTGAAGCTCCACTCTGCACTCTGAAGCTCCACTCTGCACTCTGAAGCTGCACTCTGAAGCTTCACTCTGCACTCTGAAGCTGCACTCTGAAGCTCCACTCTGAAGCTCCACTCTGAAGCTCCACTCTGAAGCTCCACTCTGAAGCTCCACTCTGAAGCTCCACTCTGAAGCTCCACTCTGCACTCTGAAGCTGCACTCTGAAGCTCCACTCTGCACTCTGAAGCTGCACTCTGAAGCTTCACTCTGCACTCTGAAGCTGCACTCTGAAGCTCCACTCTGAAGCTCCACTCTGAAGCTCCACTCTGAAGCTCCACTCTGAAGCTCCACTCTGAAGCTCCACTCTGAAGCTCCACTCTGAAGCTCCACTCTGAAGCTCCACTCTGAAGCTCCACTCTGATGCTCCACTCTGAAGCTCCACTCTGAAGCTCCACTCTGAAGCTCCACTCTGAAGCTCCACTCTGAAGCTCCACTCTGAAGCTCCACTCTGCACTCTGAAGCTCCACTCTGCACTCTGAAGCTCCACTCTGCACTCTGAAGCTCCACTCTGCACTCTGAAGCTGCACTCTGCACTCTGAAGCTGCACTCTGCACTCTGAAGCTGCACTCTGAAGCTCCACTCTGCACTCTGAAGCTCCACTCTGAAGCTCCACTCTGAAGCTCCACTCTGAAGCTCCACTCTGAAGCTCCACTCTGAAGCTCCACTCTGAAGCTCCACTCTGAAGCTCCACTCTGAAGCTCCACTCTGAAGCTCCACTCTGCACTCTGAATCTGCACTCTGAATCTGCACTCTGCACTCTGAATCTGCACTCTGATGCTCCACTCTGCACTCTGAATCTGCACTCTGAAGCTCCACTCTGCACTCTGAATCTGCACTCTGAATCTGCACTCTGATGCTCCACTCTGAATCTGCACTCTGCAGCTCCACTCTGCACTCTGAATCTGCACTCTGAATCTGCAGCTCCACTCTGAATCTGCAGCTCCACTCTGAATCTGCAGCTCCACTCTGAATCTGCAGCTCCACTCTGAATCTGCAGCTCCACTCTGAATCTGCAGCTCCACTCTGAATCTGCAGCTCCACTCTGAATCTGCAGCTCCACTCTGAATCTGCAGCTCCACTCTGAATCTGCAGCTCCACTCTGAATCTGCAGCTCCACTCTGCACTCTGCAGCTCCACTCTGAAGCTCCACTCTGAAGCTGCACTCTGCAGCTCCACTCTGAAGCTCCACTCTGAAGCTCCACTCTGAAGCTCCACTCTGAAGCTCCACTCTGAAGCTCCACTCTGAAGCTCCACTCTGAAGCTCCACTCTGAAGCTCCACTCTGAAGCTCCACTCTGAAGCTCCACTCTGAAGCTCCACTCTGAAGCTCCACTCTGAAGCTCCACTCTGAAGCTCCACTCTGCACTCTGAAGCTCCACTCTGCACTCTGAAGCTCCACTCTGAAGCTCCACTCTGCACTCTGAAGCTCCACTCTGAAGCTCCACTCTGCACTCTGAAGCTCCACTCTGAAGCTCCACTCTGCACTCTGAAGCTCCACTCTGAAGCTCCACTCTGAAGCTCCACTCTGCACTCTGAAGCTCCACTCTGAAGCTCCACTCTGAAGCTCCACGCTCCACTCTGAAGCTCCACTCTGAAGCTCCACTCTGAAGCTCCACGCTCCACTCTGAAGCTCCACTCTGAAGCTCCACTCTGAATCTGCACTCTGAAGCTCCACGCTCCACTCTGAAGCTCCACTCTGAAGCTCCACTCTGAAGCTCCACTCTGAAGCTCCACTCTGAAGCTCCACTCTGAAGCTCCACTCTGAAGCTCCACTCTGAAGCTCCACTCTGAAGCTCCACTCTGAAGCTCCACTCTGAAGCTCCACTCTGAAGCTCCACTCTGAAGCTCCACTCTGAAGCTCCACTCTGAAGCTCCACTCTGAAGCTCCACTCTGAAGCTCCACGCTCCACTCTGAAGCTCCACTCTGAAGCTCCACGCTCCACTCTGAAGCTCCACTCTGAAGCTCCACTCTGAAGCTCCACGCTCCACTCTGAAGCTCCACTCTGAAGCTCCACTCTGAAGCTCCACTCTGAATCTCCACTCTGAAGCTCCACTCTGAAGCTCCACTCTGAAGCTCCACTCTGAAGCTCCACTCTGAAGCTCCACTCTGAAGCTCCACTCTGAAGCTCCACGCTCCACTCTGAAGCTCCACTCTGAAGCTCCACTCTGAAGCTCCACGCTCCACTCTGAAGCTCCACTCTGAAGCTCCACTCTGAATCTGCACTCTGAAGCTCCACGCTCCACTCTGAAGCTCCACTCTGAATCTGCAGCTCCACTCTGAATCTGCAGCTCCACTCTGAATCTGCAGCTCCACTCTGAATCTGCAGCTCCACTCTGAATCTGCAGCTCCACTCTGAATCTGCAGCTCCACTCTGAATCTGCAGCTCCACTCTGAATCTGCAGCTCCACTCTGAATCTGCAGCTCCACTCTGCACTCTGAAGCTCCACTCTGCAGCTCCACTCTGAAGCTCCACTCTGAAGCTCCACTCTGAAGCTCCACTCTGAAGCTCCACTCTGAAGCTCCACTCTGAAGCTCCACTCTGAAGCTCCACTCTGAAGCTCCACTCTGAAGCTCCACTCTGAAGCTCCACTCTGAAGCTCCACTCTGAAGCTCCACTCTGAAGCTCCACTCTGAAGCTCCACTCTGAAGCTCCACTCTGAAGCTCCACTCTGAAGCTCCACGCTCCACTCTGAAGCTCCACTCTGAAGCTCCACTCTGAAGCTCCACTCTGAAGCTCCACGCTCCACTCTGAAGCTCCACTCTGAAGCTCCACTCTGAATCTGCACTCTGAAGCTCCACTCTGAAGCTCCACTCTGAAGCTCCACTCTGAAGCTCCACTCTGAAGCTCCACTCTGAAGCTCCACTCTGAAGCTCCACTCTGAAGCTCCACTCTGAAGCTCCACTCTGAAGCTCCACTCTGAATCTGCACTCTGAAGCTCCACGCTCCACTCTGAAGCTCCACTCTGAAGCTCCACTCTGAAGCTCCACTCTGAAGCTCCACTCTGAAGCTCCACTCTGAAGCTCCACTCTGAAGCTCCACTCTGAAGCTCCACTCTGAAGCTCCACTCTGAAGCTCCACTCTGAAGCTCCACTCTGAAGCTCCACTCTGAAGCTCCACTCTGAAGCTCCACTCTGAAGCTCCACTCCGAAGCTCCACTCCGAAGCTCCACTCCGAAGCTCCACTCCGAAGCTCCACTCCGAAGCTCCACTCCGAAGCTCCACTCCGAAGCTCCACTCCGAAGCTCCACTCCGAAGCTCCACTCCGAAGCTCCACTCCGATGCTCCACTCCGATGCTCCACTCTGATGCTCCACTCTGAAGCTCCACTCTGAAGCTCCACTCTGATGCTCCACTCTGATGCTCCACTCTGATGCTCCACTCTGATGCTCCACTCTGATGCTCCACTCTGAAGCTCCACTCTGAAGCTCCACTCTGAAGCTCCACTCTGAAGCTCCACTCTGAAGCTCCACTCTGAAGCTCCACTCTGCCGGCAATGCCGGAACAGAATCGGGGGCGTTCCCGGCGTCGCGTGACGTCGGCAAAAGCCAAAGAATGTCGGGAACGCCCCCGTGTCTGGTCCGGCATTGACGGACAGGCCCCTCGTCCAATGGCAAGGCTCCATTTACGGAGCCAGCCAATGAATGAGGAGGGCCGACCCAAAGCACACTACAATTCTCATCAGGTTTTCGCCTGCGCGAAAAAGATGCGCAGAGCGCATCTTTTTGGCGAGGCAAAACCTAAAAAGGAGCCACCCTGGCATTCCGAGCAAATGTTCTAATAAACAACATATGTATGGTGGCCATATGGTCGTCCATCCAACACCTTTCACAAAACACTTCTGCATGGATATCCAAATGAGCAAAGTGTCTCACTTGGGACAAAGAATACATATCTGAAAAGACATTTTGACCCCGCGTCCAAAAGCGACCATGGATACAGCGCCAAAAATCAATCCACCGCATGTGAATCCAGAAAAGATCCATGCTGCAATACAAAATGGGTTACTTACTAGTAGGAGTAGTTTTGCAGCTTAAAGAAGTCTCTGGAGTCACAAGCCACGCACCTCCTACCCAGAACATGAGGTGCCACAGAACTGGGTAGAGACTACGATACCTCACAGACATAGCAGGAAGCTAATAAGGACAAGACAAGTAGCCAAGAGGAAGAAAAGAATCTTAAGCTGGCGACCACGCACAGTCCCATCAGGACTCCACGCCTGACGTCATTAAGGACAGACATAGCACCAAATGGTCAAAGACTATGTACGAAAATGAAAAATAAAAAGAGCAAAAGGAGGGCTATCTAAGAATATTCTGGACCCAACCACTAGATAATGCACAACGCGTGTATCCAGAAAAGATTCACGCTGCAAAACTCAGTGTAAACTGGTTTAACAGCGAACTGGGAGCAGGAGAGAGCCCGCAGTCAGTTGGAGAAGGAGTACGAACAATAGCCCTAATACTAAAGCATGGGTGTCAACCGACGAAGAGTGTTAGATCATGCCACATCAAATCATTTCTTTTGCTAGTCAATTTATCTGGTGAATATCCAGACAACCTTTCATACATCAGTGTTTAAGTCTTTTAACTATCCATGGGGACTCTGTTATGGTTTCCTTTTGTTTACTTTGCAAAATCTAGGCTGGACCAAAAGATGCTCGCGGCATTGGAAGTTTCCATGAAGGAATCCGTTCCCGAAAGCTGGGGACAACACCAACTATGTAAATGTAAATGTAAATGTACAGGAATTTATATAGCGCAAATCACCAAGCGGTTTCTAAGCGCTTGCTTAGGGGACCCGTCCTGGTATTCCCCTGTGAGATAACCCCGGCAGGGTATCCGCAAGGTGAAAGCCAGGCATCCCGCCGCGAGGGGACGTTGTGGAGATTAAGCAAGCATTTGCCCAGAGTCGCAGAGTGTGAACCCGTGAATCGAGTAGGCACCGGAGTGAGAATTGTCGAGTCCATGGACATTTTAGGACTCAAGACCCCGCCGAGCCGGGAATTGAACCCTGGTCCCGGGCTGACCTCTGCTTCCAGGTCTGCCTCCTCTAGCCAGTGAGCCACACTTCTCATACATGTGCAGCCCCGTTCCAAGTATTTCTTGGGAAGCGAGCAAACATGAGGGAGGGCGGGGGCAGTGTGGAAACAAATCTAATGGCTGAAGCAGGAAGCCAAGCCTAGCAGCAGAGCTGTGCATTGGCTGCTGCTGTAAAAGGCACTGCCGTGTGGCACTCATTTAGCGTACACGACCGAGCCCTTGCTCGACCTTCAAGCGTCTCCCTAACTCGATGAGCGAGGACGTCACACGCCCCCACCACTTCCTGCAGGGCTCCCCCTCTTCAGGGCTCCGAGTCTCCAGAAAAAGCAGGCACTGGAAGGGAGGGTGGGTGTTTCCAACATCCCACAATTGTTCATTCATTCCACCCCCGGGCACATGGCCAGAAGTACTGGGGTTGCTCAGCAACTGACAAACCACCCTCTGAAAATAAAGAGAAGCAGCCATATGCCTTACCTCACACCACCTTGCTGTGAGACAAAGCAAAATGCAGGACTTCACTCTCCCTCAGCCTTTAAAGCCAGGCCATGTGCAATACCTTGTTTTAAATGGCTTACTTATCCCGATAGGTATGCGCGTAGCACTTACAGAGCAGATTTCATGGTACAGCTGAATCTTCTTCGCAGTGGTGTTTAAATCGGAACATGCACAATAGGCCTGGACTTTCCTCAACTGCCACAAATAGATGTCCGAAAAGCAATAAAGGATCCCTCCAGCCCACTTCTAAACAGGCCTACATTGTGTTTCCTCGCCCTCACCGATCAGCATGTCAGATTCCCTTGGGTTGTCCCATCCACGTCCACATTTTGGGCAAGCTAATGTTACAAAAGGGTCAAAGTTTACTAAGGGACATGTTCACAAAACATGTTGCCCAACAAGGCAAATTTAGGTAGCAACATTTTTAATCAGCGATGGGACATTGCTATTTTTGGGTTGGGCCCACCTTTACAAACAGGTAATCCATCTACACAATTGTGTGTTTGTTGGTATCCAACAACAATTAGCAGTTTCCTGTTCTGGAAATGCCACAAATCTACTTCTGTTCAGAGCAGACTTTTATGTGGTTATAGAGTGAGTGAAGGAGTCCCACATTTCATGCTATGTAGAAGTGGTTTCTTCACAGGAACAATATTTTGTTTGTGAAGAGAAAAATATTCTCAGAGTCTAAAGCTTGGAACAATCTTTCTCTAGCTATTCACACCATTAAGTCAGAAAATCACAGTAGGAAGCACCTGAAGACCTGGTTGCTCACTACTGCATAAAGGTCTGTGCTGATGGTGCCACGAGTTTTCTGGCTAGCACCAGGACGCTCCTGGGGGCAGCTGTTTGAGCTCTAAAAATCTGATCATTCCTTCGAAAATGCACGTTTGCGCTCCATTTTCGCATGATAAACTATACAACTAATACTTCTACAAACAACGGATTTTCTTATTAGCTTCCAAAATATTTTGAGATTTTTTTTTTAGAAGTCAGAAATATGTAGAAAACAGACGAAATCTTACCGGAGAAAATCAAAAGACTTTAATGCAATCCTGTTTCTGAATTGGGATCAAGGTGAGCAGGCTATCTTAAGTCCTAAAATGGAGTATCCTAGACTGATCGGGTTTTGAGGTTTCCTTTTACAAAGTATTTGACTCAGTGGAATAACGCCAGTGAAGTCCTAAACATTATGAACTTTCACAAGGACAAACCTTTTTAAAAAGCAAAAGGAACAGTAAGAGGGAAAACCATTCAAGTTCCTTGTGAATCTATGCAGGATTCCATGATGGAGAGTAGTTCTCAAGTCAACCAACATATCATATTACAAAATTGCTTGTGCACCTCAATAGGCAAGATGGTTCTAGAAAAATGAGTCTCACTTGAAAAAAAGTTTGACGATCAGCGACCTTTCCTGTGCAATCCATCTTGAACTACTATCTGGAAAACATGGTCTGGAAAAGGGTTCTTAATCAAATTGATCAGGAGGGTTCTGAGCAAAAGCGTCAAAATAAAAGTGTTCCTCACTTGTGAGATGAGGTATAGGATTTGTGAAATGGGTCTAGTGACCCCTTAATTACAGGACTTGATCTTGAGACCTACTGGCTTTTCAACAACTTTTCGTACAAGCTTCACAGCACTTGCAAAGTTCTACTCTGAGGGAGAGAATTCTAAACTAAACCAAAGGGTTCATTTTGCACAAAAAGCAGAATGAGAATGAAAGGAAACCACAAGATGAACAGTCTTCTTTAAATCAAGATCAACACACAGTGTGAGAGAACGTAAGAGTTTCCAAACTTTTGCCCATTATCAAACGTTCGCCGCAAACACTTACTGCACAAGCCAGATTCAATAAAATCCAGCTCTGAAATAAAAAAAAAAAGGTATCAGTGGATTCATTCAAGCCTCAAGGGGGGTATTCAAGGTGCCTCTGAGGTAGACTGATCTCCATTTGCTCAATGATAAGTTGATAATGGACGTAATTTAGACTTTTTAGATAGTTGGCAATAGCATTCGGATATATGGTGATCGTACATCTGATGCCACTAAAAGGTGTAGTGACTCGACTTGGAATACACGTCCGCACATTCATTTTTAGCTGGGGGCATGTTAACCATGTGAAGGCCTATTTCAAGTGGAGAAGACGTCTCGACATTTGACTAAGAGAAAGCATTGGCCTTACTCACCAGGACACATAGACATCATTGGATAGCTGGCAGTTCTTCTCCTCTGGGTTGAACATCTTGGGGGAGATGGTGAGGGAGGCACTGGCGTACACAATGGGGCGGCCTCTGGAGACAGAGATGGACAAGTTAAAGCCACATCTCAGCTTCAAGTAGGTTAACAGGAAGAAATTCGTCGTCCTTTGTTTTAAACATGTTTTACCTATAACAATCAGGACACTCGCTGGTTTACTTTGCTTATTTAAACCTAGTGCAACACACACACCTTTGCCAACCATCTACATCACACAAAAACAGTGTAAACCAAACAAAACAGGGACTGCATGGGCACAGACATCACATACACCACATACATGCTTCCCTCGCAAAAAAGCAACGTGTGCAGCAGTGGTGGAAGCTACACCGAAAGTATTCTCCAACCACACAAGAGCATGGGCCGCAGCAGTGATGGGCAAGTTGATTCTCACACAACGATGAGGTACAACTGCAGTGCAAGCATCTCTCTCACACCAAGACAGACAGAAGCAAGTTAGAGATTCAGGCATCAGTTTACCACAGTTGAACATCCCCCTCCAACCTGAAAAACCTCCTCCCAGTCCTAGTGAAGCAGCGTCAAATGAAGGAGACAGCAGTTAGAAGTGTGTCATGTGCCCTGACCATTGTCATCACACAAGAGGAGACTGGTCAAAATGTAGACACACCGAAACTCGTTCCATGGCAGGGGTCTCTAGTTAACACATCCTGACCAGTGTTATTCAGGATTAAAAACCACATCAAAGGAGGCTGACCTCTCGCTGCCACTGAGAAGAAACAGGAGATCTATATATCTAGCTATCTAGATAGATCTAGCCATTTAGATGCCATACCCAGAGCGCAAGGGCACAAAATCTACAAAGCATTCTAGCTCTCTGCAGCCAGAGAAATCAGCCATTGAACACTCTAGCTCTTACCCACTTGAAGAGACTATCTACCGCCTATGCTAGCAGTCCGCTGCAAAAGGACATATCAAACACCTAGTTGTCACTCGCAGAAGACATCTCCCGATGCAGATCTAATCGTCATCCATGGAAGGACAAACAACTACTCTAGCCACAACTGAGGTGAATGTGTGACTTTGTTCTGCATTCTTTCCATCAATTGGTCTTTTTACAATAAAAAGTAGGGCATTATAAAATTGCTCTAGCCATCAAGAATGACAATAAGTTCCAAGCACTCTATAGACATCGCCATTAAAGAGAGGTACTGAAGTCGCTCAAGACAAAGGAAAAAACTGACACCAAACAAATAAGGCACATTCTATATTTGACCTGTAGGAGCACATCAATATCAGCTACATCACCAAGAGGCGGTTCTTATGTTCGTCTCGCTCTCTCAATTTGTATTTGAACTACGATACCTGTAACAAGACTAAAAAATGGCTCCTACCTGTATACCACAGCTTTATCCACACCAAAGGCTCCTACAATGAGGTCTGCAAAGGAAAAACAAGAGAAACAGAGCTGAGAGCATAAGGGATTTGGAAGTCAGGCCCACCACAGAATGCCCACTACCAACATAGGTTCTGCATCCTCCCCTGTCCCAGATCAGGCTCTGACCCTTCTCTGCCAGCAATGGAATTCAATGTCTGCTAATTTACCTGGATACCCATTTCCATCGAGGTCCTGATCCCCACGGGTCGCAAACCCAAAGAAAGCAGGCGATTCACTGGACCCCCAGTGACCCTGCAGGATCTGTGAAGGCTTGGTGCTCAGACCATCGGCCTGTCCATTGTAAATGTAGACCACCCCCTGCTGGCTCTCTCCTGCAAATGGTGCACTAACAGCTACATCTGCAAAGTAAGACGTAATGAATGTTAATTCAGACTAATTCCATCGAAAAAGAATGCCACCAAACCATACTATAACTTTAAAATGGTAGTATTCAGACTGAAAAAGAAAAATAGATTTACCTGTTAGAGGGCTCCCATCATGGCATGCCGTGGATACCACATGCTTTCGGAAGATCACTTGCCACCAGCAATAAATATCAAAACTTATTTTTTGAATATCAGATTCTAACGTAAATTACCATCAATCAGGCCCTAGAATGCCCAGCCTAAAAACAAATATTTTGAACCAATATGGTGTAAATCTTCTTTATTGAGGACACCATTTCATATTTGGGTTCCTCCATTCTTTAACGACTTGTGCACTCAATAGGAGTGGGCCAGAACTATAGCTGCGAGATTCCTCGTACAGCGTGTAGGAAGGTGGAATTTGACTGCATTGTTGCCCCCACTTTTTCCTGGTGCTTTGAAGGTTTTTGACTTAGTTTGGCTGGGATCCTGCTATCCAGGGTCCCTGCCTATCTGCTTTCCTCTCTAAATTGATTCCATGGACTATAGGTACACTCCAGTTTGGTTACTGGGGTACCCTTGTGAGTCCCTAGTATATGGTACACTAGGTACTAAGGGCATAGGTACCCCAGAGGCCTACCAGGGGCTGCAGCATGTATTATGCCACCCCTGGGAAGCCTTCCAAAATGACACCACAGGACTGCTACTGCAGCCTGAGTAAGGTTGTCCCTGCACCCCTTACTAAGATATAGATTACCTATATGTACCTTTAATCACTGCACTTATAAACCGATCAGTCACTCCTATGGCAGGCCTTACCATTCCTGTAGGCAGAGTGCTTGGTTTTGTGAGAGAGGGTGCCCATGCATGAGTAGGACCCCTCTGTAGCTTTCGGAATCTATTCTCTGAGGCTGTTCTGTGATGCAGCCAGACCATATACTCTTAAGTGCATTATAACCTCGCGGTTAATGCCAACTTTGGAATGGCTGCATGGAAACATGTCGTGTTTGGTGTCAAACACTTTGGAATCCTACCCTCCCCAGCCAGTCCTGGCGGCAGGGGTAGAATTCCACCCTTCTAGAGGGAGAAGACATGTACACACTGGTCTGCCCAGTAATAGTTTAAAAGAGCTCTGGCATCACAAAATGGATGCTGCAGCCACAGACACGAGTCTGGCCTCCTGCTGCGGACCGAAACTCTGGCAGGGGAGGCCTGGACAAATAGGTTTCCTGTCACAGGGCGGTGTAACACCCTCCCAGACGAGCTTTAGTGTATTGCGGCTGCGTGGGTGCACTCAGAGTGCTTTGATGTCTGCACTGGGGGCACATTTGGTGTCCCTGTGCATAGCCCAGTTCACACCAGTTGCAGGGGCACTCAGCCTCTGCTCTGGCGCAAAACTGGACAAAGGAATAGGGTGTAGCCACCCCTATTTCCAAACCTTCCCATAGGTGGGTCCCCAGAGTATGTCCAACCCCTTTCTTCAGTAGAAGTAAGGGACACCTGGCAACAGGACTTTAGATCACACCTGGATGAAACGCTGAAACGGAATCCTGGAACTTTGACGTTCTACTAAAGACTAGAGGACGGAAGAATCTCCCTTGGTGTCAAGGAGTGACTCCCCTGCTCAAGCAGGCACCATCGAAGCATTTGCCTGTCTGTATCTCCGAAGCTCCCGGCGGACTCCGAACTAATTGCAGCCCAGGAAGAGGATTTCCAGACTTCCCAAAGGACAACCCGAGTCCCCAGCAAAGCTCAGGCCTGCAGCCCTCACGAGTGACATGGAACCGGATCTCATGCACATTTGCTAGTGCATTGACTTTCCGATCTTTCTTGAAGTTGTGCTTTGGTTTACTTGTAGCCCAAGCCCCGAGCATCATCTGCACTGAAGATTGTGGGCCTACACTCCACGAGTGTTTTCAATGAGCCTGCTTCTTGCATTTCAGCTCGAGGCCCCTTCACGATCCCAGGTCCGTTGACTGGTGGGTCCCCACGAAAGCCATTCTGATTTTCCTTGGGCTTACTTGGTTGCGCCAGAGGTGCCCTGACTGCCTACCAAGTGGTGAGTACCTCGGGCCTTGCTGGTCCACACCAAAACATTTCTTTGATTCCTGTGTGGGTTGCTGCTGCCAAGGCTTGTTGGGTCCAATCGGGCACCGACACCGCAGCACTTAACATCCTTCGTGGAACAGGTCAATTTCAGATCCTGGTCATCGTCGACACCTCCTGGTCCTCGTGGCTGAAGTCACGCTTCACCTTCTTTACTTGAAATCACCGGACATCGGTGGGCATTCGACTATCGTGACCCTGGTCACTGACAAGTGACCCAGTCTCTGTCCCCTCTGCTTTCAGGTCTTTCTCATCTTCGATCTAGGCTTGGATCACTCCGGACACTAGGATAGTTTTCTATAAAGGTAATCTTTAACCTACCATCAATAAGGGTCGTTTGGACTGGTGCAAGGTGCCCACTAGAGTAGTGGACAGCATATGCCAGGCCAACTTCTCACACAGTGATTGCATATTCTGGTCTTCCAGTTTTTTGGGCGCACCCCTTGGTCACGACAATCAATTCGATCTACCATTGCGACTTGCACGATATTCTTGTGGAAAGCTACGCAAACCACCAATTGTAACAAGCACTGGCATAGCCAATAGGTCTCGCATTTGGGACCTTATAAGTGTTTAGCCATGCAGCAGTTGGTGTTGTTGCACCAAGGATATTCTGGTGCATAGCTAAATACTTATAGGGTCCAAAAAGTGAGACCTATTGGCTATGCCAATGCTGGTTTGTTTTTTGTTGCTGTTTTGTTTACGTTGCCAGATCTACAATAGCTGGACATGGTTTCTGTTAACAGTTCTTTGCATCAAATTAACTTGTTTTCATTGCTCTGAATGTCGTTTCCATTCTAGTTGTAGGAAGTAGTCATTCCCGGGGGTTTGGGGGCTGCCTAGCTTTGCACATGCGCCGAACTTTGTCAAATGAGAAAAAGACTGGTGCAGGCGCAATTTACAAGTGTGAAGTAAGTGAGCCCCAGGGAGCATGACTCACTCACACAAGAATTCATGCACTGCAGCTGCATACTCAGCATGGTTTAAGAAAACTCCACCCACTCCCTCCCAGGCATCGAACACATACCAAGAAACTGAGCAGAGCCTGCCTGCTGCACTGACGGCTGGTGGTGTGTGCCTGGTGAAAGTGTGCACTGACAGCTGATGGTGTGTGTGCCCGGTGAAAGTGTGCACTGACGGCTGGTGGTGTGTGTGCCCGGTGGAAGCGTGCCCTGGCGGCTGGTGGTGCTGGTGGTGTGTGTGCCTGGTCAAAGCGTGCACTGACGGCTGGTGGTGTGTGTGCCCGGTGAAAGCATGCACAGACGGCTGGTGGTGTGTGTGTGTGTGCCTGGTGAAAGCGTGCACTAACGTCTGGTGGTGTGTGCCTGGTGGAAGCATGCACCGACGGCTGGTAGTGTGTGACCGCTGATCATGTGTGTGCCTGGTGGAAGCGTGCACTGACGGCTGGTGGTGTGTGTGAGTGGTGGAAGCGTGCACTGACGGCTGGTGGTGTGTGTGAGTGGTGGAAGCGTGCACGGACGGCTGGTGGTGTGTGTGAGTGGTGGAAGCGTGCACGGATGGCTGGTGGTGTGTGTGAGTGGTGGAAGCGTGCACGGACGGCTGGTGGTGTGTGTAACTGGTGGAAGCGTGCACTGACGGCTGGTGGTGGGTGTAACTGGTGGGAGCGTGCACTGACGGCTGGTGGTGGGTGTGCCTGGTGGAAGCGTGCACTGATGGCTGGTGGTGTGTGCCTAGTGGAAGCGTGCACTGACGGCTGGTGGTGTGTGTGCCTGGTGGAAGCATGCCCTGACGGCTGGTGGTGTGTGTGCCTGGTGGAAGCGTGCACGGACGCCTGGTGAAAGCGTGCGCCTGGTGAAAGCGTGCACTGACTGGTGGTGTGTGCCTGGTGGAAGCAGGAGCATTCACAGTGATAGAAGACACAAACGAAACCGATGAAGAGGAGGGGGAGAAGTGAGAAAAGGGAGAGGGCGTGCAGCAGAGGAGCATGATTCACAGCTAGAAGACACAAATGAAGCTGACCAGGAGGGAGGGGGGAAAGGGAGGGGTGGTGCAAGCAGAGGAGCCTGATTACAACAATAAAAACACAGATGGCAGCTGTGCACGAGGAGCTCGTGAACGCAAGCTGTAGGCCATCAAAAGCCTCTGGTGGCACTTTTAAAAGCCACTTACTAAACGTCTCGAAGAGACAGCTGCGCGGTCTCAGGTGAGACCTAAAAAGTGGCAGGGTTTGTAGATTTACATCCACCGTGGTATCAAGAGCCCAGAAATTGAACTCCAGATCTGAAAGAATCAATTGTAAGTGAAATGGAAGAAACAGCAAGGGGTAGAAACAACAAGGATGGCCAATCCGCTGTAGCATGTCCCACCGAAGTATCCTGCATGATAATTATCAGTGCATCTCAGGAGAGGATCAGCTTCAGGAGATAAGGCTATGCCACTTTTTATGGAGAAGACTGGATTCGTGATCAGCCCTGTACAGGAGGTATTGTTAATACAAATATCCAGAGGGGAGGAGGCCTTTAAAGGTGAGGCAGCTCTATAGACTACCCACATTGCATCCACATTTAAACAGGAAGCAGGTTGAATCTTAAGAGATCACCACGCCCTCTTACTCGTCAGTTAAGTAACGCAAAGTTGGGTGCTGGTGGTGATGGGTTTGACTCCACTTCAAAGAGTGTCAGAAGTTTGGCAGGACTGATGTCAAGGCTTTGATGCTCTTTAACACAGGTCGCTTTAAGGCTGCATGGAGGTCTCCAGCCAGACGCTGCAGATGTTAGGGCTTAAGAATAACATATTGTTGACTGAGTTTCACCCCAAAAACTATTTTGCGGATTGCCACTGTGGACACGGACCTGCTTTTTTGGAATAGTCCATCAAAGAAGGGGTACGCGTTCTGATTTTGTGGTAATTTACACATGAGATATGGAATAAAATACGCAGGCTTCAGGGAAAGTATAACCGTTTAAATACGCAAAGCATAAATATATATCATTCCCTTTTTTGTCTTTATGCAATTGGAACGTTAGGCCATGTCTCCTCCCCTTCTTTGGACTCTATTCAATAAGAGGAGAAAGAAGGGGGTGGGGACCATGGCATTACAATGATCTCATTTGATTTTTTCCAGACAGAAATATATCACACCTTTTCTGGTGAAGATACTGCTCTTTGCAAATGATCAAATACGGCTCAACAATAAATGCATAGTCCTTGAGGCGTGGCCTTATTTCTAGTGAGCCTCCTATGAAACAGACAAAAATGAATGCAAAGATGGCTTTTGTGGCCTCTGTGTTTATAGACTTGACATACATAGCTAGTGACTCCTTTAGCAAATGTGCAGTTTAAGCATTGCTGAAACTTGCATACAAATTTCCGCACTATTTTGGGCGTAAGGAGCATAAGCAACAAAATCATGTTTTTAATTTCACCAGTGATCAGCCCGACAAAAGCTAGTGCTTTAAAAAAAAAAAGGAAATTACACACATACATATATATACACACACATATATATATACATACATAGACATATACATACACATACATACATACATATATCCCCAAACACAACAAAGTGCTCCTTCCGGATCCCGTGACTGGAAGGAGTGTGGTGCGCTGTATCGGGAGAGCCTGCCGATCAAAATGTCACGGAGTCCAAAATGAAGTGCACACTGAGGGAATAAGGCGAAGTGCATGTTTAATGAGTGATGTTCGGCTTGACTCCTCGAGGATGTTTAGAGAGAGGTGGGGACGAAGTACTGCAGGCTGCTTTTACCTCACATTCTTGTAAAAACAAGCATGAGCACTAGTTATTCGAGGTTAAGGACAAACTTAATACTGGCTCTAGTCTAGAACAAGCTGTGAAAAAAACAAACGACACACTTTGGGGCTGAAGGATAAAGGAAATGCCTTAAACATACGGATAACTTTCCAGAGCCAGAAAGGCATGTACCATTATATCCATCTTGATCCAAGTCTCCCAGGGCAGCGATTGCACTCCCGAATCGACTGTATTCCTCATAGCCAGTCAACACCATGGTGGCTCCAGCGTCCATGCCGTAGCCCTGCTGGTAAACGTAGACTCGGCCGACCTCCTGCACCCTCCCATCCAGAGTCTTCTCCATGAAGAGCGGGGCGCCAACCAGCAAGTCGTCCAGTCTGGGAAGAGGAGAGAAGTCTAGATAAAGATCTCGGGAAAGAATCAACAGTAATGTAGAGCACATTGGGAGAAGCGGGAAGCATTTAAGACAATGACTGTCAGTGTACGTAAACTTTAGTATTCTTGGAACAGGAAAGCACAACAAGTCAGCACCCTTCAAGCATAGGCATAGAGGGGGGTCCCAGGAGTCATGTTCCGACTGCACCAAGAAGGACCAAAGAGCTGGGAAGCAGAAATCTAGAGAGCCCATTGACTCCACCCCCAGGAGGAGGAAAGGCACCTGGGAATCCACCATCTCCATCTGCCTGGGATAAGAGAGGTGGGTGGAAGGATCATTTCCTGGAAGGTCACTACGGCGTCTGTCGGGGATAGGAGGGGTGGAAGGCAGGATCATTCCCTGAAAGGTCACTACGGCATTTATCGGGGATTGGAGAGGTGGAAGGCAGGATCATTCCCTGGAAGGTCACTACGGCATCTGTCGGGGATAGGAGAGGTGGAAGGCAGGATCATTCCCTGGAAGGTCACTACGGCATCTGTGGGGATAGAGAGGGGTGGAAGGCAGGATCATTCCCTGGAAGGTCACTACGACATTTGTCTGGGATAGGTGAGGTGGAAGGCAGGATCATTCCCTGGAAGGTCACTACGACATCTGTCTGGGATAAGAAAGGCGGAAGGCAAGATCATTCCCTGGAAGTTCACTACGGCATCTGTCGGGGATAGAATAGTTGGACGACAATATCCCAGGGAGCCCCCTGTTTTAAACTGCAGGTGGGACAGAGGGCAGGGTCAAACCTCAAGGAGCCTAGACAGAAACACAATGCGCTGTGTAATCCTTGGCTTCTTCGCCTGTGCCTATTCCTTGCTGTCCTCAAATCTTCACAACTAAATTAACTGAAATGTGGGGAATGGCGGGTGGGTGAGAGGCTGGGCTGAGAAAAAGGAGACAGTAGAGAAATTATTTTTTTCAGGCGCTAGCGAGGCAGTTTGCCTTGAACAGAATTCCCCAAAATCCCAGGACGCCTCCTTCATTCCTATTTCCAAGGATAACTAAAACCACCTGCAGAGGCTGAGGCCTTTAGCACGTGGAGGCGGGGAGCGGTGGGGTGGGAGGGGTACATTACCAAGAAACACGAAAAGTCTAAGCACAGAGAAGCCACAAAACAATTAGTTTGTCTGTAACAAGGTGTACAAAAGTAAGGAATGTGCACGATTACATACAGTAAGGGACTGAGGGACGTTAGGTCTCATTTTAGTTTCTTTTGTAAGCACAGTGCTGGTCAAAAGGGTCAGTGTCTGGGCAACCCCCACCACAAGCACCCAACTCAAAGAACAGGCAGCAGCAGTGCAAGCATCAATCACCGACTAAAGATGGACCTCAGGGGCTGCAAGCTTCCTCATACAAAGGACAGACCGGCCAGCTGCATGTAGCCTTGCGTTACCTCATACATAACCTACATCACGGGCTGCCACAGCACATATCTCTCACACAGCACCGGCACAGGATGTCCTGGTATAAACTACGTTCAACTGAAGGGCGGGTAAAGCACAGACTGCAAGCTCTCCTTACACACATCCGAGATGCATCATGTATCGGTGCAGTTCAAGCTTCCCTCGCGTGATGGGTACATCGTGGGCTGCTGCGGTGTAATTGCCCCTCGTGTAGGGCATTTAGTAATCAGGCTGCCAGAGTGTATCTTTCCTCACACTCAGGCCAGGTAGTGCGTGGGCCGTTGCAATGCACTGGTCCTCAGAACATGTACAAAGCGCACAGCAAGCCTCCCTCACACACAGGCACAACATGGATTTCAAACCCACCGAACGTATTTCCTAAGATGCTGCAGTGCAGCCACCCCTCACGCACAGCACTCATTTCTTTCACGGTTGGAATGCAACAAAGCTAGTTCCCCCAAATACTAGGCAGGCGCAGCACACACTGCAACAGAGTGCAGCTCCATCCCAAATAGGGTATGTCCACCGTGAACCGGTGCTGTGCAAGCTTCACTCACACATTAGGGTAACCAACCGTCCGTAAGTTTCACGGACAGTCCGTAATTTCGGCCGTCTGTCCGTTGTCCGTGAAGGATTCTTTAACGGACGCCATTTGTCCGTCATTTTAACAGGGCACCGGTTGCCCCACCATAAAGCCGGCACCGCTTGCACCCACCTCCCTTCTTGACTCCGATGCTGCACCAAAGCTCCTCCGATACCCGGCAGCACTGGAGAGGCAGCACTGTAGAGGCACAGCGGGATGGCAGCCCTCACACCTCCAGCCCTTGATGAGCTGTTAAGAGGTGCTCGAAGGTGACTGAGAGGGAGGGGCTGCAACTTCAGGAGCAGCGACATCTATTCACATGCAAACAGCCCTGAATGCGGCATGTCTCTGCTATTTAGAGGGGGCTCACACATTCCATTTCTACCCTGGGCCCCAAACATCCTAGACCCGGCCAGATTACACCCCTGATTACATCGAGGCAGCATGTGCTTCTCTTCACCGAGCTTAATTACTGTCACTAAATTGTAAGCAAACCTCGGTTCTTCAAACATGCAGTCTATAATGTAATACAATAAAGAAATGGCACAATCGCACCCACACTGATTAACAAAGTATGGAGGACAATCAGTTCAATTAGTTCTCTTAGAGTATCTCCTGTAAGTACTGTACATCACAGTGGGGGATGGCATTTTGGACAGAGAGCCTGTCTTCTCGTTGTCTTGTGCAGGAGGGGGCGAGGAGCCCAAGATGATACTAGAATACTGCATGCCCACACCTGTACCCACCCTGGTGGATCCTGTTTCCTCTCCTGTGATGGCTCCTGCCCCCCATGTTGTGGCTCCAGTCCACCCCCCGCCTGTGAAGGCTCCTGTCCCCCCATGTTGTGGCTCCAGTCCACCCCCGCCTGTGATGGCTCTTGTCCCCCCCCCCTGTGGTGGATCCTGTCTCCGCCCTGTGTGGCTTCTGTCCCAGTCCTGGAACGGCCCCTGCAGCGAGGGTGAAGTTCTTGATGGGCCTCTTCTCAAAAGGGCTCAGCTCAAAATTAATATGGAAAGGTGGGCGAGTAAGTAAGTGAAGGGATGGGTGAATGGCTGGATGAATTAGTGAAAGGGTGAATGGATGAATGAAAGATTGAATAAACGGATAATGAGAGAGGATGGATGGATTGATGAGTGAGGGGAAGGATGGAGAGAAAATGTAAATAGCTGGATGTATGGGTGAAAGGGTAGCTTGATGATGGATGAGGGGAAGATGGATGAGGGGAAGGATGATGGATGAGGAGAAGGATGGATGGATGGAGGGGAAGGATAAATGGATGGGATGGATGGATGGGTGAGGGGAAGGATGGATGATGGATGAAAGGAAGGATGGATAAGGGGAAGGATGGATGGATGAGGGGAAGGATGGATGGATGAGGGGAAGGATGGATGGATGGATGAGTGGATGGATGGATGAAGGGATGGATGGAGGGGAAGGATGGATGGATGGATGATGAGGGGAAGGATGGATGATGAGGGGAAGGATGGATGGATGATGAGGGGAAGGATGGATGGAAGGATGATGAGGGGGTGGGTGAAAGGATGGATGGATGATGAGGGGGAAGGATGGACGGATGATGAGGGGATGGGTGGATGGATGGATGATGAGGGGGTGGGTGAAAGGATGGATGGATGGATGATGAGGGGGTGGGTGAAAGGATGGATGGATGATGAGGGGAAGGATGGATGGATGATGAGTGGGTGGGTAGAAGGATGGATGGATGATGAGGGAAAAGGATGGATGGATGATGAGGGGAAGGATGGATGGATGATGAGGGGAAGGACGGATGGATGATGAGGGGAAGGACGGATGGATGGATGATGGGTGGGTGGGTGAAAGGATGGATGGATGGAGAGTGGGTGGGTGAAAGGATGGATGGATGGATGATGAGTGGGTGGGTGAAAGGATGGATGGATGGATGATGAGTGGGTGGGTGAAAGGATGGATGGATGATGAGTGGGTGGGTGAAAGGATGGATGGATGAGTGGGTGGGTGGATGATAGGTGGGTGAAAGGATGGATCAGTGGATTGGATGGTGGGTGGGTGGGTGAAAGGATGGATGAGTGGGTTGGTGGGTGGGTGGATGGTTTGGTGGATGATGGGTGGATAGGTGGATGAGTGAAATGATGGATGGATTGATGGATTGATAAGTGCAAGGGTGAATGACTAGACATATGAGTGAAAGGGTGGATGTAAGGATGGATGAGTAAGTGAAAGAGAGGGTAGATGGACAAAAGGATGAATAGATGTGTGAAGGAGTGAAATGATAGATGGATGAATGATAGGGTCAATGGATGGATTCATGAGTGGATGAGTAGATGGATGGATGGGTGGGTGGGTGGATGGATGGAAGGAAGGATGGCTAAGTGAAAGGGTCAATGGAGAGAGAAAGGGAGGATGGATGGATGACTAAAAGAGTGGATGGGTGGAAGGATTAGTAAGTGAAAGGATGGCTGGATTGGTGAAAGGGTAAATGGCTAAATGGATGAGTGAATGGATGGATGGGATGAAGAGTGGATGGATATGTGTACAGATGGATAGGGTGAAAGGGTGGATGGATGGATGGATAATGGAGGATGAGTGAAAGGATGGATGAGGGGATGGATGAAGGGATGGATGAGTGAAATGATAGATGGAAGGAATACATGATCGATAGGTTTGCAAATCGTTGAATATGTTTGGAAATGGCTGGGCTTACTTATATACTATTGCACGACCTCTGATGTGTCTGTAAAACGTACCTATTGTCCTGAAGTTTTGTCCTGAATTTTGACCTCCTGTCCTGAATTTGTGTCCTGAATTTTGACCCTTTGTCCTGAATTTTTACACTCACCGTCCTGAATTTGCACCAATGCCAGTTGGTCACCCTATCACACATAGGACAGAGGATCGAATAGATAGTAAAATTCCGCAGTTCAAGCTCTTTCACGACTGTCACACGCCCCCTCCCCTTCCGGTGTGCCTTACTCACCCATCACGGTTGATGTCGGTCGCAGCCACGGCGTAGCCAAAATAAGAGGCCATCTGGGGAGAGAGGAAACAAGATACGGGGGTGAGCTCGCTGCAGGGTTTCTGTCTGCCATTGTCGAGGCCGAGCGCTGGAGAAGAGGGTACTGCTAAAGTCCCAGTCGTTTTTGAGCGGACAGCAATTCACCCATCCAGGGTTATTAGGAGCTGGGTGGGCCGAAAGATAGCTCAGGGGCCAGATCGAGAACAGCAAGCCCTGTGTTGGACTCCGAGCAAGGTGGAAAGGAAAGTCCAGTAGATGAGAAGCAATCGTGTGAAAGCAAGTGGACATGTGACACTGGAAAGGATCTCGAGCACGAGTAAGGACGCCCCAAAGGGATGCACAACTTCTATTTTCAAACACAATTGTGGCTAACCACGTCGAGGACAAGACCCTGAGCAGCAGAGCCGGGGTTTCGGTTAGTTCAAGCTGTGACAGGGTAGAATCCCAAGACCACGAGCAATTGGACACACAAGCCCACCAAGGAAGGACCCCATCATTAACACCAGAGGGGCAACAACAGCACAGCGCCAGGATGAGGGGGCCACTGCGCCTCAAAAAAGCAACCCTTTGCTGTCTAGCCTTGGGGTTTTGTAGGGCGGCCCGTTTTCCTAGCCGCTTTGAAGGACAATGGCCACATTATTACGCGCTTACACTCGCACACTACCTGCTCCCCGGAGAGGTTATACAAAGACTTCAGATCCGTGCCGTTGAGTATGGTAACCTGCAAACAAAGGGAAGGAGAGACATAAATGTAGGCCCTAAAACTCCTGTCTCTCCCAACAGGACCTTCCATTCATATGCATGAATCGTGCTGCTACTACAAACTCTTGTGCCAAGGGTCCTTGGCATGATGCTCCTATGTCCATAAAGGAAACACCACGTTTATGCATATTCCACCCCCCATTCCCAATAGAGCCTTACACGGTTACCCACCGATGGGCACTTAACCTCACTACAACCATATGGATACTTATATTCACCCACATTCGAATCTTGCCACGTCTTTCCCACCCTCCCAAAGATATACTCAGACTCTACACTCACTTCCACGTATGCGGTCTGCTCACTCATCTCCTAAAGATCTACCCAATCTGCCCTTCTCCTCCGTCTATATAGACGAGACGGGGAAGCTCTTGGTCACTTACATAGCCATAGGTCATGTTTCCTTTGGGGACACCAGCAACAAAATCTGAAAAATCAAAAGAAGAAGCTAATCAGAAGATGAAGTAAGGGGCGCAACATACTCGTCGGACTTGCGTGGTAATGTTTTACTGTCTTGTAAAGCATTATAATACAATACCACAAGGCACTATGCCTCGAGCTGCCGCTCTGTGCTTAGTGTGGCGATGTCTGAATGAGTCCTTTCGGAACGACAGACAAGGTGCCATTACCACACAGCTCTAGACCCCACTTTCATTTAGTATAGACTAAGGGAAAACGTAACAGCACCAAATCCAAAGAATAATTCTTGAGTTATAACAGGCTTATTTGAACAAATGGATTTAGATCTTTGACAATTATAGCTCTTTGAAACTTAATTGCATCACCATGCATTTATCCGTTATATTCTGCTCCGTTCTGGCTAGAGAGGTCTCCTCCTCTGGCTTAGGGAAGTCTACTAGCAAAGGGATGGGCTGCCCTGAGGGACTCGAGGCTCACCATGCCCAGTTGGCACAGGCCGCGAGTTGGGATTACGCTCACACACAGCTTCTATACTAAGAGCATTTGACTATGCTTCGGTCAAGTACGTATTGCGGTGCATAACTTACTATGCGGAGGCCATGCTAGAGAACCTGCTCTGGGCTCCATACACCGGAGGTCATGTAAGGGAACGCCCTTTGTTCAAGGATGCTTATACTGGCTAAGGCTGGCGCCCAGTGGGAGAGGGAGCCTTGTTCATAGCCGGTAGGGTATGGAGTCTTTCTAGATCACCCACTCTGTGGAGGTTTTTATGTACCAAAAGGGCCTGGCATCCTGTAAGAGTATGAGCCCTGTTCATGACTGTATGTAGGATATGGAGTTCTGGAAGCGTGGCAGAATGAGCTCCCTTCATGTTCATAAAAGTGTTTGAGATCACACGAGAAAACGCTCTATTTCAGCTACAAATACTAACAAGGTTTGGGTTCACAACCTCTGGGCAGGTCTAGATAAATGAACAGGGTCTGAGCCATGCTAGAGAACCAGGTCTCTTCAAGGCCGCATATACTAACAGGACCAGCAAGGTAATATGCTTTGTTAGGAATGTGATCAGAGTACATGTTTGGAGCCGTGTATATCAACAGTGCTTGGAGCTAGAAAAACTTAAGATAATTTCTTTGTATGCTAATCGGGCAGCATGTCAGTTCTTTTCAGGGTGTACAGTAGTTACTTGTCTAGCTTGGTACCTGAAAATAAAGACATCAGCAGGTCCCGGGACATGCTCCAACCTACGGGCAACAGACCACTCGGAGAGAACCACTTTATGGATGCACTACAGACAGGAGCACACCAAAACCGTGACCACCCAACTACAGAGAAGGCACAGCCCTGTGAACTCCCAACAGCTAAAAGCCACCAACAGTCCTAATGATCTTAACCCCCTCCCCATAAGCACTCCAAGGTACAAACTAAAGCAGCATGTGTCACTGCAAGATGGCTATAAGCTAACCAGTGACCTCCCTCCTGAGGGAGCGCACCACTGAAGATCCCACTTGCAGACGCACAGCGACATGTTGCCACTATACAAGAGTGCGAAGCTCAACAACGGAGCCACAGACAGCCACTTCGCCTTATCGTGTGATGTTACAACAAGAAGCCTCACCCTCTGTGGAATCCCCGCTGAATTCTCCAACTGCCACAGAGTACCCTGGAAAGAAAAAAAGAATAAAACTGAGAAGGATTACAAAATACAGCTTTATAATGGAGCTTGGAAAAGCTGATTGGGCTAATGGGGGGAATCAAAATCCCCAATATACACACACACATTTCTAGAAGGAAATGAGAGATGAGAAATAATGCCTAGAGTCATTTGACAACCCACCTCAATATAGGTCAGTTGAGTCGAGAACTTCTCTAGTCCACGGTTCAGATCTTTACTGGCATTCCAGCTGCCCATCCCACTGCGCATCACTAAGTGGTAAAGGGATGTCCGCCATCCAGTGCCCTTGCATGTTATGTTGGGTTGCAGCTCATTTCAGTAATTCCCAATGGTGTTAAACAGAAAAATTGGCAGTATCGTTCTAGAGACCACGGAACATGGACTCAAAGGGTTGCATTTTGACCTTTAAACCTGTCCAAGAAATATTTCTGTAAATAGCCACTTTGAAGGACTCTTCGTAATTTTGTTCGAGGTAAGCCATCGCCTCTCAAACTGGATGAAATTATTTTGAACTTGTTAGATGAGATGAAGAGGAAACAATTTGCAGTTCACCCTTCCCAGAGCCTTGAATGAAGCCCGTGGCAGGCGTGGCACCTCAGTTTGTTGAAAGGCACTTATTTTGCTTTGAGGATGACCCTGTTTACCCCCCGCTGGACTGAAGTGGCGGACACCAGGACACCCACACCTGGCTCATACAGGATGGGGACACTGTAGATTTCTGCTCCAGAGGTCGTGGCGGCTATTAACATTACATTAACAAGTCTATACATGGATTCTCGGGCCTCACACTGATTTTTTTGGCTCTAACCTCTTGCTTGGTCCATAACTCTGATCTTTAAGAAGGCCCAGCGTGTTGTCCTTTCCCTACCACATCCAATACCCATGCATATCACCAGCGAGTGACAGAAGGAGGCATCTCAGTGTTGCGGAGACTGGATTGGTGTCACTACAACGCATGCTTTTACCACGCATGCCTTTACAACGCGGTTTTTACCACGCAGTCCATTACAACGCATAATGCTTTTAGGCGCTGGATAGTGAACTATTTAATTTACTATTCCAACTCCAGTCCCCGTGGATAGCAGGGAAGGTGTTGGATAGTATATTAAATACATTCCCTATCCTAGAGCGCCCCCCAGCGCATTGCGTTGTAATGGTTTGCGTGGTAAAAGTTGCGATGTAATGGTAGTGCGTTGTAAAAAATTTGTTGTAACCGTGCTACACCGCGGAGACTCCTAGACAACAGGCTTCCTGCATTTGAACTAAACACACACACACACACACACACACACACACACACACACACACAGAGTGACCGCCTTACCTAGGTAACTATCGTCATATCTGCCCGCCGTCTGTCGTGTCTGCATCTGACCTTTGATTTCCAAGATGAAGTATTCGGGAAAGAACGAGTCCTGGATCTGACCCTGAGTGGCTGTGATCACCTGACCTAGAAAAAAGAAAAGAAAACCTGCATAGTCAAAATGTTTGTTCGTATAAATACATCATACAAAACAGGAGGGTAAGACATGCCGCTCTCAATCAACTAACATCCCTGCCTCTTTCACTCCAAGAATTAAGGCAGTAAAGTTTGAACATTATTCTGACCATGAGAATTAAAAGTCAATCAATTCCTGGACTTAAGTCATTAAAAGCGTACAGGAAGAGAAGACAAAAACACAAATATTAATAGTACTTTGGGTAGTTAGAACGGAGGCACAAATAGTGCTTCAGGTACAAGGTAGGTAGGCCTCAAGTCTTACTTTCTACCTTTCACTCACCAAGGAGCTAGTGCATTCTCTTCAACCCCAGGGCAACAAGCACTCTTACCACCCCTTGGAGCTCCGCCCCTCCCTCCTCAGCATCTTAAGGAAGGTAGTGGGATGCAGCCCCCTCAAGAGTCTCTGCCCTCATCCAAGAAAGAGGAGTCTCCTTACCTTGCCAGTAGTAACTTCCAGGTCCTCCAAGCAACACTCGACCTGACTAGGAACAAAGGATAAAAGCAGTAAAGACAGCTTTCCTACAAAGAACAGAAGAGCAGATGATAGCTGCACTCCAACCATGCGCAGTAGACATATCCGCCTGGACATAAGCAACACTCTTGCATTCATGAGCCACCGAGAGTGACCCTTTCTTTAATGGATCTCTGAACCCAAACTTCTTAGGCCCCTAAGGATTGTCGAAAAAGCTTAACCGTGGACATGCCCCTGGCACTTGTAACTAACTCTTCACTAAAGTGGTACTCCCAGGTGTTTGGGAGTGGGGAGCACAGGCGTGGGGAGGGACTTCCGGTTTAAAGGAGAACTTATGTTGCATTGCGGATTAGACCGTGAGTCTATTTGCCATTCTACCTATAACTAGCCGGCAGTGGAGGGGTCTACGTGAGTAAATGTGTTGCAAGAAGCTCAGAAACGTCTAAAGCATTCATCAGAATAACTCACAATCCAACTGCAGTACAAATGTGAGAAATGGTGAAGAAAGACAACAAAAAACGAGCACTGCAAAAGCCAATAGGTCTCACCCATGTGATGGATATTGGCTTAGCCAATGTCTTTTAGCCTTGTTGTACAGCAGCGTGGCTGCTGTTCAGCATGGCTAAAACTTAGTGGAGTGGCAAAAAGTATCCCCGAGTGGCATTGTGTAGGGTTGAGTGGGTGAAATAGAGAGGATAAAAAAAAAAATAGTACAGTAGTGGCTGCAAGTAACAAGCTCTGATTGAGAACACAAGACATCACCAGATTCATTAGCTGCACACACCAGGTTTTTAGCAAACTGAATGTAAAAAAAAAAAATTATGGATGTGAAAGTTTGACCAAGAAAACCTAGCAATTATGTGCACAAAATTGAGTTCAATAAAAAGTTCTAAATACTCTCCAAGTTACAACAATAAAATAAATAAAGAGTTCTCAAAAAATTAATTGGGAAAATACCTTTTACAAACAAGATGCAAAGCAGATCTGGCCCCTTTTTTAGGAAGGCAGAATGCGTCAGTCTGCTAAGAATCTGATGCAAGACTATGCAATTATCAAAGAAGAACGAGAACTAAGGGGATTTATGTACCTTTTTTCATGTGTGTTAGTCTAATTAGTTTTATGAAAGCAAATCAGGACTACAGCACCCAGAATGCATTCGGCTTTAACAAAGATGTCCTGAACTGGTACCAGTGTCTGTAAGGACCTGGTGGGAAGTGGTCACCCTATCTAGAACAGCACTAATGTCCACCTCCGGACACTTGGGACAGAAGCAGATGTTCTGTGCTAGTCGCCAGCAGGTTAGGAATGTAAGCACGTTGCCAAATAGGAAAGTCTGCCTCTGGTTATGACGTCACATGTTGTAAGTGCCAAAGATGATAGTAGGAAAGACCCATGTGCGGAATAGACAGCCAGAGAATTCCATTGTTCGTCGCTTGAACTTTCTTATTTTCCCCCCAGGGAGCTCTTCGTGCACTTGTGAAAATAAGAGAAGTGTTGAACGAACGCTAAGTAAGAAAGATGGCTGACGGGTTTTTCCGTCTTCCCTCCCAGACAAGGAGGAATCGAGTTCCATAGATCTTGACAGACGAGGTCACTATACATCCCTTGGTGCATGATCGTTATTAATGAAGAAAGAAGGCAGACCCTCGTGAGCTCTGCAGGCTTGGCTGGGAGCTAAATGCAAAGCTAGAAAAGGTTTCATACCAGCCCCAGTACTGGCCGAATCACAGACATTCATTCTCCAGGGCGGATTGGGAGGGACCTCAATCCCGAGATTACCCTAAACTAGTTGTTTAGCTGGATTTAAACAATAGATTTTTTAACAAAATCTGTCAACTCTTCCCCCCCTCCTCCATTTTTTGGTCATTTTATAAAACAGTTCTTTAGGGGGGGGGGGGGGGGGGGGGGGGGGGAGAAGAGTGAATTTTTTTTCAACATTTTACAGACCGACAATAGTTACCTCTGCTACTGCAAATTCTGTACGCAGAATGTATAGGTGACAATGCTTCTCCTCATTCAGAATTCAAAGCAATCCCCTGACCTTCAGTCTACCAGGCGGTGGGGATGGAAATTTGAACCCAATATAATACACTTTTATTTCCCCAAAACAGCCTAAGACGGTATACTCTGTGTTGGACCTAGCCTTCTCTGCTGGATCACCTCCCAATATTTTTGCTTTCACCCCCTTCTTTTTTCTGAACCAACACAATTTTGTTGGCTTTTAAGACTGTGCACTTTACCACTGATAATACGCGCTAACCCGCTTGTGCTCTCTCCTTTAAACATGGGGAAATTGGCCTACACCCCATTGCCACATTTAATTTACTTCTTAGTCCCAAGTAAAGTGGTGCTACGTGTTCCCAGGGCCTGTAAATTAAATGCCAGTAGTGGGCTTGAAGCACTTATTGTATCAGTCAGACACTTAAGTGGCCTCAAACAGGTCTCCGATTTGCCACTGCAGCCTGTGTGTCTTCCATTTCCACCTGGGAAAATAAACATTTTGCCACGCCTAAAACTCTCCTCTGAATGCATACAAGCCACCTTGGGTAAGCTCTGAACAGCCCATAGGGCAGGGTGCATTGCATTGTAAAAGTTGGACCTGTATTTTTAAGGTTTAAATGTTCTAGAAGCGAAAACCTGCCAAATATTTTTTTTACTAATGTGAGGCCTACCTCTTCTATAAGATATCATTGGGTTACCTTATCACATTTATTGAGTGATAACTTTTGTCTGGGAGCAGGTTGAAATATCTCGTATGGTGTCTGAAAAAACGTCATTTTAAACCCTCTTTAATGGTAAAGTAGGATTTTAAGTCACAACTCTAAAAATGAAGCTTTTTTAAAGGTATTTTCTGGTCTTAACCATTTGGTGCCTGCAGCACCCGTTGCCTGGGTCACACGACTAGGCGCAGTTAGCCTTTGTCTATTCCTCCCAGACATCCACACAATAGAGCGCCTGGATGTTGGCAGGATGGGGAGGGGCTGAGCACATCCCTATTTGCACTTCAAAGACACCACCTCACCTCATCTCAAACACAAAGAACTATACACTAGCCTACTGTGGCTGCAGACAGACTGGAATTTCCTGCCTCCCTGTCCTGGCCCCAAACACCTCAGTGGAGGGGAAAAACATCAGAAGCTTCTCCCATTTCAAGGCTAGTACCAGGTATAAAAATGAGCCCCTCAGACCCACACTTCAGATGACTTCAGGACCTTCGGAAGACTTCGGAGAAGGGCTGCCCTGCTACCAGAGGAAAGAAGGTTGGAACTGCTCTTTAAACCCAGAACTACCAGAGTTATTCTAAAGGTTAGTTGACTGGCCTCTTGTACAGAGTTACAAGGACATAACTAGCTCCAGAGATCTGTCTGGCCAGACTAAACTAGACCCGACTGTGCCCTACTGCTGACCCCTCTTGGAGTGAGTCCTGATCCCCAAGACGTGTCCCCTCTCTCGCCTGCAAGTTGTGGACCCTTGGCTGCAATCAGAATGTATTCCTCCTGGACCAGTTGTGGCTTCCCTCAGAACCAATGCACCACAACTCTATGCACGACATTGCATTACAGAACTTAGCAATTCCTGATTGGTGGCCTCATCGGAAACCCACTCAGCGCAGCGCAACTCAATGCAGGACCTTGCATCACAGACTTCGTAGCTCCTCATCTGAACCAACTCAGGGCGACAACACCCTGCATCAAGGACATAGGGTACAATTCTCAGTGGGACTAACCAGGTCCCTGTATCCAGCCCACACTCGATCGGGGTTGGCCTGAACTTGTGACTGTGTCCATGTCTGGTGCAACCAGATAACCATAGCTGGTGTTTTGCACTTCTAGACACCTATGCTTACCTTAAAACTTTGAGGTACTACTGATCGGATATTTATCGTTTGGTGTCAAATAACGTATTCAATTTTACTCCATTTTTTTTTTAATTGGGATACTTTTCTTGGGTTGTCTTTTCACTTTATTGCAATCTGTGTGCTGCTAAATACTTTACACAACGCCTAGAAGTTAAATCTGAATGCTTTTGTGCCCAGGGGGTTAATCACAAGTTAAATTAGTGACTGTGGTTCACCCTGAAAAGGATTGTTGCTGTGGCTTGAGAAGGGCTCACCTCCCCCCCCAACCAATAACCCTGTAACCCAATTTCTAATACTCTGTTTAAGTTTAGTTTTTAGGAGCGTATGCATCCTTCATCTTACATACTTGGCCCTGATCTTCGATGTAATCCCTTAAGCGAAGGGAAGGGGTTTGCTGGTGATGCTCCTCATGAGTGCCAATATAGGGGCAATTAGTAGCGTATTTACCGGTTACTGATATTGCGATATAGATAAAAGCCAATGAACACAGTCAATGCTGCCTCACATCAAATAGTATAGCAATTTGCTTCTGTTGAAGGCAAACCTAGCTTTCAAAGTGTTATTCCAGGTTATAAAAACACACCTACTTATAGTTGGAAAACATAGCAATGAATTAAAGAGTAACTGCTGAAATCTGCAGGCCCAAATCTAAGCAATGTCAACTCAAATTTCCATTCTTCACAGGAGAATAAAATGATAGATTCTTATCCAATTCATAAGCTATGTATAAAAGGTCTTATTTTAAGTGCACTGGCAAAGGTACTTTATAAATACATAGTTTTAACTAGTTGGTTAACTCTTAGTGAACGAAATTCGATTTCATCACGGTTCAAAGCAAATGGGCATTTTGAGGCCCCAGACCATCTTAGACTGACTGCACGTTAACAAGCACCGCACTAGTACTGCACCTTTCGCTACGTCACAATTACTGTTGGTCAGCAGGATGGTCTGAATGGTTTAGAAGAAATCACCTCATAAACCAAAAATGGAGAGGAACAGGTTCTTCCCACCATCAGTTGTAAACCGTACTGATGTTCAAAGTCGCAATGCAAATGTAGATGGAAGAGTGTTCATGCTTACAACAGTAACCAACAGATCTTACCTTGGTAAACTCCGCGCTGAAGCCTCCTTGGCAGTACCCCTGTCCTTCCTCCGAGCTTCTATCTAAAGGGACAGTAAGCAGATTGGTAATTTAATTAAACAGCAAGAGCAGTGAAAACTGTGACTGATATTCCACAGATCAATATAGCCGAAAGCATGTGAATATCTCGCAAACTGAGCAACGGCTGCGCGACTATTTCTTATTTGCTGTGTAAATCTTTATAGTACAACCATACCTGTAGTCTGTGCACTATCGGAGAGGGTCGTTTAATGCAAAGGGTAAGGTACAAATTTAACCATGAAAGGAGAAAAACATGGTGAACTGAAGATGTATCATTCTATCCTGTGTACGTTTAATTTGTATAAAATTTCTGCCAATCTTAAATCTGGTCTCTGCACAAACAACAACGTTTGACTGCACCCACAAGAAAATGCAGTAGCTAGAGATGTATTTAACGTCAGTTAAAAATGAAATGGCTAGCTTCGCATTTTGGCATAATTTTCAAAGCAAGAGGTTGATGTAGGACTGTGAAAAGCTCAGAAAAAGCAACTGGGATCCCTTTTAACTTTGTAATTTCTGCCCTCCAGCACCTCCCAAGACTTTGACCTATCAGTGTACAACCAAGAGCATGACTCCAACAGAGGGCCCACCCCAATAGTTGTATAACATCTCCTAAGCAGCTAGGGTAAAAGGCTAAGTGCTTGATTTAGTATTGCTTAGCAACAGTAAGTGTTCCCGTTGTCGGACAAAGTGCTAGATTTAGAGGAGAATCAACAAGTGGAAAAAACTTTACTTTAAATACCTCTGATCTTCTAAGCAATCGACATTTGCTTCAGTTTTTTGGACGACTTCCAGAAGCCATCCGAAATTGAATCCAGCCAATGAGGACTGCAACCATTTCTCCTACTTTTACTCTACTATACTTTTAACGTTATTAAAATGTAATTAATTTTCTGACCACTGAGCCCAATCAGCACCAAACCATGCATTACCTGCACGTCATGGGGAGAGGTACGCACCTGGTTCGCTGGATCACTGAGGGAGCATGCTGCTATCAGCTTAGGCCCGCTTCGATGCAAATGGGAATTGGACCTGGGGAGGCCACTGGTGGATAAGGAGTGGGTAAGGATACTCAAAAGTCCCATGCGTATCCGCAGGAACATGCGGTTTCACCAAATTCAGTTATTCATTGTCCACAGGGCTTATCTCACACCAGAGCTGATCAACAAGTATTTTCATCGTACTGATGCGCTGTGCCCTAGGTGTCACGAGCTGGGGCGGAATTCTTGCATATGTTGTGGAGCTGTCCTGGGTTGGGCATCTACTGGCGCGAGATTAGTGGGCTGTTGCAGGGTAGCACAGGTTGTACTATACCCTTTGACTGGCCCGAATTCATTTTACACCACTTTAAGAGATCCCCCAAAGACAAGGTAAAATACAGATTCTTGGACCTGGGGCTCGTGGAAGCAAAACGCCTCATCACAAAGAGATGGAAGGCACACGACCCGCCACACATACAGGCATGGAGCTCCTCATTTCAGGCATGGGCTAGGGCAGAGGGGACTGCCATCCGTAGGGAGGAGACGATGGGGTTGAGTAAGGAGCCTATAGCGGCCCACTGGGTGCAGATGCTCTGTGCGTTACAGCGGCTGGAAGGGGAAGGCCACATGAGGCACGCGGGGGAGGTAGATTATGACTGCGCAGGCGGATGCATGCCACAGGCTGTTGCGCTGCCGTGATAGCCTGGTCCCACTTTCTCCTGCCCTATTTAGGCGCGGGTGCACATACACTAGCACGATTATGGCTGAGGAGCACATAAGGGGCCCCGGGGGGGCGAGGGGTGGGAACAAAGGCAAGGGGGGAGGGAGTTTCGCATGTCCAAATGGTTTGAGCTGCCATAGTTATTTTTCCTTTGCTTCGTAAGTTAAACATCTGTTTCATTGATCAAGCTGAATGATCAGCATTGGACCACAAGAGTAACCGGGAGGTTGACACACTGCTTTTATACTGCAATTTAAAGACTATCAGAACTGGCAGAATGCAAAACAGCTAGCTCCTGGGTGAGCGTTCCTTGTTTTCATTGCAGTGAAGTTGGAATGTACGTTAAAATAATGTGGCCCCGTGCCGTGTATTGATTAACACGTTCTACATGACCGCGAACTCCTGTTTGAAATGCCTATCGAGTGTAATCTTAAAACAATAAAAACAGATTTGATAATAAAAAAAAAACATCTCCCATAATCCCTGGGGGGAAAAAATGTAATTAATTTCCATGTAATAGCCTTGAGAGAGCAGGTAAATTGCAACTCAACCTTCATACCACCTCCCTTCATCTAAACGTTGCCTGTCTGATGAAGATATCAAAGACTTTGGGGGCTCAATATCACCTCACATCGGGCCAAGAAATGCAATCTGTAAGTGGAACTTAAAACCTCACTTTTGATAGTCCTAGGTGGTTCATGCAACTTCAGCTCCTGGAAAAAGCTGAACGTCAATACCAGAATAATTAGAGTACGCCAAATCAAGCAAACCATGTGCACAAATCGGCACAAGCACTCCATATCAGAGACACAATCTTGCAGAGTGCAGCACGTCTTGAAAGGAGGAGTCCTATTGGTACAAAAGCAACCCAACCGTTAAAGAGTATCAAGATGGAGAGGTCGTGCATAATCTTGCAGGAGGATGCCAAGGAAAGAAAGGACATGTAAGATCAACCTAACAAAATAAATCAAAATAGGATGGTATCCTACCACAATGGCCTGCATGCTAGTTTCAATCCAAGTTACAGGAAACTAGAATCTAAATTGAGGGAATAGTGCTCTAAATCACCCATATATTTAAACAGTCCTAAAATAATGCAACGGCTACCATATTCTCAGTTTTTCTTGATCCTTCACCGGATACAAAGCACAGCTCATGATCTTTACAGGTTTGCATTTTAAAATAGATTTTATTTTTGGTGAATAATAGGCAGAATCGAATAGTTTTCTTACCTGTCGGTGTAGTTTTGCAGCTTGAAGATCTTTCTGGATTCACTATGCTGTGCATTATTCCGCGGTCTTGTGGTTGGGTCCGGATTCGTAGTCTTTTCTTTGTTTTTTTTTTTTTTTTTCTCTTTGCCCAGGTGGGCGTCGGCGTCACACCCCCTTTGGGTGTATTTCCGGTGACGTCGGCATGCTTCCTGCGGAAGCTCCCACTCTTGGGCGCCATCTTCGGGTTCTTTTTTTCCGTGTTTCTTTCGTTTCCGAAGTAATGGCAATGTTCTTCTTAGTTTGTATTTACCGCTTTGTATTTTCAAAGTCTATTCTTTAGTTAACCACCTCTTCTCTCTCCAGCCTCATCTTTCTGGCGGAGGTGGGTGGGTTCGCTAGTGAATCCAGAAAGATCTTCAAGCTGCAAAACTACACCGACAGGTAAGAAAACTATTCGTTTTGCAGCGTGAATCTTTCTGGATTCACTATGCTGTGCATAGATTTTGTAGCGGTTTCTCATCTCTGTGGCGGCTGGGTGGAAGATGAGCGTTGGGTGTTGAATATGTGCTGTAGCACCTTCTGTCCCACTTGAGCTTCCTTGTTCATTTGTATGTCCACACAGTAGTGCTTCGTGAACGTGTGCACCGAAGCCCATGTTGCCGCCAGGCATATGTCCTCTATGGGTGTGTTAGCCAGGAAGGCTATTGTAGCGCCCTTCTTCCTGGTGGAGTGGGCACGTGTCCCCTCAGCCAGTTCCTGTCCTGCCCGTTTGTGGCAGAGTTGGATTGTTTGTGCGATCCATCGTGCAATGGTCCTTTTGGTTACTGCTTTGCCCATGAAGCTGTTTGCGAAGGACACAAAAAACTGTTTCGTTTTCCTGTGCCCCTTTGTCCTTTCAATGTAGTGCATGACTGCCCTTCTGGCGTCCAGGGTGTGCAGAGCTCTCTCTGCGCTGGTTGTGGGTTTTTGGAAAAAACTCGGTATCTGTATAGACTGGTTCATGTGAAAATTGGATACCACCTTCGGCATGAAGTGTGGGTCAGTCCTCATCACAACTCTATCGTTGTGTATTTGTATGTATGGTTCTTGTAGCGTCAGCGCTTGAAGCTCGCTTACTCTGCGTAAGGACGTTATCGCAACCAGGAAGGCTGTTTTCATAGTTAGCATCTTTAGGGAGGCCTTGTGAAGTGGTTCAAAGGGCTCTTTCATGAGTTCCGTTAGGACTGTGTTCAAGTTCCATGCAGGTGGCGGCACCCGCTTGGGTGGTGCGATCCTTTTCGCTCCTTCTAGGAATCTCTTCACCACCTGTGATGTGAAGAAGCTCCTGCACGTTTCTCCCCTTGTGTAGGCTACTATCGCTGCCAAGTGAACTCTTAACGAGGATGAGCTAAGGTTCTTCTCCAGTAAGTGCGTCAGGTACCTTAGCACTGTGGAGTCCCTCTTCATCTTATTGTGGAGTCTTTCCTGTCTGCACCATATTGTGAATCTTTTCCATTTCGCAACGTAGCACTTTCGAGTGCTGGGCCTTCGTGCCTCCCGAAGTACCCTCAGGGTGCTTTCTGGTAGTCTCAAATGTGCGAACTCTATGTCCTCAGGAGCCACGCTACTAGGCTCATGCTCTCTGGCTCTGGATGCAGTACCTCTCCGTTCTGCATGGACAGTAGATCTTTCCTCCTGCTGAATCTGTGGGGTGCACACTGTGTCATCTCCATGATCTGCGAGTACCAGGTCTGCCTCGCCCACTGCGGTGCGACCAGTATCAGTGTCATGTTGCTCGCTCTGCACTTGCTCAGTACTCTGTGCATCAGTGGTATCGGGGGAAAGGCGTAGGCAAATGTCCTTGACCAATCTATCCATAGGGCATTCCCCAGTGTCCCCTCCTCGGGCTGCCTGGATGCGAAGTTTTGGCATTTTGCATTCTGGCGTGTGGCAAACAGGTCCACCGATGGTGTCCCCCACCTGTCGAACAGGTATCTTGTCTCCTGAGCATTGAGCTCCCACTCGTGGGATGCCGATGTCTGCCTGCTGAGCCAATCGGCTTGTATGTTGTCCTTCCCTGGTAGGTGTATGGCTAGCAGGTCTATCTTGAGAGGGATGGCCCATCTCCATATCTCCTGCGCCAGCGTTGAAAGCGGTGCGGACTGTGTGCCCCCCTGCTTGTTGATGTAGAACATCGCAGTGGTGTTGTCTGTTTGTATCAATACCCTGTGCTTGTACAGTCTTGTTTGAAAGGCCTTCAGTGCAAGGAAGATTGTCTTCAATTCTAAGTAATTGATGTGCTTTGTGGCATCCGTCGGTGTCCACAGTCCCCTCACCTTGAGCTCCTCCATGTGAGCGCCCCATCCCTTCAGGGATGCGTCTGTGGTGATGGTCACTGTTGGCGTTGGGGGCGTTAGAGGCTTTCCCCTTGCTATGTTCTCCATGGTCCACCATGTCATCTCCTTCTGCACTGCGTGCGTTACAACCACTAGATCCTCCCAACTGCCTGTAGCTTGTGACCATTGCTCCTGTAGCCATTCTTGAATGGGTCTCATGTGGAGTCGTACATTCGGTACCAGGTGGATGCATGATGCCATCATCCCCATGATCTTGCTCGCCGTCCTCACTGTCCGAGCTTGTCCCTTCCGGTAGAGGCGAGTTTCCTTCACCAGCGCCCTCGCCCTCTTCTCGCTGGGGAACACCTTGCCCTGTAAGGTGTTGATCTGTGCTCCCAGGAAGATCTTCACTTGTTCCGGCTCCATTGATGATTTCTTCCAATGGATGGAGAACCCCAGGTTTATGAGCGTGCTGGTCACTGTATGTGCGTGCAGCTTGCATTTCTGGTATGAGTTTGCTTTCACCAGCCAGTCGTCCAGGTAAGGGTATACATGTATTCCCTGCCTTCTTAGGTGCGCTGCGACTGCTGCGAGGCACTTTGTGAAAACTCTTGGTGCCGATTTTAGACCGAAGGCCAGTGTCGTGAACTGGTAGTGGCTTTCTCCGACGGTGAACCTGAGCATGTGCTTGTGCTTCCTGTTCATTGGGATGTGCAGGTATGCGTCTTTGAGGTCTATAGTGACCATGAAGTCCCCGGTCTGCAACTGTGGGAGCACCTCTTGCAGGGAGGTCATTTTGAATTTTTGCGTTCTTATGAATTTGTTCACGAACCGTAAATCGAGAATGGGCCTCATTGTCTCGTCTACTTTTGGTACCAGGAAGTATGTTGAGTATACTCCTGTGTTTCTTTCCTTGAAGGGTACCCTTTCTATGGCCTGCTTCTGCAGGAGTTCTTTTGCTTCTTCCTGAAGGCACTGCAGCTGCTTGCTTGCTAGCGGCTTTCTTCTTGGTTTTCTGTTTGTTGGCCTCGCCTCCAACTCTATGCAGTATCCGAATTGGATAATGTTGAGGATCCATTTGTCTGATGTGATTCCTCTCCACTCCTGGAGGTGGAATCTTAATCTTCCTCCCACTGGTGTCCTGTGGTCGTAGGTGTCTAGTTTGTCTTGACCCATCTGTACGTGCTGCCCCCTGGGATCTTTTTTGTGGGTGGGCACACGGATTTTTTTGAAGTCACTTGGAGGTGGGCTGCTGGCCCCCTCTTCTATTTTGTCCCCGTCCATTTCTCCCTCGAAAGGACTGGCCTCTTTGTTGGTACTGCCAGGGCTGTTTCTGATGGCCCTGCTGACCCTGCGAGTCTGCCTGGTGCGTTTGCTGGAAAGCCTGGTGTGATGTACCTGGCTGGTTTCCGCCTCTTCCGCCGGGCCTCCGTGACGGGGTGCCCCTCTTGTTCCCTCTGAACTGCAATGCTCCCATGGATCTTGCTGTTTCGTTATCCTTCTTAAGTTGGCTGAGTTGCTCATCAACTGTTTGTCCGAAAAGCGTACTGCCGTTGAATGGTGTGTTCAGGATGCTGTGTTGCACCTCCGGTTTGAAACCGGATATCCTGAGCCAGGCGTGTCTCCTTTCCGTGACGCCCATCATCATGAGCCTGCTGGCGGTGTCTGCCCCATCCAGGGCCGTCTTAAGGCAAGAATTTGCAGCATTCTTCCCCTCTTCAATTAGCTTTTCGGCTTTCTGCTTGGCATCCTGGGGCAAGTCCTTCACCAACTGCCCCAGTCCCTCCATGATTTGGTACATGTGTCTGTTTACCAGGGCGTTGGAATTAGCCATGCGCCAGTGGGTCGCGGCATTCCGTTCGATCCTTCTGCCCACCAGATCCATCCTTTTGTCTTTATCCGGTGGCGGGCCCGAGGTAGTGGGTACGTTAGCCCTCCTCCTTGCTGTGGCCGTGATAATGGAGTCTGCGGAGACCGTGCCCTGAATGTAGGCCGGGTCCTTTGCGGCATGCTTGTACTTCTTCTCAGTTCTGGGAGTTACTGCCTTGCATGTTGCGGGCTCCCTGAAAGCTTCCTTCCCCTGAGCCAAGACGCTCTCGAGCATCGGGAGGAACTGGCTCCTCGTTTGTGTTGGGAGCAATGTTTCCAGAAGGAAGTCTGCTTTCTGCTTCTCTTCGTCGAGCTTGAGCTTGAAAGCTGCTGCGGCAGATTGTATCACCGCGTTGTAGGCCCCGATGTCGTCCGGCGGCGAGGGCCTCGAGGGGTAGGTGTCGACCACCTCCTCCGGGCTGTCGGTGTCGACATCGATGTAATCTACCTCCTGAAGGTCATAGGGCGCCGACTCTGTGTCTGTCCTGCCCTCATCTTCCTCCCCATAGCTGTAGCTCTCGTGGGGATTCTCGTACTCCTCCTGGTCGTCGAACACCTCGACGTCCTGGTCTTGCTCGGTGACTTCGGCGACCTCTTCTTCTTCCTCCTCGACCGCCTCCAGCACTGGTGGCTTGGTCTTGTGAGGGATCGTGAAGGCCTTCATCCTTGCGTCGAAATCTTTTTTCCGCTGCATGAAGTTCTCCATTTCTGCCTCGAGGCGCCTTCTTTTCTTTTCCATCTCGGCCGCGTGTTCCGCGTCGGATGGTTCCGCCGCTCTCTTCGACGGATGGCTCGTCGCCGTGCCTCTCGGAGTCGAAGTTTTCGACGTCGAACCGGATATCGGGTCTCTGGTCGTCGTCGACAGTTTCGGGTCTTTCTCCCTCGTCGATCGATCCTTTTCGGGGACGATTTTCGACGTCTTCTGCTGATCAGCAGCTCTCGGCGCCGGGGACTCCTTCTCTGAGGATCCGCTGGGCCTGGGAGTAGTCGCGGACGCCGCCTTTTTTGGCGTCGGCGCTTTCGGGGTCTTGCCCTCGATTTTTCGAGACTCAGAGTCTCTCGGGTTCTTGGGGGCCGAAGAGTCTCCTACCTTGTCAGAAGTCTTCGTGTAATCGGTCTCTACGACCGTGTAGCTGTCGTCTTCGGCGGCAGCGTTGTCTTCTTCCTCGGAGGACATCCCCAGCTCGTAGAGCGACGGGGTCGGGGCCTTCCCCTGCAGGGCGGCGTGTGCTACCCTCTGCCTCTCTCTCACACGAAGGGTCTTCGGGGTGAAGGCGGAACAGGCGTTGCAGTCTCCGCTTTCGTGGTCCACCGGTAGGCAAAGGTTGCATACCGGGTGCTGGTCCTTCTGCGCGTACTTGTGGTGGCAGTTACGGCAGAACTTGAACGGCGTGTTGTCCATCCTCGAGCGTCCAGGGCCTCTCTGGTCGCGTGTTCGTCGACGGTCGTCGAAGATCTGGATGGAAAACGCCTTATCTTTGCTTGTCTTTCGTCGGTGAAGTCCCCTGGAGTCTTCAGATGACTTCTCCTCGTCTTTTCTGTATTTTCTTTCTTCTTTCTCCAAAAATGTCTGGAGCCCAAACGGGAACGATCCAGACCCGACCGCGGAAAAAAAGAATCTGAAGATGGCGCCCAAGAGTGGGAGCTTCCGCAGGAAGCATGCCGACGTCACCGGAAATACACCCAAAGGGGGTGTGACGCCGACGCCCACCTGGGCAAAGAGAAAAAAAAAAAAAAAAACAAAGAAAAGACTACGAATCCGGACCCAACCACAAGACCGCGGAATAATGCACAGCATAGTGAATCCAGAAAGATTCACGCTGCAAAACTAGGTTTCATCCGAAGGGAAGGGATCGAAATGCACACAGTATTGATTCAACAGGCAGCTAATTCCCATGCACCACAAACCATCTTCTTTGTCAAACCTTCTACCTTTCAAAATGATCACTTTAGCGCATAGCTGTTTTACTTCACTGAACTCCTACTCAGACCAAGAGCAATTACTGTACCACCCAAAGGACAAACTTTGCTGAAAAGCTTTTGAAGAAACTCAGGTTTCATTGGCTCCACCAGAGGACTTCTGGAAAATCATAGTGATACAACCTTGTGTGTTTACCAACAATTACCACTCAACTGATAAAACTCATTCATTGTGAAACAGGAAAACAAATCTTTTAACTGCTGCCAAAATGAAGGGAAAAAAACCGATGTAGGAGGGCTATACTTTTACATGCTTGATAGATGTGTGAAATTGAGGTATTGTTGGAAAGAGGTGTTTAATAGTATGAAAGATAATGGGATTTCCCATACAGAATACCCCATATGTAGTGATATTGGGGTGGAGAAAGAAATGGACAGCACGCATGACCAGGACTACAAGGGTTCTACTGAAGCATGTTTTAACCGTAGTTAAACAATGAATCTCAAGAGTTTGGAAAAAAAACTGAAACATCCACACTAGTGAGATGGTATTCCAAATTATGGCCGACGTTGGGAACAGGGAAAATAATGCAATACATTAATAAGCAACATAACCCAAAGTGGACAAATTAGCTGAAATAACATTTTTCATATAAACACATACATATTATATATATACATACATATTAAACACACACACACACACACACACACTCACACACACTCACACACACTCACACACGCCCTATAGTGTAAGGAAGCCACCACCATTTTTGGGTGTGTGTGTTCTTGCTTGTAATGCCCAGGAGTCCACAACCAAGATAAGGAACGCGTCTTTCACATCACCCTATAACTTCATCGTTACAGTTTGATATCCCCAAAAGTTTTAAACTCTATGCCAACAGCATACAGGAGGAGGGGTTCCAATTTTTTTGCGGCCAAGACTTCCCTCACTACAGACATCCATTTCAGTTTCAAAAGAACACTCAAATTATTTTCATATGACACTGAGCTCTGAAGGAACGACAGATCTGTGTTCCGGTTTGATTTTCGTGACAATCCCACGACAGCGCTGTGGACGCGGGCCCGATGCAAAATTGGAAACACCCAGAGCCCAAGGCACAGTCCTGGACCACGACAAGTTTAAAAATGCATTCTAACAATCCGTGAAAGTAACTTGCGGGCTAAGAAGGCTGGAGTATGATCAGACAGACATGCCAAGACGAGGAACAGCGAAGTACCGAAAGCAGTGGGTGTTGTACTGTAGAACTGACGACGGGCCTTCGACGCAGCGGCTGCTGGATGTGAACAGGAACACGATACCACCCCACCCAGCCCCTGGGTACTTTTAGGTTATGTAAAAAATAATTATAAAGCGCACATACATCGGATTGGTTTCATGGCACTGCTCTGAGAGGTGCTGGCATTCTAGGGAGTTACTCGTAAGTTTGTTGAAACAACCAGGTTTTAAGGAGCCTCCTAAAGCCTAGGAGGTCGGTGCTGGATCGAATTTCGGAGGGAAGAGCGTTCCAGAGTCTTGGAGCTAGGACAGCAAACCTACCACCACCCAGGTGCTTAAGTTTGAAGGAAGGGATTGACAGAAGGTGCTTGTGGGCCGAGCGCAAGTTGCACGAAGGTACATGCCTCAGCATAAGGCTGTCCAGGAATTTAAGGCTACTTCCATTTAGGGATTTGAAGATGAGACAGCAAACATTGAAGGCACAACGCTGTGTGATGGGAAGCCAGTGCAGCTTCCTCATGAGGGGGGTGACATGATGGTGCCTAGGTTGATGAAAGATCAGTCGCGCTGTACTGGACCTTGACCTTTACCCCCTGGACAGTACCTATTAGAAACGGCAGGAGGGAACATTCGATCACAAGTGTCAAGGGGGGAGCAAATAAAGCAAAGAGACTCGACCACCATCTTCATCATCAACCATTATAAGGCGCATGCCTGGAACCGACAGATGTGGTCTAGCGCTAAAGAAGTCTATTGCGACACCAAGAAGCGTGGTTTCTTTCTGTAAGCAATAGGTAAATATAACCACATGTTTACGCAACACTAATACAGAGAGGAACTTGTGTACACAAATATTGTTTATATGGAATTAAATGAGCAATGCCTTAGAACTTTTCACTGACGCGCCATCAAATGTGAACTAAAATACAGTATCTGAAGCTTGCCACACGACAAAAACTTTTCTATAAAATGTGTACATCTCTGATCTAGAAAAACAAAGGCCACATTACCATGAACTGTCAAGTTTTATCACACATTGAAAGGATATATATTCCAGCCGAGTGTACACCTTAATGCACAAATACTAAACATCTTGAAGAAGACGAACATCCCACACACACAAGGATCGGCATTAAAGCCACATCATTGGCAGGAAGTTACTGCAATTTCACATCATCTTATACCGAGCAATGGATAAGTCAGGTACGCATCCGCTTACAGAATGGTCCACAAAATAAAGAAATAAAAAATAAAAAGACTGGGTGACCCTCACGCCTCCAGCACGATCCATTTCTAAACCCTACACGAATCCGCTCCAAGCTTGCCAGCCTCTATCTGATGCAACACATCCCTAAAACAAGAGGGAAAAAGACACCCAGACGAAGCTGCAACTGTGACTCCTGTCACTTAGGATTCCAAAACAGTTCAGGGGGTGCCCCATTTTTTAAAGCACTTCGAGACCACGCACACGGTGGTGATGTATTGTATTGTATTGTAATTGCATTTATATAGCGCTTACTACCCCTGACGAGGCTCCGAAGCGCTTTTTCGGCGAGTAGCACGCTACTTCGGGACCCATAGAGGATTAGTGTTGAATTAGTATAGTGAAACATGCAAGTACATTTTAAGTGGTGGATAGGTTAGTCAGTTATTTGGATTTGGAAGTGAGGAGGGCAGCGCTGCTGGGGCACTGCCTCTGGCGGTCTGCAGCAGTACAGACAGCCAGGAGCCTGCAGACGTACCTGATCGGCATGGAGAGTACTCGATGAAGGTGGTGAAGTTATTCATGGAGAGGTAGCAGGTACCGACGGGGTCGCGGTGAGCCTCATCCTTCAACGTGCGCCAACTGTACAGTGGGGCGCAGGCCTGTTGAGATGGACAGAAGATCAGTGTTAATCCTAGAAAAAAATGAGTCAATCATAGTAAAAGCAATGACCGCTCTATGGTGTCTTCACGCACAATATTGGTGCCCCCTAGGGAAAATGCGGAGATCTCCCTTAGATGTCTTCCAACAGTGCTACTGGCCCACTATAGGCACAGCACGCCGGCATCACAGCCTCCCCACCCAAAAAAAAAACTATTGTATCGCAGCACACTTATACCAGCGTCTGTGGCTCTCGTTGCTTTTGGCAGTAAGATTCTGGCTTTCTAAACCATCTTGGTTACCTAGGCAACAATGCCAGTTCCTGGTCCCCGTGCATCCCTTAGGTTGTTTGGGTTTGTGTACCCTCCTGCTTCTCTTGCACTGGATTTAGTAAAATACACCTTCTTCAGTCTGCCAAGACTGGCAACTTGGGTAGGTTGCCCTGAATTATCTTTGGCACTGCAAAAACCTACGAGTCCCTACTGGGATGAGAATGCCCCCTACACTGTATATACCATTACATGGTATACAAGCGTGCTCCCCAGACCATAGTGCTGGATTGAATATGTGACCCATTCTGGCGCTCGCATCACATGGTTCAAAGCACGGAAACCGAGGCCTAGACCTGTTCCGGACCTGCACCTGTCCAGTCACAGAGAGTGTTGCATCAACTACGTTTTAGTAACTGGCAGAAGACTACTGCTCCTGTCCTGTATAGAACACAGAGCAGTCATTGCTGCATACCATGTTCGGAGATTGTTAGTGTGACTAGACATCTTTACTTTTTTATGCAAGTCATGTAACTGTGAACGCCCAGGAACTTGCATTGACATCTTGTGTGTATGTTGACTGCATGTCCAGGTCTGTTGTGCATGTAGTATATGTGAATTAGTAGGGGTGTGTGTGAGTACTCCAGATTTTTTGGGGGATGCTCCTCATTGGTCTTGCCACATGATGAAGGATGATGACAACTATCCTCGACGGCGGAAGGCTATTGTCTGCATGCCATGGCTGGGGGTTGGATATCCAGACAGTGACGTGTGGACAAAGCGGTCAGGGATACCTTGGGTAATGCCATGAAGATTTGGATTAGCAAGAGGCTGCTGATCAGCTCTTCCTGAGGACTGCCATTTGGTTGAAGGTAAGAATGAGGGGCGGGATTGCAATGTCTGTTGTGCAAGGTGAAGAAGTTTCCAGGTCAGGCCTGACCTTTTTATACCAAACTACTGCTTCATAGAGGCTGATGGCAGTCCAGTGCGGAAAACTCACACCCCCATTGGGCCCATGTTGTGGGTGCAAGACAATTCCAGAACTGCCTGCTGTGAGAACATCACACTATAGTAGAGGAAGAGCCCCGCCTTCAAAATATTATGGCAATACCTTGATGAGTGGGATGGACAGTGACGAGCACAGAGGGTAGGGCTTATAAAATCATTTGAGATGCACTTTTCTGTAGCACACATGCCACACTAAATTCGAAGGGAGGTGGGGGGAGGGGGGGGAGTTCTATGCAGTGAAGCCGAGGGAGGGACAGAGCTAAAGAATAAACATGCCGAGTCACCTAGATGCCTGCTACCTGAAAGAAAGGTAAATGTGTGCAATTGATTTACCACCCTATGTAAAGGCTGCTTGGGAGCCAGTATTGACTCTAAATGATGGAGTCATTAGAAGCTTTATGGTAGCAAGGATTTACTCTTTTTGAGAGACAAACAGCCATTTTAAAAGCATTTCTTTTATATACCAACTTGTTTCATGGCAGCCTATTTTATATTGTGTGTGATAGATACAATGTTGATATAAAGTCTTACATATTATTCACAGTGCTTTCTGTTAAAGGCTGGGACGTCATAACACTATAAACAAACAAGTCCATATTCCCCACATCGCTCTGTAATCATCACATTAACCAACCGTGATTTCATACTGTAAAAGAGCACATTTTTCACCAATTAGTTTATCAGGCATTCAGTTGTGTTACACAGTATGAAATTACCTGAAAGTGAGAAAAAAAAACGCTCATAAAATATTTTATTCTTTTAAGCGATGCCTTTAACGCAATCACCACAGAGCTCATGATTAGAGTTCCCATCGTTTTTAATGCACTAAAACCGCTGCCAGTACATTTAGAATGTGTGGAAACCCCCCCCCCCCCTACAATAAATTGAGCGTTTCTTTCGATCTTCATTTACTCTTATGTACTGAGGTATTTGGTCCTCACCTCGGAATAATGCCACGGAGACCAAGAAGTGCGTAATCCACAGTTTTAAGACCTCTGCTCTATACTAAGGCTATGTATGGAGAGCAGAAGCCTGAGAAGGAGGCTTGAAAAGAGAACCACCCCCAGACCTATTCTGAAAGTGGAGACCCCGTGGATGCACACCCACCACCTAGAATGTGTATAAAAGTTGGACCTAAACAACTCCAGTTTGTTCCAGTTCCAAGTCATTCACAACCAAGTAAGGAGTGACCAGCAGAGTGCTCAACGCACTGCTGTGAGACCAGGGCTGATATCTCCCCGACAGCCATCCTCCCAGAGGTGAGGGGACATCAGCAGAAGTTTTTGCTTTCAGCCAGAGTAGCTGACCATCCACATACTACGTAGCAGGCTGCTGGCAGAGGGAGGGAAGGAGTCCGCCTGTCCCTGCAGGAAGCGACGCTATCCAGAAGGGGACGCCCAGTATGTCCCTTGGATGGAAGAACACTAAGCGTAAGCAGTAAGCAGAGTGCCTGAGAGCGAATCTTTCAGGAGTTTCCTGACAGGAAACAAGAAAAGCTTAAGTGCACGCGACAGCCAAGTCAGGGCTGGAACGGCCATTCTGACGCTATCAGACCAGCCTGGGCTGCAACAGAAGGGTGATCACACTAGCTCTGCTGGGGGCCACAACCTGCTTCAGAGTCTGCCTATAGTTCAAGTGGCGCTGCATCCACCACATCAGACAAACAGGGCTGCAGCAGCCAGGCTCATACCTGTGCAGAAGCTTCAAGGCCATCGATCGACACTGGAAAGAAATCATGCAGCCATAAGAGAGGAGGCGCCGACCTCACCCGGCCTCCTGGCCTGTGCCGAGGGACTGCTCTCAACTACCATTATTGTGTCTGTTGGTCGATTGTTGCATTCTGAGCTTGTGCTCTCTACGCTACCACCGCCCTGAGAAGCCTGTAACCTCTCGCCCTTACTACTCAGTCAATTGCAGAAAGTTTTACTTGCCCCACTTTGCAGAGCCATAGGAGGACAGACCCCATTAAATCAGAAGTACACTATCTCAACCACCACGGTAAGGGAACATCTGATCTGTGACTCCCTGAATGGGGAGCGAGAGGCCCTCCGCATCAATGTAGCTTAACCTGAATGCAAGCATGGACAGCGATTTCTAGAACAGCTTTTGTGCTGAGGTACAGAGCCCGGCAGATAGCAGTGTTTAAACCATAACTTAGTAATTGTAATTATAAGGTAAGAAGCCTACCCAGGCTTGCAAAATAAGATTTCAATCCATCCAGAAATAGGTCATCAACTTCTTCCTTTAGGAAATGGAAAATTGATTTGGAATTTTGGTACCCCCCCCCCCCCCTAATTACAGCTTTGTGGGAACTAGAATTATTTTGACATAGCTTGCAAAAGGCTAAAGTACTCTAAAATATGGCAAAAGTCAATGTTCTACATGTAGGAAAAGGAAGGGCCCAGAACAGAGTTGGGGTAATCAGACATCTTAAGGCATGGTCAAAGTTGGAAATTATCCAGAGCCCTATCATTCGAGCATCCCACTGATAATCTGACAGTTCTCTCTATTTTACATTAGACTGTCTTATTTTTCTTGCACAATCTCTATCCCCTGGTATACCTACCTTTACCTCTGGCTTTCCCTCTCTTTAACCAGCGTCATTGTAAGTATTTATTGACCACAGAACGAGACATATTTCAACTGTTTTTGTTTGACCAGTTACTCAAATTTTAGCATATAATTCAGTATTATTTGGTATCGTCCCGACACCACTTGACCAGAACAAGCCTTGCCCGCTTACACTTCTTGATCTCTCCTCGACGATTGATACAGTTAAACAGGACATGATTGATCTTCTTGAGAAAAGGATGGGTTTATCTGGTCCAGTTTTAAGCTTGTTTGCCTTGTTCCTTCGAAACGAAACGCCAAGAATCAATTCAACCAGTTCCTTTCTAGCAGTACGTCATTTTCAATTGGAGTTCATGGATCCACACTCTAACCCACGCTTTTCAACCTGCTCATAAAACCATTCACTGAAATTCTGATTCACTCAAACCTACATTATCACATGTATGCTGATACTCAATTGTACATTCAAATGGCCTCACCAGAAGATATCAAAACTCTCAACTGTGCCCTAATGAAAACTCAGCAATGGTTAACACATAATCAGCTTTTGCTAAACAAGCTCAAGATGGAATTTCTCCCAAACCCCTTCACAACCACTCTGCCCCCACTGAAGAATGACTCAAACAACTAATGGCACTCAACTGCACCCCTTATGTTGTTGAATGCACAAGATCATTAGGTATAACTCTAGACAAATACTTAAACTTACTAGACCGCATTGGTGCAAAGACCAGATGTGCCAATCACCAACTCAACACTAAGGAAAATCAAACCATTCCTACCTCCAGATGACTTGCAGTTAGCACTCCAATCCCTAGTCAGCTCCCCTTTAGATTACGGGAGTGCGACCCTGACAGGGTTACCCAAAGCTAGGCTGGCCCCTTTAGGGGCTACACTGAACTCAGCTGCAAGACTCATCAATGGAGCAAGAAAACAAGATCACATCACACCCGATCTAATACACCTCAATTGTTTCTCTCTCGAAGCTAGGATTCAGTTCAAATAAGACTGCTTGACACACAAAGCTCATTACAAAATTCCTGTTTACCTGGCAAAAAAACCTCAAACTCTGTTATGAGTCAGTACCTAAGAAGTTCTAAATCTCTACTGCTGAAACCACAGAAATTCAAGAGAACTTCTCCGGTCTTGCCCTTAAAATATGGAACACTTCCTCTTGAAACCAAACTCAACCCTTCGAACTCCTCATTCAAAAACAAAAGTAAAACGATTGCTCCTGAATAAATGCTTTCAGCATCAGACCTAAAGCTACTCAAATTGACTTATTTTGTGAATAAAGCTCTTGTAGCCTATTCTACTAAGCAATTTTGGTACTTTATATCTACTTTGTTCCTTGTTAACTTTTCTCATTTTGAATGCTTAACTTGTTTTAAAGTACTTACTATTTGCTTGTGTACTTGTTTAACAAGTCTGCTTCTCTGTACAGTGCTCTGATAACCCGACGGCTCGTTTGCACTTTATAAAACTTCCAAAATAAATAAATCACCCAAACTTGAATTAGAAGGAAGTGGGGAATACAATTCAATACGGTTCTGAACAGGGGCTTCCAAAACACACCTTGCCCTGGGCTCCCAAAATCTTTATGGTGGCCCTAGGGGCAATGAAAGTTGCAAATGGCCCTGTGACATGTTTGACACAAAGTCAAATACTTTGCAAATTGCATGAAAGATTTTTTGAACCAATATATACAATATTGTAAGCAAAAGTAAAATCCCAACACAACAACCTTCACTTCGCTAAAAGTCCAGCATTGACTAAATATCTGAAAAATTACTTGGTCCACCTGCACAGCTACAACAAAGTGCTACATGTAGGGAGTCCAGAGGCAATGACGCGAAGGGCTCACTTCATGTCATGCAGGTTGTTTTGATCGCACTTTAGGATGTCTTCAAGTAGTGCTGCCGATAGACCATGAGAGACAGGACAACGTGAAAAAGGGAATGGGAAATTCCCTGGTGGACGGAGTCATCTTCCCCAAAATGCTCATCTCTCGGTGGACGGCGTCATCGTGCATTGCAGCAGGCCTTAGGGCTCTGAGCAGGATTCAGAAAGTCACGTCACCATGGAAAGAGGAGGAAGGAGGTGAAATCAAAGTTGGGATGCCAGGTTGAGGAATCAGGGCTTGACAGAAAATCCAAATAATGACAGTGATAATGGGACAAGCCACAAAGCAGAGGGAAGTCTGGATGGTCTGGTCCCAAATAAGAGAACAAAAGGACAGGGGCCCAGTGGAAGCACAACATTCTCAAGGGGCTAGCACATGCCCAGCTCGCACCTACCAGTATTGAGTGGTTGTGTGCTCGCACTGTTGCTCCAAACCATTGCAGGGACTTGAACTCCACCCGCTCCTCCCAGTCGGAGACATTTCCTTTGAACTCGTGGCTACGTGGACCTGGGGAGAAAATGAGAGCAGGTTAGGCACTCCTCTGGTCATTTCAGCATACATGGATGGCCAATGCATAGCAGAATAAAGTACAAAGGCGTGTGCAAGGTATATATACAGGAAGAACTAAGCATCACCCAGACAGCTGTGACGCTCCAAGAGAAGCCCTACCCAAGAGGCTTAACCAGCCACCAGAGTTCTTTCACTGAAAAGTCCCATGTGTGCCCGTGCCACCTACAATCTCACTTTCAAGGCGTCTCTGAAGCCTTTAGCAGACATGATAGTCTATGGCCATACATCAGCTGACAATATTCCATTCACCATGGCTACAGTCATGGCCACTGGTATTATGCTGCAAATGAAGACCAAATTATGGAGTAGAGTTGACTAAATTATGAGACAAGAAAGCACAAATGATGTGGCTTAATGCGGCACATTCTTGATAGTATTACGAAATTTCTACACAGCACTGTCTGGGACAAGGTTTCAATTCATTATTACCAGTTTCACAACTAAATACAGCAATAGCAACTGAACGGTAACTAATAATGCAACCTTTTTAAAAGCCCTTCCACTGCAAGAAAGCACATGTTGCAGTTGTTTTAGTAACTTTTGATCCACATGAGTTAGAAACATTTGTAACTGTTAAAATCTGTAGATTTGGCTGCAGATGGTGGATTTTGTGGCAAATGCTGAAAATTCATATTTACACCAAAAAGATGCAGCCGCAGAATCACATACTAGTGGCCCTAGATAGAAAAGCAGGCAAGAGAAGGACAGCATATTTTTCTTTTTTAAAGACTTATTTGCAGAGCCAAGGGAAATATTCGGTAGACTAAAGGATTAAATGATTTTACAGGGTTGAATCCATTTTGCGGCAAGAAAAGGCAAACATGCAGTGTAGAAGTAGACTGTCAACATTTTAATGTGTAGAACGCGAAAACGCACTTCATCCAATTTTAGGCAACTTAGCTTCTGTAGTCCATCTTGGATGTAGCATTGCCTACACCACGTGATCGTCTGTTTATTTTCTGCTATAATAAAAAAACTTTCGTTAGTCTGCTGTGGCGCGAAATTAGACTTTCCCAGCCGAGTCAGACAAAGGAAAAGTTCCAAGGAAATGTTCTATGTGAAGAAGCTGTTAAATAGTAGAATTGAGGTTATGTTGATGTGTGTAGGCACTAATCAGTTGAGAGGTTATCTAGGCGCTTGGGCAGGTGCGCAAGTGGGTGGTTCTCAAGGTGCTAACACGAAGATCCAAGTCTTCAGTTTCTTGCGGAACTCAAGATGTGGAGGAAGAAATTCTGATGTGCTGAGGGAGGTCGTTCCATGTCTTGGATGCGATGTAGGAGAATGAAGCACAGTGTAGGTATCTGGTGCTTTGGTAAAAGTGTATACGGATGCTCTGGAATTCTGGCCCTGCGTTGCGTAGGGCTTTATAGGTGTGTGTTAGAAGTTTGAATGGGCTGCGATGTGACTGGGGAGCCAGTGAAGCTCCTGTGGTGCAGTGTGATGCGGGTGTGGCTTAGAAGGTCAAGTATGAGTTTTGCAGCAGTGTTCTGGATGGTCTGGAATCTGTGAGTCGTTTTGAGATACCCACGGAGTGTGTTGCCGCAGTCCAGCCTGCTGGTGAGGAGTGCTTGTGTGACAGTCTGTCTGGTGCTCTGAGGTAAACGTTTTAAGATCTGTCGCAGCATGCATAGGATGTGGAAGCAGGAGGTGCGCAGTGAGATGACCTGAGCATTCTTGTTGAGTTTTTTGTCTAGAATGTGGTACAATGATGAGAGAATTGCAGAACGTAATCTGTGTTCAATGTTTCTCTCACCTTGCATCTCATCGGCTAAAAGCCTTTGACCCAAGGAAGTGAATGTATGACATCTTTTGTTTTAAGTCCTATAATAGCGTGAGGTTTCTGCATGAAAGGAGGAGACCCTTTGCTAATTATGTGAAGGTGAATCCATGCTTGATTTGCTACTGCCAGAACTCTTCTGAACTTTTTGACTTCTCATTTTATACTAAATGTATAACCTTTCATATTACTAACTAATGGCCTAGCTTATGCCTTGAGGTGACTATATTATTTGAGTGAATCTTTAAACTTGACTGTCGTTCTTTGACTAGAATACTTCTTGCACATTGTTCTAGAATTCCATATCAAAGTACTTAGTGAGACAGATCTAGAGGGGAACATCAAAGTATGATAGGGACTACACCACTCACGGTCCAAACTACCAGCACGCTTGGGAGGATAAAACAGAAGCAGGTTTGCGCACTGACCGCAACATAATGCGGAAGATTTTGTGATAGCGTTGCTTCATTATTTTGACATTTTCACACTTCTTAATCTTGTTGGGGCATAGGTATCACCTTTAGTACCAGTTTGACACCCAAATATAGCAACAGGTCAACCCCTGCCAATGGCCTTTCACTGCGTGGCAACATGTGGCCTGCATGACACCTAAATGATAGCAGAAGGACTATGTGCCTCCAACTTTTTGTATGCACTTATATCTTGCCTGCACACATGTACCTGACAAACCTACACGTTTGTTTCCAGATTCCAGCAGTACCTAAACCGACATGCAGGTTTGTGAGCCTCCGTCCCCGCCACTCCACTTGCCCGTGAGACTGACTGCATTATCTGCAGTCTCCATGTCACCAAAGCTGCTAACACAGAAGGTGCCTGAGGCAAGTGGCTCCCTTTCTGTCCATCGGAGCGCCTCCTGAGTACTCTTAAGATAAGAGCGGCTCCTCCATTTGAAAGGAGTGTCGCCCCATAAGCCTCAGAGCTGAAAAATAAAACAGTAATAACGTTTATTCATTACCATTTTATTTCTCTGCAACTCATTCCGAACTAAGTGTCAGGACGGGACAAGGCCAGTGCTGCAGAATGGCAGCAGCAGAGAGGTGTGCGCTTTAAAATGTGCATATCCATTTGGCCGGATATCTTGGTATGGCTAGCCAGACATGCGCATTTTAAAGTTCTCTAACCTAGTTTGAGTGTCTACCAGAGTAACACGTGTCACACGTTTTAAAGCATATTATCTTATGTAAAGAAGTGTTTCAAATGAAAAGCTGCTTCAATAACCTATACTGGATAACTGAACTGAATGTCCTAAACAAAACCACCATCCAAGCATGAGCCTAGACTGTTCGACCTGAAAATCAAAGCCAAAAACAAATAGGAGCTACTTCGCGATTCAGTGAACTTGCAGGAGTATGATACCTGTGTCCCCAGGGAAAATTTGCAATACTCATTACACGTATTAACCAATTGCACTTATGTCACCCAGGCCCTGGAGTACAGGCCTGACATACAGATTCCCAATTTTTAATGAATGTTGTAAAATCGTCAAAATTCCACCTAGCAAAATAAGTATAGAATACCATCAGCTGACCACAAAGACTGCCATTTCTGGCCCGCCTGCCCTTTACTTCTCAACTAATCAAAATAGTACGGTGAGACTACCAAATTTGAACACATGGTCCGGCTTAAACTTTACAATGATTTGTATTCATATAGTGGAGGGCCATACAGAAAATTGTATATTTGTCACGAAAAATCTGGTAGCAGTGACATAGCAACGGTCATAGGAAGATTATTTAAGAGGTGTCTACCGAGGTGCGTTTGGGTTACATGCTAAACAAGTCCTTGTAAATCCTCTTCCTCAACCCCTCAAAATGGTGGTGCCCAATCCTTCCACTCACAATTTAGGATGTTTCAGCGTCCTACCTCTAATTTATCAAGGTCTCTAATTTGATGATTTTTGTTTTTTCAGATGGACCCGCATCCCTGGTAACTTTTGGGTGTGGCCCACTGAACGTATTAGGTAAACGTAAAAAACTCTGTTATTAAGGAAGAGAATACTTGCTTTGGATAGCCTCTTTCTAAGAGCTCCCAATTTTGGCAGGCACGCTCTCACATTTTGAGGTTGCATAAGGCTTTCAATAACAGCACGTTAAATGTTACACCTGCTAAAAAGCACTAGACTTTGAACCCTAAATACAACTCCGTTCAGAAAATTTGCTGGGTGTAGAAAGTGTTTTAGGAGCTGTAGCGGCTTCAGCAGCAATTCCACCACTGGTGGCACACTTGAACATGTCCTTTCAGTTGATGGGACAATAAACTTTGAAAAATTGAGCCCTGCGCCACTACTTTTGCAAATCCAAAACTACTTTGGAAGGGACTTAAGTGGTTTGTTTTGCATTTATTTTATATGTGTTCCATTTTTTTCAGTTCACTGATGTGACTTCTCGCTGGGTCTTTGGTGTTGAAGGCTGTCTAACCACTTCCTGTGATTTTATTAAATATTGTAATTTGTTTTCCCTAGGAATTATTTTTAAAACTTGGTCTCTGAAGACTCTGGAAAGTCAATTCATCTCTACCGACTGCAACTAGTCCAAAGGTTTTGGCACAGCGAATAAAGGGTTCACAGTTCAAAAACATTGGCAACCCCATCACACCAACTAAATAAGCACACTGAATGCATAAGCCCCACTCTAAATGAATATCACAGCTGGCGGGGGACAATGTGCAAGTCTCTGCTTAGCAAGTATGTCAGTTGTGCAACATAGGCACTGCATGGTTTGACCCCAAGCACTGCAGTCTTTTGGTACCACATGAATGGGGAAGATCTGCATGCCTTCAAACTTTGCAAAAAAAACAATACAAGCATAACAATCCAACCTCATGTTGGTGATAGGTACTTATGTTAATAGAAAGTGCTTATCCTGGACAATATAGAGATCTTAACAGTTCTTAGGGTTTTTTTTGCGCTCCTCATGAAAATGTCATGAAGTTTGGTAGATCCTCAATTTACGTTGCTTGGTCCCTACATTTTCAATTTTTTGCACATCTAATAAAAGAGCGAGAGATCAAAAACTTCATATTTGTTAATAACTGTAGCACAATTTAAAGAATCTGTAGCAAGAAATGTGACAGGCTTTTAGCATTTTCAGTTTTTCTTTGGAGCATCAATGTGCATGCAGGGGAATTATGTTTGCACCATTCTACCATTAACTTTATCATTTACTATCAACAATGACACTTTAATGAAATTTTAAGGTGATGGTAACAAAATCTTTGATTTGCTACCTTTGGTGCAGTAGCATGGATTTTGCTAGACACCTATGAAATGCATCTTACTCTGGAGATTTTGAGTTTTGAACAGATCAGAGGGTGGAAAAGAACTTGGTATGCCAATTCTTTCAAGCTCCAGGACAAATCTGAACAAAATGCAGTTGATAACTTGCCATAACATCAGGACAAGAAACATGTAATTAACAGTGCTGGAAACCCAGGTTTCATGCAACTCTGGCAATGCTGGATGCAACGTTAAAGGGAGGGGGAAGTTATACAATACTTCTTAGGCATAATTTAGTGGTTTTCACTTTAGTTTGGTATGTATCGTTTTGTGAAAGTCCATTAAAGGAACGCAAGATTAAACATGGCAAAAAGTGGTCATTTGCTAGTAACCTTGGTAGTATTCAATTAGGAAATTTGACATACAGGAAGTTAAACAGCATGTAACAACCTAGTTTCTTATAGATCTAATAGGCGTCAAAATTAAAGTCAAGACTATCTTTTATTTTCTAATAAAATGCGTGCCAGTGAGTCCATTGTTATTTGGCTGATCTCAAACCATAAAATGCACAAAATTAAACAGTACCATCATAAAATTACCAAAATAATGATTAAAACATGCATAAAAAGGAGTTGGGTCCATTTTATAGCATCACAAAAGTTACTACATTGATCACTCCAAATAGGTTTCTGAAAGTTACTGCACAATCACTAAAGTTTATCACAGCTACAGAGATCTATCTCGCACAGTTTTTGCAAACAAGGAACTCTCCTCTGAGATATAATCTTGGATGAACAAAGACTGTCTCAGGAAGCACTCCGAGGGTTGAGAATATAAAACTATAGAAGAAAGTAAAGTGCATAGTGCTTTGATGAATCATCACAGGGGCAATTTGGCAACTCAAAATTTTTGGGAAAGGCCACTAATAAATTAAGAAAGTTAGAACGAAATCTGCTAAGCAAGGACCTACTATTTGCGTCAACGATTGACAGACAAAATTCACATGTCAGCAATAATTTATTGGTATTATAGTTGGCACTACTACTTAATTTGTCAAAATGTGCCTGGGTGAGGCCATGCTGTCTTTCCCTGAATGCCTCTTTCACCAGGGACATCAAAATTGGCTTTTTATCTCTTGAGTTAAAATACAAGTCTGTGATCCGTGAACCCCCTAACCCCCTAACCCCCCTCCTTGGACATACTTGATCAAGGGTATCGCCCAAGCATAATCCAGAGAAAATCTTCCAGTACATCTTTTGAAAGTGAAACCCCCTTTCTAACCCAAAATCTGACCCCGGGTAACGGAGGATCCAACATAATCCTGTCCTTCATGGGATAAAGACCCCCCTCGACATGTTATGAAAGATGGAGTGTAATGCAATCGGACATTTGAAAGCGCAACTGTCACTCTGGGGAGCATCATTGCGCTAGGTGGATCGCTGAGTTGGAACATAAACTGAGTATCTGAGGGTGAAAAGAGGAGTTAGATAAGTGCGTTGCATAGGGCATCGGAGGCTGAAAAGATCCAGGTTTTTAGGGCCTTCCTGAAGAGAGTTTCAGATTGGATATGACGGAGGTGGTTGGGGAGTTGGTTTCATGCTTTGGAGCCTATCACTGCAAGTGATTTTCCTCCTTTTGAGACGTAACCAAAAGCTGGTGGTTTTAATAGATTGGCATTAGATGATCTAAGGTTCCGCAGAGGAAGATAATGCGCAAATCTGGACCGGAGATAGTGTGGTCCTGAGGAGTGAAATATTCTGAAGGTAATGATCAAAATTTTAAACAATACTCTTTTATGGATAGGCAGCCAGTCTAGTGTTTCTAGAGCCATTGATGCAGATGATCTCCTGGGCCATTTTAGTACTATACGGGCTGCTGCTTTTTGAGTGGCTTGGGGAACAGCAAGAAGTCTTCTTAGGAACTTGTTCTTGACTTTCTCAAGTGAGCCAGAAGGTGAATATTGCATCCACGCCTCTTTGGGACTGAATAGACCTATTGGAAAATAGACTGTTGCAAGTTCAAATATGGGCAAGACATTGTATAAATTGATCAAAACCGCATCATGTGGTCCATTTTGTAGACTTACATTAAAGTTCAGATGCTAGAATTGAACTTTACTTGCAAACTGCATGTGCAGCAAGGGGTTGGCTTCAAAGGAGATTGCTCTGCAACAAGTCCCCTACGTATGGCTGAAAACCAGGAAAGGGGAGAAGACTACAATGTCAGAGACAGACTATTATTCACCCTACAACTCACACCAGTAAAATGGTGACAATTCATCAAGAAAAAAAATCTGAAATTTACTGAGCAACAATGTTGCAGCTAAAACAGAGCAAGCAACTCACTGCAAAACAGTTAGGGTGACATTATAGTCCCACTGCAAGACCTAAAACACCAGAAAAACTGCAATTATGGCACACTACAGGAACTGTAACTGACACCATGCTAGGATTAAGATCTCAAACAACAACACTTACAAAATGTGAAAGCCATAACCGAGGACATCACGAGAATGCTCACCAATTGCATTGAAGAAGTGATTATTTTTCTTCAAATGCACTCTCAAGTTGTTAGAAATTAAGTGACAGCCATCACCTATCTTTAGTCCTACAAGTACTTTGGTTATCCATATATGCACCATCCACCAATTATAAATCTGCCATCTCATACCCAAATACCAAAAATCACATACAACCACCGTCTGGATCAGCTCCAGCAGGTCAGCTGTCTAGTAAATCACTCCACACTGTGATTAAATGGGGAGGGGGGGGGGGTTACAATTTAGTGCCATGCATGGAATCTGTACTGCTATCAGTCCAGAATACTAGCAAATCATTATGGGTCTGAAAAACCCACTCCTGCATTTAAGGTCAGTTTAGATCTATTTTTTTAAGGAAGACAACATCGGTAGGTTCTAAATTTGTGTAGGGTAGATTAGTCAAAGCCAGAAAGGAATGTTCTTCATTCTATAAAAAAACGACTGGCAAAGACCCAAATGACTTCCGTTTTACTTTTCCATGGACCAACCCTAAGTAACTGCAGATTCTGTTACAAATCAGAAATGTTAACTCCAAGGACCTGGTCTCTTCTTTCAATAATACGGTCTAAATAACCATGTAACGTAACACCATAGAGGGGCCTAGAATGCCCGGCATAATCCTGATGAGGTAACAGTGCTACATTCTGCACCCTTCTGCGTTCAGTATTTTCAAACCCTTCAATTTCCAGGTGTTTATACCTTTGCGCATATTGTATGTATTCTTAACGCAGTCCCTATGAGTGGATATGGCTCCAGAGAAGGGACGCATTAGAACTGATTTATAAAAAGCTTGGTACAGGCCTAGCAGCAACCCACAGAATTACACCACCACCTGTGATGAGTGACAATTAAGGAACACTGACTAACAGAAATATGGGTACTACCCACTTTCCTGAATTTGCTGTGGCTGTCTGTTCTGTGTGTCCACCAATACTTAAGGGTGTCCTTGTAAACTAGAGCCACTTAAAAAGGCTGGAATTCCTAAGCCTTCAAGTATTTGGGTTTGTTCGCAAAACTACGTCCATAACGAGTCCAGTTCCAGCGTACTATACCTGCTGCATGGCTTGCAACTGACATGGCACATAGTGTAAGTACAGCAGCCTGTCTAAAATCCCTGCAGCCTGGTTCTGCTGCATCTAAAGGCGATGTAAGTTTCTCAGGAAGTCCAGTAAAGGCGCCTTACTAGGAGGCAGGCATACACGTGTAAAGTGTTGTGGAGGTTCAAGAGCTGCAGTAGTTACTTTGTATTCTCGTAAACTCACAGCAATGCTCGGTTACAAGGAGGTCAGGTTGCAGGTGAAATGTAAAATGCGCCTGATGCTTCTAACAGCGAGTCGTCGGCAGGCCGGTGGGATTGGGTGGCGCAGATCAGGTGTGCCAACCTCTGGTAGAAAGAATGCTGGACCACGTTGCGAAGTGCACGTGCCAGGCACTTCCCGCCAAGAACACTTTATGGGAGTTCAGCTGTTTACGACCGGTTTGTAGCAGGCTGGGAGGGCCGAGGAGCGCCCCCCTCCCTCCTCCATAACCTCCCAGGAGTCTCAAGACACCAGACTCCAGTGGGTCCAGTTTTTTCATTCCTAAACGGACTGAAGCACAGCTGGGGGTGCTGCTGTGCTCCCAGACAGCCCCATTCCCCGGTTTTCTATAACATGACTCCTTACATGAAAGGATTCCACGTTCCATGCAGCACGCACCACCACGCCCGAAAGAAGCCTCATCACCAATAACAAATGCTTTACACCCGGAAGAAGTCTCATTTAACAGCAGCGAGACCTCTAACTTGGCATGTATTCCCCAACACCGTAACCCCCCCCCCCTCCCCGAAACCGATAAGCCCCGAGGGTCTTAGGACACAAAGCTGCTGGTTCCTCCACTCACAAGCCTGCCTCCCACCCCCACACAAACTCTATTCCCAAGTTCAGCGCTCCTCGTTTTCCACGTGAGCCCTGCCCCCGCCCCAGCTGTCTTTGAATCGATGTCAGGGAATTTTAACGGACTTGATCCCACGGCATCCTGGGAAGTCCTAAAAAAAAGCAAAGCCACGCGGTCCATGCAAGGCGAGTGCCAAATGTTTCCAGCTTTCCTAAATGAAAACCAGCTGAGACGTTCCACCTCGCATCCAGAGAAGAAACCCACCCCCTCTCCCACTCTTTCCGCAACGGAGACTGGATGTAAGTGAAAGCATGTTCCTCCTGCGAATCCTGAGACAGGAACAGAACGTGAATGCCGAGGAGGACGATAAAAGCAAGAGTGCATGCGAGGTTAGGGGTAGCCCCCCCCCCCCCCCCCCCAAAAAAAGCATAGGCATTTTGACAAACAGTTGCTAGACGGTTGTGCGACACCGTCAGGCGCAGCCATTTCTGGATGTTCAGCCCACCTTCAGCTACTTTCTAGGTCTTGTTTCGACTTTGCATGTAGTGATTTGACACCTACATGTCAAGAAGCGGATTGTAAACCTGACCTCCTTGTACCTGAGCATTGCTGTGAGGTTACGAGGTTATTTATTTATTTTATTTATTTACTACATGTATATGGCGCAACAGCTACCCTGAGGGTTTCCCGGCGCCTTGGTCCGAGTTTTACCAGGTGTAATGGGATGTAAAGGTAGAATGAGGAATTTAGTGGTTAAATAGCCATGTTGTAATACCTCTCCGGTATTTCATGTAACTTGGGTTACAAATTAACTGCTACTACTCTTCAACCTGCGACTTAAGGTTTCGAAAAAACACTGTTGGCTAAGATGGAGATGGGATACCACCTTGAGTAGGAATTTGGGATTGGTTCTCAGTACTATCCTGTCCTTGTATAGTTGTATGTTCGGATCCTGCACGGTTAACGTCTATAGTTTACCAACCCTGCATAGTGAAGTTATGGCTACAAGGAAAACTGTTTTTCCAAGTGAGAAATTGCAGTCCTGAGCTATGCATTGGTTCGAAGGGTGGCTTCATCAACTACCGAAGGACAAGATTCAGGTTCCATGAACGATGGGCACTGCTTTTGGTGGCACCAGTATTTTTGCCCCTTCCAAGAACCTTTTGACCACTCACTGGTGTTGGGAAGAAACTCTTTCCTATGACCCCTCTTCTGTATGCAACAGTTGCTGCCAAGTGAATCTTTAGCGTGGCATATGACAGCCTTTTGTCCAGTATGTGCCCAAGTTATTTAAGGACTGGCATCTTCTGTTCAGTTGTGTAGGCCCGTTCTGCTTTGTACAATATTGTCTAAACCTATTTCATTTTCACACTGGTTCAGTTAACAGTGGTTCCGGGGCGGACTACCAGGTTTCCACCCTTAACCCTTGCTTCACCACCATCCATGGTAGGAATTTACTAAACAGTGAGTTTACAAGCAGCATCCTACCTTCAAGGGGCAGGATTACATGCATAACCGTCACTGTAAACACAACAATCCTTGATTACAGATTCTACTAATCAGTTGATTCCGGCACTGTCCCTTACTTCACCTGGCAATATCCTAAAACGTCAAGGACATACTTGATGCAACACCGGTAAGCATCAATGTACAACCTAGAGCTAGCCCTTCCCATTAATATAATGTATTTCCAATACCCTCATTAATATCTCCTGTGGTAGTCCCCAGAAACGCTGTCCTCAAGAAAGGGTCGAAACGTCATCGACACTAACAAAAGAGAGCCTTACTGTTTATTTTTCCATTGTATACATCATTTTAATATTACCAATAACCTGTTTCCCTGCCTTTTCAACCAAATTTCACTCCAAATTCACCTAGATAGGTGATGGTCACTTCACTGGGGTTCACAAGTCACCTGTTGATGTGTAGCTAATGCCATTATCCATTTCGTGTTTGTATAAGGAAAAACAGCTGTGGTTAAGACTAACTGCAGAATAAATTCTTACTTCGGCTGAAGTAAGCATAAATTGAATGAAGTTGTGTTGGGCTTCTTTAAGAATTCTTAACTAGTATGTTGACATATACTAAAGTATTATACTGTGATCTATAAAAGGTAGGTCAGAAATTGTATTTTTCTAAAATTGATTAAATCTGAGAAAGTTAAATCAAGCTTGCATATATTATTTTGCCTTCATAAATGAGTTCCCTGTGAACATTGTTTTTTGCTTAAAAAGTTGAGGTTGTGTTGGCGAGCGATGGCTGCGAGAGGGCTCATGAAGACGTTGAAGAGGGTGGGGCTGAGCGAGGAACCTCGCGGTATGGAGTGGAGTGGTGTGGCTCAATGGTTAGAGGCGGCAGACCTGTAAGCGGAGAGCGGCCCGGGACCAGGGTTCAATTCCCGACGCGGCAGGGTCTTGGACCAGGGTCAACGGACTCGATAATTCTCACCTCAGTGCCTACTCTAACCAGGGAACACACTCGGCAACTCTGGGCATTAAGCTTGCCTCATCTCTACAACAGCCCCCCACAGACGCCGGGGATGCCTGTTTTCACCCTGGAGATACCCAGAAAAGGGACCATCTCACAGGGAAAACCAGGACGGGTTCCCCAGCGGTCTACAGCGCCAGGACACTCAGGTAGAGTAACAGTGCGCTTTACAAGTATCCCACATTTACATTTATGCCGCAGATGACTTCGGAGGCCGTGGAGCGGAACGGGGGGAGGTGGACTCTCTGGGTTCTTCCAGTGAGGAACGAGATGATCCATTTCAGGGCCGCTCCTTGGATTCCGGTGTTGCTGAGGCGCTGTATCAGGGTGCGGGGGCATACGGTGTCGAAGGCAGCTGAGAGGTCCAGGAGGATGAGGGCCGCGGTTTCCCCATTGTCGAACAGGGACCTGATGTCGTCGATGGCAGCGATGAGGGCGGTTTCGGTGCTGTGGTTTGCTCGGAAGCCGGATTGTGAGGGGTCGAGGGATCCGTTGGGCTCGAGGAAGGCAGAGAGTTGTCTGTGGACAGTCTTCTCTATGACTTTGGCTGGAAAGGGGAGGAGCGAGATGGGGCGGAAGTTCTTCAGGTCCGTGGGGTCCGCGGTGGGTTTCTTCAGGAGGGCGCTCAGTTCAGCCTGTTTCCAGCTCTCCGGGAAGGTGGCGGATTCGAAGGAGCTGTTGATGACGAGTCGGAGTTGGGGTGCGATGATGGAGGCGGCTTTGTTGTAGACGTGGTGAGGGCAGGGGTAGGTGGGTGAACCGGAGTGGATGGTGTTCATCAGGCCTGTGGTGTCTTTGGTGCTGACAGGGGTCCAGGTGTAGAGGGTGGTGGGTGTTGGTTCGGTGGTAGGGTTCGTGGTCATTGCGGTTGGAGTGCCAAAGCTGTTGTGTATGTCGGTGATCTTGCGGTGGAAAAACGAGGCGAGGGAGTCGCAGAGGTCTTGCGAAGGTGGGATGTCATTGTTGCAGGATCATTCAGAATCTTCAGAATCTTGCCACTGCGCCATCTTGGCGCCGTTTCTATTCTACAGATTCTCTACCCGGAGGACTCTGTTTCTACGCCATGGTGTAGTGCGCCACCTCGGTTTTTCTTACTTAGAGGGTTTTTGGTTGTAACTTGGCGCTGGCATCACAGCCCTCTGGCATGTGGTCCTGGGCAGACACAAGTTGCAAACATAATGGGGGTCTTCCAATGCAAACTTCTGTTAGCACTTAGGGCACAACCTGGTGGTTTCGGAGCCCTACCAGCACTCTCCAGCCATGCACACGTTCGAGGACCTTTGGTCTGCTATGGTTGGCAAACCCTGAGCTCTTCGGTGTGAAACCAGAAAACTTCCACAGTATCAGATGGTGTTTCATTTGTTTCCTCTAGCTCTTCTTTGATTTTCTTTATTTTAAACTCCTAATCCTGTGCATCCAGGAGCTACCTCCACTCTATTTATTCCTATCAGCAAAAACAAAAATCTGAAGACAACTACACAATGGAGCTGCTTGGGCTTATGTCTGAAGTCAAAGAGGGGCATAATATCAAACAGTCAAAAACAACGCCCAGTAAAAAAAAAAAAAAACACAGACAAGTCCGGACCTAAACTCTAGATGGCACAGCATGTGAATCCACAAAGCTTCACACTACAAAAAGGTTTTGTTTATACAACAGTCATAAAAGGAAGGAAAAAAACTATAAACATAAAAAGGCCCTCGCGTGAATGCATAACGATTGCAATATTTGATAAGATATTGTAATAAGTTTTTCCGAATAATGATTTCAGCAAATTTGGTTTTAAGTCACATATCCGTTATGTGTTCTTATCTAAAAATAGCTGGTAGAACCTCATGCAATATATATAGAAAACAAATGAGAAAATGATTCAGTAGAAACATGGCAGTCTATAAAACATCTCATTGACTGAAAAGCCACCATCATCCCCGAGTGTGGGGGGGCAGATAAATTGCACAACTATTTAGTAGGACCAATCAACAAACAAGTAACTTTCCTATAAGGATGGGAGGTAATAGGGTACCTAGTACAATCAAATTCACCATTTGATCACTTTAAAATTGCAGTATTTGTACAATTAAAAGTGATAAAGTACATAACATTGGTGTCGGCGTTTTGATTCCATCGAGGGAGAATAAATTAGAATAATTTTGAAGTTGTATATCAAGATCTATTTCTTCAGAACTACATTCATGAATACTAAAGTGTTCCCGGCATGATGGAGCAGCAACAGCCAATTTGTTTCGACCCCCAGGGGCTTTCTCACGGCTGAAAATATATGTGTATGAATGTGTTGAGCAGTTGCTCTATCTACTGTATTTATATGATTCAAGGTAAGTATACAGGAGGACATTTGTAGTGGGTACACGTGATTGATGGCAGGCAATGTTTGTGGCAAAAATGTAGCACAAGAACACAGGGGCAATGCAAATGACTACAATATGATAGACTGGTGCTTGTGTTTTGTGCACTTTAATGCATGCCATGATGCATTTCACGATAAAATAGTGCCAAATGCCAGGTTTTCATTTTGCATGATAAGGCATTTTTTTCTGAAATCTTGTGTAATTGCACAAATTAGGAAATTGTGCACACCCCTAGACAAATTGACGAAACTGACGAATACTGCAATTGAAAAATGATCAAATGGCGATTTTTTATTATGCTTAGTACCGTGTTCCCCTGCAGGTCTCATTCTTGCTATCCTGGCCTAAGGATGTACCAAATGGGATAAACCTGGCACCCCTTATTCAGATATGCACCTTGAAAAAAGTTGGCATCAGGTAGGGCCCTCAAACTAAAGCTTTCTTCCCATCACATTCTCTATGAAGACAGTGCCCTAATGTGCCTTCCTTCGCTCTCTAGGAATTGCTACTGAGTGTCAAAACAAAGGCCTTAGCATGACAAAGCTTCAGCCCGATCTCCAGCTAGGGTTTATTAGTGTGACAGGCAAAAAAAGAGTCCTCAAAATAGAGCCTACTGTATCTATAGTTAAAGCTATGTAGGGCATTCCCAACTACATGCAATTATTGCCTCTTAAATTCATTTAATCCCCGATTCAATTGGCTATGAACTAATATACTCAAAACGTTTTTAAAGATGGAATAGCGTGATGAAGGAGAGAAGAGGGCCTAAAAGGCCAGTGTGACCAAAGTGAGAAAAATTTAATAAAAAAAAGACTGGACCGCAGAGAACCTTCATGTGGATGCATATAGTGTGGAGTGAGGGAGAACACAGGCCATAGATTAGTGTTCACGGGCGTGACCTGAATTAGCTTCCCAACCCTAGTAAGCAAGTTGCAGTAAGAATGAAGACAAGGCAACCGCCTACCAAGGGTCTCCTTCCATTAATGCATCTCCACTGTGCCCTGCGGCACCTCCTTTGGTACCAGCTCCTAGAACCAGGATAAGCAGAACTGGATTATTTCATTCCCAAAATCAAAGGTGCGGAGCACAACCAATGCACCTCGATCCCGAACTGCAGCATCCGCGGATGTCCGTGCTGTATTCTAGCCTGTATAGAACCCTTGCCCTTCTGCTGCTGGTGAGAACCGAGGCAAAGGAGACAAGAGAGGGGTGAAGTCAGGAACGGGGGAACCCTCTGTGTTTTGTGAGGAAGCCTCTCCTGTCTACGATGAGCTGCAGCTGGTCTCCAGGAAGAACTTCCAGGCTGTGCCTGGGAAAATATAAAATCCTAATTTATGAGTATTCAAGTTGTCCTGAACCATTCCTAAGACATCAGACACAGCTGCACCAGTCTCTGGTAATAACAGTACGTTCACGCAGTCCAGGGTAGCCCAACAACAGTGGCTAGTGGTTTCCTTATAAAAGGCCGGACCACAGGGCCTCACAGGGCCAGTATACAGGCGCTCCAAGGGACCAGGTAACTAGAACTTGGGCCCAGCGTCATAGGTTAGACACAGGGTGTAAAAAGGCTGGACAGCACGAGACATTGCACGGACACTATCGCCAGGCAGTGCAGGCCAGCAGACGCAGGGCCGGCAGCTCAGTTCTCACAAGTACGCCACAGGGTTTATTTGTAATCCAAGCAGCACGGGTCTCAAGTATATTACAGGACCCGTGTTTGGGCCCAACAGCCAGAAGACTACGTCACTACAGGCGCCTTTCACTTCCCAGGAGCACAGGGCACAAGAAACATCACCGGGCATTCACCCTCCCCCACCCCAGGAGTATCCTGTGCTCCTGTCTTGCTCTACTGCCTGCTGCAGACGGCTATAGCCAGGAGGAGTTTACGTCAGAGGAATTCGCTGTGAGTTATTGGAGTATGTGCAGGCCACTTGTTCTTGCTCCGAGGCGGGCGGGGCAGGGGCAGCAGAGGGTAGCAGCGGGGGCGCGTGCAAGACAACCATTCCTTTAGTTCTCTGCATACTGCCAAGGCGCTCATTAATAGATAGCCACGGGGAGGGGGGTCTGAAAGGTTAAGTCATTCCCTCCTTAATGAAGTGTACTCACCCCGGGCCCCAGGAAAAGACCCCACCCTCCTAACCCACAACAACATAGTTCGCAATTACTTAAGACTTAAAGTCGGTGCAACAAAGAATTGTTGTACTGTAACATTTACATAACACTTAGTACGTCTCTGTGGGAGTCTGGGGCGCTGGCCTACTCGGGTAGCAGACTACGCCACGCAGAGTGTGCGATTCGAAGGGCGAGCTCTTTGTTTTGATCCTATGCTTGATTGTAGCGTGAGATGTTTAGTTCAAAGTGTATTGTGCTGAACAGGCAACAGCTGGAGGTAGAGAAGCAGAGATCGGCTGGGGTGGCCTTAGGTACGCTCACCCCCTTACATGAATGTCAATAAGCATTCATAACGTATAGCTAGTTGCTAATACAACGTATGGCAAATAGACATATATATATATATATATATATATATATATATATCACCAAAGATTTCCTGCATGAGGAAATAATAGTTCGCACTCAGCAGGATTCAGTATTGCCCAAAGTTCCTTTAATTATTCAGCAGCATCCAGTATACAAAGGCAATACCGACGCGTTTCGTTATCGTTTCGTTTCCGTCAGAATAAATTATATATATATATATATATATATATATATATATATACACACACATATATATATATATATACACACTTATGCACACACATGTAGACATACTTTTCCTTTAGAACGCCTTTTCAGATATACTTTGGTATGTTTTACTTATTTAAAAAAAAATCTATACTTGCAAGTTTACAAATCATTACACAGATTGACACGGATACGTTCAGATCCTAAACTAACTGTGGCTCATAAAGTGCCTAAAAGTATTGTAGATGGTCGGTCATTGGCTCCGCCCCACGCCTGGCTTGACCGTTCCCACCCCATTCTTACTTGCACGAATTGTTCGCTTTATACACATAGAACCTCTACATGCAAAGATGCATGCACGTGCATACACTTGTGTGCACATTATACAGGGCTTGAGTCCTTCCAGGCCTCAGCTACATAGGAGCTTACATCGCCCATGGGCAGTGGGCATATGACCAAAGGCAGTGACCTACAGGCCCACCAGCCCCTATAAAAGCCCAGGTGCAGGCCGTCCCTACGGGAAGGACTGGCTCACAGGAAGCAGCCAGCGAGGCCCGGGTTTCGCGCGAGGCGTCGGGAAGCGGCCACTTCCGTTTATTGTTCTCATGTGTACTCGTTTCCTGCCCACCCGCCCGCCCGCCCTCAGGAATGCGCGGGGAGCCGAGAAGAGCAGCTTCCAATGTCTGCATTTATCGCACATCATGACACGGCCGTGCCTACAGCGCGCAGTGGGGGCGCGATGAGGCTATGGCTTAATCATGGGGGTCACCCATGAGGCCACACATGTCAATCTGCTGGTGGCCACAGGACATGGCTGCCAGGTGACCCGACGACGTTGCGAGCGAGAGACTCGCTGGCTTTTTAACCAAGAGTTTTGCCGGATTTTGGGGCCAAGATGAAATGAATAAAAACTCGTTCAATGAAGCAAAGTGCTTCTGAGAACCAAGGAGCAGTTGACAGTGTGTCACGGCGACATTAAGCCACTTGGTAGAAGGTGTAGAGAGCCACCCGGCCTCTCGACAACATTGTATCAACCAGTGCTTAATTTGTAAAATATTAAGTGCAGGTGCTCAATTTTTTTTAGGAGGCCACACCCACTTTCCCAGCCCCACCCACGTCTAACACAGGCTCCACCCACTTACTCTTTTGGCTCTACCCACGTCCTCAACTGGCACTTCTGAAAGCCAGATGTAATACCCCGTGATTCCATGATATATATAGTGGGTCATGTGCATCAAATATCCAGGAGCATTAGGCTTGCACAGTCATAATATGCACTATAACGTCTTCAAACCCACCACCTACGCACTGCCCCTAGTGTCCAAGCATAGCTCAAATGTCAACAAACAACCACCATGTATAATCCAATTGCAGCCACATGAGCTCTGACACTACCTTCAATTTACAAGCCAAATCCCCTCACCTGGTAGTGACACTTAAAGCCCTTTTCTTAACTGATCACATAAAGTCTGGCGACAGTTCTGCTGTCAAGCCAGGCCTAAAAACGGGGGGGGGGGCAGAAACATGGCTCCACAGCTAACGAGTCTTTGGGGATATGGTCCTGTATGGTGGTAAAGAGGCCCTCAGAGCCATTGTCACGCAGCTGCTGTTGTCCCTTCCCCTGGATATGTTACAGGCACTGCAGGCCCTGCTTGGCCATGGGCATTTTCAGGTTGTTTTTAGCACCCACCCCTCTGTTGTGCTGTTGTGCATTGAATGGCCTACGTGCTTCCCCTTGCACAAGATGGACTGACCTTGCCTGATCATTTGAGGTCTGTGGCTCATACTGCATGTGGTGCATGTGCACCCCTTGCGCCTCGTCTATCCCCAAAGGTTTCTCCTGCAGGGGGTGCGAATCCGGAGCCTCCTCCAGGCTCCTCATTTCTCCTCCACACCGGACACCTGCACCTTGGAGAGCGGGCAGCCTAGTACTCAGAGGCCCAGCCCTGCACTCGCAGGGTCCCAAAGAAACATAAGATCATATACAAAAGCTGCACAGGCCAGTGACAGGCCAGGCTGGCTGCTGGCCCCTGCAGGCTGCATTCTTCGCTGTCAGACAAACCTGCTATTATAAGCCCATACCCACATAACGGAACACTGTCTAGCTGTGCCACACATGGTGCTTCTAGTATTCGTGATCCGTGTATTTCTGTCTGCTTTTCATTTCCGTCCTAAGGCAGAGAAACTGTTCACAGCCTTGGCTGCATCTCTCTCTATTTACTATGAGTGGTTCTGCCGTCCATGACCTGGAAACATAGCTGCCAAGGTTTCGGATAGCTATGTGTGGCATTTAAATAAATAAAGTGCAATTATGAGTCAAATTTCAACGACTATGAGTGACACTTTCTCGCAAACTAAATCAAGTAATGCTGACGAGGGAAACATATAAATATCAGAAAATATACACGCATTTGAGCAACAAGAAACTCCATGAAGATTTTAAAACTGCTTCAAAGCCCCAAAAACGTCTCTCTGTCCACGTGGGACCCAGCCCAACAGGAAGGATATGCGATAGGCCAACATGAACAAGTTACACACGGAGGCATCTGAGCTGCCTAAGAGTCACCCAGGCTCAGCTGACTAGCACAAGACAGGCTGTCAAACACCATTTTGCAATACCTCACAGGCTGAGGCCGGCGCACTGGTGCAATAATCTCTCATACAATTTAGCAGACAATTTAGGATTGTCAGAAACATGTGCGAGGTGCGTGAACCGAGGAATCACCAGGGGGTGAAGGAGGAAGACCTGGATCAGCAAAAGTAAAACTCGAATAAGTTGAAGCCAAGGAGGAAGACAGGATGCGGCAAGCGCTATTTAATAAAAGCATATTTATAATCAGAGTAAGAGAGAGTTCACATTCCAGGCTTCACTTACTTTGCCCTTGCCGTGGCCTCAAGGACTCCGACTTCTGATGTTGAGAAGCTGCGTGGAGAGACTGGTGCGCCTTATGTGGTGAGCAACTCCAGAACAAGGCCTGTCTCGCACTGTTCACTCAACCACCCTCACCCCGGTGCGGTGGTTCGACTCCCTCCGGTGCTGGAGCAACAATTGTATTAATTTCAATTAACTGCAGTGTGAGCCTGCAATGCCCGTTAATGTAACTCTGGCCGCTGGCAGCAGCAAGGACGTCTGTGCTACAAAACTCGTCTTGACCTCCTGACTCTGAGTCACGGAAGTTATGAATGTAGCAAATATGCCCTGCCGCTGGTGGTGGTGAATCCTAGCATAAATGTTACATTAACACTTAGCAGCCAAGGCTGAAGACTCCGAGACTTCCCCGGGAGCGGAGTGCAGAGCGCACTGCAGTGCCACTCCTAAAATAGAATCAAGCTAAAAGTAAAATGAAATACTGTCGTGGAAAAACTCAGTTTAGCAACACATGCACACCTTTCAGTGAGTTTGAATTCAATACGAAAAAAACGACAATGATGCTTGGCATTGCTGGAACAATAAATTAAAATATGGTAAAAAAAAAGCAAAAAGTCCAAACACGTGGCAGCCTGTCAGTAGCGCCGGTGCTAGCAATTAAGTGCCGGTGCTGAGCACCGGAAAGCACCGGCTCAAATTAAGCACTGGTATCAACACACACACACGCACGCCTTCACCCTCGGGACGGGCACGCCCCGAGGTATATAATAAAAGCGCGGTAGACCGCTCTGGGTCTTTCCGGCGTACCCTCCAACCTGTGTGTGTCCCCCGTTATTTAATTAATTACACCCTGCGCGAGGCCCGGACCTCGCGCACTACACTGGCGACGAGGCCGGTTCCGCCCCCGCGCGTGCCTGGCTGCCCCTGGAGCTGCCCGCTCCTGCCCTGCTGCTCGCTGCCTGCTGCGCCTACCTGGCGTCACCTCCGGCCGCGGAGCTCGTCCGCCGGCCTGTCACCCCTGCTCGACGTCGGCTCCCGCCCACGCGCCTCCTGGGACGGAGCGTGTTCAGCCGGCGGGAGCTGCCTGGTGAGTCAACACCCCCGCGGCCTTGCCTGGCTCCCCCCCCGCGCTACGCGCGCTGCTGCCTGGGGGGGCTCGCCCTCCGTTCTGCGTGTAGTGCAGACGCGCGTCCCTGAACGTGCTGCCCCGGCGGGGGAGGGGCGAAGTGGGGAGACGCTGCACGTCAGCCCCGAGGCCCGACCACGCGGAGCCTCCAACGCCTGCCCGGCCCTCCGCCTTCCCGCACTGCAATCTGCGCGAGGTGTCGGCCTGCTCCGGCCCGGTACACGATAGAGAAAATAAAACAAAACAAGCATTGGTAACTGCACCTGCTGTCTCGCCTGGGGGAATCCTCTGCAGATACCGTCCACACCACTTCCACCAGATAACGCCCTGGAAAATAAACAAGCATTGGCAAGTGCAACTGCTGTCTCGCCTGGGGACATTCATAGCAAGGTGGCCGAACGACGACTGCCCACGCCATTTCCATCGGACGACGCCCGTGAGCGTCCTTCTGCCCACACAGAGTGCTGGTCGCCTGCGCAACCGCTTACCCGCCTCATCTCACACTGCGCAGCCTGCGCAGGGGGGAGTGATTCAAAGGAGAGGTCACCAATATGTCCGACCCCGCCACGGGTGGCACGTCCACAGCGCCAGCCACAACTGCCCACACTGCGCCAGCCACGACTGCTGCAGTACCAGGACCCGCTGGCCCTCCTACACATCGAGACGCGGATTCCCACATGGTCAGTCATGCCCATATCGGGGTGGCCCCCATCCCGCCATTTAGCGAGACTGCAGACCCTGCAACTGCGGCGCCGCGATGGAGGGCATGGTTGGGGCGTCTAAACCTATACTTTAGGGGAACCAGAGAAACCGATGACACCGTAAAGAGATCTCTCTTGATCCTCTATGGAGGCCCAGAAATATACGACCTCTTCGAGTCTCTCCCGAACACCGGTGAGGATGATGACTATGACGCGGCGGTGGCCGCGCTGAATACCCACTTTGACCCACAGGTGAACACAGACTATGAGAAATTCAAATTCAAGCGGGCGTGGCAGACTGAGGCTGAATCCGTGGACATGTATTATGCGAGGCTGCGCCGGCTGGCCAGCAGCTGCCCATTCGCCGACCCGCGTGAGGAAATCAGAGACCAAATCATCGTGGGTTGCAAATCGAAACTACTCCGAAAGCTCATCCTCAGGCAACCGGGAATCACCTTGGACGCCATTCTTGTCCTCGCTCGCTCCCACGAACTGTCGGACTCCAGAGCAGACGAAATGGAGCTGGCGCTACGGTCCCCCATAGCTCCGCAGGCCGTGCCCAAAATGGCGCCCATCAAGGAGGAAACCGTTGACGCAATACAAAGAAGACCGACGAGCGGAAGAACACGACAGTGGCAACCCCGGGACGCCCAGTGTGCCTACTGTGGGGGAGACCATGCAGCGACCGCCGTGTGCAACGCAAAAGGAAAGACGTGCTCGAAGTGCGGCAGGCTCAATCACTTTGCCGCTGTGTGCCAAGGAGGAAGATACAGGCCCAATGCACAGAGGTCGCGAGGCGGATATGGGTCTCGGTCGGCGACATCCAGAGTGAGACAACTATCACTAGAGCAAGAACACCCGCCTCCAGACACGCAGGCCCAAGGCCGGAAGCCGTATTATGAAGACGAGGAGGACGATGAGGTGTATGTAGTATCCTATGTCAGCAGGATTGCCACCCGGAAGAGGCCACCGCCCATGTGCACGATATCTGTGGAAGGCTCCGAAATCAGAGCACTTATTGACACTGGAGCCTCCGTGAACGTCATGGACTCTGACCAGTATGACCAAATGTCGCCTAAACCCCCTCTCAACCCGTCGAACGCCCGGATATACACCTATGGGGGCACAGAACCCATGCCGCTACGCGGCGTCATCAGCACCACCATTCGCAATGGGGAATACACGACAGAAGCCCGGTTCCACATAACCGAAGGGAAGAAAGGTACATTGCTCAGCTGCAACACAGCAGAAGACCTGGGGTTGGTTTTCTTCGCCAACCAAGTCCACCAATCACACGCCGATAGCATGCTTGAAGAATTCCCTGCGCTCTTCAGCGGCCTCGGAAAGCTCAAGGGCAAGAAAGTCAAACTGCACATAGACACCTCCATCCGTCCCGTCGCCCTGCGACACAGAAGAGTGCCATTTAACCTCCGCCCTCAGGTGGAAGAAGAGCTGAAGAAGCTCGAAGATCTCGACGTCATCGAGAAGGTGTCGGGACCGACTCCATGGGTGTCTCCACTGGTGGTAGCCCCCAAACCCAAGCAGCCTGGCGCCATCAGACTGTGTGTCGACATGAGATTGCCAAACACAGCCGTGAAAAGAGAGCGCCACATTACGCCCACCATGGACGACATCGTCGCTGACCTCAATGGGGCGAAGTGGTTCTCTAAACTTGACCTCAATGCGGGGTACCACCAGTTAGAACTTGAACAGAGCAGCCGGTATATCACGACTTTCTCCACCCACGTCGGACTTCGGAGATACAAAAGACTAAGCTTCGGAGTGTCGTCAGCGGCCGAGGTGTTTCAGAACGCGATTAAGGAAGTCCTGTCCGGGCTGAGTGGGGTCATCAACTTGAGCGACGACATCCTCATCCACTCAAACACGCTGGAGGAACACCATGCACACCTTAGGGCCACCCTACAAAGACTACAGGAGCACGGACTAACCCTCCACAGAGAGAAGTGCTCATTCTACCAGGAAGCAGTAGACTTCTTCGGCTACGGATTCACGCGCGAAGGGCTCAGGGTTGACCCGAAGAAGGCGGAAGCCATCCAGAATGCCAGCACGCCCAGGAACTCTACCGAAGTGAGGAGCTTCCTCGGAATGGCCACGTACTGTGGCCGATTCATACCCAACCTGGCCGACCTGGCCGAGCCCCTCCGCGCACTCACAAGACAGGATCAGGAATGGGAATGGACGTGCGCAGCGAACCAAGCCTTCCAAGAAATCAAGGCGAGCCTTCTGGATAAAGCCACGATGTCCTACTTCCAACCGCGCAGGAAGACCGAATTGGTCGTGGACGCCAGCCCGGTAGGTCTCGGCGCAGTTCTACTGCAGGAGTATGGCCCGAATTAATGGAAGCCCGTTGCGTATGCGAGCAAGGCCCTCACGGACACCGAAACGCGGTATGCTCAAATTGAGCGGGAGGCGCTAGCCATCAAGTGGGCCTGCCACCACTTTCACTTATATCTCTGTGGCCAACCCATCACCATCGTGACCGACCACAAGCCACTCCTACCCCTGTTCACCGGATCCTCCAGGCTTGCCCCCCCCCGCGGATTGAACGATGGGCCGTCCAGCTACAAGGCTACAATTTCACCCTGATCTTCCGGCCGGGCGCCCATAATCCAGCAGACTATCTGTCCAGGCACCCCGACGTAACCAGAAAAGCAACCCCACTGGCGGATGGTCAAGTGGTGGAGGAATTCGTCCACATGGTGTCCATGGCCGCTTGCCCAGAGACCCTCACCCTGCCGGAGATCGGAGAAGCCACCGCTGAAGATGAGACTCTGACCCGCGTCAAGAAAGCCCTGGAGAACGGAAGCTGGACTCGTTTTCTGGATGGAGCGCAAGGACTTCAACCGGAAGTAAGCCATGCCCGACAACAGCTATGGCAGATCCGCCATGAGTTAAGCGTCGGAGATGAAGGCATTATACTGAGAGGACACCTCATTGTGGTACCTGCAAGCCTCCAACAACAGATGCTCGCGATCGCCCACACGGGCCACCAAGGAACAGCCAAGACAAAAGCCCGTTTACGCAACAAGGTATGGTTCCCGGCCATGGATCGCATGGTGGATGAGATGGTGCGCTCCTGTCATGCCTGCACCATCACGGGGTCAGATCCAGCTCCGGCCCCGGTCATCACCGAAGAAGCGGCGACAACACCCTGGACTCAGCTGAGCATAGACTTCGGGAGTTTCCCAGACGGCCGGCACACGCTGGTAGTTGTGGACTCTTTCTCGAAATTCCCCGTCGTGGAATTGCTCTCTTCCACAGCATTCGGACAAGTCAAGAAAGCGTTGGATCATATCTTTGCCACAATGGGACTCCCAGAGGAGGTGAAATCGGACAACGGACCCCCTTTTCAAGGGCGAGAGTTCCAGGCATATCTGGATGGACTAAGGATAAAACACCGCAAAATCACACCGTTGTGGCCGCAAGCGAATGGCGAAGTAGAGAGGCTCATGCGGACTCTCAACAGGGCGCTCCGCATCGCCGTCAACGATGGAAAAGATCCGGAAGCAGCACTGGACCAATTCCTGAGTGCATACCGACAGACTCCGCATAGCACCACGCATTGCGCACCTGCACATGTCCTGTTCAAAAGGGCACCGAGGGGCAACATCCCTACGTCCTCTACGTGGACCTCGGAAGAGAGAGACGGAGCCGCCATCCAGGCGAGGAGAACTGTCACAAACCAGAAAGCAAGTGAAAGGAGACATGCAAAACACCCCGGGTTGCAGGAGGGAGACACCGTAGTGGTGCACGATCGGCACCCTGGGTGGAAATTCAGAACCCCGTTTGAACCGGAAAGATGGATCGTTGAAAAGATTCGGGGAACCATGGTGACTGCCCGTCTCACGCAATGTGTCCTGCTTCAAGAGAATAGGGATGTCGGATGTTGTTCCCAGGGACGCTGATGAAACCATCGATGCCGGCTCAGGCGGTCAGGACGATGTAAGAACGAGGGACCAAAACTCAGTGCCCCTCCCGAGCCATGACCAGCCAAGAGAAGACAGGCGTCAACTCGTCGGGCCCCAAAGTGAAACACCTGGGCACACCTCCTCCGCCCGAGACGACGAGACAACCCCGGCTGGGGCTGTTGGGTCTCCTGTCCGGCACAACCACAGATATCACCTGCGGCCCAATCCTGGGCCCAGCCAAAGACTCCGAGACTTTGTGTGCACTTCCCCTTAGCCATGTGCATGGGCAATTTAAAACATGAACTAAATTGAAGGAGGGATGTAGAGAGCCACCCGGCCTCTCGACAACATTGTATCAACACACACACATGCACGCCTTCACCCTCGGGACGGGCACGCCCCGAGGTATATAATAAAAGCGCGGTAGACCGCTCGGGGTCTTTCCGGTGTACCCTCCAACCTGTGTGTGTCCCCCGTTATTTAATTAATAACACCCTGCGTGAGGCCCGGACCTCGCGCACTACAGAAGGGACAGTTTCAAATCTAGAGGGCTTTTGACAAAAAAACGCATGTTTTAAAGGAGTACATTTTGAGTAGCAGGAGTGAAACGACATCAAAGTCCGTAGGGTCATAGAGACTGTGCACGAGGCAAACCGTGCTGAAGACATTTTTGTTGAGTCTGCTTACTTGAAAGGGGCACCTACCAGCTTCAAATGTGATCCTGGGCGTTCGCCCACTGGTTTTGGATTTTAGGTAAGGTCTGAAAAATGTACACAGAACTCTAGCCACCTGAGCAAGTTGGGTAATGCATACTCATGCCCCCCTGCTGAATGTGACAAAGGGCCCCCTTAGTCACCCGTCTCTCACAGATCTTCATTGGCCTTGGGGTGAATGGGGCCCCTTGAAGGGTGGATGGGCCCAGAAAGGTTTGAGGCCTACCTGTGTGGCAGGGGTTACAGGGGCTTGTGTTATGCCCCTGACCGTAACTCTCCAGAGTAGGCAGGAATTCCTGGCCAATTCATTTGGAGAGCTGTGAACGTGGATGCTCGGGACAGCGTAACAGAAACAAGCATTGGCATAGCCAACCAGTTGTGCCTCTGACTTTGCCAATACATTTCAGCAATGTTGCACACTAGTGTGTCTGCTATTCAGTGGGGCTAAAAGTCATTGGTGTAAAGGGGCGTACAATGAAGTGGTGTAAAGAGGAGTAGAGTGTACTGTTATGGAGTGGTGTGGCGTAGAGTGATGTAGAATAAAAATTTATACTTGTATAGCGCACTACTCACCCGCAAGGGTCTCAAGGCGCTTGTACGAATACCGCTGTGGAACCCATCCTGGCTTTCCCTGTGAGGTGTCCACTCCTGGGCCCCCCCAAGGTGGAGGCCAGGCATCCTTAGCATTGTGGGGGCCGTTGTGGAGATTAAGCAAGCTATTGCCCAGAGTTGCAGAGTGGGATTCCATGATTGGAATAGGCACCGAGGCGAGAATTATCAGGTCGGCGTGGAATTGAACCCTGCTCCCGGGCTAGACCTCTGCATCAGGGTCTGCCGCTCTAACCATTGAGCCACACTTCTCCATAGAGTTGAGTGTTATGAAGTGGTGTGCAGTGTTGGAGGTTTGAATGTAGGGAGTATATAGCCCATATAGCCCCAGCGCTCCCAATGGTAGTGTATGCAGAGCAGCTCTCCAGCCTCAGCTAAAAAACAGCTTCAGGAAGTGGTTACCTCCGCATCAATCCAAGATTGGATTACTGGTGATCGAGCAATGCGTGGCAGCATTCGAGTGGCACTAAAATGTCGAGGAGAGGCCTTGGGTCCCATAGCCCCCTACAGCTTTTTGTTGCATGCTGTTCTAGATTATCATGACAACACAAGAATGATCAGTGAAGAGCAGCACTAGGTTTATGATAAAAAAGCATTCAAATAGTGCACCGGTCAGAAGCAAAAGAAAGTGCTAAATCTGCAATTAAAAGGTAGTCATGACAGCTGAGTAAATACACTCTGGCTCATATATCGTGTCTTTAGTGTCCTAAAAACCATTTGATACCCCAGCACCAAAACCTTACAGAAACAAATATGGAATAATGTGACCCTCCTCAAAATGCCTTCGGCTTCGTGGTCAGTTCATCCAATGGGAAAGCAAACTGGGAAAAAAAGCCTATAGCTGAAAGGCTGACCCAAAGCATTTGCTTTTTGTTCTTTCGATTGCCCTTCTTTAAATAAGTGATATCATGAGGAAATATGGACCGCCATAGACGTCACACCTCTAATTAAAGGAAAGGAACACTACTTCCGATCCATCACTGGTTCTGAACGCAGAATATTAATCTCTATTTTAACACCAAGTTGACTGAATACTACTGCGCAAGTCTAAAAAAAAAAAAATCTAAAAAGAATTCTTGATTGAATAACACCTTTCTCCCTACCCCCGCTGTTTAAAATTGACGCGTCGTGCAGTACTGTAATAAAGAATGAACAAATGTGTTCCATTTCTGTCTCCCTTTGCTTACAGTGGTCATTTAAATGTTTTCAGAGCTATTCGTTTCAGTATACCATCTGTACATTTTCAATAGATACATTGTGACAATCTTGTTGAACTTGACGCAAACCTACATATGCTGTAAATATGCAATGCATGAACATGTCTATTTCTACATATGACCATTTGATGTGTCTTCTATAAAAAAAAAAATTGAGCAACTTATCCAGATCCTTTTATCAAACGCGAGCAAGAAACTTTTCTAGCCCATTGATTAATCATAACTGCCCGCATGTACCTCCAGGCAAACAATGTAATTTAAAGGAACAGCGCTCCGACGTACTCTTAGCTGTGCCACTGGAAGGCAATGTCTCGAGACAGCCGGTCTAGAATCCTTTGAGGATCAAGAGGACAAGCTGCACTTTTCGCAGATTCCATTCAAATTTTTGTCAACTACAAACTGTGAATCCCTTGGGGATCCTTTAAGATATTAAACATTTGTGGATACCTTTGATCCATGCTCTGGGCTCCATCCTGACCTGGAGGAGCTCGGGTTTTCCTAATGACCAATCAAAGGCCATCCTACATCTAGGCTGTTCGCGTTTGTTTTGTCCTGAGTAAGACCAGCCATGATGTCCAACCAACAGCACATACCCACAGAGTCGAAACGTCAACGAGAACACTGTTGATCCATTTTTTCAGTAAACCAGCCTAGAGAAAGTGGCAGTAATAATGTAGGCTATTTGTTGAACTACTTTCAAATGAGAGAATGGACATTTCTTCATAGAAATTTCCTCTGTCTTTGGTTTAGGAAATTTTGTTATGTCGAATTTTTATCTCCACATTGTGTCACTTTATCACTAAGTCACTTTTTGTTTATACATTGTGTGTGTAACAGCCTTCTATTAAACAAGAAAATAGTTGTATAACTTGGGGTATGACTAAGCATATATCTCGTAATTACAGTTGTTGGCGAGTGTTTAAAGGATTTTGAACGTGCCTGATGTTTGGTGACCCGAGCCCATACTTGCAAACATTTTGTACTGATCATTCATTGGTCCCTATACATAGGTGTATTATTTCAACACAATTTTTTCATGCAAGGCAATTGAATCTCCAGACAGAACTCCCTGTAGCTCTTCAACATTATACACCCAGGTTCTGAGGGACACAGAGTAACCTCATTAATATTGATGAGACCTTAGCCTTATCCGCAATTAAGAAAAACTCAAAATTATGTCAAGCTGTTATCCGGGTCTTTAGTGTTGGCAACACAGGTTTCAAGGAACAAGCGCACACTGCTCATGTATGGAAGCGGGACATTCTACGACCCTATCAAGGGCCTTGAGCTACCAAACAGCACATGCCACTCAGACACACAGCGGTGGTTCCAACAGATAAGCATGGATTTGGAAAATGTAACATTACACCACACTTACACCAGTGGGTCCTATGCAGTGTCGGATTGGTAACGCGGGCATTCGGGCAATGCCCGAGGGGCCGGTGTCCAGTTCCAGCTGTGGGCTGCTTTTTTGAGCAGTCGGGGGGGGGGGGGCGATTTGGCAGTTTCTGCATTGTTCGGATGCCACCAGTGGTGCCCGAGTGGCCTTTCTGGAGGCAGATGGCCCTCCATTACCTCCCTTTTATCAAAGGGCAGAGGTGTCACTCCCTTTCTCTCATTGGGGCCGGCCCATTAACATATGCTTATTGAGCGGGGGCAGGCGGCCGGAGCAAAAGTGGCCTCACTTGTATTCAGGTGTTTTTCACCAGTGCAAGTTAATCCGTGCATTTTTTTACCCCCTTTTTTTTTTATAAAACTTCGCTGAAGCAGTGTTTTGCAAAGGCAATATGCGAATGTGGGCCACTTTTTTTATCGTGCCCGGGCCGATTTTTAATCCTAATCCAACCCTGGTCCTACGTCATGCAGACATCACAAATACAATACAATAGATAAATGGAAGCACTCATCCAAAAGGCAGAAGTGTCAAATGAGAAAACGGCGATGCAGTTTACCACTGCCTCCTTCACACTCTTCTTGAAACTTAACTGCGCTACATTGCATGCTACTGGTGCTACATTATCACATATAAACACATAGCGATCAATGGCAGTTGGATGACATCAGCCCCACTCTGTTGAAGACATCCTGCAGTTTGTTGTTGGCTGGGCTCGGCTCCTCCATGCTGGCGGCAGGAATGAATAGGGCCGACAGCTGCGCTGCTTTGTTACAGTACTCTTCATCCACCCAACTCATCCTCCGTACTGACAACTCCTCCCACGCACATGATCTGGCAAAAACATACTCAGATTTACAGTGAATTGGATGACAGCCAATTCACTGAAAATCAATCCGTATAAAACAGAAGTCCTTGTGATTCCAAACAGAAGCAGCCACTGGAGTGACCTTTTCTGGCCCCAGGAGCTAGGTATCACCCCCACACCAGTGCCGGTTGCAAAAAGTCTGGGCATAAAAGTGGATTCCTAGCTTTCCATGGCCAACCAGGTCACTTCAGTGGTCAGCACATGTACAGGTCTCATGAGGCAGCTGCGGAAACTAGTCAACCTCCTCACTACAGACAATTGTGTCAGCCACGATTGTCTCAAGGTTGTATTATGGCAATGCCTTATATATCGGCCTCCCCTAGAAACGTATTAAACTACAACTGGTACTGAATGATGTAGCTAGGATGATTTTCAGGTTCCCAAGAAGGTCTCACACCACCCCGTTGCTGGCCAAGCTGCATTGGCTCCCCATCAGGCCGAGAGCAAAATTCAAAGGCCTATGCACTGCCCATAAAGCAATCTATGGGCAAGCCCCAGCCTCCATCAAAGAACACCTTAAGAACTATGGGCCAGATGTAGGTGTCCAAATACCGGTTTGGAAACGGCCGAAAATACCGATTTTCGGCCGTTTCCGAGCGGTATTTGGACATTGGTATGTAGGGGCATGTAAAATTACAGAATCGGTAATTTTACCGAATCTGTAATTTTACCGATTCGGTAAAATACCGAATTGGTAAAATTATCGATTCTGTAATTTCAGATGTAGGTAGCACTGTTTTCACTGCTACAAGGGTTTACGAATTCTTAATTTACCACCAACTAGTAGTTGGTGGTAAATTAAGAAAGCCATTTAAAAAGCATTTTTTTTGCTTTTCAAACAGTGCCATGTGGCACACATACATGCCCTAAGGGCATGTATGTGTGTCACATTGCACACAAGGCAAAAACTTGGGTGCTACAGGGTGTCAAAGTGACACCCTGTCCCCCTTGGCAATTCGGTATTTTTACCGATTCTGTAATTACAGAATCGGTATTTGCCAGTGATTCCTATGGGCTTCAAGGCCCATAGGAATCAATGGCAAATACCGATTCTGTAATTACAGAATCGGTAAATACCGAATCATACTGTTTCGGTATTTTTTACCAAATGAATACCTACATCAGATTTACCGATTCATGAATACCGAATCGGTAAAATTCGGTATTTATGAAGCGGTAAATCTGATTTACCTACATCTAGCCCTATGTTCCTGGCCGTATACTGGGGTCTGCTGAGGCCCGCAACCTAGCCTTTCCACGCTGCAATTCTGCATCCAAAGGGGGCAGAGCTTTTTCCGTCCTGGTTCCACAGTTATGGAACCAACTGCCTTAACATCTTCGCAGGAATCCGCACTGCTCCCTTTCGGAAAGCAGCTTAAAGCGATCTTGTTTAGAGAAGCCATAGACACCCTTTAGCACCCTGTCCCTGCACTGTTATGGTTCTACTAGCAGCTCTGATTTCTCTCTACGAAGCGCCAAGAGACCTGCCGGTGAATATGCACTATACAAATACCAGTTAACAATAACAAGTTTTAGAATGTGGCAAGAGAATAAGAGATAGGGAGAAGGAAATGTTGAGAAATAGTATTGGGGCACACAGAGGAAGAGGCAAGTTAAAAAGGTAAGTAAGATTCAAATAAGTAAGGTGGGCAATGCAAGGTAAGTAAGGCATAGAAGGGTAGAGGTAGTCATGTAGAGAAGTATGGTAAAGAAGAATAGAGACAATGTAGAGAAAGTGGTGAGGCAAAGGCCAAATGAGAAGAGGTACAGAAAAACGGGGCAGGTTAAGGGAGTAGTGCGGTATGGAGAAAAATAAGGGAGGTAAAAAAAAAAAAGGGAGAGGCTGACTGGTGCAAAAGAGGGAAAGAGTAAGATCGAGAAAGAGTTGTGTGGTAAAGAGATGTTTGAAGCTGCATATGTAGAGGTAGAGGAGATAGAAAGGGCGAGTTGACAGAAGGAGATGCAGAAAGAATACAGAGAAGTAATGATAAGAGAAAATAATGAAGAGAAAATGATAAGTGCGTGAGGAGAAAGAACAGAGGTAGAAAGAGTGAAGGTACAGATGTGCGACAGTGAATAAACGGAAATAAATTGAGAGGTTAGATAGTGAGAGAAAGATGTGTAGTAAGGAGAAAAATGAGTTATAGAGGAGAGGTACTGTGCGGTGAAGTAGCAAGGGACTAACAAGATAGAGAGGTTAAGTATAGTGGAAGATGAAGTAGCTGGAGGAGGGATACAAAGGTCAGATGCAAACAGCTGTGAGGTGCAGATAGAGGGATTAAAGATGGGGGTAGAGTGAGGGGAAAAAACGTACACGTTGTGACCACGGCCTCGAGTAAATAAAGGTGTATAGAGAAAGATGAATTAGCCGTGGGCAAGCTAGAGAGACCCGAGCTACAGAGAGGGGGCTATGAATCGAAAGATGGGAGACAAGCAGTACTAAAACAGTAAACCATTTACTCTAAGAACTCAGATTGGGGAGTGAAAGCATGGCAGTGGTAGGGGGGAGATGAGTCACGAAGCGTGGAGTCTGGCAGGAAAACTACAGATTTACTTTTTGAAAACGCTGCAGCAAACTAATTGTCAATTAGTAAAACTGTGACAGTAAATCGGTTGTGGTTTACTGAATTGGTCAAAAAGAGGCTGCATGTTAAGACATCTTAAGGGGTCAAGGCAGCGGCTGCATAGATTTTGGTGGTCCCAGCAAATGTGGGAGGATAATATTAATAAGAAAGGTCAGGTGATTAATGCGCGTGGTGGGGAACTGAATTTTGCTTGGTGATAAGTTTTTTTTCCTTTACTCAGAAAGTTGCATGGAGAGCTAATGTGCCTGCTGCAAAGCTCATCACGTAACATGCAGATCACAGATTTGTATTTTTTCTAGATGGGTAACAGTCACTGCTTTTGACACAGAGGCCCTTTGGTCACTGGCAGTTCATAAGGTTGAATATTTATAAGACAGTGAGATATGATGCCAATATTGAACTGAGTGCAAAGTTAACTGAATGGCTTTACAAGGTTGCATTTTTCCTCAATCTGTCTATATTTTGAGGTTGCTAAAAAGGGTTTCTTTGGAGACTAACAGACTACCCCAACCACAGCCTTAGGATTTAATTCCGGACCATGCACTCTTTAATGCACAGTGCCTACGGAACAGTCACCAAGCGCCCAAGAGTGCAAAGGTTACATTTAGATACGTGAATCCTTCGTGCCTGGCAGTGAGATTAAACGCGAATCCCTCGTTAAGCATACTGTTACTATGCAGCGGCACGTCAGATTGTCCAGTCTTATTACCAGGAGGCACCTTTAATGTGAGGGCCCTGGGACATTGTTCCCTTCACTTTTAAAACGTGTCTGCTCACAAAACCAGCGCTTTCAACACAACTCTCTTTTGTGTGCAAGACAGACACATCTTGCAAGGCAGGCACAGCGAATTTCGGAACTGGCTGACATTAGAAATGCCTCAGTTCAGTGTGCAGCTACTAGAAGTCGCAACTGAGATTGTGCTTTAATCTTGCTCGTCATACTCACCAGCTTTCTGTGGCAAATATAAATGAAAAAATTGCACAGAAGAGCGTCACATAAAAGCGGACTAAACAACGTTTTTAGTATGGTCTCCAGTCTTACCCCCGTATTCTCCGCAGTGAAGACGTTTAGAATGTCACTGCAACTACGATAATTGGCCGCATTTAATCAAAAACTGTTGTTGGAGACAAGGAATGTTTTCCACTTCTACCCCTGTATTCTCTTTCAAGTGAATGGAGTATTAAGCCACTAACCTGGGTGTCGCTCAGGGGAATCCGGTGCAGAAGGCAGATCCAGGTCAAGCCAAGCGTCTGCAATGAATGAAGGCCCTCTCAGGAGCTAACCCACTGTCATTGCTTTTGTGACCCCCATCTCTCCTTCAGCAACAGCACACGAGATCACTGGCCAGCACAGAGAGTGACAGCGCAGACTGGCACTCGGTGAAACTCTCCATGCTCTCTGGTGCATGAGACCTGGTCAAAAGTTGACAGCGCGCAGACTCCATAGCAATGTAAAGAATTCTTGGAGAAGGAAGAGGGAGAGATTAAAAGAGAATACATTGCCTGAGCTGGAAGGTGTCTGGAAGCAGAAAGCAGTGAAAGTTTGCTAAATCTGTAGTAAAGAAAATCGTGCATAACGGAAAGGTGGTGGAGGGGTGGCAGCTGCTACTACACTCCACGCGTGGGGAGGACTATTCACCAACACACTCAAAGCACAAGACGAGAGTGAGTATGTGTGTGTTAGATATTTACCCTGAACACTGCGTGGATAAAAAATGGTGGCCTACCTTTAGGGGCACAAGATTTCCATATATAAAAAAAAGTAGTCCTGAAACATACATAAAAATGGCCGCTGCGCATGTCTAGGAGGTCTGCGCAGGTCGCTAGGAGAGGGCTAATCACCGGAAGAGGCATGACGTGTGCATGCCCTTGACAAATGAGGAGCATGCAAAATGGTGTGATGATGGTGCCAACAAATGGGAAGTTGTGGGCGGGCTGAAGCTCACACATAGTAGATACAGCATATCTCGGTATGAGATAGCGCATGCGTGCCATCTAGATCCCAGACCAAACAAGGAGGAAAATAGATTAAGAATTCACCACTAGCAAGCAAGCAAGCATTTTTTTTAAACAATCGACAGGACAAATAAAGGGTAGTGGGCAGGTCGTAAGCCCACAGACTGAATACAGTATGTATCGGAGACCGCGCATGCGCTGCCTAGGCTCAACCTAAAAAGAGCAGCTACCAACTATGAAGTGAAGAGGGGCAAGCCACGGATACAATCTGAAACTAATTCATTCAGAAAAAAACTTGTTACATTTGCAATGAAATGATGTACCATTTCAGTGCAGCGACAGATAAAGTATCATGAAATGTAGCCCTAGTTTCAAAAGTGTTAGTGAAAGAAGCAGTAAATGGAGATTCAAAGTTTTGGGAACTCTGGTAACTCCCAGTCAGCGGTAGGAGCCCCAGACAACAAAACCAAGAAATATCTCGGTTTCTACCACTTGGTGTAGAGTGATAACTGCTGCACCAGAGACACACAGATCACCACACAGGAATATGTAGGGCCATCTTGTTGGAGGCTTTCTCAAACTTCGACTCCTCCATGCACCATTGGCTTTGAATCCTTCTAGCCAAGCATAAGCAGGAGGCGGTCACCTGTGGTCGCTCCTGATCCAGTTTCCCTGGTGTCTAGGGGTCACATCTGTCATTGCAACACTACAGTTTGTTGAAATAGGCAGGGGCCTTAATGTTCACAATGATGTATGAAAGCGGTTTGCAAAGAACAGCTCATAGCTGGCTCTCAATGCTTCCCTGAAGAAGCCAGTGAAAAGTTGCAGGACAACACCACAGTGTTTAGCAGCACCACAGTGCAGCAGCAGTCTACCTGGACTTTGGTGCGTCTTGATCAGTAGTCTAATTTGCAGCAGCACTTTCTTCATTAAGCTGGAGGAGCGTCGCCCCTGCCCACTGTGAGTCGCGCGAAGCAAATGTGAAAACTAAAATGGCAATGAAATGATTGAATTGCAATTTTGTTTAGCAATGCACGCTACAACCGCAGCATGTCCCGGAGCCAAGCGAAATGCTGGGCTTGTCCTCTGCTGCCGATTGGCAGCATGCAGGACTGGAGTAGTGGCCAGATACTCCAAAGCGAGCTTGTCAATTTGTCTGGCTGTCTTGCACACTTTGAAGCTCTCCAACCTGAACTGTGTTCGACAGCTGGGTGGAGAGCAAGCACAGGCCTCCAGGGCCTTAAGAAGCATCCAGCCAACTCACTCTATCCAATCCTGGCACTTCTCTCATGCTGGTTCATAGCATGAGAGCAGCATCTGGATTGGTTAGGGAAGTTAGGCCGCTGACTCATACCGCAGACTGCAGAATAACACAGAGGAGGATGTGCAGCCCGTGGGTAAGTAAAATTTAACATTTGAAATAGATAAAATATAGCTAGTGTAATGCAGGTCAGTGTAGAGATTTAGTTTCCGTTTAGGTTTCATGATGCTTGTTTTATTTTGGGCATGGTTTTTAGAGGGGTTATTTTATTTTTGGCTTTTGGGAAGCTGTGGGGAATTTAGCCCGCCTCACCATTTTCAAATGTTACTAGCTGCCCCAGACAATTTGGTTAGCTTTTCCAGGTCTTGGGAAAGCCTCTTGGTCACTGAAGAACTGTTAATCCGGCCTTGGTGCAGGCTGAGATTCTCTTGTAGCTAGGTTCAAGCAGAAGACATTCGATCTGGCATGTACTCAGTGGTAAGAGGCAGCTTGTGGATTCTCTTCCAGGGAGGCAGGCACCCTTGGCTCCATGCAGGTGATCAGTATGGCCTGCATCCCTCACAGAGAAGGGCCTGAACTCTACAGTACAACCACACTACACAGAAAGGGGAGGTATGGTTATCTGGAGAATAACGTAGTTTTACATAGGGAATGATAGCCTGAAAACAAGCATTGGCAAAGCCAGCAAGTTTTGCCTTTGCGAGATCTATTCGCTTTGTCAATGTTTTATAGAAATGTTGCACAGCAGCGCGTGCTGCTTAAGTACATGGCTTAAAGTAAAAAACGCTATGACCCTGCCAGCTTTGACGAGGTCATAGTGGTTTATTTTTTACATATATTTACGACATGTTGCCTAGCAGGTCATACTACTGTGCAAGATGTCTAAAAACCAGCTGGGTATTAAGCAATACAAGGGAGGAGGATGGGGTCAAAACAGAAATGGCCGGGCAGACAATCTAGTAGAGTGTATGGCCACAAGTTAAAAAAAAAAAAAAAAAAAAAAAAGAAGTGTACCTGGAGCAGCACACGGCCAGTGGAAGGACACTGGCCGCACAAAGGAAACTGCTGGGTTCTGGCTCCACGGCATGGACAGAAGCCCAGAGAAGACTGCAAGAGGTGGTGAGCAGCCGGCAGGAAGCAAGATGCATGACCACTAAGATGCAAGGAAGCTTTTTTTTAATTACAATAACTTTCGCTGACAGAGCATGTGCGCTATAGGCGAAATCTGAAAAGTCTACCTCTAATAATCAATGAATGGGCTGTGTCAAACCAGATCATATAATCATACCAGGCAAGGAACCTAAACCTTTTGTGAACAAAGCAAGGGACACCTCGGTTAATCTGTGAGCAGCAACCAAGGGCACTGATTACAAACACTCTTGTGGTGGACTTTTGTGTTTAAAGGGAGAATGAGGAGACAGGAGGAAATAACTGAACAGACGTTATTGCAGGGAAAAGGCAGAGAGAATGTAAAGTAGCGCAGCAGTGACATACAACTCCAGACTTTTGTTCTCAAAGTGCGAAACTCACACCTAATGAGTGAGGCTCTGTGTCTGCTAAAGTCTTCAGTTTTCCAGGGGAAAAAAAATCACCAGTTTTACAGAGGTTCAAGGTAATAATCAACAACCACCAAGGGACAGATATACTGAACAGAAAGGATGCTGAGCAACTATGGCTGACTGCACAGGCCAGCCATTTTGGGCACTATAAACCGGTCCAGTTTTGTTGCCCGGCCCTCACGTTGATCATGGAAAGTCTGGCCCGGTTTGCTTTGGCACCGAATTTGCAGAACTTTACATGGCTCTACCACTTCCCTTGTTTTTTCCACTTTCAAATTAAATTGTGCACTTTTTAAAACATGGAAATTATATATTTTTCTAGTAGCAACATTTTGCCATTTTCTGGAGGTCTTTAAGTACCTCAGCAATGAAGAGGGTAGGTTATTGGCCAGAAAGGGAATTAATTTTTCATGTCACTGTAATCGAAGGCCAGCAAAATCGTCACGCAACCTTGTACAGTGTACATGATGTTTCAGAGCATGATCACTCGTCTGTGCACTCAAGAGGTCAGACGACTGGTGTTGCGTCGGTACCCTCTAAACGCTGAGATGACTAGGCCACACTGTTTGACAGAGAACTCTTGTCATAGGTTGGCACAGCTGGGCTCTTCACCGAGTCCTATTTTTTGTACGTTAAGTACACCTCTTCCTTGCAGAGCCAGCACCCGGCTGAGCACAGCCAGGGGAGATCTGCTAGCATTCTTCTCACATTCCATGGAACAGTAAGTCTGCCGACTACTTCACAGAAAAAAACAAGTATTTGCAATGAAATAGGTCTCGCATTACTAATAGTTAGAGGTATTGGCGTTGAAAATAATGCAACACCAATAGCTCATACTTTCATTAATGCGAGACCTAGAGCATTGCAAATGCTTGTATAGTGAGCCAGAAACCAGCATTGTATGTTTCAGGTCAGTATCGCAATCTGCTCCTAGAGGTCCCTAGTGAGCAATGCACTAGCACTGCATGTCTAGGTGCAGTATCGCAAGCTGCTCCTAGAGGTCACTAGTGACCAAGGAACCAGCACTGCATGTCTCAGTGCAGTACCTCAAGCTGCTTTTAGAGGTCCCTAGTGAGCAAGGCACCAGCACTGCATGTTTTGGTGCAGTATCGCAAGCTGCCTCTAGAAGTCCTTAGAGAGCAAGGCACCACCATTGCAGGTCTACAAAGTTGGAGTTATTGGCATAATCAATGGCAATGTTTTTTACCTGCCATGTTGCAGGGTGTAGTACCATATGTGGCCAAAAGGGACCTCTTTTGGTCACATATGGTACTGCACCCTGCAGAAATTATGGTAAATCCACCCTACCCATAATGGATTGCATACAAGACAGTACATGAGTACATTCAAAATAGCTACGTTCATATATCAATTAGTAGCTTTGAAATGTGACAAAATAATTATTACATTCATTTCGGATTAGGTTGTACTCTGTGTGGAGCTGATAAATGGAAATTTACAGAACGTCTCATATTAATATGAGATGTTCTAGTGAATGAAGAAACCACTGCCAGCCTAGCTTAGGACCAAGTGTATGTCCTGCCTGAAGCCTTTTAAGAAAATAGTGCCTTGATGCTGTAATTAAAACCTAGGGAGTAACACATGTAATAGGGGGTGTCCTCGTGGGAGGTTTTAAGAAGATAGAAGGAGGGACTACTAAGCCTATTGACAAATGAAAAGTCACCATTGACAAAGAACAGGGACAGGAGCCAATTAAAATATTGGGCGGAAAGTGAGTGGGGCTTTATGCCCATATTGTTTCTTTTGCATATGTCGCCCTAAATAGAAAGGGTATGCCCAGACGTGGGTCCAATGCTCACACCACTGGATTCAAGCTGCCTGGCTGATGAAGGGTGATGCCCAGAAACCGGTCCCAGGATGCTTGTCACCAGTCCAAAGAGGACCTGCCTTGGCAGTTCGGGCTCGACTGTTCCCACAAGGGCACAGGGTCAAGGCGGATTTGCATATAGCTGGGTCCAAACTGGGGTGATGTGGTGAGCAAAAGAATTATGGATTTAACCCAGATCCTTGTGACTGGGGGTGAATGTTTGCATGGTCCAGCATTCCGTCCATCAATTGTTTCTTTTACACATTTTCTGAACACAGCAGAACAGAATTTAGAGCTGCGATTGCTTTACGGTAGCATTGTTCTCTTCACATACTTGCCTACCATTTAGAACTGGAAAGTGGAAGATTTTGTAGGGGAAAAAAAACACAATCGGGATAATGTATTCAATCCATAGACTTGTATTAAAGCAGAAGCAATTTCAGCCAGGAGAAAGCTTAGCAATATGAGGCTATGTATAATGCTTCCAGAATGCTCTCGGATGTGACTCAAATATTTGCAGAAGCTTGAAAGCAAGATTGAGGATTCTTTGCTTTCAAAATAAAATGTTCATGAAAAAAAAATGAAATCAGGAGAAAAAAACATTTTGCTAAACTACTGTAAACTTTCAGGTACCATTTCTTTGCAGCATCATTTAGTAGCACATGTTGATGTATGGTAGTATTTCCCAACAATATTAATAATGAAAAAAAAGTGTACCAGTTTCAATAAGATTATGGGAAACAAAAATAAACAAGCATTGGCAAAGCCAGCCGGTCTGAAATTGGTGGTCAGCTTTTTAGTTGTCAGTGTGAATTGTTTCGGCATGGTTTTTGTAAAACCAAATTGGTGTGGGAGCTTCCGGGCCCTCGCCATTATAGCAAACATTGGCAAAAGCAAAAATAGTTTTTGGTCTCAAAAAGCACACTGCCATAGTTACTGGTACTGAACAAAACTATTTCTGTGTCGATATGCTCCTTGTGCAAGAGCAGAATGCAGTCACTCATACTAAAGCATGCGTTACATCTTCAACGTTCATCTTCCATACCCTAGTCTGTGGAACCAAATAGCCCAAGCTAGAGTGGCTAAAAATTACAATTTCCGCCACAGCCCTCCATGCCCACCGAAGCCACCTCCATTGCCACAGCAATCTGTATGTACACCTGCGTACACCCCTGCAGGTCCATCTTCTCCAGAGTTCTTGAATTAAAGATACCCATGCTTTCACTTCCATTGCCAACTTCGCCCGAAACCGCATTCACTGATCAGGCCATGCCCCCTCCACCCCAAAGGCCCAAAGCCATCACTGCAACTGATCTCATCCAATCCTTCCAGCCCCTGGGTTTACATGTGCCTTAATGGCTGTGCTGTCCCCAGCTGCCTTTACAGCAATTTCCCACCCTCTCGGTTTACGTGAACCTTCGCTGCACATGGAGCGAAAGGTGAGTAATCTTTACAATTAATATTATTTTTTAAAAGGGCACTTGATCCTGCAGATTGGACACGTCACAGCACAGTAAGTAACCGGTACCAGTCAACTGTGCACACTTTAAATGTTGCTGTTTTTTTTCGACATCATTGAATGAAGGGATGGCTTCGCCCTGCAGAGAACTTCAGTTCACTCAAAAACCATAAAATGGCGTGCTCCATCACAGAATATTCTTTCGGTGTACTACTTCTCCGCAGAATATGCTTAGTACGCTGTACAATTTCCTTTCTGTCCACCACCTACTACGCACTCCCAAAGCCCCTGTTCCACGCTGGATTATTTTTTTTTTTTAAAAGAGCAAAATTGCAAACGGTCTGTTGGCACACGCTAAGTGGACTCATTAGTAAAATGTTACAGAGGAAAAACACACAATGGAATGCCCCCGTCTTGTACACAGCTTTTCATTGCTCAGCCTTTAATTAGCCGGTTTTAATTGAGGGGAGGAAAGTCTGGGCCAATTTACCATCCACTGATGTTACTTTCCTTGCCTTGGGAGATATCCCAGAGCATTTGATGGAAGATATGGAAAGCGAGTCATGCTGTGCGGGAAGGGAGGTTGAAGCAAACATTGGCAAAGCCAATTGGTATCACCTATGCAAGAGCTATTGTCTTTTGAGCCATGTTGTTCACCAGCGTGGCTGCTATTCAGCATGGCTAAAAGTTGGTGGCGTAGAGGAGAGTGGCGTGGAGTGTCAAGAGTGTAATGGCATAGTGTGTTGTGTATTGGAGTGACAGTGGAATCATGTACAGTGAAACGGCATAGAATAGAGAGGACTGGTGTAGAGCGCATGGACGTAGAGTGTTGCAGAGTAGAGTGCAGCAGCACAGAATTTAGTGGTATGCAATGCAGCGCTGTGGAATGCAGTGGCGTAGTCAATCAAAATACTTTATTCGGCTCAACTGAACCATAAAAATCATAGCTAATAAAAGAAAACCATACAGTATTAAAAATCATAGGATTGAGGGAAACACTTGTTAAATATACTAAAACAGGTATTAAAAGACTTCTATACCATAAGAGTCATTCAATGATAAGATCGTACCTTAACGGCACTTAACATGCAGCAGGGTAGAGTGGTGTGGAGTAGAGTACAGTGGCATAGAGTGCAGCGGTTTAGAGTGGAGTGGCGCAGAGTGCAGTGACAGTAGATTTTTCAGATTAGAGCGAAGTGGCGTAGAGTGCTACAGGGTAGAGAGTATTTGCGTAGAGTGTAATGTAATGGCTTAGAGCAAAGTGGTGTAGAGAGCAATGATACAGAGTAGATTAGGGTTGCATACAGTGGACTGGGGTAAAATACAGTGGAGTGGTACTGAGTAGAGTGCAGTGTTGCAGAGTGCAGTGGCGTGAAATACTTCAACAAATGGATGGCGTCCATTCCATTCAGGATGCTGTCTCTCCAACAGCTCATTCTCCCGATGTCTCCAGGGGACTTCATTGTTACGATCGATCTGCAGGATGCGTACCTGCACGCTCCTGTTCACGTTTCTGGAGGTTCGCTGCAGGGTTTTAACACTTCCAATATCAAGACCTGCCATTTGACCTGAAGTCGGCTCCGTGAGGGTTTACCAAAGTGTTGGCTCCCTTGATGGCAGTTCTTCATCTGCAGGAGATTTTAGTCTTCTCATATCTAGATGACTGTCTGGTCAAGGGGGCATCTCTTCCCCCGACTTGTTTGCATGTCTAGACAGTATTGGATCTTCTGTCATCTCATGGCTTCTTAATGAATGCGAGGAAGTCGCAGCTGGATCCAACTCAGGATCGTATTTTCATTGGGGCCCGGTTCTGGATGGATCTAGGCATTGTAACATTGCCAGACTCAAGGATGCGGATGATCCAGTCGCATCTGTTGGATCGGTTATCGGCACCTGTTCAGCCAGTCTCAATTTGGATGAGGGTGCAGGGCAATCTGGCAGCCACTGTGTTCTTGGTTCCCTGGGCTCAGTGGCACTTCTATATGCTCATGATGTTTATTCTAAGGCAGTTGGTGCCCAATGCGCAGTTTGTTGTGTCTTCTCCTAAGTAGCCTGTGATCTGGGAGGAACTGGGGCGGTGGCTTCTTCTATATAACACCCTGAAGGGAATCTCCTAGTTGTCTCAAGATGCAGTGATCATCATGACAGATGCAAGTGGATTGGAGGGGGGCCTGGTCGGGGAATCTCACAGTCCAGGGCCTGTGGCATGCGTGCCAGAGTTCCCGGTTGTCCACTGGAGGACGTTGGAGGCTATTCGTCTGGTTCTACTCCACTTTTCCCTTCATCTGAACAACAGGGATGTCATCAGCCAGTCAGACAACACCAAGCCCAAGACCCATGTCAATCGAAGGGGGCGATGAGGACCCTGTTTTTGTCTGCAATTGTAAATTGAATGTTCCTTTGGGCTCAGTGGACTGTGGGTTTGTTAAGGGCCATCTTTAATCAGGGAGTTCTGAATTGAGAGGGCGATCACGTGAGCAGTGAGATTCTGTCCGCTCAAGACTTTTGTGTTTCTCCCCAGAGTTTGCCAAGGTGTGCAAGTTGTGGGTGTCACCCCCGGGTAGACTGGTTCAACCGCTCTGGCAATGCACTTCTTACCCTGTTTTTCCCCAGAAGAAGGGAAGAGTCAGCTTCAGGGAATGGATGCCCTAATGTGTCCTTGGTCTGTGAGTCTGTTTGCTTTCCCTCAGTTTTGTTTGATCCAGAGGTTTCTTGTGTGGAGGGAGAGGTCTCAGGTTGTTCTGGTGGCTTCAGATTGGCCCGGTCTGTCTGGTTTCCTCTATTGATGGAGATGAAGGAGAGTCTGGAGTGGCTGCTTCTGCGGCTGCTTCTGTGGCGAAGCTCAGATGGACGGCTTGGTGGTCGAGCTGGGAGGCTCATTGTTGCACGGTCTTTTGGCATTGATCGCCTCTTCTGTGCAGGCATCTAGGAGATTGTCCACCAGGTCTTCTTATGATCTGCACTGAAAGACATTTCAGGCTTGGTGTGATCTAAGGCAGGTGGTCCTGTTTTCTGTTTCTCTGGCTCAGATGTTGGAATTTGTCCTGGACAGCTTTCAGACGGGTTTTAGTCCAGCCACTCCTAAGGTGCAATGGACAGTGATTAACGCTTTCAGGGTCTGATCTACAGGATCTTTAAGAGGTTTGTCAATCTCCACCCGGTCCCTCAGGTGGTGTGTCCATCTTGGGTTTGCAGCTGGTTTTGCGGGCTCTCAATATCCCTCCTTTGAATCTTTGACATCTGTGAGATTACGTCTGCTGACCTTGAAGGTGGTTTTTTTTCAGGTGGCTGTAACTTCTGATCAGCTGGGGGAGAAAGACTTATTGTCTTGTCTCATCTTTCTACCATGTATTTGAGGACAGGATTGTTCTTAAGTTGGGCCCTGGCTTTGTGCCCAAGGGTCATTCTTTATTTAATCATCAGCAGGAAGTGATTCTTCCAGCATTTTTTCCCAGATCCTCAGTCTCCTGAGGAGGTGGCACTCATGTGCTTGATGTGCAGAGGGCGGTTCTGATCTACCTGGAAAAGCGAAGAGTTCTTGCTCTCCTCCGCTTTTTTGTGAACTTTGGTCTCGCCCAGAAAGGGAATAACCTCCAACTCAGACCTTGAGCAGGTGGATCAGTTCAGTGATTCTACTTGCATATAAGCAGTTTGGTTGGTCGTCTCCTCTGGGGATTCAGGAGAGGTCTACTAGGGGCAGGTCTGCTTCTGTTGCGGAAATCCAGGGTGCTTCTTTGCAGGAGATCAGTCGGGCAGTGCCCTCTACTTTTGTGACTCATTATCGGGTGGTACAGGGTCGGGAGGTTCCAGACTTGTTGGGTTCCAAAGTTTTGGCTCTTGTATTGTAACCAGTTATTTGCCTAGGAATTAAACTTGTGTTTGCATATTCTGTGCAGTTGTCCTGGTCAGTTTTGTGGCTTGGGTATATCTCACTATGCGATTCATCACGGCGAGGGACGAGAGGGTAATGCTGGGATTACTTACCAATAATAGCATTACTGTGAATCCTTCTCTTGCAGTGATCAATCAAGCCCTCATCCCAGCCTTTCCAACCAGTCCAACTGTGTGGTGTTTGGGCTTGCTATGGAACAGGCAGTAAGGAGGGGGGTGAGCAGATATATAAGTTGGGAAGGGTTTGTGAATGGAGGCAAAGGGGCCTCACTATGCAATTCATCAAAGTGAGAAAAGGACTCCGAGTAATGCTAATACTGCTAAGTAACCACAGCATTACAGATAACACATTCTCCATTGCAATGAACATTACATTTGCACAGACATACACTTTTACTAAGTCCGCTTCACCATCATGTTTATTTCAATCTCTTTGAGTAATATCCTAACTCTAGCTATCTACTACATTTAATGAGACTGTATTTAGCATAGTATTTTCTTATCTGCTTTTGCCTCAGTCTTAGGACACTTACCTAGGGTCTCCCTCTTATACTATCCACTACAAATTACAAGAACGTTTCCTAAGTCGAATTCTAACAGCATATCAACATTGGGACAAGGCATTGTTTACCACGATCCTATATTGCTTCAAATCCTTTATTTGTAATAATGCTGCTGTCACGAAGACCTCATTAAAAGGGTTTTTGTAATATACCCGGTTTGTCTTTGTGCAGCTATAACACATTCTCGACCTAAGCACATCGCATAATGCGTGTCTTGTGGGAGAATTGACTACCAGGACTGTTTCAATCATGATGTTCATTTGAAAAGAAAAAGGTACCCTATTTTCATCACTTGCATTTGGAAACAATTAATTTTTACTAATAAGACTAAAGAGCACACAAATATTAATGTGTGGAAATGGAATCACCTAGTATATAGAATCGTTTTGATCACATTAAAGTATTTGTTTCCAACACACTTCAGAAGTAATAAAAAAAACTGCGCTTCATTCTTCCCTTACTATTTCAGATATATTTTGAAATACTTGCTTTTCATTTAAATGTTTTATGTTAGAAAAAAAACCTTTCCTAACCCCAGCACCAGCAAAATTGGCACGCAATTCCTCTCACTTTGAACTTAGAGAAAAAGAAAGTAAACACCAAGCCCCCACAAAGACAGAGTCCGACATTTGACCTCAGTCTTTGAATGCACAGCAAAAGTAACACGTTGAGATGGTTTACAGGCCGGTTTACCGAAAGAGCACTTGTTGTATAATACAGGGAGAAGTTCTGTGGAAAGGCTTTACTCCTTGTGAGAGAGACTCACAATGGACATCCTAAAACAAATAAAACAAGCAAATAGAAAGCCAGCTAATGTGAGTTACAAACCACAAAGCCAATGGTAAGCAACGGGGAGAAAGCATTCCCAGGGTACCTTTCTGAATGTCTCAAGAGGTCCTTATATACCCAGACAGCTGCACAGTCTGGTATACTTCGACCTAAATATTTTGGAAAATAAAGACAACGAACTTAGAGCTGTATTGGCCTTTCCAATGCCCTTTGCTCATGCTGTACAGCATTGGCAAAAAATGCCATAGCTGTCCAGCAGGAACAAAAGGAGAGGCCAGGCATGACGACACAGCCTCAATTTGTAGGCGTGGACGTGTCATGACCCAGGTCATGATGCAGTCGCTATTTCATTTTATTTTACTAATTGGAAATGGATGGGTAAATAAAAACAAAATATTAAAAAGTTGCATGGAAGTGTTTTATTTATTAAGTGGTAAGACTGGCAGCAGTTTGCAGCCTGGCCCTCCACGTCCCTTCAAAACCTCTCCTTCCATTCTAGCCTACTCATTTCATTGAATAATTATACCTACAAAAAATTTACAACGTGCCCCAGGTCCTTAACAGGTAACTTCTTTCCTCTGGGACGGGTCTTGCAGGCACCAAATAAGGTAGACAGGACTTCATCAGCGGCTGCTCCAAGCTAGTCCCTCTGTGCATTAGGATCTGGGTGTTGGCATCCATTGGCACCCTCTCCTGTCCCAATGGAGCATGGGCACAGAGCATAATCAGAACATCAGCAATAAATACCCAAGCATGTGACTTGTGGAAGGCTGCTCCAAATTTTCAGTGCTGGATTTGTGCATGTGATGCTATGTGGTGGGCACTCCCATTTGGGAATCTGGACTTAATATTCATCAGACTTATAGAGCGAAGGGTAGAGAAAGGAGGAAAAGAGAAAATGAAAGATAAAGAAGAGGAAGGAAATTCACAGCAAATAGGAAAAGCAAGGTTGAAAGATGCCTGCAAGAGGAAGAGTGAGGCAAGAAATGTAAGTTGTTTGGTGAAGAGGTAGGAGGAGCAATCAACACTAGGCAGCCCTGATATATGGTAACACCAGCATATGACACCTCAGGCGGTTGGCTCAAAGGAAAACCTTTTGGCCCTTGTAGTAATTGATTATTTAGTGTTTTTACAACTGTCATAAGCAATGTACACATCCCACCGCCTGCTGTTCCCTTCCCCCAACCAGAACACCCAGAACGAGGGTGCACATTTGCTTACCTGCGGCGTCGAACGGGATGGGCGTACAGCTGTTGCTGCTTCGACTCCATGGGCAGTAGTACACAGCACCACCCTCCACCACTTGTGGTTGGCTGGTGTTGGCTTTTGGAGCCCCAATCAGGACACCGACACTGTGGGGGAGATGGCAAAATAAGGTGTAAGTTATTTGCTTGCCTTTACAAGGGAAACTGAGGAATGTATTAGACTAGCATGATACACGTGAAAAAACTTCAGCCACCAACCCACAGGCACTCCACCAAACATGCAGACTCTCCAACTGCTAATGCCACACAGTGTGAATGAATTATTTGGCTAAAGCCATGCGTGGATTGCTACTGAACAGATCTATGTTGTAATGAAGAATACCTTCATGAACTCACGATGAACAGTTCAATGCAAACATTTCACCAAACATTAGAAGCACTGTATACATAATTTAAGCAGGAAGTACATTTCAAGGACCCTCACCCATACCAACACACTGCACCATTGTTATTATCACCTTTATGAGAAACCTAAATAGGTCGACTGTAACTAGGGTGAACAGATTATGAAAACCAAAGACCAGGGCCAAGAATTGTGAAAGCAATTTTGCAGTAACAATGGAGTGGAGAATGATAAATGACAGCAATGCACAACACAGAAAACACAACCACTGGACACTAAAATACGAATAAATGAATGTGTGTAATATTTAGAAAATTAAATGCAACTACTTGACGAGTGTTGCTCACAGCTTCACACAATCACTCGTCACTTTTCTTGCTTTAAACTTCCATCTTTGAAAACCAGGACATGCAGTATAATATTAACAGAAATTTGCTAGGACAGATTGAAAAACCAGCAAATATACGTTGCCTTGGTCAGCATAATCATACCCTCCCCTTACAAATAGTCTTCAATTTTTACACTCAATGCTATGTTTACTTGACCTGAAAAACAAGCATCGGCATAGATGATATGAACGCAGACTACTAATCTGGCCATTGTTTTTTGCCAATATTGCTCAGCATCAGCAGAAAAAAGTAAAAGTGTGATAGTGAATGGTGTTGTGTATTTACCCTGAGAAGTTGCAAAAATGGACCCAAATATTTTCCAACATAAGTTCCCTGAAAAAGTTCCAGCAAGTTTTAATTAGAATCCAAGTGTTGCACACAGGCATTTTGTATAATCAGAGGGGTTAGTCATATTTTTCAGTAGTTCTGACCGAGTTCTATGCGGGAAAGTATAAATCGGAGCAATAATGTAGGCATATCCTTTGCCTGATACTTGTATGTACACCCAGATTCGTGACCTTCGAGACTGTAGATTCTACCAAGTATGCTATTTCTTGTATCACCCTTGTAGGGTGCGCTGCTGTGCTTTCTATTGTGCGGTTAACAGAAGCAATAAAATAAAATAACTAAAAAAAAAAATAATGTAGTCATATTCCCAGATGTTTGTCATTTTTAAAATTAAATACTTTATTCGGGCATAGGCAGCAATCTGAATTTACATTTTGGTACTTGTATAATATTTACATATATGCTTATGGGAAGAAGTTTGTATAACGCTTTTTTTACACAGGGACTTGGTGGTTCACAGCAAGCTCATTGCAAATGTATACAATTTGCAGGGTGGATGCCCTACTATTTTGTCCTTGAAAGCACGGAAAGTGTTCCAAAAAAGTGGGTTTTAGGTGGAGTTCGGAAATAAGAATGTTGGGAATATCAATGACTCCAAGTTCATAGAGAATGGGAGAGCCTGCCTTCATTTTGAAGGACCACAACAACACATTTAAAAATAAACACACACATATACAAAACTGTCCTATGTCAAGAAGGACTTGGTCATCTATTCTGGGTAATGCAATGTGTGAAAGATTTTCTGTGATGTCCCATATACATTTTCCTGCTTGTTGCTCTTGATAAAGCACCACACATGATGGAAGTAAATGTTACTCAGACACAGTGAAAACAGAAGTGTCACTGATACACATGCTGAAAACTTGGCATCTATGCAACGCGCTCTCAACATTTGATTCACGCTTCCAGGAAGCACTTCACCTCCTAGAGCAGCTAACAACTTCTAATCAAAGGGCATGAATGTGTAATGGTTCTATTCGACTGAACCAATCAGAGCTGGTGCCGAAAAAAGCAGATATCACGCTTGCCATAGGGAGGCAGCAAACTCTTGTGGTTCTACTGCCGCAGTGAGTCGGCATAAAGAGAACATGGCCAGCAGGAAACAAGTTTAGCTCCTCCCTCTTCTGTGTATATACTGTTGGGTCTTCCAAAATACATGTTACTAAACCCAAGTCACTGGAAAAGCTTAAGTGAGGTCCTTAAAACACGTATTCTCATTGGAAGATTATGTGTTTGGAAGTCTGTGAAACCATCATTATTTTATACAGAAATGTGTACAAGAACTTGCATATAGTACCCTTCACTGGGCAGTGCCCTGCATGCAATGTGTGTCATATAGCTTTAACCCCAAACAATCAACATTAACCTAACATTTACTTAGGTTTACAATGGCGTCTCTGCATTTACAGTACATCAAACATGGATCCCAAGCAGCAGCAACACAAAATAAAGTCGAGAGCAATGAACAGGGGTAGGATATGATCACTTTGATCTTCGGCTTGGTATTTCTATTGTACCTCAACTTCAAAAAAGAAAAGCCACAAAATATACACTTGTTCCTCTAGAAAAACAAAACTCAGCAGGATTTTAAACTGCCAACTTCACATTGCATTTGCTTATTACCTTCTTAGCACAGCGCACAGGTAGCAGTGAAAGCTACAAATGATATTAAATTGCATCTTTTACTGAATGAGTTCCCATGTGCATCTGTGCTTAAGGAAGATATAACTTAGCTATTGGTGTTCTTGCGTCAGAGTCAATAACTATTAGCTCGGCTCCACGCATGACTGTCCGCTTCCTCCCTACTTGAAGCAAGAGACTGCGCCGCCAGAAATTACCAATCACCACAAGACACTACAGTAAAACCAATAGTCAGGCTTCCTTAAAGAGACTCCTCCCATCCACTGCTGCGAAGGAGAGAAAAAGACAGACTTCCAGAGTGCAGCGTCCGTGACAGTCGCCGTTCCTAAAATTAACTAGGCCAACACGTTAAAGGAGCTATATTTCCCCTTTATATGGAAAGAATGTTTACTCAAAATAAATATCATTAATCATTAAAAGTGAAATGCAAAGTACTTCAGATGAGCACAGGTGATGAGTTGCACAAACAGTTGCGCCCATTGAAATATAAATTTGAATTGCCAGGCGGTATTTCACTTGGGAAGAAGCTTAGTACCTGCGAAGGGTGGCTGCATGGGTCTCTGTATCCTAACCCTGCTCTTTAGAAAGTTTGCCGGGGCATGTAAGTGCCTTTTCTTGTAACTCAGAACCTATGAACATAACTACAAAAAGGTCACAGGTTGTTCGTTTTCAGCACTATGGACTTGGTTGCAAGCACTTGTCCCTTTTCCGTGTCTTCTACTACTCTCGCTGATACAGCGAGGCAGCCTGCACAATTTTAAATGGCATTACTCTTGTGTAAATACAAAAACTTTGGAAACCAATCCACCTCAGAATGTTTTCATTTTAGAAGTTGAAAATGGAACCCGGCCATCTCAGTCTTCTCTCCCTCCTCCTAACTCTACACTAAAATGGGAAACAGACAGCTGCCTGACTTCAGAGCTCAGCAACTGAAAATATTGAACATTCATGTGCGGTGCTCTTAGACAAAGGAAAAAGTAGTCCCTTTTACAGCTGCAAAAATGGGACAATTAGAAGGCTACAAGTACTGGGCGCTGCTCCGTAAGAGTGAACAACCGAAAGGGATAAACAAATATTAAAGAATAACCACTTGAAAGTATGGATTTTTAAAGGACACTGAAAGAAACAAATGAAAAGCAATGGGCAGGCTGCAAGCCCACAAAGTATATACCACAGGTCTCGAAAAGACAGCACAAGTGCTGCCTAGGCTCGAGCTAAAAAATACTAGGACAAATTTTCCTCAAGGCTGGTACTTCCAAATAGCACTTCTCAAAACACACAGCTTCTTCATAATAACACAACCTGCAGCAAAACACCTTAACCTTTTAATCTAAAAATGCCTGTGGGGGCATGATACCAAGATTGCACCAAGCCATCAGAAAGCAAAAGGCTGTGAGCCCGAAACCAGTCCCAGGATGCTGGTTTCCGGTCCAGGGAGGACCGGACTTGGTAGTTTGGGCTGAATTGTTCCCATGAGGAACAGGGTCAAGACTGATTTGCATTTGGCTGAGTGTAAGAAAGCAGGTCCAGGCAGTTGTAGGTAAATCTGGTTTATTAGTTGTGACATAGTAAAATCCAGCCACACAGGTCGTAACTGCAAGACTAACTGTTCTGGCCCACAGCATTCCATAGGAAGCATTCTCATGGAATGCTGGGACCAAAGGAACGTAAACAAAGAGCCTGCAGGCATGTGTAGGCAAGATACAACACTGGGTCATAACTGGGATGAGGTGGTGAACAAAGGAACAATGGATTAAATCCAGATCTTTGTGACTGGGGGGTGAATGTTTGCATTGTTCAGCATTCAGTCCCTCATTTGTATATTTTGCTTATGAAGTGATCAGTGGCATTGGCACTGCAATTATAAGGATTTCACTCAGGGCCTTACATTTATTTACCTTTAAAAAATTAAACTTTGACCCATGTATCACAGAAGCCTAGGTTTTTAGCCTTGCAATTTAATTCTTCATTGTGCCCGTTTTGGCCTTCAAAAAGAAACATTTCAAACAGGGTAACCAAGGTGGGTTTGTTGTTTTTATTCTTAAATTAAAAAAGCAAAATGTGAGACTGACTGTCTAAATACAGAACTCCAATGTCTATAATAAGCCTTCAAGGCAATCAAAGTATGAGTTATGATCTCGGAGCTTCCCAATTAACACTTAGAGAAAGAAAACGCAATGGCAGCATTTAAATGTTGAAAATTAACAAAAGCACCCTAAAATATTTGCCTCTAGTCCGTGCCTCTGAGTAAATAGGTCTTTAAATATGCATTATGATTTGGGTGAACCTTGTCCCAGAGTGACTGTTTATGGTAATATTCTGCACTGCAAGCCCCATCAGAACAATATTTTCATCAGACCATCTTTCTGCAACCTGTATGCTTCAATCCTGCAGTTGTGGTTGTATCCTTTTCCGCTCACCATGATCAGGCATTCTATGGATTAATAAGCAGTGGTAACCACTGCCCCATTTCCTGCTTCTTAGCAGAGGCCTGATCTATCAATTTAGGATATTTATTAAGCACAGCATTCAACCTGAATGGTGCTGGGCACTACAGATGGAGGGAGGCTAGCCTCCCAGCACAAGCCTGGAGAGGTGCAGTTTGATGTGGAGAATCAGAGAGCTAAAATGGCAAAAGATGTGATTGATGGATGCAGAGTGGGTCAAAAGGTCACCGTGACCAACAAGTGCACAACTCTTTCCCAGATGGAGATCAGCCATTACATGGTAAGTGCTTTGTCGACTGGGGAATTACGTCTATAATGTAAAGTTTCACACAAACCCAACAAGGGAGCCATACTTGCTTTCTTTGCACTGCACCCAATCCCGCAGGGGGAGAAGCTAAAGTACAGAGCAGCGCAGAGACTTCCAATGACAGATTTTACCTCAAAGACGTGGCTGGGTTTTCCCCCTCTTGAGGGACAGGAGAGGTTCCTAAACAAAAGGCATCGGATTTGGATTTCACCTTCAGTAAAGACCCGCAAAGGACGTGCAGAGGTTCAGATGACACGGTGCGCGAGGGGAACGGGGAGATCCTTGGAGGGCCAGGGACATACGCCATGAATAGAGCTCCTGCTGGGGCGGTGCGGACGTGACGCCATAGCTCAGCTCAGCTCCCAGCCAGGAGCCTCTGCATCGTACACTGCGGTGCTAAAAATGTCGAAGCGTGCAAAAGCCAATTCCAATGTTATTGTCGACCTTTCGGGACCTCCTGCAGCCGTCAGGCCGCCTTTGTTTATTCCCTCCTCGGTTTCGGGTTTTTACAAGTCTCGCTCAGCTGCTGGCGGGGCCCACAGAGGGCCTTTAAACACAGCCCAGGTGTGCCTCCGCTCGGCGCGCGCACGGAGGCCCAGCGACTTTACTAGAAGTGAACGGGGGAGGGAGGGGGCGACGGACACCACGTGCACAAAGGGGGCATTGAGGGCCTGAACCTCCGCGCTCTGGGAGAGGGCACAAAGCACAGAGGCGCACACCCGGGTCCCAGCTGGGTAAAATGTGGCAGTTCACTTTCGGACTCGGATTTGTAGAGAGCAGGGACATGTCCACTTCCCTGTAAACCCCCCCCCTCTCTATTATCTGAAGGAAGAACTTCCATTATAGAAAATCCTATTCTCCAAGACTATGGAAGTGCCTTCCCAGTGTGTTCTTGTGGTTTGAGTGTCAGCCATTTATTGCAGGATTATCCTTTTACCCGTGTTTGGTACTCTTTTGTAACATGCACACATCACTTTTCTCCTGTAACATACTGGTTGCTACCTCTTACATTTTATTTACTTTAGACACTTGCACAAGTGCCACCATTGCCTAAGTAACGTTTGTTCTTGTGATTGAGTGTCTACCATTTATTGCAGTATTATAACTCTACTTCTACTCTGTATGCTTTTGTAACCTGCACACCTGTCACTTTGTCCTCCTGTAATGTACCGTTTGCTACCTCTTGTATTTTGTTTGCTCACAATTGTCACTTTTGCCTCATCTAACTTAACGTTTGCTTTTGTGTAATTTGTTCTGATGTATCATTACTGTTCCTATTGTGAAGCGCTCTGCCACCTTCAGGTAAAGTCTGTGCTATATAAAAACGCATAAAATAAATAAATAAACAAGCATTTACAATGCAACAGTTTCGCCTTTGCAAAAGTTTGAGCTATTGGCATTGTAAACCATAAGTGACCTATTGTGACATAATTCACCATATTTGACCTATTGTGATATCCTGAACCATAAGTGACCTAAAGGGAAATCATTCTGCATTAGTGTCGTATTGCGATATCAATCACGATATGAGATCTCTTATGACATCATTCCTTATAAGAGCTTTACATTAACATCAGTCACCAGTTGAGTTGTACTGTGACATCACTCAACAGATGTGACTTATCACCTCATTCATTAAAAGAGCACTACTGTGACGTCACTCACGAGCAAATAATTCCCAGAGCTGAGGCCCAATGTGACATCATTCTCCGTCAGCACCAATGTGACATCATTCCTAAGGTGAGACTCGTGACATTGTTCCATATATCACATGACAGTCATTACGAGAGCGCCTCTGTTCCATCAGGTGAGCCCTACTGTGACGTCATTCCCCAGATGAGACCTATTGTGACATCATTCAACGATGAGGCTGGCTGTGATATCACTCAGCACATGTGGCCTCATCTCACATCCTTCATCATGTAAGACCTATTGGGACAACATTCGCCAGATGTGCTCAGTTGTGACATCATTATTTGACATATTGTGACACCATTCATCCTAAGCGACCTATTGCAATGTTATCAACTATGTGAGACTTGTGGCATCGTTAACCCGATAAGAGCCACTGTCACAGCCTTCATTCACTTTATTAGACTGATTAGGACATAATGCACCCTAGACCTGTCGAGACATCACTCATTATAAAAGCTGTACTGTGACACTACCATCAGATGTGCTCTATCGCAACATCATTCTCCAGGCGAGACTTGCTGTGACATCATTCACCAGAAGAACTTGATTACATGATTCAGCAAATGAGACCAGTTGTGACATCATTCACCAGACATGACTGTATGACATAAATCAGCTGAGACCAATTGTGACATTATTCACCAGACTAGACTGTATGACGTAAATCAGCTGAGACCAAATGTGACATCATGCAGCCTGAGGTATCGCACATCACAAAAGCCGTGCTGTGACTCAATCATCGGATGTGCTCTATCGTGACATCATTCACTAAGCGTCGCCTCTCGTGACAGCTATCCCTATCGTGACATGGACCACTTGAGGAGATCTTTCGTGGCAAGTGCACACCCTGCCTTCAGTGACCGGGGGTCTCGGGCGCCCCCCAGCGGCACCTCCCCCCACCCCCCCACGGGCCTTACCTCGCTTGAAGGACCATCTCTTCATCCACAGCCTGGAGAAGGAGGGCCACGAGTGGTTGAGGATGGAGTCGGCCATCGGGAGCGCGAGAGCCGCGGGTCTTGCAGGGGAAGTGAACTCCACAGGCTCATGTGAGACAGAAGGCAGAGGCAGCCCGAGGAGGAGGGGGTAGGGGGGGGAGGACAGGGGAAGAGGGGGAGACAGGGAGGGGCAGAGAGGGGAAGAGGGAGAGAGGGGTGGGGCGAAGCTGGACCCACACCAGAGCCCGCCTGCCCCCAGGGCTCCCAGTGACAGGCGGCGGCGACCAATCACAAAGAGGATGGACACCAGGGGATACAGGCAGGCCGGAGGGGCTGGGGCAGAGACACTCGTGCGCCAGGAAGCATCTTACAGAAGCATCAGCCTGACATCTGACAGACTCTGCCCCAGCTCTCCTGTCCTTTTAAAGGGGGCTGGTCTTCGTCAAGTAGTACATTTATAACCTGACGTCACCGGCTGCGAGGTCACACCCGCAGCGTGCCCCTGAGAGGACCTGCTCATGAAAAGTGTCCTGCCCGTCGTTTTCACGTGCACCTCGGGGTCAGTCATGGAGTGAGGGATAGGCATGCATCATTCACTGAAACCCGCCTCCAGACAGAGGTAAACATCTTAGAGCCCGCCGTGTGCATTTTCCCAAGTCTCCTACAGACTATGAACTCATTCGATTTGCTTTCGTGATTGTGAACATTAAAGATCAGAGGCACAAAGTAGCAAACACTTCATATAAGGATTGTTGGAGCTCTGGGCAAAATGACATTTTGCACGCGAGATGCTCCCTTTCCCATAGCAAAAAAGGCTGTTTTTTGTGCCAACTTTTTGGGTGTTTTGCCACCTTTGGTGATTTGGACTGAAAGAGTAAGGCAGACGTCTGCTATCCGCTCATTGTAGCAGGAGCACCGACTTAACCCCTTCCTGGCCGCAGGGAACCTGGTTTGATGCTGGCAGTGACTGAAGATTCTTGCCAGAAGCATCGTGGTTGGTTGGTGGGACCACATAATCTGGCACCGTCATCTCTTTACCCAAAGAACATCAGATTATATATTTTTAAAACAGGGCATACATTTGGGAGATCAGCCGCTCTGCCCTCCACCCCTCAACCCCCACCCAACCACGCCAGGCACGCTCTCAACCCATGTCTGATAGACAGGTCACGATAATGGTAAAGATATGGAAATGTGGTAAAGTGAAGAGGGAACCCAAGTAAAAAAAAAATCCAAGTCAGGTCCTGGGCCGGCAGACAATGACAGCGCGGCCCGGGCAATGATGTCACAGGGGTGTCCCGGGCCGGCAGCCAATCACAGCGCGGCCCGGGCAATGACGTCACGGGGGTGTCCCGGGCCGGCAGCCAATCACAGCGCGGCCCGGGGAAGGACGTCAGGGGGTGTCCCGGGCCGCCCGGCAACAAGGGGTGGGACTTAAAAAAAGACCATGAAACGCCCCCGAATCGCGTCCTGACGGGGACAGAGTGATTGACAACCGATCTCTTCCAATGGCTAGCCTCCATTTATGGAGCTAGCCAATGGAAGAGAAGGCGGGACAAAGCCCCACACTGTAGGATCATAAGATTTCGCCTGGCGAGCCCTGCTGCGCAGTGCTACGGCCAGGCGAAACCTACAAACAGCCGATACTACCTGGGTCGTCTTGCTGGCAGCGCGACCCTGCCTAAGCACCCCGTAATGTTTGCCGCATTAGTGACCGTGACAGGGCTGTTAGTGAACTATTGTTTCGGGTACCTCAGATAGCAGAGTCTTAGTTAAAATATTCACCCACCCCCCCAACAGTCTAGACAGCTGTGCATTAGACAAGTGCAAAGAAATGTCTCGCGACTGCGCGGGGTACGAGCCAGAACACTTCCGTGTAAGTGCAGAACTGCTCTGGAGAAACAGTAAAAAGAATGACACGAGCGATGTTCCCAGCCAGTGTGTTTTTATTCGACAATATCAATGCACCACGTTCCACACACTCACCTGAACCAAGACTGCAGTCATGCCGCTAGAGTGCCACATGTGGTCTCACTACAAAGTGCTAGGTGTTCAATGTGTTTATTTCAACAGAATTGCTTTGCTACTAAGACAAAAAAAATGCATTGGGTATGAAACAAGCTGAAAGAAGATAGATGGAAGAATAGAAGAATAGATGGAAGAATAGAAGGTAGACGGTAGAATAGAAGGTAGACAGAAGATAGACGGAAGAATAGAAGGTAGACGGAAGAATAGAAGGTAGACGGAAGAATAGAAGAATAGGTGGAAGAATAGGTGGAAGAATAGAAGGTAGACGGAAGAATAGAAGGTAGACAGAAGAATAGAAGGTAGACGGAAGAATAGAAGATAGGTGGAAGAATAGAAGGTAGACGGTAGAATAGAAGGTAGACGGTAGAATAGAAGGTAGACGGTAGAATAGAAGGTAGACGGAAGAATAGAAGGTAGACGGAAGAATAGAAGGTAGACGGAAGAATAGAAGATAGACGGAAGAATAGAAGGTAGACGGAAGAATAGAAGGTAGACGGTAGAATAGAAGGTAGACGGAAGAATAGAAGGTAGACGGAAGAATAGAAGGTAGACGGAAGAATAGAAGATAGACGGAAGAATAGAAGGTAGACGGAAGAATAGAATGTAGACGGAAGAATAGAAGGTAGACGGAAGAATAGAAGGTAGATGGAAGAATAGAAGGTAGATGGAAGAATAGAAGGTAGATGGAAGAATAGAAGGTAGATGGAAGAATAGAAGATAGACGGAAGAATAGAAGATAGAGAGAGAGATGATAGACGGAAGGATATAAGTTAGACATATAGAACAGTGTCTGTTGAGACAGCGGGGGCGCTGTGGACATGTTTCTTAGCCCCACCTTATGGCAGCTCATCTTCCTCAATGGAGGCAGCTCATCTCATCCTACCCATCCTATCCCCTCGAGTCCCGTGCACATCTCCGCCTGCTACTACACAGATACTCACTAGTGCGCAGGAGCCGACACTGCACCCCCAGAGGAAATCTGAAGCACATGCAGAGAGATGGACGACTCCAATAATGCAGCGGCGACCGCAGCCCTATCAGCTATGACAGGATGTTAGTTACAAAGATCACAAGATGTGTACGAGTCAGAACAGTGCTGCGTCCAGGACACAACCTATAAACACACACGGAGCAGCCTGTGATCAGCAGCCAGAAGTTCCGCAGCCGGACAACACAAACGAAATCCAAACGGGAACACAAAAGCACACATTGTGAATAATAGGCGCGACCTGCAAGGGCCTTCTTGTCTGCCAATTTGCCAGTTCATCTTAGATGGTCTCCAGGTTTACTTGAGACTTGTCATTTGGAAGCAATGCTGTGCATCTGGAAGCTGGCTGCATCAGGTTTAAGTTCACTTTCCCTGCTTGACCACTTCTGACCCTTGGCAATTAGCTCAATTTCCCTTGGTCTCGGATCTTTCATTTACCGAAGCTGGGAATGCTTCGAAACAGACCTACCACTTGAACAAGCACAACAAATAAACATTTGACATTTAACCCTGTTTACTCAGAGCTGTTAGACCCGTTTTTGTCAAATAATTTAAAACACCCTTTGAGTTTGCTGTACTTCTCTGTTCTTAATGAAAATTCCATCGTGATCATTCACTACTTTGGCCAAAACAAAACCTTACAACCAGAATCCTGCCCTACTTGGGGGTGGGGATTTTAGAAAATAAGTGACCTAACTTTTTTTGGAGCCTCCATAGCATTTCTTGGACAGGTTTCCATCAGTTTGTCAGGATGATCGAATTATTTATTTTGGAAGTTTTATATAGCGCGAACAAGATCTTTGCAGATAACAGAGCGCTTTACAAGGCATAAATGGGTGGAAGGGAGGGTACACGAGGGAGCATCGTAGGAAGGTAAGGTAGGTCAATGCAGTAGTACAAATAAGAGGGAGCATGAACACTTGATTAGGTCAATAATACAAGTAAAACATGTGCAAAGGGATCCAAACAAATAATAAAACTCGGCGGGGGTAAGGTAAGGTAAGGTAGGTCAATGCAGTAGTACAAATAGGAGGGAGCATGAGTAATCGGTTAGGTCAAAAATACAAGTAAAATACAAAAATACAGGTAAAATACATGTGCAAAGGGATCAAGCAAATAATATAACTCGACGCAAAGTCTTAAAAGATCAAGAGTAGTAGTTCAAGTGTATTTAGCCATGAGGATAGCTTTAACTTCTTTCTTAAAACAAGCATTTGCAATGCAATAGGTCTCGCATTAGTAAAGTTTGAGCTATTGGTATTGTAAATGACACATTTTTTATTTATGTGTTGGTTTTGAAAATAGCAAAATTAATAGCTTTGTCATGTACAATGCCAATAGTTTTAACTTTCGCAAATGTGACACCTATAGCATTTGTAATGCAATATGTGTTGTATTTACGTGACTTAGATGTAATGATATTACAAATAACAATGGCTTTTATTTTATTTTATTCTTAAATAAAAGTTATTGTAATATATAATGGCAATAGCTTAAACTTTTGTAAATAACTTTTGTGAAGATTATGTTCAGTGTATTTTATTGTGACGAAAATCCAAGAACAGAAGTGAAATATTAACATCTTTTTGTGACATTTGTAATAAAGCTTGAAACATTGAGAGAACATATTTGAACTAGTTGTTGTTGAATGGTTGCACAGATTGATGCTGCGGTGGCGCTGAGTGATGTTGTGGTGGCAACGAGTGATGCTGAGGTAACGCATAGTGATGTTGTGGTGCCCCTGAGTGATGCTGTGGTGGTGCTGAGTGATTCTGTGGTGATGCGATAGATAGAGTGAGGGCGATAGATAGATATACAGATAAATAGAGTGAGGGCGATCGATAGATAGAGTGATGGCGATAGATAGAGTGAGTGCGATAGATAGACAGATAGAGTGAGTGAGGGCGATAGAGTGAGGGCGATAGATAGAGTGAGGGCGATAGATAGATAGATAAATAGAGTGAGGGCGATAGATAGATATAGTGAGGCGATAGATAGATAGCTAGTGAGATAGAGTAAGAGCGATAGATAGAGTGAGGGCAATAGATAGCTAGAGTGAGGGCGATAGATAGATAGATAGAGTAAGGGCGATAGATAGATAGTGAGGGCTATAGATACATAGATAGAGAGTGAGGGCGATAGATAGAGTGAGGGCGATAGATAGATAGATAGCGATAGATAAATCGATAGATAGATAGAGCGAGGGCGATAGATAGAGTGAGGGTGATAGATAGATAGATAGATGGATAGATAGATAGATAGAGTGAGGGTGATAGCTAGCTAGATAGAGTGAGGGCGATAGATAGATAGATAGATAGATAGATAGATAGATAGATAGATAGAGGGCGATAGACAGATAGATAGATAGATAGAGTGAGTGCAATAGTTAGATAGAGTGAGGGCGATAGACAGATAGAGTGAGGGCGGTAGATAGAGAGATAGAGAGATAGATAGATAGATAGATAGATAGATAGATAGATAGATAGATAGATAGACAGATAGATAGACAGATAGAAAGATAAAATGAGGGAGATAGATAGATAGACAGATAGATAGACAGATAGAGTGAGGACGATAGATAGGGTGAGGGCGATAGATAGATAGGTAGATGGATAGATAAGATAGAGTGAGGGCGATAGATAGAGTGAGGGCGATAGATAGATAGATAGATAGATAGATAGATAGATAGATAGATGTGTGTGTGGTTGTGGTTGTGTGTGGTTGTGTGTGTGGTGTGTTTGGGGTTGTGTGTGTGTAGTGTTTGGGGTTGTGTGTGTGGTTGTGGGGTTTTGTGTGTGGTTGTGGGGTTGTGTGTGTGGTTGTGTGGTTGAGTGTGGTTGTGTGCTTGCTTGTGTGTGTGCTTGTGGTTGTGTGTGTGTGGTTTGTGTGTGTGGTTTGTGTGTGTGGTTTGTGTGTGTGGTTGTATGTGTGTGGTTGTATGTGTGGGGGGTGTGTGTGTGTGGTGTTGTGTGTGTGGGGGTGTGTGTGTGGGGCGTTGTGTGTGTGGGGGGTTGTGTGTGGGGTTGTGTGTGGGGTTGTGTGTGTGTGTGTGTAGAGTTGTGTGGGGTTGTGTGTGTGTCTGGGGTTGTGTGTGTGGGGGGGTTTGTGTGTGGGGTTGTGTTTGGGGGGTTTGTGTGTGTGGGGGTGTTGTGTGTGTGGGGGGGTTGTGTATGGGGTTGTGTGTGGGGGGGTTGTGTGTGGGGTTGTGTCTGTGTGTGTGGTTGTGTGTGTGTGGGGTTGTGCATGTGGGGGTTTGTGTGTTTGGTGGGGTTGTGTGTGTGGGGGTGTGTGTGGGGGGGGTTGTGTGTGGAGTTGTGTGTGTGTGGGGTTGTGTGTGTGGGGGGGGGTTGTGTGTGTGAGTGGAGTTGTGTGGGATTGTGTGTGTCTGGGGTTGTGTGTGTGTGGGGGGTTGTGTGTGGGGGGGTTGTGTGTATGGGGACGTTGTGTGTGGGTGTGTGTGTGCGCATGCGGGTTTGTGTGTGGGGGGGTTGTGTGTGCGGGTTTGTGTGTGGGGGGGTTGTGTGTGTGGGGTTGTGTGTTTGTGGTTGTGTGTGTGTGTTTGGTTATGTGTGTGTGTGGCAGAGTTAATTACACTCTTTCACACGCTCAAATTCCTCAATTGATAGTTCTGTAGAAAGATGAAAATACATTCTTAGAAAAAGCCACATTATCCGGAGTAGCCTATGAGCAAATCTCGTTTCCAAATACACAAATAAAAAGCAAATCGAGAGTGAAACTATTTAAAGTCGTACAAACAGTTCTGTGACAATTAAGGGAACAAGGGGCAAGGATGTGAGCATTGGTTAAAGGCCAGATCTACCGAATTTGGAACTGGGAGACCCTGTTCGAGTTTCGGCGTCGGCTCATCATCATCTGATTGTGGGCAAATCACTAAACTGCCCGAGCCTCAAACAAAAGGATGTGTCCTTGTGTCATGTAACTGGTGCTTGTGTGAAGCGCTCGAATACCTTCGGGTCGAATTTGCTTTACATAAAACTGCAAAAAAACAGGCCAAACTATTTCTTTGTTTAAATCCCAAAATGAGGGGAGAGAGAGCATGTGTATTTGTGTGTGTGTGAGATTAGTTGGTGGAAAAATACACTAAGCCAGAATGTTCTACATTCCTTGCGATGTTTCATGGAACATTGCCAAAAGATGATGTCACTTCCTTGAAAGTTACAGCAGTTTCATTGCTATCATTCTATTTGTCCTGCCTCATACATTTCTAGGCCCGCTTCTGAGATTGCCCTTTAAGGGCTGTGGCATGGGTGACCAGCCTGCCGTTTCTGCTAGTGCCAGGCCTCACATTGCATCACATATTCGGCCAAAACCGCAGTGTAATTAAATGAAGCATGTTCTACTCATGGAGTTCGCACAGATCACTGCAAGGCCTTCTCTGGTATGTGATGCCGGATCAGCGCGAGAGATGTGTGCCATAGCTTCCAATGAGTTTCACAATTCACTGTAAACACATGTTAACGAAATGTGAGCATACTTCGCAATGAGGGCACTGGTGTACCTTTGCAGTGACGATGGCCACATCTGCTCTGCACTACGCTGTGGCCATATCTCAAAATAAAGGATGCTCACATTTCCAGACTTGGAGCCTGATGTACCAAACATGTTTCCCCAAAATACAGGCTTCGCGGGAGCTGTGCATCTATAATAGGCCTGCGTGGCTGCAGGCAGAATACAATTAGCCGTGCACTGTGCAGTTGAAATCCCGGGGGCGGGGGCACTCTAATTACCGGGCCCGTGTGCACGGGCACCAGAGCTGCTAACGAACCCTACGAGGGGCTCCAGTTCCGAGGCGCTAATGAGGCCACTGTGTGCAGAGAGTGGCACTCCAGGACGGCCACTGTGCAGACATCCTCGGGGGCGCACAGTGCGACACACGGCGGGAAAAATGGTTTGGGGCAAGGACCAGGCGCTATAGGGCTTCAAAAGCAAACAGAATATGGATAATTGTGACAAAAAGTGACGTAGTGCTACTTGGGTAAAAGCGTCAGGGGGTCCAAAGGGTACACGGACCAGAAGAATAAGGCACATAAGTAGAAAAAAAAAAACATGAGCCAGGGAGCATAGCAGAGGGGAACAGAGAATGGCGGGCATGGAGAGTAGGCGCTATAAAGACCAGGAAGTAAAGTGGGGTCCACAGGTGCGAAGCAGCATAGGAACAATCGGAGCAGAGGGTGGGGCAGGGGAGCCAGTCCGCATAGGCAGAAGGAAACAAAAGGACAAAGAGGAAAGGCGACCTGAGATCATGGGACCCAAGCAGCGGAGGGACGAAGGACGGCGACTGCTTTAAGGTGTAGGGCACAATTACAAATAGGCAGATGCTTCCGGAAGCATAGGATTAATGGACACAAGCGCACAGAGGGAAAGGCATCGGGGACAAGGAAACACAGGAGGCACCGTGACACGCTGGCTGGAATAACAACAAGCAAAACAAGTTAAACAGGTTTTAAAAGGAGACACGGCCTCCGGCCGTGAAACTGAAAGTACGGCCGGGCGGCCGTGAATAATTAGGTGGTGACAAATGCGCTGGGAGGGCTGCCTTTGATGTGGTAATGCGAGGCAGGCAGGCAGGCGGCTGGTGGCATTGTGCACGTGCTTTTTAGGGCTTGCGCACGCGCAATGACCTAAAAAGCACATGCACTCAAAGGAATCGCCAGTGGAATCGCCAGTGGTGGTTAAACACTGGATAAGCCCCTATAGAGCTTCCAGCTGTGCACATGTGCACAGCAGGCGAGCCCTAAAGAAGAGTGGATGAGATGAGCCTCGTTTCAGGAGGGAGTGAGTTCCAAATCCTAGGCGCCATTCCTGAGAAGGAGCGTTTGTACGTTTTTTCCTTCCGGAATCTTCGAGGCTTGAGTAGAAGATTGTTTGTACTTCTAGTGGTTCTGGACCCGCCAGAAATTGTCAACTTCTGAGTGAGGTAGCCGGGTGATTTCAAGTGTATAGCCTTGTGCGTCATGCAGGCAATTTTCAGATGTATTTTGGCTTCAAAAGGCAGCCAGTTCAGGGATTTAAAGTCAGGGGAGATATGTGAGTGTTTTTTTGATCCAGTGATGAGTCTCGCTGCCGCGTTTAGCGAGGCTCTTAAGGGTGCAGTTGTAGTTAGGGGGAGACCGCAGAGGGCGATGCTGCCGTAGTCTATGCGAGGGATGACTAGTGCTTGTACTGCAGTTTGGAAGTCCTTGGCTGGGAGGAAGGGTTTGAGTTTCCTCAAGGTATTTATTTGGAAGTTCGCTTCCTTAGTTGCCTTGCTGATATGTTGCTGCATGTTGAGATTGGCGTCAAGTGTTATGCCTAAAGATTTTGCTGAATCCACGATGGTCGGTTGGACATTGAGTGCAGTTAGGTGCTTAAGCCAGGTTTGAGTGGTAGAGATTTTCGTGGGCGGTGCGATCAGAAGGAACTCAGTTTTCATAGCATTGAGTTTGAGGTGGTTATCGGCCAGCCAGGATTGGGTGTTTCTGATCGTTGTGTTCAGACGCATAATGTCTTTGGGGGATTGTAGTTTGAGATATAGCTGGGTGTCATCGGCGTACATGTGAAAATGTACATTGGATGCTTGTAGCAAGGTGGTGAGAGGTTCCATAACTAGGTTGAACAAGGTAGGGGATAGGCAGGATCCTTGGGGGACACCTAACGAAACGGGTATTGGAGCGGACATCAAGTTGTTGCTCTTGAATTTTTGCGATCGGTTGTGTAGAAAGGAGGTGAACCACTGAAGAACAGTTCCAGAGAGACCCATTCTTGTGTTTAGGAGTTCGAGTAGGTTCTCATGTTTCACAGTGTCGAATGCTGACGAGAGATCAAGAAGGATGAGGAGGCAGGTATCATTTTGATCTAAAATTTGGAGGGCGTCGTCAACTATGTGAGTCATAGCTGTTTCGGTGCTATGCCCTGCTCGGAAGCCAGATTGATGAGGGTTGAGGAGATCAAACTGTTCTATGTGCTTTGTCAGTTGTAGTTGAACGCATTTTTCCAATAGTTTGGCGAGAGTGGGAATGTTGGTAATCGGACGGTAGTTGTTTAGATCAGTGGGGTCGGCTGTTGGTTTCTTTAGTAGAGGTGTAACTTGTCCAACTTTGAGGGAGTCAGGGATGGCTCCTTGTTGAAGTGAACTATTGATAATTTTAGTCCAGAGTGGGAGGAGCAAAGGGTGAAGTCTTTTACAGCGTTAGCAGGAAGAGGGTCAGTGAGGTGATTGGATGGTTTCAGGGTGCTGAGTAGTCTGTCAATTTCTTCTTCAGAGTAAGTGACAAAGGATGACCATGTCGCATTGTTTTTTGGCTCATTGGGTGTTATGCGGTGGGGTTTGGAGTAAAGGCTTGCGTCAATGAGGAGATCGCTCCTTATGTTGTCAGTTTTTTGGTTAAAGAAAGTAGCGAAGTCTTCACAGGAAGGTGTATTGCCCATAGTGTCGACTGCTTGGGGTTGTTCCTTGGATTGAGAACGGATTAGCTCGAATAGTTTTCTTGGACGGTTTTTTGCTTGGTCTAGCTGGAGTCTAAAGAACTCTGATTTTGAGCGTTTTATTTTCCTGAAGTATGAGTTTCTCTTTTTCCTCAGAATTTTTAGGTGTAGTGCCGAGGGAACAGATCTCCAGGTGCGCTCTGCCATTCGCATAGCCCGTCTGTCTTCATTGAGACTCCCGTCGTACCAAGGGTTGGATATCTTGGTGGAGACTCTTTTCAGTTGCATTGGTGCAGCCTCATCGATTGAGGACATAGTGTTGAGATAGTGGTCAGTTAAATACTGGACGTCAGTAACGTCGGTAGGGGGGAGTAGGAGATTGCAGCTGTTCAGGGATAGCGAGTTTGGATTGAGTTTCTTTAGGTCTCTTTTCCAAACTTTGGGCTTGGAGAATTGGACCTGGATACGTTTAACTTTTTCCTTGATGAAGAATGTGACAATATGGTGGTCTGACCAGTCACAGGGTTGGATTGAATCAAGTTCAATATTGCCTTCCTTGGAGATGATAAGGTCGAGGATGGAGCCTTTGTCATGGGTCGGGCTGTTGCAAATTTGGGTGAGGTCAGAAGCGTTAAGGACATTTTTGAGGCTATTAACCACTGCGTCACTGCAATCGTTCCAGTGAAGATTGTAGTCGCCAAGGTAAATTTGTGTGTTTTGCCGTCCTGAGTTGATTGAGATTGTGTCCATGAGTTGTTGGGAGAAGGTGAGGTTGTCCCCAGGTGGGTGGTAGATGATGTGTAGTGAACATACAGGTTTGTTTTCATTGATGACATCAAGGCAGAGGTATTCACAGGAGGTAGGAGCAGGGGTGATGACTTTATTAATTGCGAGGTTGCTCTTGTAGATGCATGCGATTCCACCGCCTGTCTTGTTGGACCTGTCAAGTCTAGTGATGCAATAGTGGGGGGAGGGGACTAGGATATCCATGATAGGAGTAGAAGATTATTAACTGGCCTTAAAGCACAGAGCACGTTGTTGGCGCACCCCATTGGTACCAATTCAGTCAGAGCGTAACTTGTGCCTGTGGTTGCAGGTGGCTGGCACCAGCCCTCATTTTGAGGGACCGGGTACATTATTTTCATCAATAAACTTTGACCCGTATTTTGAGGGAGAAACGCATAAAAAGGAATAAGAGAAAGATAGGAAACAATGAGAGATGGAGAAATCAGGGATAAAAATGAAGCAGCAAGAGTAGCAAAAAGGACAAGAATCACAGGGTGGTGATAGAAAGAGGCAAGAGAAGCCATTAAGGCTAGGTGGTCTTACTGTTCAGACACTCAAGCATTCTCCAGTATCAGCCGTGGGCTCCCAAGAAAAACTTTGGGCTCATACAGTTTACTTGACAAATGACCACTGCACAGAACATCTCAGACCTCTGTGGACACTGCCTTGCTACAACGGGACTTTGAAAGTACTGCAATTCTGAACGACTGGAACATCTTCAAATGAACTCAGAAGAAACATTTAATAGCCCATTCCATTGTGGCCCTATCGAGACAGGTACACATCTTACTCCCCAATCAACAGGAACAAAGACTGATAGGGGACCTCATACAAGACCTCTGGAGCAATACTTTTAGGCGCTATGCGTTACAAAAGAAGCAGACTTACAATCGTTCATGGAAACTGCTTCACATCTACACCACTTCGCACGTAGCCCAAGATACAAAGCTTTGAAAAAAAAAGCTTTGGCAAATCCAACAGTCTGGCTTTTGAGCTGTGACCTAAACATTAAAGAAAAGCCTGCCACAGTGCAAAGAGTTGCTTTCTGTGTTCAGTGCATCTACAAATTTAATGTGAGGATTCACTGTACTCATGCACAGAATGCACTCAAGTGTAAGGGAAGATCAGACTCCAGAGCAGCACCCATGACACATTTAGATATAGTAAATCTGGATGAAACTCAAACACTTACGATGGACGCTCTCGACATAGGAGATCAATTAATGGCACCCCTCTGCCAATAGTAACCAAAAGCACATTACCTTCTAGTCTCTTTTCGATCAAGGTTCTTGGTTGATTAAGATATTTAAACGCCCTGGAAACAAGAAGTCATCTGCCTTACCCCACAAACACTCTTTCCCTCATAGGACCCTTTCCCGTGTCCTATATTCGGAACCACCTATAGCTCTCTTGGGTGTCAGTCTTCCATGTGAGAGGAACACTCTCCCTCAGATGGATAGAAGGTTCCTTCCCTATTTCTCTCATTAGATAGTCTGTGGTTGTGGTATCATAAGAAGTGACATCAGATCCTAAGCCCTCACAAATGTTTAACATGTTTATCATGAGTACATTGGAGCACATTTTGAGAATACAGGAAAACCCTCCAGATTTAGGCAGAAGATTCACACTTTTGTAAGCTACTCATATAACAATGTTGCCTTTTGATAGTGTAAGCCTCCTCTAGCCATAGTGCTTTTCAAGAAAAAATTGTGATATTTAAATTATTACAAAGCCTCCTCAGGGGTAATAAGCCTAATATAAATGCTATTTATTTTGTGTAAATACTGGAAAATACCAACACATATGACATTCTAACAGTGCATGCATAACTCATAACCAGGGACCAAACAAAGTGAAAAGCTGCCTCTTTTAAGTATGTGTGAAGTGCTAACCTTTATTTCCTCTCTGCTGCATTTGCTAGGTGTGAGACTCCTGACTGCTGCCAGCCAAGAGACTCGAACAAAAGGAGGCCTGATGACCCCTCAAATGTGGCCTTTGTAATGGGCCCAGCAGGAGTCTCAGCTAAGAAAGCCCACTCCCCACCTGCACGTTGTTGCAGATCGAAAGCAGACAACAACGTGCAGGCGCTGCTGAATGTGTCCCGGTGTTTGCAAATTACACCTGGACAAATTCAGCCTATTTTTTCAGTGGGGCCCAACTTCTAGGCAGAATGGACGGTGTCCATCCAGTGAAAATAGTGGGTGGACACCACCCACCTGCGTGTACCCTAGATACCAAGTCACCCTTACACTGTTGCGATTCTCTTGGCCCAGCCCTCTTGTATGTAGACACCTCATTGACTGAATATCTTGTTCAGTTTCAAACCCATTTTCTAAACTCCCAGTAAGCCTTGATCATAGAGAGAAACCAGGAACCTACTAGCATCTTCTTCCTAAGATGGAGCGGACTGCTCCATGAAGGCACTTAACAAATAAAGAGATCCGGAAAAGTATGTAGGTTCAACGAGCAATAAAGAACACAGGAAAAAGATCTACTCTGGGCTTGGAGGTAGTAGGCTGCTTATAGAGAACGGTAGCTGCTGTAGCAGAAGTACACATGGTGTAAGATAACCCCGGGCGTAGGACTACGCTACGCTCGTGCAAACTACGCATGATCCGCAACTACGCGAATTGCACGTAGCACAGTGTAAAAACGCATAGCGTAGCGGGCCTTTTTTGCTTGCTCGCGGTCCTCAACGTCAAGTTGGCGACCGCAACACCATCCCGTCGAGACTTTTTCCTTGTTCGCGATCAGCAACACCAAGTTGGCGATCTCCAGCGTGGAAAATAAACTTCCTGGCGAGATTCCCAACGCGGGAGGTCAGGTTTCTCATTGAGAGTGGTCATGTATGCTCGCGACCAGAAACTAGCAGTCCGCGTTGAGAAAGCTGCCGCTAGAGTACAAATCTACTTGAGCGGCAGAAAACTACCGCTTGCACTGTGCAAGATGCCGTTTGTAATGATTGCACAGTGCGGACAAGCATCCGGCACTGTGCAATCCGTGCGAACAGCATTTTCCCTACTGCACTACACAGTTCGCGTAGCGTGAAGTGCGCTTAGCTATGCGTATCGCAACTACACAAACTACGCCTAGGGTTTGTTTAAGGGCATACCTGCGATTAGCAGCAGCAGATAAATAGAAACCATGGGTACTGTGCCAGACACTGAAGTATTTGAAGTTTCTACAAGTTTTTTTTCCAGTAAATCGAAGAGCATTTTTAGCTACATTACTGAAATATATAATAAAATGTTTTAGAGATATATTAGACGTCTCCCACGCTTAGCAATGTTTTTACTTTTGTGCTTGTAAGCTCAGTATTATTATATATTATACTGATAGTAAAACATTTTCCAGTCCTGCATAAAGTTGTGAGATCAGTTAAAGAGTTTTGAAAATGAAAGTATTTACCAACCGTTTTCCTAGAGAGTGAGTATTTGTAAGAGAAGAACGTATAGTGTTTCTAGAGGGAATCCAATGCCTTGCAGTTGCCGCAGCTGTCACGACAGAAGGCTTAGGACCAACATACTTGTGCAGCACAGCAGAGTACACCAATGAAAAGACCACTGCTTGGTAGGAGTGGAAAAGATTCTCACAGTTGGGGGAGAAGGTAAAGACCGCCTGCACCACTACTCCATCTTAACATTCATATTCGGTGTATGAAGACATTTTGATCAGCAAAGCCCCATATTGGGATATTGGCAGATGCTTAGAATCTCCCTCATCCCAGAGTTTGGTCTGGGCAGCACAGAGTTTAGGGGAATGGGTCCCATCACAAACCTTAAAGTTCCAGTTCAAAACTTTTAGCTGTGAAACAAAGCTAGGTATTCACTATTAGGACTGTAACCGCAACAGAACAAACGGTGCACTGTGTTGAATTAGGGGTATTTAAACACAAACATGCCACCAAAAGTGCCATAGATAGCAAGAAAAACAAGTTAAACTGCCCCTCACAGGAAGCGATGGAAGGTCAGCAGGTACTTTGAGAACAAACCCCAAAATCTTTCGGTACAGGTCAGTAAAATCTGCAACTTCAGCCTTGAATGACAGTGAGGGATACTGCTCCGCGCCAATCCACTGCAGCGCCCTTGGATTACATTATGTCCAATAGTTTTCCTCCGTCGTAATCAGATCCTTATCCCGGTTGGTTAAAAATTTGCAGTTCAGAAGCAGGAAGTGGCTATATGTTTTACTACAAGAACAGCAAATGGATCTACCTTCGAAAAGATACCTATAATTGAGTTCACAGTTTAAAGACAAAATTCAGGCACAAGGTTTGCTCTTAAAATTCCACAAGCTATGTCTCAAGGAAGAAGTGGAATTGTTGGAACAGATAGAAATGCAATTTTAGAACTTCTGTCCTCAAATTATCTTGCACACATGAAAATTACACTGAAATATGCTCGAACAGGATTCTCCAGTCGCCTCTAACCCTCTTGAGATGTTTGAGGCATGTAAGAGAGTGACATCCAAGTTTAATATACATATGAAGTGTTTGGGCTTAAGCCCTGCAACTTCGCTCATTTAAGGACAAGGAAGCTTATTCAATTCATATGCGGGACGCTTGCAGAGCTAGTGGAAGGGCATAACGTGACCATTCTATCATATGCAGACGATTCGCAGCTAATCGTCACACTATCTCAAAATGCGGAACGGACAGCCCATCAAATTTCCGAATGTCTGAGCTTTAAGCAATGGTTGGACAGCCATGCTGCTTCCTCCATCAATGAAAACAAAACAGAGGTAATGATCGTGGGAAAGGCCCAATCCATTTGGACATCCGCTTGGTGGCCTGAGACGCTAGGTCAACTACCAACCCCAAATGTTGAAGTAAAAAACGTCAGTGTGGTTCGACTCAAAATTGACATTTGACAGTCAAATATGGAAAGTGACAGGGAAGTGCTTCGGGACCCTTAAAGTCCTGAGGAAAATCCTTGATCTATTACCTGTCAATGCAAGGAAAACAATAGTACATACCTTAGTCACCTCTCTGATGGACTATGGCCATATCCTATATCTGGGTACATCCAAAAAAGGGCTGAAGAAACTACAATCAATACAAAATGCAGCAGGCCGCCTAGTGATGAACCTCCCAAAAAGAACATCCACAACGAAAGTTCTGGTAAGCCTGCACTGGCTACCCATGGAGAATAGAATACTGTTTAAGGCAATGTGCTACTGCCACTGTATCGTGCCAAAAAAAGGTCCACTGTAGCTCCAATCACTGATACGCAGGAACCTTCGATCCAAAGGCAGAGCATTGGTAACTGTACAGAGGATACATAAAGCAAGGATGGGTGCACGCTCTTTCAGATACCTGGGAGCGAAGCAATGGAATTGATTGCCTGTGGACATAAGAGCTGAACCATGTGAAAACACCTTCCGAAAAAATTTAAAAACATGGTTTCCCCCCCCACTATCAAACCTGAATAGATCCACTATAACTACTGTCACACGCCTCTAGATCGAAGTAGGTTTTCTATACTAATATATATTCTAATTGAGAGTCTGCTTCTAGCACGGGGACACACCAGTGGTGTAACCATGCGCTTTATAAATGGATAAATAAAAATAAACAAATAAGCTGGTCATTGGATCCGATTTCTGCTTTTTAAAATGGTAGTGTCAGAGCGAGCATTAAAAGTAAGCGAGTGCAAGTAGCATAGAAAGCTAACGTGCATCAGACAAAACACACAGTATTATATGAACACTAAGCTTCAACCGCTCTCTGGCCAAAGAAAAGGACAGGTAAAGGACTATCAAGGTGCTATCAATTGGATCGGTCAGGTGTAGATCACATGCACATTTGGATTTTGGGGAAGCCATATCCCTGGAGTTGGCACATTAGCTTGAGCTCGACTTTGGGTTCTTCGCCAAAAAAAGCATGGGGCAGTTGTGTACATGGGAAAACTATTCCAGTCCCCTCCAGCCGCTCTGTGTTTACTACCTATGTACCGAAAGGTGGCCAATATTCACATTCACACACACACACCCACACACACCACAAAAACAGAAATAAACACGACTTAGGACGTGTGATATTAAGCACTATAATTTCAACTGAAGCCGCTACATATCTGATTAAGATCCATGGGTTACAGCCTTAACACGCAATGTTGGACCTGCACTCCGGTCATTACTGTAGACAGGAAGTATGGCACTAGCCGCCTGGCATGTCCGGCTTGCAACAGTGCCGCCAACAGCCCTCTGCTTCAAGAGTGACTTAACGGCATAATCACTGGCGCCATGGAACACAAAACAAAACCCAACCTCTGCATCTCTGTTGCGGGAGACCCACAACAGAAGAAAATCAGTGGCTCTCAGTTTAAATCAAAAAAAGGAAAATGCTTCTAGAGTGAAAGACAAAAAGGATTAATTGAGAAACATCAGAGGCTCCACCAAGAATTCTCGGAAGCAGGGACTCTTACCAGAGGAAAAGGGCAGGATACACAATGGCACCGATGATCATCGGGTATTATTTAAGAGGAAAGATTGGTGTTAATCAATGTCATCTTAGGACCTACCAAAGGACGTGCTCCATGCATGCACACAATGAAACCCCAGCAAGTGATTAACATGCCCAAACAGCAGGATACAAGAGAGGGAGATATGACACCACTCCAGTGCCAGAAAACAAGAAAACCCAAATGCATGTACTGGAGAAAGACACCTACTAAGACACAGACCGTCTCGAGGCCACATAATACAGAACAATAAAATGAGGTTTCAATTACCATGCAACAGTAAATGTGAGTGCATGCATCTTAAGTGAGAAATGTAGAGGCCGACAGCTTCAGACGAATTAATATCAGGGATGTTTAAAATTACAGCAGATGAGATAGCTAAAGTGGACAACTCCATATCTTTGTAAATTTTCCAAGACTGTCAGTTTTGTGCAACTTTTCTTGTGGGTGAAAGGTTCAACAAAAATGAGAAACGGTTGCAAGGGATTCTGCCATCAATTACATTCTTTCCCAAGGGGATTCTCTCACAAAAAAATAACGTTTGCAGGGCTTTCTTAAGTGTTGTATTTTTTGTGTGCGATTTCTCGCACACTATGTGCAATTGTCCCCAACAATGTATTGTCTCTAATGTTGCTAAAACATTTTTCCCAAATCTTCTTAAAGTTGACAGAAGAAGACTAATGGATATTCGCCAAATGCTTTCTCTAGAGATGTGACTTGGGTAATCACAGGTTTAATAGTGGTAGGCAACCTCAGCCAAGTCTTCCTCTTCACATTTCAAGTGGAGGTAAACATAATACGGTTAATAAAGAGTTTAATGCTGATCCTGTTTCTTTACAGTACTGTTGTTTTTTCCACGGAATGTGGTGTACTGGCATATACATTACTTAAAAAAAAAGAGGAGTTATCCGAGTGGGAAAAAAGACTCAAGACCGACTCACTCAATGCATGACCAACACAAACCTTCGGTGAGGTGAAATGTCGATGGGGTGCTCTGCTTACCACCTTTGAGAGATAAGGGAACCTATGTTATTACAAATCAAGTTCTAGCTTGCTTTCCAGGACCACTATAGCAATAACGGTTTAATTATCCCCCAGGAGTGAAGAGCGAAGAGTAAATACATGCATTAAATGCATAGGATTTATCATGGTGTCTGTTTGGAGATATTGGTCTCTGATTCTGTGACCAGGTCACAGGTCTGGCACAAGCAGGCCAAGTGGAAACAATTTGCCTTGGGTTATTGAGACAATCACTCGCCTTAGGACACCTAGCTTCTAAAATGCAACAGTAAAGACTCGAATTACAGACTTCTACACATCTCCCTTTTATATGGGTAATTTAAAAGATAATTTCCAGGCTTCACCACTGACCAAACAACCCACTGTTGTTTTTTTAAGTCTTACAAAGCTGAATCAAGCAAAAAGCAGTATTAGCATGGCACCATTAACACAATATCAATGACAAACTTGCTGTAATTTCCATCCAATCAGTGTGAAATGATGGAACACAACTAACACGGTTTTCTATTGGAACCCATGTTATCCCCTGCCCTCTTGTATGGATCTCATACGAATGGAATAAAAAGAACAAATGATGGGCAGAATGCTGCACAATGTCATACATTCACCCCAGTACAGAGATCTGGGTCTAAATCCATCGTTTGCATTGTTCAGCATTCCATCCCTCGATTGTTTCTTTTATATTTGCTGCATTAAGTGGGAAGGGTATGCACAGATGTGGGTCCCGTGCTCACTCCGCCACTGGATACAAGCTAGGCTGGCTAAAGAGGGGCGAGGACCCGAAACCGGTCCCAGGATGCTTGTTTCTGGCCCAGGGAGGACCTGGCTTGGCTGATCGGACTGGTCCCATAAGGAACAGGGTCAAGACTGATTTGCAAATGGCTGGGTCTACACTGGGGTGGCGTGGTGAGCAAAAGAATGATGGATTAAACCCAGATCCTTGTGACGGGGGGGTGAATGTTTGTATTGTCCAGCATTCCGTCCATCAATTGTTTCTTTTGCATAGATCTGATACTAACCAAAGTTCTACAGCACAGAGGAGAAACATAATTTGGTGTAGTGGTTCCAAGGTTGTGCAAGGGTTTATGATGGGGAGGAAGAGTAAGATCAACTCAGCTTTGCATAGAGCCGGTGTAACAATGGTAAGGAAATACTGATCCCGGAATCAAGCCTCCCCATTAATCCAATAAGAACAACAAAAGTACATTCAGATCATCCAGATAATTCTTCAACACAAAAACCTCAATGTGTTAATGACATACTGAAGCTGGGCTGCTCGCAACACACTGTTGTTCTGCATGGGGTGTTACTAACATCTCTATTATTTCCTTGATGTTGCCCACTCTTTTCCTCTATCATGGTCCATTTTCCCCTCATTTCCACTACACTGCCTATTCTTTTTCTATTATATTATGGTACATTTTCCCTATCTTTTCTACACCTCTCGGTTCTTCAGGACATCTAGATATTCTAAAATTGCTCTACAGGCAAATTTGCTACTCAGTTCTCATTTAGCACTGGTGGGTGTTGAAGTAGCAAAAATTGTTTAGATGTTCTGAGATAAAGAATTGAGATCTGTTCCCTAAAATAAAGGCTCTTTCTGATATATATCCAGGGAAACCTGTATGAAGAGGCAGATAACCACTGCAGGCAAATATTCTTCTGAGTCCGACCGGTTCATCAAAGACCGTCAAATTAAGCATAGCAACAAGGCCTTTGGCTCTGAACTAAGGCTATGCTTTTTGTTTAAAATTGACTGAAATTACTGGAACCTCCAAGATGACAAACTGTATCCTGGTTTCCCAATAAAGGGTAAAAACAATACCTTAGTTCTCATTAGATCTCACCTACAGATCGCTATCATCTGCGTATTGTCTAAGGCCTGTTGTGGGCAATACAATACTTAAGCAATGGTCTGTCTGAAAACTCTCTCCATCATTGGTTGGCTTTCTTATCAATCTCTTCGTAAACCATAGTTTTCCTTCATTTTCTTGTGTTCATTCTTTCTCTGGAGTACAGCTTCCATTCCATCCTTTTGACTGATCACTTGTACCCTTACAGCTCTGATATTTAGGGAGCTACTTTTTTCTTTTTCGGTCAGCACTCTAAAGGAGTGCGTTGTGCACTGCTTACCTCCATGCGCTCTTCATGTAGTTGCTCTCGGTACCCTTAAGTGCCTCTATTGCTTTCTCTGCCCCTCTAAATCTACATTCCAATCCGATTGATTTTTTTGAAACTTTTTCCAGCTCCTACATTGCTCTCCTGCCACAGCCTGATCGCTTTTGTGTTTCTTCCTGTGAGTGTTTGAACAGTAATTAAAACAAGCATTGACATAGACAATAGGTCTCACCTTTGGGACCTTATAAGTGTTTAGCCATGCAACAGTTGATGATATGGCACCAAGGATATTGTTCTGCATAACTAAATACTTATAAGGTCCCAAAAGCGAGACCTATTGTCTATGCCAATGCTCGTTGCGTTTTGGAGGCAGTTCTCATTTAATCATTCAGAGTCAATAGGTCCAGCATATTTAGCTTGTGAATCCAAGTACACAGCAGACACTAACCGAAATATGTGATGAGACCTGTGAGCAAATGCAACCATTAAATTCTTAACTAAGTCACGCTATATAAACCCGAAGTGCTGATAACTCTCTCTCAGTAGAAAAAAAGGCCTTTTATTTACATTTTAAAAACAAAAACATAAAAGTAATTGTCATTTACAATGCCAATAGCTCAAACTCGCGTAAATGTGAGACCTATTACATTGCAAATGCTTGTTTAAGTATGTAAGTCTGGTCGTTAGTACGATATTAATGAACAGAATATGGTGCGGCACAGGAAACCTAAAGGGGGCACGCACAGGAGGAGCAGGCACTGCTGGCAGTAACTAGCTCCCAAGTAAGCGGGGATGCACTAGTTTTCCTGTAGCGCTAGGAAGTTCAGACAAGTGATACTAGAGACAGGTCACCGAGGGCCACAAGATGTCTACTAATGCCAAGACAAACTGATAGGGTGCCCTCGCCAGTGAGAGGCATCTGTGAGCGGTGATACACTTTGGATGCTGAAGAAACTGACATCTCCATGCTGCTATGAATCTTACTTTCGCAAAATCTAATGAAAATCCGGGAACATTCATAAGAATAAAATAAAGCGATTTCGCACCCCCCTGCTAATTGTACATTAAGGGATCAATGACTTAAGACTAAAACGTCTATATCGTCCAAATGTGAGTTAACCACTCAATGTGGAGCACAGTGCTGCGATTTGTGAAGAGTTTATTAGTAATGTTGATACACTGCCACTTTCTAACCAATCATAATACAGTATTATCCTATGAAGTAAAGAAAATGATGAAAATGAAAGCATAACACGAGGCGGAAGTCTAAGGTTCATATATAGATAAACGGGTTATTCTATGATGTGCTCAAAACCCCTCGAAAAGAGACTCCGTGGCGAACATCAGCCTGTGATTAGTTACTCTTCTAGAGGTGATAGGAGGTATATATTTCACCTGTTTTACAACACAACCAACAACAACTTGTGATGCAACCCACACATTCATATGTCCTTCCAGAGTATTGTGAGCGAGTGAAACCGTGCTTGGCGCTCGTGGTGAGCGTCATCACACCTGCAACACATTAACGCATTGTTATAGATGTACGTTGAAACAAGAAATGAAGGTTACTTTTAACAAGCATTGGCATAGCCAATAGGTTTCGCAGTTGTTAGAGTTTGAGCCATTGGCATTGTAAAATGCACTGCCTTTTATTTGTGTTGGTTTTTAAAACGTAAATAAAAGGCATTGTCAATTACAATACCAATAGGTTTAACTCTCGCAAATGCAAGACCTATTGCATTAGTAAGTTGTTGGATGCAAAGTTACCAGACAGAAACCGCCACAACATTTCCAACAAATAATGCACTGCTAACCATGCCTCAGAAACAATCCTGCAAACCTACATTCAGAACATGCGCCGTTGTATGCATAATAACGTAAGAAGGAAAAGTGGCCGGTGGATATTGGGAGTGCATTCTCTGCTTTGGGGGTAGTTGGGTTTGGCGTCTGCATGCGGTCAGGTCGGGGTGTGCTCATGCTCGAGGGCTGCCTTCCAGTGGTGCGCATTGAAATGCAGTGCGTGCATCTGCCATCGACCGGGTGGCCCTGGGAATGAAGTCATCGCTGAGTGCAATGGGTGCACGCCCCGGGATTATTAATGGCCTCCACCACACTGCAGGCAGGCGAGCTGGGTGCATCCGTGCAGTCCGTGCATGCCACCGAGTGGGGAGAAACATGCAGGCTCCCGACAGAGAACACTTGGGACACAGGGGTGCCACCCTAGCCCCCCCAGCACTGATAGGGGAAACATACCATGTTGTAAACATGAGGAGAGGAGAAAAGAAATGCGACACGGAGGGCAGGGGAGGGGGCTGGAGGGGGAGGTGTGCTGGGAGAGAGAGTGGGGAGGGGGCGGGTACAGGGGGCGGAGCAGGGAGAGTGGCAAAGAGGAGAAAAGAAATGCGACACGGCGGGCAGGGGAGGGGGCTTGAGGGGGGGGTGTGCTGGGAGAGAGAGTGGGGAGGGGGCAGCAAGCTGAGATGCGGAAAGACGTGATAAAAAAAAACAAGAGAAAAGCAAACTTGATTTGAGGCACTTCATCGGCAATTACTGTTCAAAACAAATTGCGACGAGAGGAAGGCAAACACTGAAGTCGTGCAAATGTTTAAAATAAACAAGACGGAGGTAAGGAAGAGAAGGGGAGGGGGGAGGAGAAATGCGACACGACGGGCAGAGGAGGGGCCGAGTTAGAGAGGCCTGAGGCAGAGCGCACCATATGGAAAGGGAGGGGGGTGGCAGTGGGATGGTGATTGATGGGTGGGGCAGTGCTGGGGAAGCCTTTGATGTGGCCTGGCGGCCGTGGAGAAAGTGCCCTGAAGAAATGCGACACGGCAGACAGGGGAGGGGGCGGAGCGGGGGTGTGGGAGGAGTGCGGCTGAGGGAAAAGACATCCAGGCGGCTGGGGGCATGTGCACGCGCTTTTAAGCTCAATGCACATGTGCATTGAGCTTAAAAGTCACGGGCACTGCAAGGAATCGCCACGATTCCTTGCTTCTTAGTTAAAGCTTGTTTAAGCCGCAATAGGCTCGCAAGCTCGATGCGCATGCGCATCGACAGGCGAGACCTAAAAATAGCTGATTGCCTTACACAGTGCTTAGTCCACCTTGCCGGGTTTCAGAGCGCTGCACATTGCATGGTTAACCCCTTGCGTGCGGCCAACGTGAGCAGTACCTCCCCCGCCCACCCTTTAGAACGCCAGCACCGTGGCGGAAAAATCGCCGCGGTTAAGGCGTTAAAAACACAGACAAAGCGCCTTTGGACTGTGGTAGCATGTAAACATACATGTTTGCACTGATGTCATATATACAACATCTGACATCATTAGGAACAGCAGGCAAACGAGAGCAGGGAGGACGCGAGGCAGCAAAACAGCCAGGCTAGTGATCAGCAGCAGAAAGAGAGATACACAGCAAAAACAGACACAAATAGCAGACCAGACACACAGCAGAAACCAACACAGCAAAATCGAGCACATGCAGCAGAAACGGACACGTACAATATAAACAAGTACATGCAGAATAAACAAGCACATGCAGCAGAACCGAATGCATGAAGTAGAAACAAGCAAACTTATCTGAAAGCGCCAGCGATATAAAAGAAAGGCACTTTACCATCGCAGATGGGCGAAAGCAACATGGGATCCATGGATGGGACGAGCAGAAAAAGCAAATGGGTGAGAGAGCGCAATGTGTAACACTCGTGCTTGTACTAGCTTACCCTAACGGTAGCAGGAGGAGCGGCGCACGGCCATGCTACTTACAGATGGTCGGCACGCCGCTGCACGCTCCAGCAAGGTGGATGCCACCACAAGCACAAGTGTGCTTGAAAAAGGAGCAGACCTTTTCCCAAAGGTCATCTCCTAGAGCAGCGAGACCTAAAAAAAAATCCAATATGGCTACAGTATCAGCATTTCAATGAACATGTGTGGCGACGCATACACGCACATGCCATGCTCAGTCCAGCCACTTTGCTTTTTTCCCCCCACTGATACTATTCAGCATCGGCAACAAGCATATTTTTCTTGTGGTCAATGCTCTTAAGCTTTGGCAACAAGGCTTGGCAAAGTCAAAAGGTTGGCTAACGCCTTTCAAAGGACAGAACCGTTTACTTTGCCAATGCTTGTTTCCAGACTGGGGTTCAAACAAAAAGAAACCCATATTTCTCAAGAAAAATCACTGGGACAGAGGTGCAGAAAGACTGTTTTTGTCATGTGATATTCTCAGTCCACATCCTTCTAGGTTGAAGACTGGATGTTATATTCTACTGCTACTATTTTAAAACATTTGATAAAACTTTTTAAGTTCCTTTGTCATGATGGTCAACAGGTCCGATGTAGATCTCATTTAGCTCAACTGAGGTTGCCACTTCTATTTTTTTTTATATAGCTTTATTGAAGGTCATTTCACCCTGAGGCATCAAGACTGAAATGCCTTATCGTTCCAAAGCCTTGCTAATGACGACCCAATCAAGGATTCTCAATCTTCAATGGCAAGTGTCTGCATGTTTGATTCAGAGGATGACATGTACATCTTTACACATTCAACTCGCTATCCTAGAATACTATTCCCCGTGACTTCATGAAGGCAGGTGCACTAACAGATTGTTTCTCCACATAAAATAACCAGATTTAAATTTCTGCAATCTGCATTACCCTTTCATTCAAAAAAGATTAGCCATTTGATTATATATATATATATATATATATATATATATATATATATATATATATATATATATATATATACACACACACACACATACATACATATACACACACACATACATATACGCACACATACATATACACACACACACACATAAATAAATAGACATATATATACACATGTAAATTGTCACTTTTTCTGTACCACAATTTGAATAAGTTATCCCACGTTTATGGAATAATTTTCTTTAGTATGGAATGTTGAAACCGCGCTTTTTCACACAGCAATACAGCGATTATTACTAACTTTCACATAATTAGGAATAATTGTTTACATGTGTTGATGTTGGCTTGATAGTGGGAGGACGAGCAATTGGACAGGAAGCTTCCAATCACTTGAAATTCCCACTCAAATAATAGGCAGCGCCGGAAAGGAAAGCATACTGGAACAAAGCCATGTGTGGTGGTAGGAAAAATAACCCGTTTGTTTTTAAAGGGTTGGTTCTAGAGTGATAATCTAAAGATAAAATGGTAAAAACAGTTGGCACATATGTGACCATCAATTTGAGCGCCCAGCAGAGAGACCAAAGCTTGGATGATCATATAGTCTGTGCTAGTTTCTCACTGTTCCAGCCAGTGAGTCTGACGAGCAATTCAGCTTTCAACCTCAACTCCAAAACTTTCAATTGTGCTCAGCCATGCACAGGCACCCACAGCATGAACTCACCAGACACCTAGAGGTACCTCAGTTTAGATTATGCACTGTATTAAGAATCAGCGCCATGAAACAAAACATAACATCAATGTTATGAAAAGTAAACACTTACTTAGGCTACATCACTGTAAACCATTAAGGTAATCAATGTCAGTCACTGCTGAAAATGCCACCAGGGCTTGTAGTCTGGGAGCACTGGCCCTGCTTTGGTTGCCTCCGTGCTCTCCTAAATAAGAGATTTATGGGCTTAGAGTTACTTACCAAGGCAACTACAGTCACCTTTTCTCTGGGCTTGCCTCACACTGCCAAGAGCACATTAAAAGAAAAGTTGCACTAGCGATTGCTGTACAGATGCAGCGCAGAAATGAAAGTGCAGCCCAGCTAAGTGTCACCCATCTTGGATAAGCACCTCGAGCAATGCACAGGAGCTAAATATGCGTGACATTAATTTCTAGTGCAGGGATGCGGAGAAACGCACCAAAATGCGTTATATTAACCCTAGATGCGTGGTACTTGGCAGGGCTGCCCCAAAACCTTTCCTAATGCGTAGCCTAGACTGTGGAAAACACTAGCACACACATTGGTGTAACGAAACTTGAGGGGGTTCCCCTGCAAGGTACATGGAGGGGCCCCTTCCGAGCTCAATCAGGAACTCTCCCGCCAAAATACTGTGCTGAGGGGGCCCACAGGAGCTTGACCCCCCCCCCCCCAGCACTGTGGGGGCTGCGGGGGCGTGTGTTACGCCCCTGAGCACACACCCAAATCGAGATGCAAGTAGCAGTCAACATTTTTAACTTCATCGCAGAACAGACAACATTCCATTTCTTCCTGAAAGCTGGATGTTTGTTCAGAATTTTAGATGAAACACGATTTTCCAAGAGCAATGGGCATCAGGTAACACCTCTGCTAAAAATAAGGCCACTTCAAAAAAGTAATGAAGCCACAAACAGAAGCAAACCACTGTTCAGGACAATCAAGCTCTGCATCAACATCATGCCAAACACACCGGTTCCTCACTCAAAAAAAAGTGCAATGCCATCAACCTTTTATTCAGTGAAAAAATACAGAAGATCCAGCAGCATATCGAGGATACAAAGCCTGCTTCATCTCTCATGCCCACCTATTGCCATAGAATCTCACAAATGTCCACCTTCAAAGCTCCACTACTCCCAGATCTGGATGTAAAAACACAAGTCCCTCAAGCCACTGATGTCTTTCCATCATCCAACAAGCTCTCTGGGGATGCTTCCTTACAATTGTAAATACCTCCCTCACTCAAGGAATCTTCACAGAAGCTCTCAAGGCTGCCTAGACCCTCCCACTCCTAAAGAAACACACTGAAGACCTCAACAACTAGTGGCCCATCACTCAACTACCCTTTTTGGCACGGTCATTGGAAATAAAAAAATTAATAAAAAAAAAAAAAATCAGTCCACTTTCAACTTCAAGATCATATCACTGGTAACCATCTTCTGCACAATTAGTAGTCTGGCTTCAGATCACCGTGCAGCATAGAGACTGCCATCTTGCTTATGCTCTCTTGACCACAGATAAAGATGACCTCTATCTCCTAATATTGCTGGGCCTGAAAAATAGTTGGCCATCTCACCCTCATATGCACCCTTGAGTAGTGAAAGGGATTGCATGAAAATGTCCTTAACTGGTTCTCCTTCTACCTTTCCATCCAACACCAGTTTGTTCACATCAGCACCTCCAGGTCAATAAAAGTCCCTTTACATTTTCTTGTAAAATAAAACCTGGCACGGGATGCAGGGAAAATAGGGGTTTTGGGTGGGTAAGTGTATTACAAAACGGTATAAAAAACTACCATAAAATCACGTATTCCATTTATTTATTTATTAAATTATTACTCGAGTATTAATTTTCATTATTATTTAATAAATTCGTATTCACCCTTTTAAAATATACACCAATAAATATATATTTTTTATTTTCTTGTAAAATAAAATCTGGCAACGGGATGCAGGGAAAATAGGGGTTTTGGGTGGGTAAGTGTATTAAAAAAACGGCATGAAAAACTGGCATAAAATCACGTTTTCCATTTATTTATTTATTAAATTATTACTCGAGTATTAATTTTCATTATTAATTAATAAAATAAATAAATAAATAATTAAAATCGTACTCTCCCTTTTTAAAAAATTCACCAATAAATATATATTTTTTATTTTCTTGTAAAATAAAGTCTGGCAACGGGATGCAGGGAAAATAGGGGTTTTGGGTGGGTAAGTGTATTACAAAAACGGCATGAAAAACTGCCATAAAATCACATATTCCATTTATTTATTTTTTAAATAATTACTCGAGTATTAATTATCATTATTATTTAATAAATTCATACTCATATTTATAAAAAATTATCCTATAAATATATATTTAATTTTTTTTTATAATAAAAACTGGCAACGGGATGCAGGAAAAATAGGGGTTTTGGGTGAGTAAGTGTATTAAAAAAACGGCATGAAAACCTACCATATTAACGCGAATTACATTTATTTATTTATTAAATAATTACTCGAGTAATATTTTTCAAAGTACAGTAGTTTCCAAAGTATTACGAGAACTAAAAATGAAAACAATTTACTTACTGACTTAGTACTCATTCATATTGTTTTACATGATATGTCAGTATTCTTATAAAACAAACATATATAGTGTTTTCATGGACGCCATTTTGCATAAGTATTATAATAATGAGTCCTACTATTATTTCAATGATTTCAAACGACAACATAATACCCAAAATGGATGCCAAAACGGCAAACATTACGGAATATAAAGTTATTTAAATGAATTTTTAAATTATATGTCCTCAGATAAATAAATATAAAATTTAATGCGATTTCCACCGCATATTTTCACGATTATTTTTGCTATACTACACCAAACTTATAAATAGTAGTGAGGAACCATTTTGAAATTAGTTGATTCTCAACTACCCGAGAGAGCAGACGTGAGATTGCACTCTGTGAACTTTTCACCCTATCATCCAATCTAAAACTATATCATACTACGAATACCAACTAATTACAAGTAAGTAATATGTTCGGAAAACGATAACACCATAAATAATAGCCATGTAAAAAAAAAGAACTTCTTTTTTAATATTGACTATATATTTTTTAAAGGCAATTTTTAAAAAATATTTCTGTGCTTTAATTAAAAATGAATAAAGATTACTTCGTTATTATCAAAATACGTCTTAAATAACATGATACATAAATTTTTAAATTAATAAGCAAAAGAATAAAACGTGATTTAAATATAATACAGTATTATTAATATATTTATAAAATTTTTTTGTTTTAGAAATCTATTCAGAACGTTTACACACAAAATCCGTGTACATTTCATTGTTTTTTTAAAGCGACCCGCTTTCGCATAAAAACATAAGGTACATCATTATATCTTTAAAAATTAGTTTATTATTAATTAAATATAAAACGCCGCAGTAGGAGTAAACTGTACAAAATTTTTTCCCTCACAGAGATACTACATATAAATAATTTCTTCATAAATAATCGGACAGATAAAAAATGTCAACACCGCTTTAAAAGGTAATTTAAATATTTCAAATAAAACTAAACACTACTATTCAAAGGCAAAACATAAATCACTTTAAACAGGTTTAAATAAAATAATGTTTTTTTTTTAAAATGTTTCAGATTAACAGACCAATCCAAGTAAAAAATAAATCGTACAGCCAGTGGAAGGACACATTTCTACTATTGAAAAAACCAAACTGAAAAGTAAGTAAAAAACACATTGCGAAATATATATATTAATTGTTCATAAATAATAAATAATATGAATAAGATCAAACTGTATAAAAATTTAGTAAACTCTACCATCTTGCAGCAAGTAAAAAAACTATTGAACAGTACTACATTATGAAAAATACAGGTATATATAAAGTGCAGAGAAAATAGTAAAGTAAACTTAAATATGATGTCTCATACCTGTGAAAAAAACATGAAAATCAGTCTCCTCTAAAATTACGTGTCACACATTTTAACACATACTTTTTCTTTGTTTTAGATCTCCATTCAAACCAAAACTTGACCAACCTCCAGGACAACCAACACAAGAAAACCAAAACAAATTTATTCAAAGTAAAGACCCAAAACACTAACAGTAAGTGAAAAACACTTTTCCAGATACATATATAAGACATGCATAAGCAGTAATAAATAACACATGGTATTTATTAAAAAAAATTTATTAAAATGTACAAGTGTAAATTACTATTTCAATTCCTGGCAAGTGCTACAGTAGGAAAAATGCTGGATAGGCTAGAAGAGTAAATACTATTGCAACTTCAGGTAAGTGCTACAGTAGGGAAAGTGCTGGATAGTGTAGAGGTGTAAATTACTATTCCAACTCCTGGCAAGTGCTACAGTAGGGAAAGTGCTGCATAGTCTAGAGGTGTAAATGACTATTCCAAATCCTGTTAAGTGGTACAGTAGAGAAAGTGCTGGATAGTCTAGAGGTGTAAATGACTATTCCAACTCCTGGTAAGTGCTACAGTAAAGAAAGTGCTGGATAGGCTAGAGGATTAAATTACTATTGCAACTTCAGGTAAGTGCTACAGTAAGGAAAGTGCTGGATAGGCTAGAGGAGTAAATTACTATTGCAACTTCAGGTAAGTGCTACAGTAGGTAAAGTGCTGGATAGTCTAGAGGTGTAAAGTACTATTCCAACTACTGGTAAGTGCAACAGTAGGGAAAGTGCTGGATAGGCTAGAGGTGTAAATGACTATTCCAACTCCTGGTAAGTGCTACAGTAGGGAAAGTGCTGGATAGTCTAAACGTGTAAATTACTATTCCAACTCCTGTTAAGTGCTACAGTAGGGAAAGTGCTGGATAGTCTAAACGTGTAAATTACTATTCCAACTCCTGGTAAGTGCTACAGTAGGGAAAGTGCTGGATAGGCTAGAGGTGTAAGTTACTATTCAAAACAGTAGAAAAAATGCAGGAAACTCTATAAACTTAAATAATCAATGCTTTTCCAGTTAAGTGCTACAGTAGTGAAAGTGCAATAAACTATAAAATTATCATGTTGTATCCCAGATACATATAAACACTACAATACACAAAGAACTGTGCAAACCAGACGCCAAAATAGCATTTCTCACTTTACATGAGTAGTGCTATAAATAAAGTGCAGAGAAAGTGCTAAAGTGAACTTCAATATAATGCCTCATGCCTGTGAAGAAAACTTAAAAATTAGTCTTCTCAAAAATTAAGTGTTACACATTTTCAAACATACTTTTTCTTTGTTTTAGATCTGCATTCCAACAAAAACTTGACCAACCTCCAGGACAACCAACACAAGAAAACCAAAACAAATTTATTCAAAGTAAAGACCCAAAACACTAACAGTAAGTGAAAAACACTTTTCCAGATACATATATAAGACATGCATAAGCAGTAATAAATAACAAATGGTATTTATAAAAAAAATTTTGTAAAATGTACAAGTGTAAATTATTATTCCAACTCCTGGCAAATGCTACATTAGGAAAAGTGCTGGATAGGCTAGAGGAGTAAATTACTATTGCAACTTCAGGTAAGTGCTACAGTAGGGAAAGTGCTGGATAAGGTAGAGGAGTAAATTACTATTTCAACTTCAGGTAAGTGCTACAGTAGGTAAAGTGCTGGATAGTCTAGAGGTGTAAATTACTATTCCAACTCCTAGTAAATGCTACAGTAGGGAAAGTGCTGGATAGTGTAGAGGTGTAAATTACTATTCCAACTCCAGGTAAGTGCTACAGTAGGGAAAGTGCTGGATAGTCTAGAGGTGTAAATGACTATTCCAACTCCTGGTAAGTGCTACAGTAGGGAAAGTGCTGGATAGTGTAGAGATGTAAATTACTATTCCAACTCCAGTTAAGTGCTACAGTAGGGAAAGTGCTGGATAGGCTAGAGGTGTAATTTACTATTCAAAACAGTCGAAAAAATGCAGGAAACTCTATAAACTTAAATAATCAATGCTTTTCCAGTTAAGTGCTACAGTAGTGAAAGTGCAATAAACTATAAAATTATCATGTGGTATCCCAGATACATATAAACACTATAATACACAAAGAACTGTGCAAACCAGACGCCAAAATAGCATTTCTCACTTTACATGAGTAGTGCTATAAATAAAGTGCAGAGAAAGTGCTAAAGTGAACTTCAATATAATGCCTCATGCCTGTGAAGAAAACTTAAAAATTAGTGTTCTCAAAAATTAAGTGTTACACATTTTCAAACATACTTTTTCTTTGTTTTAGATCTGCATTCCAACAAAAACTTGACCAACCTCCAGGACAACCAACACAAGAAAACCAAAACATATTTATTCAAAGTAAAGACCCAAAAAACTAAGAGTAAGTGAAATACACTTTTCCAGATACATATATAAGACATGCATAAGCAGTAATAAATAACACATGGTATTTATTAAAAAAATTTTGTTAAAATGTACAAGTGTAAATCACTATTTCAATTCCTGGCAAGTGCTACAGTAGGAAAAGTGCTAGATAGGCTAGAAGAGTAAATACTATTGCAACTTCAGGTAAGTGCTACAGTAGGGAAAGTGCTGGATAGTCTAGAGGTGTTAATTACTATTCCAACTCCTGGTAAGTGCTACAGTAGGGAAAGTGCTGGATAGTCTAGAGGTGTAAATGACTATTCCAACTCCTGGCAAGTGCTACAGTAGGGAAAGTGCTGCATAGTCTAGAGGTGTAAATGACTATTCCAACTCCTGGTAAGTGCTACAGTAAATAAAGTGCTGGATAGTGTAGAGGTGTAAATTACTATTCCAACTCCTGGCAAGTGCTACAGTAGGGAAAGTGCTGCATAGTCTAGAGGTGTAGATTACTATTCCAAATCCTGTTAAGTGGTACAGTAGAGAAAGTGCTGGATAGTCTAGAGGTGTAAATGACTATTCCAACTCCTGGTAAGTGCTACAGTAAAGAAAGTGCTGGATAGGCTAGAGGAGTAAATTACTATTGCAACTTCAGGTAAGTACTACAGTAAGGAAAGTGCTGGATAGGCTAGAGGAGTAAATTACTATTGCAACTTCAGGTAAGTGCTACAGTAGGTAAAGTGCTGGATAGTCTAGAGGTGTAAAGGACTATTCCAACTCCTGGTAAGTGCAACAGTAGGGAAAGTGCTGGATAGGCTAGAGGTGTAAATGACTATTCCAACTCCTGGTAAGTGCTACAGTAGGGAAAGTGCTGGATAGTCTAAACGTGTAAATTACTATTCCAACTCCTGTTAAGTGCTACAGTAGGGAAAGTGCTGGATAGTCTAAAGGTGTAAATTACTATTCCAACTCCTGGTAAGTGCTACAGTAGGGAAAGTGCTGGATAGGCTAGAGGTGTAAGTTACTATTCAAAACAGTCGAAAAAATGCAGGAAACTCTATAAACTTAAATAATCAATGCTTTTCCAGTTAAGTGCTACAGTAGTTAAAGTGCAATAAACTATAAAATTATCATGTGGTATCCCAGATACATATAAACACTACAATACACAAAGAACTGTGCAATCCAGACGCCAAAATAGCATTTCTCACTTTACATGAGTAGTGCTATAAATAAAGTGCAGAGAAAGTGCTAAAGTGAACTTCAATATAATGCCTCATGCCTGTGAAGAAAACTTAAAAATTAGTCTTCTCCAAAATTAAGTGTTACACATTTTCAAACATACTTTTTCTTTGTTTTAGATCTGCATTCCAACCAAAACTTGACCAACCTCCAGGACAACCAACACAAGAAAACCAAAACATATTTATTCAAAGTAAAGACCCAAAAAACTAAGAGTAAGTGAAATACACTTTTCCAGATACATATATAAAACATGCATAAGCAGTAATAAATAACACATGGTATTTATTAAAAAAAATTTGTTAAAATGTACAAGTGTAAATCACTATTTCAATTCCTGGCAAGTGCTACAGTAGGAAAAGTGCTGGATAGGCTAGAAGAATAATTACTATTGCAACTTCGGGTAAGTGCTACAGTAGGGAAAGTGCTGGATAGTCTAGAGGTGTTAATTACTATTCCAACTCCTGGTAAGTGCTACAGTAGGGAAAGTGCTGGATAGTCTAGAGGTGTAAATGACTATTCCAACTCCTGGCAAGTGCTACAGTAGGGAAAGTGCTGCATAGTCTAGAGGTGTAGATTACTATTCCAACTACTGGTAAGTGCTACAGTAGAAAAAGTGCTGGATAGTCTAGAGGTGTAAATGACTATTCCAACTCCAGGTAAGTGCTACAGTAGGGAAAGTGCTGGATAGTCTAGAGGTGTAAATGACTATTCCAACTCCTGGTAAGTGCTACAGTAGGGAAAGTGCTGGATAGTGTAGAGGTGTAAATTACTATTCCAACTCCAAGTAAGTGCTACAGTAGAGAAAGTGCTGGATAGTCTAGAGGTGTAAATGACTATTCCAACTCCTGGTAAGTGCTACAGTAGGGAAAGTGCTGGATAGTGTAGAGATGTAAATTAATATTCCAACTCCAGGTAAGTGCTACAGTAGGGAAAGTGCTGGATAGTCTAGAGGTGTAAATTACTATTCCAACTCCTGGTAAGTGCTACAGTAGGGAAAGTGCTGGATAGTGTAGAGGTGTAAATTACTATTCCAACTCCAGGTTAGTGCTACAATAGGGAAAGTGCTGGATAGTCTAGAGGTGTAAATTACTATTCCAACTCCTGGTAAGTGCTACAGTAGGGAAAGTGCTGGATAGTGTAGAGGTGTAAATTACTATTCCAACTCCAGGTAAGTGCTACAGTAGGGAAAGTGCTGGATAGTGTAGAGGTGTAAATTACTATTCCAACTCCAGGTAAATGCTACAGTAGGGAAAGTGCTGGATAGTGTAGAGGTGTAAATTACTATTCCAACTCCAGGTAAGTGCAACAGTAGGAAAAGTGCTGAATATGTTTTCTAATTTACAGCAATAAGTGAAATGCTAGCATATGGAAAATGTGCAAGATACAATATAAAAAAACTAAAATCAGAGTTTTATAAAATCAAAACTACATACTAATTTTATGCATTCCATTTCTATAATTCAAATACTAAAACAATAATTTTTTCTTTTCAGAAAATGTCTTCACAACAACAAACTGCAAAGTATATTCCATCCAGGAAAGGAAAGCAATTACTAGCTCATCAAGGATACATTTATTGTAAGGATAGGTTAAGTAATCCACGGATTCATTGGAGATGCGTGCAATACCATACAACTCGTTGCAGCGGCAGAGCGGTTACGGTCAATGATTTTATTGTAAGGACAACTGACCATAACCACTCTGCCTCTGCAATGGAAGTTGATGTCAGAGAAACTGTTAACGAGATGAAGGCTATTGCAAGCACCTCCAATGAATCCACTGGATCAATTTTAAGACAGGTTGCACAACATGTCCCTACTCATATTGCTAGCAATATTCCTAACATACATAATTTGCGAAGAATTATACAAAGACAAAAGCAGGCAAGTAATACACAAACAAACACACCTCATACCTTTTCTGATATTATTATTCCTCCTGAACTTACTATTACTTTTTCTAATGAACCTTTCCTCTTACATGACAACGAAAACCCTCTTAAGCGCATCTTAATTTTTAGTACCCCACGCAACCTTGTTAAACTTGAATCAAGTGAAATTTGGATGATGGATGGGACGTTTAAAAGCACGCCCCATCCATTCACCCAAATTTATACTATTCATGGTAAAATTAATAACAGTGTAATACCCCTAGTATATAGTTTGCTACCTGATAAGACTTCAGCAACTTACACAGAATTATTATCTGTGATTAAATCCAAAACAAGCCAAAGTCCTAGGAAAATTATTATCGATTTTGAATTGAGTATGATCAATGTGATCACCAAACTGTACACGGATACCCAAATTCAAGGGTGTTTTTTCCACTTTTCCCAGGCATTCTGGCGTAAATTACAAAAAACACCCTTAGTTACTGAATACTCATTGGACAGCAAACTACAAGTCGAATTAAAAAAATTAACTGCTCTTTGTTTTGTCCCTCCCGAAAGTGTAGACGAATACTACACTGCAATTACAGATTCAGACTATTATTTAACTAACGAAGATAAATTGGCACCCATTTTAAATTATATGGAAGACACATGGATTGGACACCTAGGCAGATCGGGTCGCAGGAGGAAACCACGTTTCCATGTGCAGTGGTGGAACTGTTATTCGAGTTGCCTAGAGGGAGAGGCAAAAACAAATAATGCCATTGAGGGATGGCATAACTCCTTCAACCATTTAATTGGCAAACCCCACCCTAATTTCTATTCATTTCTGGAAACTTTGAAGAAGGAGCAAAGTTTCCAAGAAATGAGACTTTCTCAAACTCTCACTGGTAGTCTAAACTCACGAATTACCCAAAGAACTAAGGATATGTCTGAACGACTATTGGCACTACTACAACAATTTACGTTGTGTGTGGCTTTAGATTACCTTGAGAATCTAGCTAACATCCTTTCTTTTTAAAGTATAATTTACATTACTTTCCTGCTTCTACCAAAAAAATTTTTTTTTTTTTAATTACAATTCGTAAACATTTTTTTTAAAAACATTTTTTAATAATTGATGTTGGGTCATTTTTCCTCATTTTTTTTTTTTTTTGTAACATTTTTTTAAAAAATATATTCCTTACATGACATTTTTTTTAAATTTTTGATTCACATAAGACTTTAGAAGAAATAGCTGAACCAATATTTTCCCAAAGAAATAAATTTTGAGACTACATTTTTAAATATTAGAAAAGTACATTGCAAATAAAAATAAAATGCATTTTCTATTTTATCATAAAGTCTTCTATGAAAACCACACCATAAAATTAATGGTTAAAATATTTATGTATTCCATATATTGATATTTCCATATTTCCACATCAAGTGCTAATTCCTACAACATTTCACCAAACATAGAATAATTAATTTTAATTTTCCATGTTATTTTTTATCAATTCTATATTCTCTACTCCTCCTGATACAAAAAAGACAAACTTCGAATTAATTAAATTCTAATCAATAAACATCAGTTATGCTTTTCAAACTACTATAGTACAATATACAAAGGCTCCAAAATTTTTACTTTCCAATTTTCATAGAATAAACAAAGCAATAATAATTCCGAAATGAATACTAAACAACTAAAATGTAACCAATATAATCAATCAGACAATCAGTGATTTGGAAATAAACCCTACATCATAATCTTCTTAAAATACGAATGTATTTCAGAAAAGCACCAGGAAAACATTGGAAATATCTTTATTCACATTCATATGATATTTTAACAACATAGCAACTAACATTCTCAAACTCAATATTTGCAAACTGTTATATCACTCGAAAATGCATTTTAATACTTTGCATACATAAATACATTATGAAATATTTGTTATACTTTTCTAAACCCCTTTTCAGGTATTTTTACTAAAATTCAACTAAATCTTACTTTAATTATATTTACCGATGTTCCCCACGCCCACCGACCCAACATCGGCATATTCTAATAATACGAGTAGCGACATGTTGTTTTTTTAACATTTTTTTTATTTCGAGCAACCTCTACTTAACTTATCCTTACAATAAATGTAAATCTTTTATTATTTAACTTTATTACTTATTATTACATTGTTTTCCTACCTGGTCGTAGATCAGCGTCCTGCTGCTTCCTCCTTCTTCCAGCTCCGGATAGCCACAAAATGGCCGACGACGCACGCGTATACGTAATAACGTCAGGATATGCTGCAACAATAAAGAAAGGACTACTGTACATTGTAATATATTGCAATTTATAAACAAATATTATTTTTAAATATGATTACATATATATGTTAAAATTTAGAAAAATATACATAAAATGTATTAAAAACTGAAGAATTTATAAATATTTTTTGTATGTAATAAAAAGTTATTTTTATTAACAAAAACATATCTCTACGTTTTTATTTATTTCAATCTGTATATCTTAACTTTTAAAATAATATGTAAAATATATACTTCCTTACTATACCTGTTTTCTTCTTTCTGTTCCGCTTTTTTCCTCCTCTTTCCTTTCGTTTCCTTTGCTTTTATTCCCAACCGCTCTACATAACTAGTTGTATCAAAGACATAAATGAAGGACAAACGTATCCATAGAAAACAATGGTAAAGCGTGGGAACGGAAATTTTAATATAAGTATATCACAAACAAAATCGATTATAAATTATTTAATTAAAAAAACTATATACTTAATAAAGTCTACATGTAGATAACATTTTTTTTAAATTTAATTAAACAATAATAGAACATAATCTTTTCCCAATATATTTTTAAAAACATAAATAAAATATAATAAACATATAGTCATATATAATAATTTCTAAAATTCAAAATAATTCAAAATAATATTATTTTAATATTTTTCAAATTTATTTAAATCGTTTTTTAATTATTAATATATACATACTAATTAATACTTCAATTAAAATAATAATAATAAACAAAAACTAAAACAATAAAAATACAAATATAAAATAAAAATGTGATAATAATTAAAATTTTTACTACCCTAAATTATAGTTACAATAATTAAATATACATTCCTAAATTTAAATTATACAATATAATAAACAATATCAAATTAAAATGAACATATAAATTATTACTATCCAAAAAAATCAATAAACAAATTCCTAAAATAAAGTATAAAATAAATACTATATTAAAAAATATTTACAAAAATACTTTTCTTTTGATTAATACATTATTTTTCAATTATTAAAGTATTAATTATTAATAAATAATTATTAAAAATAAATTTAAATATATTAAAATTACTACAATCTATCCTATACTTTTCTTTAGCTTAATACATTATTTTTCAGTTATTAAAGTATTAATTATTAATAATTAATTATTAAAAATATATTTTAATATATTAATATTACTACAATCTAACCTTAAAAATACTTAAAAAAATACTTTTCATTTGATTAATACATTATTTTTCATTTATTAAATTATTAATTATTAATAATTATAATTAATTAATTAAATTAAAAATTATATATAATCAACATTTTAAAATTATTAAGTATAAATTTAATTATTTTAATATTACTACAATCTAACCTAATTTAAAATAAAATAACATAAAATTAAATACATATACATATATATATGCGTTGTAAAAGTACTTGCGTTGTAACAGTACCTGCGTTGTAACAGTATAAGTTGTAATAGTATGCGTTGTAACAGTACCTGCGTTGTAAAAAATGCGTTGTAACAGTATTGCGTTGTAAAAAATGCGTTGTAACAGGTGAATACCAATCTTGACGTCACTGCAAGAACACGTCCCCGAATCTCGAAAATGCTGGAGCTTTGTGGCAGCCATTTTAGGCCGACCGCCGCCGGAAGAAGTCCAGGTTAGTGCTTGGGGTTTTTTATTCCCCGCTGTCTGTGTGGCCGTTCCCGCCCCCCCCCCTCCCGCTGTCCGTGTGGCCGTTCCCGCCCCCCCTCCAGCTGTCCGTGTGGTCGTTCCCGCCCCCCCTCCTGCTGAATGTTGCTCACGCCGTGTTTGGCTGCGGCCTGCTATTATTTCATCCAGGGTGCTTGTACATCAACATAGCGGCCTTGATGGGAGCTCTCTGACTCTTCATAAGCTGTCTGCTCCTTGAAGCCGTTTTGCTTTTTCACGGTCTCTTTGCGACCCTTTGCTCTTTATTATATCTTCTGGCCTTTCGGAACTTTTCTGTTGTCCGGAAGGCTTTCCCCATGTGCACCATTTTTGCCTCCCTTGAAATAACCCGAACACCAGTGTCCTTATGTGTCCACACGGCCCCACTCGACTAACACCATATGCCGCAATATCTAGCTTGGAATGTATAGTGTCCGCTTTCAGTATGTGTTGCATAGGGCACTGATGCTGCACTTTTGCTTCCCTTATGGCCAGTTAACCCTTGTAATATTGTCGTCATTCCCCTGCATAGAACGCTGCTTAAACCCGTTGTCGTTTTCAGCATTGCCGTCTTGGGATCGGAAATTTGCCATTTTAAATTGTATTGCATTTCGGTTTTAATTTCGAAACTCCTTACCTGTATCTGATTTTTTAGAGCACCTTCAAAGAACACAACGTTGGTTTATCTGCATGTCACGTTAATTGCTCTAACGTATGTTGTGTAATTTATTAGAGTCTGAACGGTTTTCAATGATTACAGTTGTTAGTAAGGCAATTCTTGTTGCAGATGCAGACCTAAATGACATCTATTTAAATGTATGCTATTCCTTCCTGTAGTTTTAAGCACTGTCGAGTCAAATGCCACGATGAAGAGCATTATGAACAATTCTCACATGTGATGTTACGTTGCAGTGGCTTAGATTTTGTCTAACTACGTGGCTAATCTAATCTACATATAAATATATATATATCGCTAAGTGGTATGAGTTATATGGATTGCATTTTGGCTTGCACTATTACATTCTGTGTCTTGTTATCAAACACTATCTGGACGAAGTTTGTAGGAGTTAACTTACATCTAGCATGTTATTTTTGGTTACAATATTGGGATATTATTTTACTTGTTTTGTAATTTTTTTAACTTACATTATGATTTCACCCCAAATACCATATATTTTAATTTGTTCTTGTATGTATTTCATAATTTAAGTTTTATACAAAAGCTGGTTATTTGTATCCAGTTTGGAGGCTGCCATTTTATTCTGGAAAGTGAGTGTGTATAAATATAAACAATATGGTTGTGCGGTTACCAGCACCCAGAAAATATATATTTTTGTAAATATCCGTATTCAATTTTAGTTAGTTGGTGTTGAGGAAACAAAAAAAGGCATCCCTTAGTTTGGAAAGCCTGGACAGTTCAGAAATGTGTGTGTGTGTGTGGCTCTGGGTGTGTGTGTGTGGGGGGGGGGCTCTGGGTGTGTGTGTGTGTGTGTGGGGCTCTGGGTGTGTGTGTGTGTGGGGCTCTGGGTGTGTGTGTGTGCGTGTGGGGCTCTGGGTGTGTGTGGCTCTGGGTGTGTGTGTGTGTGTGTGTGTGTGTGGCTGTGTGTGTGTGTGTGTGTGTGTGTGTGGCTGTGTGTGGCTGTGTGTGGCTCTGGGTGTCTGTGGCTCTGGGTGTGTGTGTGTGGTAGTAATTGCTGTCTGCTGAGCTCGTCCAGTAGGGTACAATAGGTCTCACATTTGCGAGAGATTAAGCTATTGGCAATGTAAATGACAATGCCATTTATTTATCTGTTTTCAAAACCAACACATAAATAAAAATTTTGTCATTTACAATGCCAATAGCTTTAACTTTTGCAAAGGCGAAACCGTTGCATTGTAAATGCTTGTTTATCCATGCACCCAGGATCTAGAGCATCTCTGTATGAATCAAGACCACCCCAATGCTGCTCCAATTTAAGAAAGAGTTGAAGACTCTCCTCTTAAAACAATACTAAATCACAATGCACTAATCATCCACAATTCAGTTTCCTCTACTGTAACTCGTCGACTTTAAGTTTGCCTTAGAACACGTACAGAAGTAAGCTGAATTTTGAATGGGTGTACACTATAGAAATACTATAATATATATATATTCAGAAGGCAGGAAAATGCACGAAATCTAACAAACATCCAGTGGCACACCAGAAGAAGGTACACTTGAAAAAGGAATCGCCGATACGTGTGGTTTGTGTGCACAATAAAAGTCATGTGTACCGTCCTCTGGTGTGCCGCTGGATGTTTGTTGGATTTCCTGCATTTTCCTGCCTTCTGAATTTATGGACGGCTGCTGCCGCGGTCACCGACATCACAGGCTGTGGATTGGCTAACTGCAGTGAGTCTCGAGAGTGTATTTTTATATATTTATATACATATACATACACATACACACACACACACACACATATATATACATAAACACACATATATACACACACACACACACACAGAAAAAGTGATGGGGATAAAGACAACTTTTCCTTTTTTTCCCCACATAGAGTCAGTGCTTAATTTGTGTTCATGGTTGCAGGTGGTGTGCATCAACTCCTAATTTTGGGGCTGACACTCAAATCTCGCCCCAGAGTGAGATAGAAAGGTAGCAAGGTAGGACAGCTACTTTGTAAATCTGTGACAAAGGGAGAACTCTGGGGTGAAAAAGAACCCCTAAAAGGGACAAAGAAGCAGGAGGCGTAGAGTGGTAGACTAAGGAGGTGGAATAAAAACTAAGCCGCCTTGGTGTTCAAGAAACCTGGGGAAAAAAGTGAGCAGTGTTTGGATACAAGTCACCCGATCAAAAGGAAGATAAAGCAGTTATGCCACTTGGAGTTCAAGCACCAGATGAAGGTAATTTTAGAAAGAACAAGGGGAACCCAATAAATGGCCTGGGACCATGGGTATCAATTATTTCAAGGAAAACAAGTGGTCCCCAGCATAAACAAAATAGAGACATGCGGTTGGCGAAAGAGAACTTTGTACATACCAAGGTTACAGTGGCGGGGCAAGGTTGGGGGGGGGTGGAGCACGACAGACAGGAGTAAGGCAGAGGCGCAACTAGAGCCAAATTTCGGAGGGGGCTAAGAAAATTTTTGGGGGGGTCTGAACCTTTAATCAGTAGGCAGAGTGGAGCTGCAGGGGCTCTTATAAGGGGTGAAACAACTGCAAGGCCTAATTAACATTCAAATGGTCTTTTAAAGTGAAACGTTCGGGTGCGGCTCTGTGTGTGCCCGGGATCTGTCTTATCCCGGGCTGCCACACATGACGGGGGGGGGGGGGCTGAAGCCCGGTGAGTCCAATGGGTGTTGCGCGCCTGGAGTAAGGTAAGTAATTAAATAAATAAAACAATTTAACTAGCGCACGCTGCATCGCCAACTCGCGTGCAAGCTAAATTGTTTTATTTATGTAATTACTTAACTTACGCCTGTCCGTCGTTTGTCGGGCCCCACTACCCCCCACCCTGCCCCTCCCCAGCCCCACAGCCCAGCAGCAGCAGTCGCTCGGCGAGCCGCCACTGCCAAGGTATGCAGTGAAGCTCATTGCTTATTCGGGAAACTAGCCACGTTGGCGCTGTTATAATCAGGGCTGTAAGTGGGCCGGGTCCTGCCGGTGCTCAGCACCAGCAGTTTTAAAAAGCAGGTGCTGAGACGGGTCTTAATCGGGCTCTCCATTTTTTCCCTCACCCTCGGTGGAAAAAAAAAATCTTACCTCTGCAGCAGTACCACCACCCTTCACTGCCTTTGATGTAACTTCAAAGAGACTCGTTATTGTTCTTTCACAATCTCATTATGTCAGAACTGAAGCATTTTCAATATTCTATACAACAAAGCTTGACCTCCTCATGTAACGTAACTGGTGCTATGTAAAGCGCTCTGATACCTGATTCGGTTCGGGTCTAGTTCGCGCTATATAAAACTCTGCAAAAAAAAAAATATATATAATATATAGACCACAATGGGCTACTATATAGTATATAAAATCCCTTACCCAGCCGGGCAGGGAATCTTTATTCAAGTAATAATCTGTCTAAATGTATGAATAAAGTAGGTAACCAAAGACATCAAGGTTACTGTAAGGCACAATCCTGTGCCATACACAGAGGAGGAAGTAAAGAGGACAGTGAGTGCAAACAATATCAGGCAAACAAAGTGAGCTAGCAGGCCACTGACATAAATTGAAATCAACAGTGTGACCTGGAGTTAGACAACCATACTCGAATGCAATAAATTTCAAATATGGGACACTCTTAAAGCAGTCGACGGACGTTTCGATCCCAAGCTCAATTATAAAGGGATCATCTTCAGGACTTTCTTAATCAAAACTTTTGCCTGAATATAACCTTTTGACATAAAACCGCCAGAGTTGTGTCTGTTAATGGGGTTTTTTGTTCTTTTTGGGTGTCTTCAATAGTTAGGGCAGTAGCACGACATCCATGTTTGAAGGTTGGAATTCCGAGCTGGACTTCAATTATGCACAGCAAGGAAGCGGTTTCGGTTGTGACGCCAATTTTTGGGGGTCCTGGTTGGGCTTGGAATCTAATTCCACGGGATTGGTAATACTAGTCCCAGTGTTTTGTGCTTAAAAAAGAGAAAAAGGATTTTCTGCGCACTGAAGAAACTTCTATAGAGGAGGTCTTTGTTGATGTATGGTGGGTATTAACTAGGACCCACTATCGATGAGTTCTGATCTCCCTTTGTAAATTGCGGAAATCCGATCTATCTGAAGTGGAGAGAAGGGCCGGAGTGAGATACGATTAAAACTATCTTAATTGTAAGCGCTGAATGTGTAAGATGGAAATCATACTTAGCTGCAGTAGACAAGGTTCATACTGCAATTCGGAAACCACGCGCTGGTATCCTCCGTGGGGGCCCGAAAAATTAAAGGTCTCCTCGAGGTACCGGTGGTTTGGCGTGCATCGGTGGCGCGTTATGCTCAGCAGGATTGCTGAGCATAACGCGCCACCGATGAACCTTGTCTACTGCAGCTAAGTATGATTTCCATCTTACACATTCAGCGCTTACAATTAAGATAGTTTTAATCGTATCTCACTCCGGCCCTTCTCTCCACTTCAGATAGATTGGATTTCCGCAATTTACAAAGGGAGATCAGAACTCATCGATAGTGGGTCCTAGTTAATACCCACCATACATCAACAAAGACCTCCTCTATAGAAGTTTCTTCAGTGCGCAGAAAATCTTTTTCTCTTTTTTAAGCACAAAACACTGGGACTAGTATTACCAATCCCGTGGAATTAGATTCCAAGCCCAACCAGGACCCCCAAAAATTGGCGTCACAACCGAAACCGCTTCCTTGCTGTGCGTAATTGAAGTCCAGCTCGGAATTCCAACCTTCAAACATGGATGTCGTGCTACTGCCTTAACTATTGAAGACACCCAAAAAGAACAAAAAACCCCATTAACAGACACAACTCTGGCGGTTTTATGTCAAAAGGTTATATTCAGGCAAAAGTTTTGATTAAGAAAGTCCTGAAGATGATCCCTTTATAATTAAGCTTGGGATCGAAACGTCCGTCGACTGCTTTAAGAGTGTCCCATATTTCAAATTTATTGCATTAGAGTATGGTTGTCTAACTCACTCCAGGTCACACTGTTGATTTCAATTTATGTCAGTGGCCTGCTAGCTCACTTTGTTTGCCTGATATTGTTTGCACTCACTGTCCTCTTTACTTCCTCCTCTGTGTATGGCACAGGATTGTGCCTTACAGTAACCTTGATGTCTTTGGTTACCTACTTTATTCATACATTTAGACAGATTATTACTTGAATAAAGATTCCCTGCCCGGCTGGGTAAGGGATTTTATATACTATATAGTAGCCCATTGTGGTCTATATATTATTTTGCTAAAACTATTTTGTTTATGCTGGGGACCACTTGTTTTCCTTGAAATACCAGATGAAGGTAGGCAATCAAATAAGAAAGAAAATGAGTGACAAGAAAGGCAACTAATGGAAAGAAACGAGAGGCCCTCCCTAAGTTTTTAATATGGTCCACAAAGGAACTTTTGCTTCGGTAAGAGCTAAAAATGAAAAACTAAACTTTGAGGGCTCCTCTGATCAGCGATCAAGAAACCCTTACATATCTGTCCTTCTTGAAACACAGCAGCTCAGTGGATGAGCTCATTTCTCACCACAAAACCACAACTCGGGCGTGTCTGCATAATCCTTTAGAAGTGTATTAATCATGTGTGCTTACTTTAATCTCAGTGCGCCTGCTTGATCATACGCAAAAGACTCACCGGATTTGGAACAATCCCCTCATTTGTGACATCAATGCAAAACATCTTAACCTTGCGATGTAGTGTGCACAAACGCGCATTCCTGACGGGGCAACATCTTGGTTGAGAAAATGTTACATTGTTCTTGTGTAAGGTCTTAACATGATTTAATCAGATGGTCTCACTTTTATATCACAACACAAATTCTCCTCCTAGCAGCCCCTCAGGTTTTAGAAAAAAAATCCGACATTCCGGGCCTGACTGGGGACAAATCGCAAAAACTATCGATACCGGGTCCCTTGCGTACCAAGCAAGCAGGCCCGCCCTTTCCAAGTGCAATGGGGTCTGTACTCCATCCAGATTTTTTTATTTTTTTTTAATTAGTCTCAAACTGTACAATTACAAGTAAATTGGTTGTAGACCTTTTCTAAAAGCCATTTCTAGGCCTCTTCAACCCCACTGCTCCTGGCCTGAGTTTTACCACACTATTGTTGCACGTGCAGCAGGCGAAGACAGGATACTCCTGGCCAGGTGACCTCCATTTGAGGATGCTCAAAATCTCACTGCTAATTTGCCGATTTGGCATTTCCACTCGATAAAAGCGCTTTATAAAACATTGAAATACATACATTTCCGATAAATGGTTGTCTATCGTGCTTTACATCTTTTTTGTAGGTCTGACATATAGACAGGTTAAGCTTTTGTACTTGAGCCCAATGCTATACCAATAAACATAGCAGTGGCACCTGGTGATCTTGAATTCAGGGTCAGGATTGTGCCTTAGCAACTTTAGAGAGCGCGTGATCCCTGCTTCTAGGAGAGATCTGGGGATGCTTTGGGTGCAGATGGAAGGAGGAGGACAAGTATTTCCTAGAATATGCCAGGCGTGAGCATTTTGTGACTGGTTCCTCCGTAAGCAATGAATTACCTCCAGTACCGCCAGGGCCAACAGCAGACTCCTAAGCATAACAAACACATTTCCTCTCCCACTCACTTTTACTCATGTATTCATTATTGCTGCACTTGCACTTACTTTTACTGATTTATTTGCACGCACTTACTCATTTCCACTCACACTTGTACTCAGCATTACTCTCTCACTTGTAGTCAAGAACTCACTCACTTTCACTCCGCCTCCCACAGAGACACTCCCTCACACACTCTTGTAGGCACACAAAATCTGAAAGCACATTTCAACCTAGCCCAGCTACCTTTGTAGAGCGAGCCCATTTCAGTTCCCACTGACCCTGGGAGCAGACACACAGTTCCCTTCTTCTCCGACAGGCCCATCGGCATGTGGCACTGGGCACTGCACGGCTTGTGCCTAAAGCGCGCCGCGGGCTACCTTTACCACTAAAGCAGGAGCGCATCACACATGGGGAAAAAGTGAGGGTTGCCAGGCACCGGACTATATGATGGGTAGTGCAGGGGCAATAGCTCGCTTAATCTTCCCGAGGGCACCCAGCGCCGGGACACCACTTTGGAGGTAGCTGTGCACTTTACAAATACTGGTATTTCATTTTCTATACACCAGCATTCGACATATGTCTCTCCAGTCCTCAGTATACTGCTTGACCATCACCCTCAGTATCAAAGACAGCATTTTAATTATACCCATTGCAAATAACATCCTCTATGAACTATTAGTTTAATATTAAAAAAGAGGCATAAAACAAGGAGGGTTGAAGCTTGATGCCAATAAAGGTAGGCCGTCCTAGAAAAAAATATATATACACACATACATAAATGCATACATACAGAGGCTTTCAGTTAAACCGCTTAATCCACTGGTCTGTTTAGGTATCATTAACACTTTGCTTCTTCCCACCTCCGCATGCAGCTTAGGATAATGGTTTAAGCCCCAGTCACCCATTAGCTCTCTAGCTCATAGTGTGTCAAAATTTTCCTGATCACAGGCATGGTCCCCTGAAAACCTGTGTACGTCAGCACAAGGCTGCAGTTCCTGCCTTGCTGATCCACCTCTTTATTTTGCATGTGCATGCAAAAAGCCGTAAATATATATATATATATATATATATATATATATATATATATATATATATATATATATATATATATATATATATATATATATATATTTTTTTTTTTTATTTTTTTTATTGAATCATGCTAAGGCCAGGCAGATTGGCTTTGGCAATGCTTGATTAATATTTTTCATGGTTAACAATGGACCGCCGAGCGATGCAGCGCAGTTAGCTCCACTGGTTCTGAAGACCTACATTGAGAGGTGCAGGCAACAGGATAGAAAAAGAATCACACAAGAGCAGAATCCCCACAAAGAACCAGCGTGTGGGATCTCGCTGAGAAAGTCAAGGTAAACTGCCTGGGTGAGCAAACTACTGCAATTTTGCGAGGTCCTACGTTAAATTCACTTGAATGCAAATAATAAAACATTAAAAAAAATACAAAAGCCTACCATTCCTCCGGGCATCTTACATTTGCAATTGTTAACAGTGGTGGGCAAAAACATTTCACAATAGATAAACCGGCATGCTCACATATAAAAAATTGGCTCATAAAAACTGTCCAAATCCACTCTACAGGCCAACCAGACACGAGAGGGTTTTGGGCTTTTTGATAATTATGTGGTTCTCACTAGCAAAACGAGATCTCGGGAGACCCACAGAAAGGGACCACAAAACCGGTTAGTTTGTATTGAGGTTGCCAGCTGCCTTGTGGCTCAGAACATTTTCGCAATTTAGTCTGTAATCTGATTCCACTTACCACCAAATAAAGAAGAAAAATAAAAAACTGCTAGGCGAGTGTTCATTTATTCCGATTAATATATGGGAAATACTCCTTACCAAAATGTGCCCTTTAAGTTGAAAGGAGTGACGCATCTGGTAAAATGTACAATGTGGGCAGCTGGGGAGAACCAGTAGACATTAAACCGCAGTTCAAATCTTTCATCTATTTACACATCAAAGCAGTGACATACTGGAAGAACCCTGCCAGTGAGCAAAAACCATGGCTTCACCTGGTGCTCAGCCACCGTGGTACTACTTGCACTAAAAAACCCACCGCGGTACTACTTGCACAAAAAAAAAAAAAAACTCTAGTCCCACATTTGTGGCCTTGGCTGACTTAAAAAAAAAAAAGGCCCCGGGTGAAGCCCACAGGGAGATCCTGTGAACAAACTTTGTCATGAAGCAAAACCAGGAAGTTTACTACCCAGGAAGCTTCTCTAATGGGAGTTTTAAATCCACGAGTCGTCCCTGGGGTCAATTCCCAGCACTTCAAGAAAACAGTGTGATCATGAGCACGTTTTTTTACTTCTCTCCCAAGTAATTAGCAGCAGAAACTTCAATTGCACAGTGGCTTTGCAAAAGCCTTTGGGACGTGAAGTTCCATGCAAAATTCCTTGAACGTTGGAACAAATTTAGTTAAACTCCTTGAGCTCTAATTCCTCTCAAAACAAGTCCTGGAAGCTACAGTCACGCCACGTGGCCTATCGGGCTTTCCTCAGGTTAGTCCACATACATAGCGAGCACTGAGCCCCTCTCCCTTGTGCGAGGAGTCCCTGCCAAGGCTTTTTTTGTCAGTATGTGGTCGAGCCCTTCTGCTACTTCCAAGCCCCTTGTCCGCTCAGCTGGAGGGTTGATGCAGCCAGCGATGACTTCGCTTCTGGGATGAGTTCCCATCGTCGAGAGCGCCAAGTCCAGGAAGAGCCCAGAGGATCAACAAAATCCCTTTGCTTATTATTACTATCAAATACAGCAAGGGAGTGATGCCAACCAAGGCAGAGATCGTTCCGATCTAGATGTTGGAGGTGGCGCTATTGAGAAACTTGGCAGTCTTCCGTACTGAGCTAGTTCAAATTTAAGTTTGGTATAGCCGCTCGAGATCACAGTAAGTAGCAGTGATGAAGGCAGGAGGGAATCTTGGATCCTCCTACCAATCTACGTTACCCCCAATAGGACCTCCTCGTCGCAGTCCATACACGAGTGAGGCGATCCTACCTCCTGACTGACCTTTGCAATGCGAGCCCGTTTTTAATTTTTAAAACCCCTACCACCCTGCTCTATGCTTGTTTTTTTCCCTGTCCCTAAGCGACGTGCATTGGATTTGTAATGGAAGTACAGCGTTTTAGTTTCTGTAAGATTTAGCATTTTGTTTGTATTCTTGCTTATATTTAATGTGTTGACCTTACCATGGGTTCGTTCGGTTGGTTGGTCGCGTCCTTGCTCTGCTTGCATCGGCACTTCTCGCGCATGTGCTTTGTTTGGGCGGTGAGTGTTCTAGGCAGTCTCAGACAAGCTGGTCAAATGCGGTGGTGGACACAGCAGCACCCGGCTCCCACAGCCATGTCTTTAGTGTATGTGGCTACGGGGAAGGCGGCAAGGCTGTCTTTTGGCTTTCCAAATCTCGGGGGATTTGGAGACTTGGTTGCTAGGAGGCAGGTATAAATTGGACATGGTTCATGTGCGCCTTCTTACTTTACTCTTTCAAACACGAGGGATGAAGAGTTTGTGCCGGTGTCCTGTAAGTCGGCTTCCAAGAGGAAACATGTGCAGGAGCTGCTGCAGGAAGAAAACCTGTTACAGAACTCCAGGGAAGACTAACAGGACTTAATTCTGTGGTTCAGGCTGCATTGAATGAGCCTTCTGGAGAAAAAAACAAAACTGAAAAGGGCTGAGGAATTGGACAATTCTGACAAAGGAATGGCACGATCAAGAAGCAGGGGATTCCTAGCTTTCTGGGCAAGAGTTATCACTTGGCGCTGTTTGATGAACAATTTCCGCAAGTTCCTTAAGTCAATTCCACTTTATCCTTGATGGCTTCTAGCACTTCCTTGTCTACTGAGGAGGCTTCCCTTTCTGATCCTGTTGAAAGGAAGGTGCAGGCTGCCTTGAAGCTGGCATACGCTGCACCTCATTTTGGGATCAAGGCGAGCACTTATTCGGGATATGCCTTACAAATGCTTAATAAGGATTTTAAGCAGTTATTTGAAAGTCTTCAGGATGAAGGGGATCCCGCACCTATTTAGACACAGAAGGAGGGGTTTGCTCAATGTGTGTCCAACATCACATTTGATACCCTGTGGTCTCTCTCTTCAGCAGCCGGGGGCAACAATGGATGGGTGACTGTCACTGTTGACAAAACCATTGCGTCTGGAAGCAGCACAGAAGGCCTTAGTTCATTATCAGCCCTTTGAAGGTCCCAAACGTTTTGGGGACGAACTAAACACTAAGATACAGCGTAATGCAGAGGAGAAAAAATTGCTGAAATCTTTCCAGTCTGTGCAGAAGACGACATCTTTCTTCCATAAGCAGAACTTTCAGGGAGTGCTCTCCTCTACTCAGCCCCCTTTCGTGGATGGGCCAGTAGTCGGGGGCTGCGTTAACAAACAAGACCCAACCCCAGAATCAGCAGCCCCAAGGGGCTGGTCAGAGGAGACTAATCCGGGGTGGGAACCTAGCCTCGTTCGTTCCAAGATTAATGGTCCATCTTGATTTCTGGCACTGGGTTGTCAATCATCAGCTAGGGGTATCTGATTCCAATATGGGTTGTTCCTCCTCAGATTCAATTTGGGGTTACACAGTTGTCAGGAGACACCATGAAGAGGACTGCTATGTTGTCCGTGGTGGAAAATCTGCTTGCAAAGGGTGCCATTATCACGGTGCCAGTGGTGGACAGGGGCCTGGGCTTCTACTAGAGAAACTGGCCCCTTCGACTCGGCTACTCTGTCTGTATCCACTTCCTGGGCTGAGGTCAGTTCTCTCGATGCTGGAGATTTGTAAGGCGGCTACCTGGCAGACGCATCGTACTTTTATCAAGCATTATCGCCTCAATGTGTTGCACGCTTCTGTGGACAATTCTGCTGTTGGTGTTATGAATGCTGCTTTGTCTTGAACCTTGTTTTTGATTAAACTATGCATTCAGCATACATCCTTGGTGTCATGATTTCTCTGTGTTTTGACTTGTGAGATCCTCATTAATGTAAGAACTGGGTCAATGAGGTGCAACAATCGGGAAATGTGTTGTTACTTACTGGTAATCTTCATTACCCAGATTAAGGTCCTCCTCATACCAGTCTTGTTCCCAAACCCACCTACTGCTGTGGTTGGGTCTGGTCTTGTTAATAACACGCATTTCAGGGGGGTTTATATAATAAATAATGTAAATGGACTAGCGTTTCAAAGGCCTGTCTGGAGGCGGGATAGCCTCACTAATGTTGGGACGGGGAGGACCTTAAACATGGTAATGAAGATTACTGATAAGTAACAACAAATTTAACGTTACTGGCGACATCCACTGGGTAAGCAAGGACACTGGTCCGGATCTCTCCAATATGGGTCTTATCCATCAAGATTTGATTTTCTTCCCTCTGAAAGTATGGACTTTTTTCATCCATGCGTCATTTCTCATGTGCCACAAAGTAAAGGGTCAGTCTGATCGAAAAGCATCAGATATGCTTCTCGTTCCTCTCCATCGTTTAAGTCTCCAGCGGGCTGTGGGGCCACAGACTTTTGACGGCAGTTTAGTTGGGCAGCGGAAATGCAGTCTTCTCCGCACTCTTGTGTAAGAGGTCTACCTCCCTGCCATCACTGTGCAAAATCCCGAATCTATATACATAGTAGCGAGAAGAAAGGAAGTACCAAATACTATTCCTGCACAGTACTACCCATCTGCCCCACCATCTGTATAAAATAATCTGGCAAGGTAACAGGCAAATGGCGCAACATAATCAGTCCTTTAGAAAGAAGATCCATTTTGGTTCCCTCTGGGGACAGATGTACAGAGACCATTGCATCAAAATACACTGCCAGCTACACGCGTAAATCTCACACTCGCTTCAGGTGCATGCAGGAAACACATAGCTTAGGCTTCAGGTAAGAAGGGACTGGTGCATAATGAGAGTTCTGCAGAGGTTTGTGCAAGAGAACCAGGAACTGACAGGATCAAGCTGTATTAAAGAAGCGCAAACTGCATGCCCAGTGGCAAACAAGATGCCAGTTGTCTGTAGAGCCACCGCAACAGCTACTTCCGCTGTCACCTCTAAGAAGCCAGAATTGGCAACAAATAGACTCCTCTCTTGGCCAACAGCACAGTCTGACCTCAGGTTTTCTGTCCTCATCTGCATAAGCGGTTCCATACCTCACCTGCAGGTGTATAGAGGGTCACCAGGTCATACGGCGGCTGCTCTGCTTCAAACAGCCACCCCCTTCATTGAGGATGTGGGTGCCACGGTGGGGTTAACTAAGGAAACGAGGAAAAATGTTGTCAGGGATCAAATAAGGATAATCTATTCAGTGATCTCCATCTTTAGACTGACACAGATTGGATCCGGTGGGAAAACCAGATGCCAAACCACAAGCTCTGTCCAGCGGAGCAAAGGAAAGTCTGAGTATTTGCCATCGTGCTGCAAGGATCTCCCTTACAGCACAGCTGGCTTCTCATGTTATTCGGGATGACAGACAGACTGACCACCATCTGCAAGTCACAAACATCAATTTCAAAAGTTCTTCATAAGTATGATGAGATAAGGGCTTGGAAATGCCTAAAATAAATTCTCCCCCAGCCTCAATAAAGAGTAGCTAGAGGAGTCAAGTCAACGTTAGCGGCGATAGCACTGCGACAATGACGAGTCTTCACATCCTCATGAATGGATTCCTAGCTAGGTTTGCGCTACATAGAAACCAATTCATATACAGATGGGGCATATAATCTTGCTCTTATAATTGGTGCACAGAGCAACATTGGGTCACTGGGTACACTAATCTTAATGCGGTTCGTGAACTTCTATTCGATTCACCACCACTGTAATCCGTTTCCCCTCTCGAATGAGAATTTGTAGCGGATTCATGAAACTGTGCGGCTTAAGCAATGTTTCCAGAATCTGAAGGGACTGGGTGGCCCTGAAATTATTATAATCTATAGAGCAGTAAGATCAGTCAACAGAGGATCAGAAATCAGCGTCAATGTCCAACAAGCATTTGCAATGCAATAGGTCTTGCATTTACGCGCGTTTGAGCTATTGACATTGCAAATAACAACACTTTTTATTTTTGTTTTTAAAACAAATAAAAAGGCATTGACATTTACAATGCCAATAGCTTAAATTCACGTAAATGCGACACCTATTGCATTGCAAATGCTTGTTTACCATGTGCAGATATATCTGGTTTATTTTTTTACCTCGTTGACCTGTACAATGCTAAAACAGAAGTCATGCTGAACTCCTGTCTGTATGCAAATGGCAATTAGATTCCTTTGAACTTTCTGAAAGTTATTGGCATTAAGATAGAGGTTGTTATATGCCATAACAAAGATCAGCGAACCCCAAATTTACAACCGGAAATTCTGCCCTCCACCGATCCCAGTCATAAGGAATTTGGACATTGTGGTTGATAAAAATCTGTGCTTTACCCCTCACGTTGGGGCAGTCATAACTATATATCCTACAAAGTATTCGGTCTTCCTCGAAAGAAAAGCAAAAGTAGTAGGAGGAGCAATAATCCCAAATAGGATTGATTACCTTGGACTTCAAAAGGCCATGCTGAGCGAGACCTTCCATAAGTCTACTGACAAACACCAACTGCTGTAAACAAAACCATGCTTGTGCGCTGTAAACAAGAAGCGCCCCTTGACTGGACCAGATTTTGTCATCAATGCACTTCACAATTTTATGCCTATCTGAAACCTTGGTTCAGACAACTGCTTCCTGCACATTTGCCCACTTCAAAAATACACAAAACTTGACTTGAAGAGGAGTTATCGAAATTCAAGCAGCTCTCCTCTGGAATTCCCTTACTCTTAATCTTTGCTAACAGAACAATTATTTAAGATTTAGGAACATGTTGAGGACCTGGCTGTTAACATGATAGCACATACGTTATTTTATTTAGATCTAAGATGTCACTAGCCCTATGAAGCACCTGCATATGTCTGTCTATATGCTACAAAAATACATACATTAATATTACGTTTCATATGTCTTTCTAATTCTACAAAAATAAAGTTAAAAACATAGATAGGCTTCCCAATGGGTGAACTCCACACAACATAATTCACGCATTTGTCAAATCTACGTTAGAAGTAAAAAAGGAATTCCAGTAAATTATGGACTTTGAGTTTCAGGACTTGTGTGCTTTTCTAATTTTAACATCCCACCCTGGAAGTTTTCTGTGAATTACCATGGTTTTATAATGGAAAACATACATGCAGTTTGTTTTAAGGAGTGCTGCTACTATACTGAGGCTACAATTATAAGTCAAGTAAATCATTGTAAATAACCTCATATGACAAGAGTGCTACGTTTGTATAATTTTGCAAAATACAATTTTATCATTCAAAATACATACACAGATTGGAAAAAGCTGTCAAGGTATTGAAAATGTGTTGAAGTTCTCTTTTGCCATTTTTGTATTACAAGAGCCATATATAGTTCCATAGGGGTCTAAATGGTAAATCAACTATTATGGAACATCCTATAACTTCCCTGATAGTTAAGACCACTCAAGCTCTAAAAGCAATTTGTAACGGAATAAAACTGTGTTATGGAATTTAGAAACAACTTCATCAAAAATCGTCAATTACTGTGTGGCAAAAAGTGCCAGTATTGATTAGTTGAGTCAAGGATTACTGGCTCTAGAGCAGGGCTGTGAGGAGCATAGAGTATTGATGGTTCATACCCTGAAGGGCACTGAGCAGGACTGACACTTCAGAGTACTGCAGGCTGTTCGGATCACCTGGAACCACTGCGTGTAGCATGAATTCAGGCCAGCACCATGTGTATTTTTAACATACACAACCAAAAGCATTACCGACAACCAACATCACATACAGCAGTAGTCGTATACTGCAATTCTACAGGCAAAAGCATACGCAAAAGCATAATTCAGTACTAATACCATGGAGTACCTTGCACAGTACTGATATCAACATATTGCGTAGAACTTAAAACTTGTATTGCTCATACAAAGCGATACAATATGAAACACTTTTCATAACCGGACTGAACTAGGTCTCTTTTTGATACTATTTATCGGAATACAGCTCTTATGTCCTATTGTTCTATGTCGAGTATCAATACCCTACACAGTAGTAATACGGACCTTCTGGTCAGGAAACCGCGCGAGGCAGGAGCGAGCACGGCGCGAGGCAGGAGCGAGCACGGCGCGAGGCAGGAGCGAGCACGGCGCGGACATGAGGGCGCCAAGAAGAGAGCAGGAAGGAGCACATCCCGAGACTGGAATGAGCACTGCCCGAGAAAAAAACGGACAGAAGAGTCTCGAACAGGAGGACTGCAGCCTGGGCAGTTGAATTAATATTAACAGCAGATAGAGGGACCACTGTCTGGACTGCAGCACGTGCCAAGGCAAGGGTGAACACTGCTCAGGATGGGCTGAGGAGAAAGCATAGCTCAGGACGGACTAGAGAAGTCCCAGACTGCAGGGAGACCTGAGGAGGGCTTCACTCTGAGGGAGAGTCCAGCATAGGAGTAAGTACAGCAGAGACAAAAAAGACTTGAACAGAACCGACCTCTTAGTGCGATACACGAGGGAGCCAGTCGCCAAAGGGAAGGAGTGCACCCCACTGTGGGCTGCAACGCACAGCCATGGCCCAGAGGAGGCACATGGCCGGGGAAGGAGTAGCAGTTGCCATTGCCTGCCCCATGGAGAGCACAACCGGGGACAGGAGAGCGCACAACTACATTAGAGGGTACACGAGGCAGCACAGCCCATGCAGAAGGGCTAACCGCTTCGGATAGGGTGGCACACTGTCTGGGTGCGTAGCCCGAGACAAGGGACAAAGTTAGTGGTGCTAACAACACGGGCATCTATGTGAAGAGCACAGATGGGGACAGCGAGAGCACGCGTGGGCAGAAGGGGTACACTCTGGGTTAGGAGGGAAGACAGATTGGGCGCCATTGTTGAAACATGGTTGAAAAAAGGGTAACATATGAAATAGCGGAAACTAGGGTATTTTGTAATTTAACTAGATACTAAACCGCTGCACCACTGATACTGGGTGGGTGACCGCGTCATGCCAACTTTAGAACTTCTCTACAAGGTAATGCCGGGTTTGCCCCGTGACGTCACCTTCCGTGCTCAACGGGCCATAAGATGGATGGGGGGGGGGTACTACAGAGCAGGGCAAGAGGCGCGGGAAGGATGTTTGGGTAGACTGAGTTAGAGACGAGTGCCCATGGAGGGGAAGGGGAGGAGTGGGAGGGAGGCCTGCCGCTGGTTGTAGTACACACTGCTTATGCTAGGTACAGTACCATTACCTGGTACCTGGCCAGCGCGGATGTTGGTGGCTGCCTCCGCTTGCATGAACAGCCATCTTTGTCCATGCAGGCGGGTGCATGAGCCCATGGCGGAGAATTGATTCCAAAAAGGTCCTCTCTGGCGAGGGTGGCGCATGCACTGCACTCACCAGGCGAGACCTAAAAAGGCATTGGCCCTTCTTTGAGTGAAGGATCGGCAACCAGGAGAAAGGGCATTGGATTGAGAAAAAAAAAACAGACCCAGAGCTTAAGATACGGGACACACAGGTGCAAGGATATCATCCAGACCCCAAAGACAGGTATTTAACATTAAGACTATGTCTCTCAGGTCTCCAAGAGTCTATTCTGTGAATTGAGCGGATTACTACTAGCCAAGTGTAAGGCCCTACTAAAAGTGAGAACACTTGCCAGTAATGACTGGGAATGGGTGTTACAGGTCCGCAGTAAATTAAAATCATAGCCAATATCATCCTTTCATCATACATCATACTTCCCAGGATATGTAGAATCTAAAACTGAGATGAAGGATAGAAACCATGTAGGATTTTGAGGCGCTGACTTATGGTGCTCATTTCCTTAGTACTCATTCCAAGGTAGCCTTATGGAAACGAAAAAACATTAAATTAACTATGCTATATGTGTGTGTTATCTCCAGCAAGTTCGGCAACTACCATGTAACATCCATATCACGGCAGATGCACAGGACACGGGGTGCCGCCCTGCATATTCAAATTAAAGTACTCTGCTCACCAAAGAAAAGCACTCAAGTGTCAAGAAAAGGGATTTCTTCATAATAAAGGGGTGCACAGAAATGCTGAGGTATTTGCATTAACGAGCATCACTTTGATAATGCCAAGACCCATAGCATTATCATGCACCACTTCTTGATTCAGAACTACATTTTCTTGACTGTTGGCATGCCGGTCTGTTGGTCCTGTGGGGAGAAGACTACTTTGAGACATCTCTTTCCCTCCCTCCTCTCCCTCCCTCCTCTCCCTCTCCCTCCTGACCTTCCCCCCCCCTCCCCCTCCCTCTAGTTCGCTCCGGGGAGCTCTACAGCTCCCCATCTCTACAGCTCCCTCTATGCACGAGACAAACTAGCAAGTGCAACTGGGTGCAGTTTGAAGATTGTGCTCTCCTTAGTCCTTAATCTTTGGTCCTGCTCAACACAGTGGTGTAACATAAGCCCCCGCGGTGCGGGGGCTTTCGAGCTGCAAGGGGGCCCCTCCTGCACGGTGGTAGGCTCCTGACTGGGACCGGAGCATGGATGGGGGCTACTCCAGGTACTTTGCAGGCGAGGAGTCCTCAGGTTTTGTTCCGCCACTGGCTAAACACTTTGAGAACTTGAAATATTGAGCCCCGATATCAATGAAGTCATGAGGAAGCATTCATCACCACTCACATATACCCCAACCTACCCTCTGGAACTAGATTAAGTGATATCCCTAATGGGAAGGAATGGCTGTTGACACTGCTATCCAAGATGTCCTGAAGGGTGGTGTGGTGGCAAGCCTACATTTGGTGAGATATACAACTATTATGTATACACATATATACACACACACACACACACACATACATGCACACACACAAACACATACACACACATACACACACATACACACACACACACACACACACACACACACACTTACTCCACTCCTGCCCATACCCCTTCCCATCTCTTGCCAATGCAATATATATCTTTTTTTAAGTACAGCCACAACAGGAAGTCTTCTCATCGTAGTGCACGCTGGGTACTGTGGCCAAACGAGAGCACCTATTAACCAAGGCCATTTAGCAAGACATCCGTTTGGTGGCCGTCAGTGGGGAAAGAAAAAGGGCATAACTTCATCAGCAGCAAGTTAAAAAAATAAAAAAAATAAAAAATAAAAAAACACATTTTCCTCTGCGTTCGCTATCTCCCTAGCTAGCCAGATACTAGTTGTCCAAAAAAAAAGGCCACTGAGCAGAAAAAGTCCGTCACTTATGAGAGGCAGAACGAGTTACTACCGAGGAACCTGCCAAAGGGCCACTGAGACTCACAGGTGTAAAACTCGGGAACCGCCCGCCGACCCAGCTCCCAGGTAACTTGGTGGTAGCTCAAACCCTCACGAAGTCCGGCCGGGGAGGAGGCCTCCTGCATCTGTGCTGGTCTTGGAGCAACCCTTATGTTTCCGCGGCTGGCATCAGGCCTAACGGCGCTGGGGAGTGAGGGAGGCGTGGAAGGGGAAGGGATGACAGAGTTGGACTGCACTCGTGCTGACGAGTACCCCAGCGGGGCGTTAAGGTGCAGTTTTAAGAAAACAGCAACCACATTCCTCTGCCCTCTCCTCCAGCGAGCATTGCTGCCAAGTTTCCCGCCATTCACCGGAGGACAGCTCATGGATTCCAAGCCTCCACCCGAGTCACTGGGAAGAGGCCCGCTGGCCCATATCTCCCATTCTCTCTTTTCAAAACAGCAAATACGGTGTTCACTCCAGTCCAAGTTTCAGAACTGCCCCAGCCTCTTTCAGCATCCTGAGCACAAGGGCTGGCTGCTCCCAGGACAGAACTTCCATGGACGGGGGCCAAACAATGTCAAGTCACTGCACCGTTGAGGTACCTCCGGCTTGGAATTGGAGCACACCAAGACAGGAGGCTAGGGTGAGAAAGCAGCACCCACTAGAGACTAAACCACTCCGCGCCCCCTGCTTCCCACTATTCACGGGTTTGGGGGCCCAACCACTGAACTCAAATGACCCAGGCAAGAGCATGGTCTCGAACTATGGGCTGTTGTCAAGTATAGGGTTGCTACTGAAAGATGGCTGCTAATGTGTACGGAGAACACGCAATGCTGCTCAATTGCTACAATATAAATTAATACAACCCACCAGAGCTCCTCACAGGTTGGCACCAAGCTGCTAGTCCAGTGGCTCCATCTTATGTCCTCTAGTGTGTATATAGAGGTCAGCACGATAAATGCTCCTCCTGTTTCCACATCTACCTCCAGGTAAGCAACTATATGGAGTAAAATCTGAAAACCATGCCCAATACACCAGTACTTAAGATGGTACCTGAACGGTTATCACAAACCAATGGGTTACTAGCCAAGCGGCTAAAACTGCAGTGCATTAGCCGACTACTGCAGACGGTTGCATTGTTTGACTAGAATTTATTATAATCTATATTTAACTCAATTGATACACAATCCATCAACGTGTACAACCTTACGTGCCCGCATGATTGCGCCCCTTTTGTTTTTGTGGATCTTTGTTCTTTTGTTTTGTTCCTATGACCCTTTTCGAAAGGGCTCCTCTACTGCTGTGCTTTTTTTTATTGCCATTTGTTCCATCAAGATCATTCTCTTAGTTTTTATTCTACCATTTTCCAGTATATTGTTGATCTAGCAGACTTCTATCTTGATCTACTGATTGCATTCCTTTTCACTTCTCTTCTATTACCTGCATGTGAGTTTCACTTAGCATCCTTGTTCCTGTGTTTTGGCAGCTTCAGGTTACCCATCAGTGCCTCGTTTTTTTAGGTGGTTTTTTTCATATTTTTGGTGCTTTCATTTTGTTAATTTGTATGTTTTTTTCATGTCTATCAAATAATTCAATAATACACACTAGACCGACCATTACATAACGTCACAATATACAGTACCAAAGCAAATTGTCGACACACTGGTTCACACAACAGTACAACTCAATTCACAGACGACCGTCAATGAAAAAGCCAACAAGACACGTTAGTCGGACCACCTAACACAATACGCATCAGAGTATTGTAGCTTCCAAACCTATGCTCTGTTTTTAGTACACAGACACACCTTTGACCCACAACAATAATACCCATTAGACTGTCTAGCTACCCATTTGTCCAGTTGTCTCAGAGATGGTACCATCACCTACTCAACTTAACACATTAGTCAGACCACCTGGCACCCTCATGTACAGCATACCATATTTTAGGGGTGGCAAAACAACTAAACTGCCATGGACAAGAACTGCTAAACATCAAAGGCCCAAGGCTTACTCAACCACACACAAACACATGCATACTAAATATTCTATGCGAGCTGAAATACAATAGGGCCTCTCCAGTAGGCAAATCTCAAATAACCCTACTCAAACAGCCCTGTTGTACAACAGGCCAGACAATTACAGCTGGCCACTACAAGTCTGGTCAGTGAGAGATACAAGAATTGGTATGCAGGGAGTGCTGCAAAGCCTTAAAATTGCAGAAATATAATATACAAATGCTCATATCAGAACATATCTCTAGACATTTTGCCAGGTCTGGCCAATCAGAGGTTAGTACTCACTCCACCTCCGCATACCTTTATGAACAATTGGAAAGTGACAACTTTGCCAAACTGACAGACCAGCAGATACACCAACCTGGATAAGATCTCACATCATCTTAGATGCGCTCAGATGGCACCTAAGGCAGAACTCTTTCAGGGCACTCACAGATTTGATTAATTTAGAATATCAATTGAAATCCTAGTCTGTGTGTGTATTGCTGAGAACCTACCTGAAGAGGAAAAGGGGTTAAATGAAGACTTTAGCATCTATCACAGTTTGGGGTGTTTCTTACCAGTGATTGGAGATTCTGAAGTAAGAGGAACTAGAGGAAGGCCATGTCAGAGACACACCAATTTAAGTGAAAAGGGCAAAAATCGAATCCTACCTAGCAAATAGGATCCTTCAGGCCAAAGTTTCTTAAACTGTGGGTCACAAGGTGATTTTAGGTGGGTCTGGAAAGTCAGAGCAATATAAGATGACTTTAAATTCTGTGTTTATGTCCGGGTTTATACAACCGTGTCTGGTGGCTTAGTGGTCTACCGCATCCACTGAAAGGGCCTGTGTTCAACCTAATGGTCCTAAATTAAAATACCAGTAGGTCCACTCAGCCTTTCATCCTTCTAAGGTCGATAAAACGAGTACCATTGAGTTGGGTAGCAACAAACATCTGTTATTCAGCGCCAAGATACCCTTGGGTGAGCTTTACTAATGCACATTATTGTCAAATTTGCCAGTGCTTCAAAGACAGAGGTCAAATGTCAGGCAATGTCTTCTGACAAATTGCTGCTTATTCTTTTAACTGGGGATTGGTGTTTACTTTTCTCTCTCTGACTGCAAAGTGAAAGGAGTTTTTAAAGTGAATTATGTGACAATACTTGCTGGGTTACAGGGAGTATGAAAGGAAAGGCTGTGGGATGTCGTTTTCTTTTCAACACACAAAATGTAAATACTTGTAAATGCACTGTAGGCTTCCAGCGATTTTCTAAGCTAAGATGAACACTTTTTTGTAAATCTTATGTGTGCTGGAAACACATTTTAAGGAGGGGCAAAAACAGATCAAGACATTGTACTTGGTAATGCAAAAATGATAAATATTGACCAAAACCAGATTTCTACACATAATCATGTGTATACTATATATAGATTTATCTGTAAAACTGTAGTGTAGGTCTGTACAAAGTTAGTGACAAAGTCAATGGAAAATGTGCGGTCTGTAAGTGATAATGTGTTACTACACCATGCTTTAGTTCCGTTCAAAACCAGCCCTGGCTCATGTCCACTAAAAGGTAGAAGGTTCTTAAAGTATGTTCTTACAAAAAGTGAGTTGTGGTTGTAAAAACTTTTGGAAAAGCTTCTTTGGACACTGAACAAATGCTACTTTTACAAATACTATTGGATTTACAATGAGATGTATGCAGCACTCATGATTGTTTTCCTGCCTAAACCCAAACAAGAAAATTCACATGGGATCCAAAAAAAGCACTGGCACAGTGTTCAAAAGATGTTAGTTGCCAAACACTTGGCAATGGTTGACAGAAAACTAGGCTATGCCTTGCGTAGGATGATAGTATTTCGGGTGCTAGTCTTGGTGAGACAGATTTCATCTTGCTACACACCTTTGGTGTAAGTGCACCTAGTGTTTTTTAAGCAAGATTAAGTGAGAGCAAATGTCAAAATTAAGTTATGTATTTTGAACAGCCTTCTTCATCTACACTCCCAGAATAGGAACAGTATTCCTATTAAGATCACAAAAGCAGCAGCCCTTTGGCGATTCAGAAAGGAGATGATCTCTCGCCTCTTCAGAGATCACTACATCAGGTTCACCACCCACATACATCCTATACATTTGTAAGTGAATTGTAACAGCGCTCCGATCCCTGTACACTGCTCCTTTACGCTTTACCCAGGGTTTCCCTTGAAATACTTAAAACATCCATTCATTCAGACAATTGGAACGCAAATAATATATTGAACACGCAGTAGGATTGTATTGTGGCAACCAGGTTTGAATGAGGAAGACAGGCCACATCAAGTAAAAAAATAAAAAATAAAAAAATAACTAAAAATCAAAAAACAATGAAACTTAGTCCACATTTTCAGGACCTGGGAACCAGAAGTCTGGAGGCTGCACGGATTATAGGCAGCACATGATTGAAGGGGAAACACTGGGGCAGGAGACTAGGGAAATGGGCTTAGGTATAACGCCGAGAGAGAATAGGCAGGACTTGCAACAACGACCTACAGCCACAGAACGAAATAACAAAACAAGCATTTGCAATGCAATAGGTCTCGCATTTACTCGAGTTTGAGCTATTGGCATTGTAAATGACAATACCTTTAATGTATTTTTGGGTTTTTAAAACATAAATAAAAGGCATTGTCATTTACAATGCCAATAGATTTAACTCTCGCAAATGTGAGACCTATTGCATAACAAATGCTCCTTCCATTTCACATCACATACCTTTCCAATGGTGTGAGTGAGAGTGCACTTTGCACACCCTCGTGTCAACACTCGGAGTTCACTGCCTCAGGACCCGTGATGCTGGCGCTTATGCACTATCCCTCTCAATATTATACTCGAAAGAAGATATGCCCAAAATATACAACGGACAGAAGTCATATAAATGTGCACATTAGCTGTACAAAAATACAATTAGTAAATCAATATTTTAATAATCAAATATTGCCTTATTATCCAGGAGACATAAAATAAGCAGCAAAGTTAATTAAAATAATTTGAACCATTTGCAAGTACCTGTGAGCGCATTCCATTTCATTTGTATTTCCTTTGTTGATATTGCAGCCAAACCCACCATAAGTGTTCTCAACAGCCACACTCCAAGTGAAATCATTGTGAAATTTCGGGAAAAATATTGTGATATTACCTGCAATTGTGTGAAATGCAAATCCCTCCTTTTGCGCTATATTTTTGGTGCAAGGGTAGTTTTCTCACTAAAAAATGCAAAAAAGAAAAAGGACAGCAAATAACCACTGCTCCTATTCTATTGTTTCTATGTTTGTGATAAATGTTTACCACGAATGGCCCAGCAGACTGCACACAGGCATTTGATCATAGACACGCCTTCCGCTGGAGTAATTTACAGGGCCTGCATTGCCTTCGCAGTAACAATTAAAATACATGTCACCTAAAATACACATCAGTGGGGTTTCAAGGGAAGGAACCCGCAGGCACGCGCAGGTTGTAATCTAGATCAGGGTCTCTCATTCAGCATCGAAATCCATAGATTCAGTGGCCCGAGTAATCATTTGAGATCCCAGCTGCCTGCGCACATACTGTAATCATGGACACAGAGTTTCTGCTGCGGGCAAGCGTGCAGTAAAGCACACATGGTGACAGAAATCTATGACTGAAAGGTTTCAGACAAGTCATAAGCTCCATGTGACATACATTAACCCCTACAACTGCCCCTTGTGTCAGTGTAGGACATGTCCTCGCGGGGTTGGAGCTTTCTGACAGTGCTGCCTGTGTGTCTCCTGAATGAAGGAAGACAGGAAAAAAAAAATTCTGCGCTGCCAAAGACATGTAAACTTACACTGCTGTGCACGTGCAATGCTGTGTGATCAGTGCATTAAAAGTCGTGCGATATCCAGTTCTCCCCAGTTTTTTCCATGCACAGTGAAGCCAATGCACTAATTTCTAGCCAATCACATCCCAGGGTGCATTATGTTCGCTCTCCACAGAGCTACTTCTGCAGTGCAGTGCATGACTGGCAGAAATGGAGCAAGGGGAGGAAGGAGGGTAAACTCTCACACAGCACGGGCAGCAAGCATTGCCCCCTCGCATTTCACCACACACTGGCACCACTAACCATTTACTCACACTTTCCTGCTGACTGTCGAGAAGTATTTACAAATCAGTGCTTCTCCACTCGGCGGGAAAGGCGTGCGGCTTCCTTGCCTCTCCATGTCAAGAGGCAAAGGGAAATGGGCACCGTCCTTAACATCAGCAGCTGATGTGGCATCTTTACAAAAACGTGACACCCCGAGTCAAAGGAAACCATGACGATTTATCGTGGTCGGAAAAAATTCCCGATGTGCAGGGTTGCTATCGGAGAAAAGGACGGGAGACTGAATGGGGAGGGAGAGAGGCTGTGTAAAGAATAGTAAAAGGAGCAAGTAAGAACAAGTGTGCCAATGCGGGACCAGCACCTGGCTCTTTCCCCCTCCTCCCAGCAAAACCAGCTCCGAAAGCGAAACCTTCCTTGGGGCGGGACTTCCGTCTTCGGAAGCCCACGCACGCGCCCACGGGAAAGCAGTGCTGATGACGCGGGGCTCATGCCCGAGGGAGAGCCCCGCGGAGGCTGCAAGACCTTAGAATCACAGTAAGGGGGGGGGGGCGCTTGCATGTATGGTGTGGGGGGGGCGCTTGCATGTATGGTGTGGGGGGGGCGCTTGCATGTATGGTGTGGGGGGGCGCTTGCATGTATGCGGCACCTGGGGGGGCACTTTTATGTATACGGCGGTGGGTGGGGGGAACTTCTATGTATGCGGCGGGGGAGGGGGGAGGGCTTATATGTATGCGGCCAGGGGGAGCCCCTCTATGTATGCGACGGCGGCGGCAGGGAGGTGGGTGGGGGGCCCTTCTATGTCTGCGGCGGCGGCAGGTGGGGGGGGGGGGACTTCTATGTATGCGGCGTCGGCGGGGGGGGGGTGTGGGGGGGCTTTGTATGTGTGTAGGTGCGCTCCTGTGTGTGTGTGCCTTCTTGCCTGCATGTGTTCAGTGTGCCTTTCTTTGCATGGGAATATGAGGGACGGCGACGTGCGCGCTCACGAGGTAGAATCTCCGGCAGGAGACGCTCGTGACAGTCTGCTGTCTACATTCCCCTGAAAGTGATGACATTAGTTGTCTCGCTAGACGCAAAAGCTTTGCTTTTGCGTACGTCTAGCGAGTCCTAAAAACGAATTCTGTCTCATTTCATGTAAATAACAGGCAGACCGCCCAATTATTCTCCTGAAGACAGAACACCTACACCAGTGCAGCCCAATCACAGACACTGAACCACGGCTACTCTTCCACCTGGACAAGATCCCTAAACCACAAACATCACTAACACAGCAGAGATGTCAGGGGAGAGAGGGGCAAAAAAACTCCAGTCCTCACAACAACGCACCCCTTTCATGCGTTGCAGTGTAGAATTAATTAGCAGCTCCTAGCAGAATGCAATTTAGGTATCACAGTTGACAGGGTCTTAAAGTTTAATTTCGATGCCCTTAGGGACACATTGCCAGTGTTTACTATGTTCGCGAGGGCTGTCAAGTAAGCCATTCTGTGCCCCTCGGTCGATCCAAAATTGTTAGTCCTACTTCTAGGTTTGTGGAATGTCCCGAACTTTATTTTCCAAAAGCTGCTCATTCTAAACACTGACCCTCCGCTAAAAAACAGGATTGCCGCGCACACTGCACATTTGCCCTCCTCTTTCAGAAAAGGAGAAAAAAAAAAATCAGAAACGTGCAACATCTTAGACTAGAGTGTTAAAATGTACACATGAAACCTTTTTGAAAGCACGAGTATTAAGAGTTAAAAATTAGAAGGGGGATGCGTGAATGACAAACTTCTCTACTCTGGCGAAAAAAATTAGCCGGAGGATTTAGATTCAAAAAGAAAAACCTATTTCTAGTCACCAATCGGAAAGAACTGAGAAAAACCACAGAACAGGGTGGGTCTATGACAGAAGTGTGATTCGCTTTTGAAACATTACAGTTCCACAAACAGAAATCTCCTAGGAAGGAACGCCCAAAGTATTTCGTTGCTCACTCCATTAGTCACATCGCTCAGCCAACTCAAACTCATGACCCTCTCAGATAGACTGCCTAGCTCTTAAAAAAAAAATAAAAAAATAATAATAATAATTCAGAAAGGTCACAAAAAAACGTAATCCACTTCTACATCCTAAAAAGTGTTTTATTTTACCTTACGACCCAGACTTTGGCATGGCTAGCTTTACGTTGCAACTGGCACCATAGCCTAACTCAGAAGACAACGCCCTTCATAGGCTTCCGGACAACCGGGCATAAAAATGGCAGCCATGGACAAGCCGGAAGGGCTGGAGGAATAAGAAGTATGTGGCATTAATGTCTTACAATACTTCAAGAATGAAAAGTTGAGAGAACACACAAGGTATTAAGAAGAGGATAATCATTTTAGAAAGGATAGCATAAGATTTTGGGTAAGATACATTGCACAGGGAAATTAAGCTCAGTTTGAGGTAACTTGCCCCTCATCCAGTTGTTACAGGAAGCCAAGACAGGAGTCTTAATTTCATCCCCCAACAGGTCTTGCCAATCACGCTACATGGTCTTTATGTAACACACGTTCCGCGATTTCCCAAGACTTGACACCGTTTGCTGCATAGCAAGGGTCTGTCATTGTGGGTCTACCCACAGCGTTTAAGGAGGGCATGGGAGGGGAGATGCTGGTCAGACACCCCAGGATTTTGCGGCATAGATTTGCAAATTTAGTGGCACAAAAATGGAAATTTTGCAGCATTATTGCGGCACTTTATTTTACTCGTAATCATTTCTTTTCAGCCTTAAATCAATTTGAACTGATTTACCCGAGTATTCCACTGTAAAATATGCATGTTTAAAGTGTCCTATCTGCATCTCGTGAGAGGGGGCCCTATGTCTCCCTGGGGTGTTCTAGCACCCATATATGCACACCTGCCCGGGCACCTCTACCTCCTGAGCCTGAGCCCGTCCAGAATGTGCTACACCTATGGGCCAAGAGGAGTGTTTGCCTCAGCCAGAGTGAGTGATAGCCACAACTCAGGTGAGCTCAGTCTCCTCTTCACAGGGCTGAGATCGGTGCTACGAGCAACTCTTGAAAATGTTTCGATACCAGGCCCCACAGCGCAGGTGAGTGCCACTAGACAGCTCAACCTCATTCTGGACTGCAGAAGAGGAGTGGGTGCCCTCAACCATTGTTAAATGTAGCCAGACAATTCGTTTTACAGCACAATTTTCCAAACATAGTTGCTAAAGGCCAAAGGTTTTACAAGTCTATATCTATAATAAAAGCGTGCACTACTCCACCAGGTCGGTTTTCAAGGCTGGGTGCCTCAGTCTACCATGCCCCGGAGTCAACCAGCTGCATACCAGGGTTTTTCTGGCGTCTTATATTTGTGATGGGGGCACTTAAGTGTGTGGGTTCCTACAGTACTTTTCATGGATGGGATCAATTTATTGCTTAGTCATGTGGGGGATCACCCCGGTTCCATACTATACGGTATAAGGGATGCAGTCTCCATTGCATGTTCCATTATATCCAATCGGTGCCTGGATAAGTTGGGAACGTGGCAGCCAAAATGTTTTTCAAATCGATCTATTTTTGTCTGTGTGTGTGAATATTTAAAAGTTACTCTATGTTGGCTAGCATGAAATTTCAAGGGCATTTTTTGTGAATTTATCAGTATGTGTATACATGCCTGGGACCATCCATGCCGCTACAGTGATACGACAACTCCTATTTTATACAGGTTTATTACGACAAAACTACTACACAAGGACGAGGAAGAGACTGAACTTCCCGGGTACTAACAATTGCCATGGAAATGTGAAACGCCTGTGGGGATGATTACATGGCCCCGCATGTCAGACCTATATGAGAACTGTTAAGCGGGCATGAAAAAAGAGAAAAAGGGACACCATACGAGAACGACAATTAGAGTGTTCCAATTATATGTATCCTGAGAAATACCCATTTGCCCTGAAGAAACTCCATGGAAAGGGAGTGAAACGCGTTGGGTGATTTGTTTTGTAAAATTGCCTGGTGATCTGTATTCTAAAAGAACAGATAAAAATAAATAAAGAACTTTTTCTACTTATATGAGCAACACTTTGTTTGGACTTCTTCTTGGTGCGCCCCCACACAAAATCGAATTAAGCATCTTCTATGATCTGGAAAGCACAGCAACGCCAAACAGCAGCTGGCGTTGGGGTTGGCAGCACAAAACCTTAAGGATTTACTTTGGAACTGGATTTTAGGTGCGGCATCGTAGGGTCCGCTGCTACGTTCTCTGAGACATGCCTGTGTCTATTCAATATATTTCCAGGAATGACAGCATTTAGAAGCACACAATTAGTGAACGGCAGAAGTTTAAGATTTTCATGTAGTGCACTCACTTACAAAATTAATAAATGAAATCCGATTTTAATGAAAACTATTAGCATATTCACAGATTCGCCCCTTTGTGTAATTGCTTGATATTACTGTTCATCATCGGATCTTTAGTAAGATTAATTCTAATTTCATAGACAGCATTGAAACTTTCAAAGTAAAATACCTCTCTAAACACAACAGCCGCGCAGCAGCTCATTCCTCGAAATATCCTTGTGAAGGAAGATGTTGGCAAAACTGCACGTGCCGTTACAACAAGGGCAGGTAAAACCACCAAATGATTCAAAATCCTGTGTAACCAGATGCTTTTGTAGGGCAGCTTAGAATTCAAACTGCTGCAACTTCAAAAACATCCAAGTGGCTGTGGAAGCCTGAAGAAAATATCTGGCAACCTAACGGGTGGTAATTTTTCTCATTAATTGCGGCTGATCAAGGCTCCGATTTTCTGCAGACTTGTTCTGAGAAAAAAAAGCGACTGATGAAAGATGTGCACGTATTGTTCTTCTTGATCGCCTCTCACAGCTTGGCCAGGAGGAAGCAGATATTGGACGGTGGCACGGAATGACGTGTGCGGGCACAGCCAATAAATGGGGATTTATTTGGTTAGCTGTCAGGCCTGGACTGGCCGTTGCGGGCACCGGGCAATCCCCCGGTGCGCCGCAAGGGTGGGGGCCGGTTTTGGGCCCTGGGGGCCGTTTTTGTTACAGGGCCGTTTTTGCAGCATAATCGGCCCTGTAACAAAAACGGTCGAAAACCGGCCCCGGCAAAGAGCTCGGTCGCACCCCCAGGGGGCCGGCCGAGCCCTTTGCCAGGGCCGGTTTTGGTTCTCAGTCCGGCCCTGTTTGCTGTCTCCCTCTCCCGGTAGAAACTTTTTTTTGTAAATATCTGGGCCACAAATGTTAATATCGCGGCCATCGCGCTAGTCCCCTGATGTCACGATTTTTTCGTGAATCGCGAAAAGCTGGAGGGTCTGGCTGGTGGGATTCAGTCAATCCTCCCTGACCCGGGTGACCATGTGCAGTGGCACTTCTATCTGTCCCCTGGAAAGATGCTCGGATGAGCCGGAGCCAGGACTACAGCAATACTGTATAGCAGTGCTTCCCAGGCGTTTTAGAACCACAACCCACTTTTTAGTAAGACAAACTTTCAGACCCCTTAGATTTAATGAACATGAGGAGGGCAATTTTTTTATTTAGCTAAAGCAAAGTGTGGTAGCTGACAGTTATTTACAGAAGGGGCACTTTCCATTGTAATGGCCACGACATTTATATAGAGATGCAGTTCCACTGATAAAACTACACCGCAAATAAAGGATAATGGGTGGATATCGGGTTTCCGTGAATATTTATCACTTGCACTTCACCAAGTAAAGTCTTTTGATCCGAATACAATTTTGGTTTCCACCACGGTTCAGAATTACATAAAATGGGCTTCTTATTTGGTTTCCAAACTACTGACTGTATACAGTTCAATTACAGTATTTACATTTTGTTGTGTTACCAAAACAATGACATCCTAGAGCCTTTCCTTTCTTACACTCTGTACCCCACCAGGATTGTCACACATTTCACTCTACTTTTCTTCCTGGGACTGCAAAGTGTGAGGAGTTTGTAAACAAAGTGAAGAAGTGTGGCTCACTGGTTAGAGGCGGCAGACCCTGAAGCAGAGGTCAGACCCAGGACCAGGGTTCAATTCCCAACGCGGCAGGGTCTTGAGCCCAAATATCCATGGACTCGATAATTCTCGTTTCGGTGCCTACTCAAGTCACAGGTTCACACTCTGCAGCTCTGGGCATTAGCTTGCTTAATCTCCACTACGCCCCCCCGCGGCGGGATGCCTGGCTTTCACCTTGGGGATGCCCAGTACGGGTATCTCACAGGCAAAAACCAGGACGGGTTCCCAAGGCAAGCGCCGAGATGCCTACGGGTAATCGAGCGCTAAATAAGAACGCTTAATAATAATAATAATAATAATAATAATAATAATAATAATAAACAAATCCCATTTAAAAAATAAAAAGATAAGCAACAATATGTCAGAAAACATGAGCTGGCAACAAATGTGACAAGATAAATACAAACTATAAAGGAATCTTTCTTTATTGCTTGGACTTTCACAATGCACCAGTAAGCCGTGAACAACAGTTTGGGACACACAGGTCTAGGCACATGTCGCAAAACATTAATCTTGTGTCTTAGTGTGATGGGATGCACGTCACACCATAATATTCTCTCTGCTAGAGCGTGGTGCATGGCTAGGGACATAAACAGCACAAGATGCTTAAGACAAACTAAAAGGATCCTTTTTTAAATAATTCAAACCATCATGATGTTCTGATGGACCGTTTGTCTGCTTGCGGTATTCAGGGCAAAGCTTATGATCTCCCAAAATCTTTTTTGTCGGACAGATCTCTAACTGGCACTGGGTAATTTTAATTCCAAACATTTCTCGCTGCCGTGTGAAGTACCTCAGGGGTCCTCGCTGCCATGTGGAGTACCTCAGGGGTCCTCCCTTAGCCCCACTCTTTTTAATGTTTATGTATCCTCTCTGGCTACCCTCATCAGGCCATTTGGCTTCAGCCTGACTTCGTACGCTGACGACACACAAATTGTGGTGGCTTTGTGGCCTGGTCAGTTAACAGGAATTGAAAACAGGTTCCCCGATTGCATGGCAGCAATCTGGAGTTGGATTTTACAAAACTGCCTGAAATTGAATTCAGGCAAGACAGAGGTTATCCTGTTCTGTAATGATCCTAAATTCTGGACCCCAAGGTGGTGGCCAGAAGACATGGGGACTCTTCCAACTCCTGTCAGGAAGGAGAGTAACCTAGGAGTCATTATCGATGAAAAACTCAACTTTGGGGACCAAATCAATGCAGTGGCATCTTCAGTCTACTTTTTAATTAGAATGATTAAGGAAGTTCTTCCCTTTTTGCCTACAAATTGACAGCGGACTGTAGTCACTGCTCTTATGTCCAGACTCGACTATTGCAACAGCCTGTATTTAAATATAAAGAAACGTTTTACGAACAAATCGCAACTGCTGCAAAATGCCGCTGCAAGGCTGATTACGGGTACTCTCAAACATGCCTCCATCTCTAAGGAATTGAGGAAACTGCACTGGCTACCAGTCAAGAATCGGGTGCTTTTTAAAATGCTATGTACCACATTCGAGGCACTTCACAGGATAGGTCCAGAGTTCCTGAAACAGCAAATGCAGTGGTATATACCCAGAAGAACTCTGCCCTCTGGAGGAGCCAAGCTAGCGATAGTGCCACTTGCCAAAAATCCTCATGGGGAGGGAGAAGCTTTATGGTATGCGCAGCTAAAGTTTGAAATTACCTTCTCCCTAATCTGAGAAAGGCGCCGGACCTCGTAACCTTTCGGAGAGGCTTGAAAACCTGGATTTTTACTAGCTAATCCTAGTCTCCTTTTTAACGTCTCAAAGAATTAGTGGTTCAGCGCCAGGACACCCTCGGGTAATTGCAGCGCTTTATAAATAGTGATAACATAACTCGGCAAGTAGAGGAACGTTCCATTGAAAGATCAGAAAAATGAAAAATAAAGATAAACACAAACCATTTTCGGAATCGCATAACATCTCCCAGGTGCCAGGGCTGCAATGTAAAAGAATGTACCAATACATCAGACCCCAAAAAAAATACAGATTAGCTTCTAAGCTCTTTCTTGTTGATGCAGTTTTTTGTTTTTGTTGGGGGATGGATCATTGCAACTGCCCAAACGTTATGAGGGGTGTTTTCCTTTCCATACCCCTGTAATATGTGACCCTAGTGATAGAGGCTATAACGTGATGGGAGAGTTAATATAAAGGCTTGAGGCCAAAACCTCATGGCTCATTTGTATGCTGGTGCCACGAGTAATTATTCCTACGATTCTTTTGCTTGCAACTGTTCAGGCTGGGCATGGTGTGCTGTTGCTACCCAGACAGCAGGTACTACAAGTCAATGGCTTCTAGATATTTAAATGTCTTTATTAACCTTTTTAGGCAATAAACCAATGGTAAGAACGCATTGCAGTCGCATACAGTAGCTCAATGTTCCGTGTACAAGGATGATTACAGATCGCACATTTGGAGTATTCAAGCACAGAACAGCAGGAATACAAGGGGAGGAGTGTCCGCTTCTCAGGCATATCCAAACAGAAGTACTTTGTGCCGCATGGAAAGTGGGACGTTCAATAATGTGGGTAAGAGAAAGGGAAAAAGGACACAAAAACTTGCAGTTCTAACCACGGCGAAACAGGGCGGAGATCTAAAGCCTCAGCTCCGCCCCATTCACATCCGCATCAGACATACCCATTTCTAACGGTACACTTGGCTCCGGGGAGGCACAGACCACCTGACGCAGTGGGAGGTTTTAGATTTCTCCCCCCCCCCCTCCACATGACTGAATCAATGGAATTTCAGGGGAGGTCCTCAGCATAGTCCTCTGCACTCGCCACATGGTCATTTCCCACTTGGTCCACCATCTCGTCCCATCTCTCAACGCCCCTCTCCGGGTAATCGCCCGTGCAGACACTCTCAGAGGTGCACCCCTTCTCTGTCATGGGCGCTGCCCATGCCCAGTGAATGGCTATACGGCAACAGGCCTGCCCTGAACGAGCAAAACTGATTTTTTCCTGCCTTCCTTGGGGAATGGCAGGAGGCAGTGTTGGATTTTCCGGGCCAATCTTACCTCTGTTATTTGGGTCACGATTTTGTGACTCGAGTCCAGTACGACTGCAAAACCCTGCAACTCCATGTAATTTGGACAAAACCGGCCAGGGACACAACTTATTGCACAAAGTCGGATGTATTAATCGGATAAATCCTGCTAAGGCACTGTGTGGTCAAATACGCCCTATGAAGGTAGTAGAACTGAGTTAGCTTGAACCTGCCGCTACCGAAATTTTGCTGCACCTGTGCCCTCTGCCACTCACCATCAGTCAACGGCCCCAGCGTTTGCCACCCGCAGCGGCATGTAAGAGAAGGGGGTGTGGGGGTGCTGACTGATTCCCGCATCAGTTTGCGGGTGGAGGAGGGGTTGAGGGTGGAGGGGGGGTTCTGGAGATCTGGAGATTTACGCCTGCGATGGGCAGTGCACAGAACTCATGTAGCCCAGGGTGGGTCACCACTTGCAAGGCCACTAGTATCCAGGTTCTCGTTCTCACCAAAGTCAAGACTTAATGATATCGATGTGCCGGTTTCCTTTCAGGGCCACGTAGATCAGAGGGAGGAGTTCCCTATGTGAGACGAGGTCAAACATGACCCTTAACACCTGGGATTGCTCCAGCTCATCAGAGTAGCTAGTCCATGTATCGCGGGCAAGGAGTGATATGCCCGCATACTGTAGGAACTGTCCCGGGCCAAAAGCAAACAACTCCTGTGCTTCGGCCAATGTGATAAATATGTTTTTCAGGTATAAGTCACCCATGTGCAGGCAGTTTCCCGCCATCCAAGGCGCTACATTCATGGTGGCCCAAGCCACCAGAGTGGGAGTATTTTTGCGTACTGTGCTCATTTAAGAACATGCGTCACCACCTTCTTCTAGGCCTGAGCTACCTATGACACTATGAAAGGTGTGCCCTTCAGGACTCTACGCCCACTTGTAAAGCGCTTTGGGAGATTGGCCGAAGGAACCACTGCAGCTTGTAACTTTACCCAATTTGGGTCTTCCTCACACCACGGTAGCCCCAGACCCCCTTGCTCCTGTTCCAATTTCAGGGTCTCAAGTTTTACCATGCTGCGTTTATTGGACCCAGACCAGCGACACCAGCAGTCCATCAAGTCGCCGAAACAATGCTGTTGGTAAAACACAAAAAGTTTAGCATAACATATAGGCACCTTGGTAACAACACCATTGCAGGGTCTTCGAAAACTCCATGGAACGAGTGAGATCCTGCACTGTGTGGGCCCATATTCAGATCACATTGCATGTGGTAGTCATGCGTCACCTAGATTCCCAGGAATTGGAAATAGCTCGGTTCCCAAGAAAGGCCCACTACTGGGAGATCCGTCACCGGGCATAAGGCTAATGCAGCCATGGGAAACACAGTCTTTTGGCAGTTGACCTGGAGACCTGAGACATGCATGAAATTAGTTAATGATTGCAATAGCTGCAGAATGGTATGGATAGGATCAGCCGCATAAAGGAGAGTGTCGTACATGGATACTACATGAGCGATGTCTCCCACTACTAACCCCTCGTCGCCAAATTTGTCCCTCAGGTAAATAGCCAGGGGCTCCATGGCGAGGGCAAAAAGGACCAGCGACTGGGTCTTGACTGGTGAGTCTCCCAAAAGCAAAGGCCTCTTATACTACTTGGTTTAAGCGCACTCGTGTCCTGTGTGCAGTGCATAACAGGTGGATCCAAGCCAAGTATCGGGGACCAAAGTCCATTCTCTGGAGCACTTCCAAGAGGAATGTTCAGGAGAGGGTGTCAAAGGTTTTCTCTATGTCCAAAGCCACCAACGCTCCCTATACCCTACGTTCTTTGTAGCATGTAAGACACGAGTCTCCTGAGGTGGATATGTGCCCCTACCCAGCATGAACCCACACTGATCAGCATGGACCAGCCTGGTGACCACCTGACGCTGTCGTGTTGCTAAGACCTTCCTCAATAACTGGACATTGACATTTAGTTTAGACAATGTCTATATGAACCCGGATTACTGGGGTCTCTACCGGGTTTGAGCAAGACAGTTTCTAGATTTAAATTAAGATTTAGAAAATGGCCCAGGGTGACAAAACACCAGCAGCTTTGAAACCCGCTGACAGATGACACATTGGCTGAAGGAAGTCATTTAAATTGGAGAAAGAAACAAGAGGCAGTTTCTTCTAGGGGGACATTTGGAATGGATGGGTTAAACTCTGGATAATAGGCCACTTTCAGACTAAAGTCCAGAAGAGACACAACGGCTGTTCAGTATGAAATCAGCAAGGTGAGTTGTGTCAAGATTTCTGCTGCATGCTTAGGCGAGAAAACATGTTCAGAAAAGCTTTAGTAGTTCAATTTGTCAAGATTGAAGCCAAAAAGAGAGCTAGCGTTGGAATAGCCAAGACAACCCTCGAATTTTGCTGTCATTGAGGATTTTCACACCAAAGTTGAAGGCGTGTGTGGTAGTCAAGGGGATATGTGTCCTTCAGTCTGAACATCACACTTGAGGTTACCGTCCTGAGCATCCCACAGACATTATTGCTAGTGCCCAGAGAAAAAAAATCCACATCAATGTCCACTTGCTCTTCTAAAAGAGCATCGAAATAAATGTACACACTTTTCGAATAAGTTCAGAATTGTGAGCAGCTCAGTGAGAAGAGTCACAATTGCACCGGGTGTTCGAAATAGAGCCCAGGTGAGAATGAGATGTCCCTATGGCCATCTATGCAGTATCTATTCAAGCGACTGTTGCTTCAAGCCTTGATAAAGGTATGTGCCACTGCATGTGCATAGACTACTTTTCGCCCAAGCCTGTTCCATAGTGGGATTTTCATCTTATGCTTCAATCCCCACAGACTTACATTGCTCTTGCTCCCAGCTCAAGTCGACGTTTTTATCATAAAGTGACTAAACACCTGGCTCCAGCCTCTGCGACTGAATGGCTTCCACTTTGAAGTGGGTCCGAGAACCTCACTCACAGGTGCACAGAGAAAATGAGGATTAAGTGGTCACCTCACTCAAGGGCATCAAGGACCCGGCTTCCAGCCCTGAACTTTTTACCAGCAGATTATTAGGTCAATGGAAGCAAAGCAAAAATACAACACCCAGAATAACTAGGCTCCGACACCGAAGTTCAGCACTGGGAATAGTGTCGTAATGACCTGGAAGGTGGGGATCACTGTAAATGGGGATAATCGCTCTAAGGGGCACAGCAAAATCTCCAGCTTTAGGGTGATACTGCTCCGAGGGACCAGGTCAGTATCCTTAGCCAGGTGTGAGGATTCAGAGATCTGTGTTTGACCTCATGGTTTCAGGTTCAAAGACATCGTGTCCACTTAGCCTTTCAATCTCATGAGGTTGACTGAATGAGTTGGGTAACAAATATTCAGTGTGCTGTAGTGTGCACTGTCACCCGCCACAGTCTTATCACTACCACAGACTCTAGAATGCACATTCCTAGGAATCCCCAAAAGTATAGAAGAGTTGAAAATGCAGAAAGGGGCTTAGGAATGTAGGGTGGGGAGAAGACGGACCAGAGAACGGAGTCACCAGACACGTCAGGGTTGCAGCCCGCAGCGGGTGGCCTCGGGAGATCACGCCCAGACTGGAGCCCCCCCCCCCACAAGGGATGCTTACCCACGAAGGGGGGTGGGGTTAATGGAATTTGGGCAGTGAGCTAAGATGGTTGGTGTTTCCGCTAGCTCAGGATGTATTGTGGACGCGCCAAGATGGTGGCGACCAGAATGAACAGGCAACTTCAGTGAACGACTTGACCAAACTACACCAGCTGTACTTTGGCCCTGGAACTATGCTCAGATGGGCCTGAGCCATGATTATATATATATATATATATATATATATATATATATATATATATATATATATATATATATATATATATATATATATAGACCGGTGAGCTATTGCGGTTCTCTTATTTTGCTATCACAATCAATAACTAAAGTTAAAAGAAATCCCACAAGCATAAGCGCGGTAGGACATGCACTTACTTAGACTTTAGCTTATTGGAATTTGGATTCTTGATAAAAAATTAAAAAAAAGTCGGCAATGAAAGCTTAGGCACTGATGCTAGTTCGGTTCTAGCGGGACCAGAGAGGGCGAGGCTTAGCTCAAAGTTAGCAACAAGTCTATTTGGGTTGCACTCTCGAGACCATCTAATTTGTGATGAGCAATTTAGATCAATATTAATCGGTCCTTTTAGTGCACGTCATCCGGTTAGAATCCCACTCTGCTGACAAACCTCTTTCCCATGTGGCCATTTGCTTGCCGCGTCTGCTCTTTGGCATTTCCTGTGCTGCACTGGGTGATGTGTTTCTTAGAGAGCTCGTCCCTACAGTCACTTCAGACACCCCGAGCAGGAGGCTCCGAGTGTTCCTGCATCAGCCCAAAGGGGTTCTCAGGCTCTAATATTCGCCACTCACCGAAGATCCAATGTGAAAGTTATTTACTTCCGGTCTCCTTTGTAAAGCCCAAGGGCTCTTCTACTGTCAAGCAGCCAGCTTAGGCTGTCTAGAAGCAGGCAGGGTGGTGGGTGGAGGGGACTTCATGTGTTGTAATGGGTGCCACGGATATCAAGGGTTATGTTATATAAATGTATAGAGCGCAACAGTTACCCAAAGGTGTCCTGGCGCTTAGCTCAAAGAAATCAGGGATACCATGACGGGCATTGAAGGCAGAGTTTGATCTAGCTGCTGAAGAGCTAAGTTTTCAAAGCCTTCCTAAAAGACAACATGTCTAGAGAGGATTGTATATGGAAAGGAAGTTTGTTCCATGCCCTGGTCATGCAGATAAAGCTTCTGCCGCCGCAGTGGACTCTTAAGTTTAGGCACAATCCCCGTCTTGGTCCCTAAGGAGCGGAGAGTTCTGTTGGAGTGTGCCATCTAAAACACTGCATGAGATAGACTTGTCCACACTCATACAGAGCCTTGAAGGTCGTACAAAGGGATTTAAAGTTAACACGTTGTGATGAAAGAACAGACTTTGATATTTGATGGGGACAGACAGGTCTACAGCTTTACCTCAGCCCACACATTGCCACTGTTTTCACACTTTTGTTCAAGTCCTTGCTCGATTAATGCACACCATTTGCATCCACCACCTCTACTGAACGGCCAATGCCTGCAACCACCTCTAACAGCCTACTACCACGAGCATTCAAATTTTTATCATGAATACATTTTTTTACCAAGCTCAGTCTTGGGCCCAGGAAGCTGCATGGCAATTGGTGGCCACAGGTGTCACCACTAGTTAGGGCGACCATCAGAATGGAAAAGCCTGGTTTTCATCCTTTGCACGTTGACAGTGAAAGCCTTAATTCCACTTTCAGGTTGGCAAAAAGATCAACATTTTGGCTACTTGGCAGAAAAAAAAGCACTCACTTAACCAAATCGACCAAAAAGCCAGACCAGCATCCTAACTGGGAATGCACTTTTAGGTTGTTCTAGTTGTGTGTATCCACCTACCTTACATTAAGGGACCAGCTGGATGGAGGCCTTTCATTCAGTTAATTCTTCACAGAAAGACTAGGACTAGACATGCGACTACAACGCAGTTGCCACGTATTTGACTCTGCAGGTGCCAAGTATTTGCCTGTGTGCTTATGTCTACACACTGCTCAAGGTCACCTCCGAAGAGAAGAACATTCCAACCCACCTGACACCTGCTCTAGTAGCACTGGTCTAGGGCAACGTCAACCTCGATGCTGGCAGGAAATTCTGATGAGTGCCGTCGAACACAAATCACCCGACTGTCCCAAGATAAAAGGCATGAACTGTGGGAAGGCAGAGTGATAGCGGTGGAGGTACGCTGCTGTGGTATAACTAGAAATATATAGCCGTTAGTAAATATATACCAGAAGGGTAGGAGTATGAGTGGGAAATAATGTTGATACAGAACCAGTTGTCAAGAAAGGCCCAAAAGTTGTCAAGAAAGGCCCAAACCTTCTGTAACCCTTCCTAAGTACCTCAGATAGGAACCCTAGGATGCTTAGCCTCGTGTGCAGCCCAGGTAGTTGGGTGACGGGGGAGACAATGTGGAGGGGGTAAAGTTCCTTTAAGAGCAAAGTATTGCTGGAGCAGGGGAAGTTCCAGAAAGCGACTTCAGAACTGCTGTCCTAGCAGTCATACTAATGCATCCGGCTGGTGGTAATGCAATACTCCAGGCCCTCCAGACTCCACCCTGCATCCTTAAGAGCTTCCTACATGCCACAGCACATCTCAAAGGCCCAAAGAAATATGATCACATCACCCTCATCCTGATGGAACTCCGTTGGCTCCCCTTGCCAGCTGTACAATCTTCATAACGAGTGGCGTTATTTACAAAGCCATTACAACCTTCACCCCCACTTAGTATGAAGTCTGATAGCGTCTGCGTGTGTGTCAAGGTCCAACAGAGGTAGTGCGAGTGCCTCCAAAATAAAAAGTGTAAATAAGAAAAAAGAGAAAAAAACAAGGCAATAGACCTTTTCATCTATGCGCCCAGGATCGGGAAGAGCATCCCTGTATCCACCAGGCCTGCCTAACACTGCTCCTATTTAAGGAAGTGTTAAAGATGGAGACCTTTTTAAAAGAAACCCTACACAACAATACAAACCAGCTACCTCTCCAATCACTCATTGACTTTATGCTGGTCTGCGCCCTGTAGAGTGCTCCATCTTTTGGCTACGTCTGCTCCATAGCAATAACATACATATAAACAAAGTTGAAAACAACTACAAAGTTTGAAAACACAGAACCAAACAACCAACACGGAGCTCGTCCTATTGATAACACGAGTAACTTTGGAAAGGCTTGTAACAGAGTTCCAGGTGTACCTTCAGTGCCCCAGCTAAGCGTGTTGTGCCAATCGGCTGCATCAAAATAAAAGCGGTGGAATTAGCACTCATGATAAAGCCATCTTGGATTGGGGAATCTTTACTTCAGAATGCAGGAGGCAGCCATATTACTTGGCAGCAGCAGCTGCCTACTAGAGGAATGAAACCCTCGAAACGCAAGACCTTGTCTCGGGCCTTAAACGGTGAGGCAGGTAGCAGAAGCTGTAAGGGCGTGGAAGGGGATAGAATACAAATGCCAATTCGACATGCTGTTAGACTAAGGGTGCATGCACTATGTGTTTTCGGACAACCAATTGCACATATGCCCGAAGGCTCTACAAGTCAAACGGCACTTTACCGAGAAGTTAAACAGTTTTAACAAACTCTTTAGTTTGCCCACAAGTAGGTGCATTTTTACTGCAAAGGGAACGGTGGCACGGATAGATGAACGGTTGTGCTCAGGAATACACGATGAATTGGCGGGGAAATCAGCGTTCACTAGACGGTGGAACCGCTGTGGTAGGTATGCGATCCTCGCCTGCCCCGTTCCCCGCTGTATTTGCCCTCCTTAACAGTTATGTTAAAGAAACGTGTGTGCGGTTACTGAATCTTCCTCCTGCCCACTTCCGTCCTGTGGTGGTTTCTCAATGCGCCACACAGTGATAAACGCCTCAATTGTGCTGTCTAGGACAGGCCTGCTTCCCGCTCAATCAACTCCCCCCAACCCCGCGGCTCCAGGAAACGCGGTCAGCGGACTAGATCCCCGTCAGAGACCGCTCTCGGACAACCCGCCCGGCCGCTCAAGCACGAGTCTGCTTTCCTTCACAGCCGTTCGCTACACCCTGCCCCCTATCTGCCATTTTAGTGCAGGCAAACATGGCAAATATATAGCCCATAGGCTGTGAATGACTAGTAGTTCCAATCTAGAGACTTTGTGGCGTTGTACGCCAGAAAAAAGATTGAGGGGAGGGGGGGGGGGGGGGGGGGGGGCCGGATATTTGGAGCAAACTGTCTGCAACTAGTTTCGGTCAGCAGCTCCTCCATGTGAGCAGCCAGAGCAGGGACAGTCCACTCCAGTGTGCGTTTCTAGGCAGCTTATGATAAAAGAGCAATGCGGACCACGCGTTCCAGAATACTTTGACGGAGGTCTGCCAGAACGGACCCAGGAGTGGCGTAACAAAACTTGAGGGGGTCCCCTGCAAAGTACACGGAGACCTTCCCCCACCCCCGGCACACCACTTTTGCTGAGACCACCCCCACCGAATGAATACATTCAACGTGCTTAGCATAGGAGTGAACTCTCTGCACTGAGCTATTAAGCCATATATTGTTAGGTCCGACCTCTACTATGGAGTCAAAACCTCAAACATCACCCATTCTATTGACAGAAAAGAGATGAAGAAATGTACCCAGTCTAAGAATAGACGTTACAGTAGCCAGTGGTTAATCAACCCAAAGGCGTCACACAGCGAAAGGCGTCACACAGCGAAAGGCGTCACACAGCGACAACGTTTCACACTGCATGAATGATGATGGCTCACAAGAGGCAACAAAGTGTAAGTAGCAGGAAGGAATGTTGGGACTGAAAGCAGGTGCACCAGTTACTTTTTCATAAGGGAGACCCCTCCCCCCCTCAGTGTCACAGTAGCTAGGCTCTTGTCCGGTTTCTAGACTTCCATAGCAAGTATGCGCAAGAAAGTCGTGTCCCTTAGAGAAATCGGTTTGGATATCCAACCACGTACTGCCCAAGGTGTGTTTAGATCATAAGCAGCAATGAACTCCCAGTTTGCTTTGCATACATAGAGGCATCATCGACCTGTGAGCCAGAACATTTACAAGTGTCCTTCCATTAGCTTTGCCTCCTACCACTCTCCTGGGGCTCTTGGTGGGTTCTGTTTCCCATCATGATCTCCATTCGCACTCCCTGGGTCTCCGCTCCCGCAACCATCCCTTTCTTCTCCAGTTTTCAGTGGTACGTCTGGCGACTACCCACAAAGCCTCTCCAAGCTTGCTGAATCAAGACTGCCCTGCCACTACTTGTAGGGTAATGTAGGGGGGTGGGATGCACACCATGGTTCTCATACCTTCCGCCGTTTAATCCATTGTAATCCATCATAATCCAATTTGCGTGCAATTTGGCTTAGTGTCATGCCCAAATGACACGATTTAGACAACAACCCCAATACAGGAAGACTACTTGTAGGGTGGCATCGAAATAGGATTTGGCACCGCTACCTTTCTGGCAGGCTGAAGATACATGGAGGCTTTTCATGCCCTAGGTGTGCCACCATGCCCGCTCCATTCAAGGCATCTTGATGAGCAAGGCTGGTTAGCATCCTGGGCGGCACGGACTGGTACTCACTCAAACACATTTTGAAGGGAAGCTGAAGCAACCACTTCCCACCCTGAGCTGTGTGGATGACTCTTGCTTACATTGAGAAAGACAACGCTCTATGGTGTCTGGAGGAAGCTCGTACGTTTTATGAGAAGTAGAAAGCTTGCCTGAGGCTCCAGACTGTATGCATGATGCTCGCCTCTCCTGGTTTCAAACGAAGCACATGGAGACACACGCTATTGAGGCGGCCGTAGTCTGGCTACACTTGGTGCTCCCGATTTATCTAGGACCCGACTACCCGTACACCTACCATACTTCAGACTTCACACAACTCTTTGTTGGGTCTGAGAGTTGCTTACCTCTGCGGTTCCATAAACTGTGGGTGCTACTATTGGGATTGAATTTCTGCTACCATTTGATGACTCTTCATGACTGACCATGTGCAAGCCTTGAAAAAGTTGTCGAATACGACGAAATCCGTGTCAGCTGTCATTAACCGGTCAATTGGAATAAAAATGAATGGAACCAACCATCTGTCTATGTGTACCTTTTGCTGATTGCTGCTGAACTTACCTGAACGGACCCGCTAGAGTGACGGACCTTCATACTGTCTTCTTTGGTGATGCTCTCGACATTTTTTGAACTGGTTTCAAAGCTATTATGAGAAGTAGAAAGCTTGCCTGAGGCTCCAGACTATGCATGATGCTCCCCTCTACATGTTTCAAAGCTGTTGTGAGAAGCTGGAATCTTACCTGAAGCTCCAGAGTGCATGCAGGACGCTCGCCTCTCCTGTGAACACGGAGAAGATGGTTTCAAAGCTATGTGTGTATATTAGAAGAAGCAGGAAGCTTGCCTGAAGACTCCTGCTGAGTTAGTAAATTGGACTGTTTTGGGAGGGCAGGAAGATGACCTGGGAGGCCATGAATAGCACATGTTTAGAGGGATACTGGAAAGCTTGCCCACTTTGGGAGAAGCAGGAACTTTGTTCTGCAGCCAGATGCTGCTGAACCTCACCTCTTTTGTAAGAGGCAAGACGGTTGTGCAGAAATCCTTGCTCTGTGTATCAATCTAGCCTGTTTAGTGAGAAGCACAAAGCTTGCCTCAAAGCTCCACAGCCCCATGATGAGAGAAAGAAGCTTGCCTATTTGAGAAGTAGGAAGCTTGCATTGCAGCTTGATGCTTTGAGGATGAAGCTTGCTCCCTGCTCCATCTCTGTCCTAAGCTGCCCAGAGACTGTCCATTACTGACATTCCAGCTCCTTTTAGAAGCATTAACCCAACAAGCAAACAACTGGGAAAGGGAGGAAGGGAACTAAAGACAACTCGAGCCACGACAGGACTGAACGCGGACAGGGGGCAATGCAGGATCCAACCCACTTGAGGGGCTGGCATAAGTGCCTGTTGGCAAGGAAAGTTAGGGATACTTGCCATGGGTGTCACGGCCGGCATCACAGTAGTTTGCAGCGGACCGTTACCACATAGTGACCTACAGGCCTAAGTATCCAAACACAGGACGACAAGGCTGAGATTGCTGCATCTCACTCCCACAGTTGGGACAGAGTGAGAAGGCAACCAGCCATTAACACAAATCTCTCCTATGTCAGTTTACCAGTATTTTGGCCTGCTCCTTAGTGGAGGGCTCATCCTGCAGGCAACACCGCTAGCTTCCACTGGAAAACCAGACAGCTCTGTGGGGTAGTGTCTTGGAAGCTGTTCCAAAGTCTAAAAGAGGTTTCCGATCACACTTTGAAACAAAACTTATTTAGGTACGGTAGAAACGGTTTTATTGAGATAACTGAACTGGCAATTATTTATCCACGCAATATTAAGATTACAGACGGTAGGCTGCAGAAAGTCAACCAGGCTTGGGCCATAGTCCATTGGCTTTGGTTCATACACTTTGTCTGTCCCCATCTGGTTAGTGGTGCAGCAATATGGAGGGATTCAGGTTATGCCTAAATTGTGCAGGCTGCACTCGGATTGTGTTTTGGACAGCATGTTTGAACGATGGGTAATGTTCTATAGTCAGAACTGCGACTCTAAACAGGTAAATCACCCCCGACTACTAAAGACTGCAGCTGTTCAGAAAATGCACATCTTCGTTTGGTTTAAGGGCATTAGTTTCACCCACACTCTATGCTTGTTGTGATCAGCTTGCAATCCCCACTTGTCACCAGCAACCATCACCACTCACCGCAGGGGCTCACCATATATATTCAACATCTCTCATCGCGACCAACGACTCACCATCTTTACTCACATTCAGCACCTCACCATCCTTGAACGCCAGCTTGCTTGGCCTATCAGACCACGTAAGGCTAAAGGCCTGAGGGTCTGCAGTCCGATCAATGCATCAAGTGCCAGAAGACACTTCCTGACACACTCAGACTGGTGCCTTCTGGTCAACCATGAATATTCCACGGTGGGTTTGATGTGCCAAGTAGCTCTTTCTCTTTACAGCCATCTCACAGACCCCAGTCAACAGATTCCCAATCATGTGTGGAGATCTCTTCTACAGCGGCACTCGCTCAAGAATGGCATAATTATTTTGTATACTGGCAAGATTTCCAGGCAGAGTTGCCTAAAGCCTACGGACAGTACTTTAAAAAAAGCTATAAGCGAAAACCAAATGTTGGCTATTGGGAATGAAGGCCGTTCTGATGGTCTCTCTATGGAGCATGGACCGAGATTGCAACATACGGTATCTGGCAGAAGGCCTTTCGAAATCTAAAGGACAAGGCTGTTTGGAGGAGCTTGAAACAGAGTCCAACCACCTGTCTAGAAGACCCTGGTTATTCACCATCACCGGTGCTTTAGGAAGCAGGAGATCAGACTGCATGCTTATCTTAAGTACACTATAAGGTATCGGAGCTTCACCTCCAGCACCTTGCTGAGAGTCGGCATGATACAGAAGGATGCTAGTGAAGAGATCCCATATTAAGAGCACATTAGCTCTGTACTCTACCCCGCCCCACCCTCCTCGTGATTAACTTGGGGGTGCACTCTCATATCTCTGAGGCTGGGTATCCAATCAAAACGTTTTGTGTGCTGAGAACACCAAGCTCTTTCCAACAGGACTTCCTTAACTTACAGAGGTTACAGTAGATGCAAGGCCCAATTAGGTCTTATATTTCAAGGCTACAAGTAAATTAGTCGAGAAGGCAAATGGCTGCCAGGGATCCCCATAGCAAGCAGCCACAAATCCTGCGAACGAACATTGCTCAACAAAGTACATACGTTATTTAAGTATATAATAGCCATGAATAGCAAATATCAAAAAAGCCACAACAAAACACATCCCTGGGTAGATTGACAAGTAGGGTGCTGTACAATTCGCTTTTAACAGCCATGAAGTGTACAGCACTTTCTAAACAAAGCAATAACCACAACGACATACCCAAAATTGGGCTGGCCAGCAAAGGTCATAATTGTTTAAGATGGCGCACCTCGACAAGGCCTCATGAGGAAAAACTACATAGGAGGTGGTCAACAAGCTCGTGCGGGTTCACTTTGGGAACAGCAGTGCCTATGATGGAATGCGGCCACCTTTGGTGCCCGACTCTTCTGCTCTGCCTCAGACCATGCCTAGCAGCCCAGGGCCCAGCTGGCAGAGACGGGCTCCCCTGGAGGGTTAACTCCGAGTCGACAGCTGGGACTGCTTCTAATATTAGAGCGCGTGGGGATCTCTACACGCAGCCAGTGCGGCTAAAATAGGCACGTGACTCACAGCTCGGCAGAAATTAGGTAAACCCCAGAAATGAGGCAACCCCCGGAGCTTGCCACGCATATCTTCCAGTAACATAAGTGCGTCACAGGGCGAAGAGGCAGGGTCGGTAACTAGGCAAAAAAAAAAAACATGACTGCAGCTCTTCCCTCCAGATGGACCAGAGGAGAAGTCTATCCGCGTGAGAGAGGAGTTTAGGGGCACAGTGGCCTGAGCCAGCTACAAATGCAACAGCCAGATGGGTTTACTTAAGAAATCATGGCGGAGGAACACTAGTGCAATGAAAGCGCGAGGAGTGGTTCCTCGGCTGAGGGGCGCAGGCAGGGGAGGCCCCGTTTGAATCAAGGAGGGGGGAGGGCGCTCTTTGAGTCAAAAAACAGGGCACCTTTAGGCTTAAGAGTCAGGAAAGGTCCCTCTTTTGATCACAAACGAGGGCGCTGCCTCAAGGTTTAGGATAGTCGTAGATTGAAGACATTTTAGCCGAACGATCTGGGTCTTAAGAATACTACTAGTTGTAACAGGGACTTCCTGTTTAACACAAGGGCCGTATTAAGCTATGCAGCTGAGAAGTAGGGACTGCATGGAAACCAGGAGGCTGCGAAAGATGCCACTTCCGGGGTCTTCAGACCTACGTAGGAAGAGGCAGACGCGACCTGGACTTCATGCACACGAAGGATGGCACCACCGGAGGCCAGGCCTCGGGTCACACCACACAGACTGTAAAGGACATTTATAGCCACATATGTTAAACACCTGCTCAGAGCACAGCGTTATCAATCAAAAGCAATCTAAAGTATTCGAGCAGACCTGGAAATCCTCTCTTCGAAATCTGAGCAAGACGCCTATCCGGGATGTACAATTAAACAATTTAAATCAAAAACACATTCTTAACTGCTTATTGTCGTTTTAGGCCGGACTGCTTAAGGTGTTCTAAGTTCTATCCAAACACTTGCACACGCCTCATCTATAGGCGTCTTGAGGAGAGGGACCACCTGTTAAAAAAAAAAAAATCCCAAACGTATTTGGAAGAGATGCCTCTTCACCAGACCACACCAGCACTCTAGCCCATCAGTGTGTTTCGATGGAGTGCTTAGAAAACGTGAAGCAACCAGAAAGCACTATGGAACGCAAAGAGACTGAGCAGGATGAACAACGTGGCCGTGAATCAGGCCTGGAGATTCGACAGAAAACTTCAACAAATACAAACAAGCCATGATCAAGAGTTTAGATTGCAAGGTTTTCTGGCCTGAGCATACGTGGTTTAATCCTCGCTCCTGCCCCACCCCGCTGGACTAAGTGTGTATTCCAAGCTGATTCAGGACCACCCGGTCTCTTAAGTGCGGCATTACCCCTACTATAAAACGATAGGTAGAAATTGATATTAACTTGTATCTAGCACACCAGCCTGAAACATCTGTGCGGTTTGTGGCTGAGCTCTGCCCAGAATGCACACTCAACATCTGTACAATATGCTGGATTGGCTAAAGTAAAGGCCTACAGCGTGCAACTCTGCAGTCTACTCCATCCCGCCTCCAAGTTTTGAACATCTGTGGAGCCTCAGAGTTATTTACTGGCAAAAAAAAGCATTTTCATCATCCTGAGACACAGCCATTACCATCTACAAATTCTTTTAATCACAAAAGGTCCACGTAGGGTCTGCGAGCAAAGAATGGATAGGAAACGGGGAGACTGGATGTCCTTATCTGACTTATTTGGAGAGGAGTGTGTACCAAATTACAATGCATTTCTATATAGGCGATTTCAAGGCACAAAAACTACCATAAGGTAGCTGGATATGCTTTCCTTTCTTCCAACAGGCCAGACGAAAGACCCTCAAAAGGGATGCTGCATCGATGCATCAGAGCCATAAGGAGGTTGTGAAAAGGCAAATGCCTTGGGGCACAAGAGGCCACAGAAGGGTGCCAAAAGGAACCATCCAAAGGTGTGCATAAGAGGCCATTAACACTATCAAAAGTCAACCTGCAATGGCGCACAAGAGTGAAAAAGGCAATGTACAATGGTGCCTAAGAGGCTATAGAACACTATATCTATGGTCATCACGCAATGAGGCATAAAAGGCCTGCATCGGGGCATCCCGAAGCAATGAGGTGACCACTGTTCTTTAACCAGAGTTAGACTACTGCAACGGAGACGCTGGAGCCCACTTGCCTAAAGTTAGATTAGTCTTGAGGATGGGGGGGCCGAACCAGAATGATTTGCACAATCAGCTCATCCATTTTTCTGTTGCCAACAACGACTCATGCCGTGCGTTAATGCTGGTCCTTCGGCAGCTTACTCACAATCTGGACCAACAGAGGGAAGTACTAACTTAGGAGCCACATGGAGATTGGGGGGTGCCGGTGGCCCATTATACATGGTACAAAGTTAACACGGTGTTGGGATGAAACGTCCTCTACATGGGTGTGGATAGCGATGCTTCCTTGCCTCATGTGGAGCTCCTGGCACGTCACTGGAAATTGCTGTAGCTATTTTTTTTTTTTTTTTAAAGTTTAGGTCCACAGAGGGTCGTCCTGTTAACATATTTTTAATTTATTTTACAGAGTTTTATATAGCGCGAACTTGACCCGAATCGGGTATCAGAGCGCTTTACATAGCACCAGTTGCATTACATGAGGACCCATTCATTATTTGTTAGGAGATTAAGTGATTTGCCCAGAGTCACAGGATGTTCAGCGTCATTGCGTTGACTCAAACCGCGAATCCCCATATTCGAGGTCGAACGCCCTAGCCGTTAGGCCAACTCCTGACACTAGCGCTCAGCCCGAAGGTAGAGGAGGCACACAAAGTGCATCCTTCTACAGAGTTCCTACTGCCCTCTGTACCTAGGCCCTGGCAGACTGAAAGTAATAGCTGTATTAATCAATAAAGAACCCACGAAGAATAGTCCTTGCTCAAGAGGAGAGACAGTAGGGACACTATCATTGGCAGAATGGCAGGGGCATTGTGTGGTGCACTCTGTAGTTGCCTTCTGATGAAAGCCCTGGCACATTTTTCCTATACAAATTAAGTGCCGGCAATCAGTATTTCAAATAAGGGGCCACACAAGCATCTGCCATCCTTTCTGTAATACCAAAGTGCCTTGCGGGTGCATAAAACAGGTGTACATGCCTGTTGCTTCCCAAGGGCACTTTGTGTAATATGGCCCCTGTGTGTATTACTGTACTTTCCGGTTATAAAGTAAAGCACTGATTTGACATCAATCCTATTGGCGGGTATTACGGTGCAAGTACCGTTCCGAGTGTCTAGCCCACCTCTCCTTCCTGGTAAGCCCTAGACGGTCCAGCTACCCTGAGAGAGGAGAGTGCTGAAGAGGAGTACTTGGCTGACCAATTGGGGTCCCAGGAGTACTGTGACCCCAGAACACTAGTGGTGAATGACCCAAGCTATGCAAGTAAAGCCCAGTAAACCCCCCCCCCCCCCCGACAGCTCTGATGCCGTAAGAAATTGACCATCATACATGAATGTAACTTATACACAGAACCAGATCAAGGTTTCCACTTACTGCCATTTTTCACTCAACACAGCACTTTTCCAAACTCGATAGGCAGTCAAAGATTTTGAAGTGTGAATCTGCACACAATTATGTGCAAACTAAAAGGGCACACTAGGGGCTTTGCTTCTAAAATGGAGGTGTTTCAAAGGGTTGTAATACGTGTTCTTTTGGGGTTTATTACTTTATTTACTTTTTTAAATAAATAAAAACCGCAAGTGCCTGTCAAAAGATGCTGTGAGTAATGTGCATGGACAGTCAGAAATGAAGATGAAGAACTGTGGGTTCTTTTGGATGTTTCGGTATTCACGCCCTCGCCCCTCCTCCAGACTCCCCTTTGCCATGAGCATCATGCTCCCTCATCATTGATCCCATCTCCGGGTGGTCCTGGAATTTGTGAAGGTGTCACAGTGCTGCCCTATAACACACTGGGACCCCGCCCTTCTGGCATAGCCAATTCCTAGCAGTTGCCGTTACTGTGCCTACGCCTTGCTCAGCACCATCAAAAGGAAGATGATCTACTGAGGTCACAAATTGAATGCCTTTATCATAATTTCCAACTGGGTAGCTTTTGTCTCTTGTTTACAACTTTTTTCCAGTTTTGTTATATATACACACACCACTTTCTCCGGTCTCATCATTTGTTTTATTGTTTTTTGTTGATTTCACATGTATCTATCTATCAGGTATTACCCTCAACATGACCTTAACCCCAATCATTTCCAAAATGTTGGGATTCCACCAACAGTCTGCCTGAAAAGGTGGGAAACCACACTTTTTTTGTTATTTTCCTGCACTAATGTATAAGCAAAAAATGTGCACCCCTCCCGAATGGAAGGTATACTCTCCTTTGATGAATGTCAAAAACTATGTAACAGTGTCAGGAGATTTCCGCTACAAACTGGGCAAATATTGGACTGCTGAAATAATTAAAATGTATGTAAGTAAACCGGGAGGTGTCAGTCCACGGAACTGCATCAACCAAAATGTTCTCTGGAAGGATTAGTGGAACGTGTAAAAGTGCAACCACGCATGAGACACATGATCAAATAGTAGTGTGAGAAAATTCTCTGCAACAGGTAACTTGGACAGGGGAAAAAATGCCTACATTTACCACTCTTGGCTTTAATTAGAGTAAAAGTTACATTTCAGAACAGCGACAAATAGCTCACAACATACATGATATGGTGAACTTAACCAAAAGAAGCTTCACGAAATGTAACATCAAAAACAAAAAAAGAAAAATCACATTGCTCACTCCAGATATTGTGTCCCTCTTGGGATCTTGGACATTTAACTCGAATATATATCACACCTTGAGCAAGCACAGGAGAGAATAGCAAATGACAACAGGTATTTTGCAAAGCTTGCGGTCGAACGTTCACATCCCCAGGAATAGTCTAAAAGGAAATCAATCCAAATAAAATTGTCATGAATTCTACAAAGTGATGCAAAATATAGGCAAGACTGGGCAAGGAACCAAACACTTCGCATTAAACTGGCCAGCGTCATCACTTTTAAGTTCATTTTCACTTGATCGTAAGACGCGATGGACTCAGTGTCGCAAAAGACACACAATGGAGACCCCCAAACAGCTCAAGAATGTCATCACACTTCAGCCCCATTCATCATTCTGACAAGTCTCCAACAAATTGCATTACTTGGCACAAGGGGTGTAGAGAGATCAAGTGAGCTTTCAGAAAAAAGTGGAAAGGTTTGAAAGGGAAGATATGAGGCGGGAGATAGGCTATGAGGAATATTTGACCCCAATTGAGAAGAGCCCCTCATGGTGGCACTTTGCCATAAACACCTGGGCTTTGATGGCATCAATAATGGACTGGTGGCTTGAAGAAAAAAAAAATACCCAGCAACTAGTGGTTCCAGGAAGACCGAAAAAGGAAGTACATAAATAATTACATTTACCACCAATCGTTTTCCTCCACAGACAAATGCAGTTAAGTTTATAAAATGCACAAGTGGTAATAAAGAAGCATTGGTAAAGCCAGTTGGTCTCGCCTGCCAATTGCTACCTGGCCACTACCCATTCTAAAGAGAATATTCCGGAACATCCCTTGCTCCATTGCCCCCTGCCCACTCCTTTCCACACCCACTCTCCCAGTGCTCCCTTAACCCTCATGGTTATTTTAATATATATTATTTTATTTTTACTTTTTGGTGAGCCCAGCACCACGTGCTGCGGAGTCGCTCCGCTAGCCAAAAAGCATTTTCACAATACTAACATTTCATTTATTTTTAATTATTATTTACCATCCTAATTGGTGTTTGCCATATGATCTGTAAAATGTATGGGGAAAAAACAAAATTATATATATACACACATATATATATATACACACACACACACACACACACACACACACACCCATCATGGAGTAGGGGCGTGCGGCAGGGCTGCATTCTTGCTCCCATGCTGTTCACTTTGTATATAAATTCACTTGAGGAGACTCTTTTAACTGCTACCTTGGATATCCCGCGTGCAGGGGACACTCGTATTCCTGTTCTCCTGTACGCGGATGACGCAGCTCTAATAGCTCGGACCCCGATAGGTTTGCAAAAACTTTTAAATGCTTTTAATGATTTTATGTCATCATTAGACTTAGTGATAAATAACTCCAAGTCTCACGTCATGGCTTTTGGGGCTGGTAAAAATAACTCAAAACAGTTCTACTGCAATGGTAACGTGATCACTAACGTCAAAACTTTTACATACCTGGGTGTTATCTTTGACACTAAGGGGAGTTGGGCTCCGCAAATTGTAGCTAAAACCAAAGCGGTTAGGAGCTCGGCCAATGCTATTTTAAGTTTTTCCAGGAGACTGGGCGGGAAGCCAACTGGTGCCTTACTTAACTTATACAGGGCGAAATCTGTAGCAATAGCCAGGTATGGCTCAGGTCTGTGGGGCTATGTAAATAGTGAATCACTACAAAGGGAAGAAAATAAGTTTCTTCGTTCCACCTTAGGGCTTCCCCAATCTACAGCCACGTTTTCAGTTCACCAGGAAGTTGGCCTTGGGTACATATCTGATATCCTTCTCATGGCCCCTATCTTGTTATGGATAAGGCTCTGGACCAATAAAAACTTGGGTCTGAATCATAAAATACTGGTGGACTGTTTAAATCTGGATTTTTACAAAAACATTACTTGGCTTTCTTATATACAAAAGTGTTCTCTGGACCTGGGACGGCCTGACATTTTTTTAGTCCCCCAGGGTCTAAAGAAATCTGATTTAGATTGGGTGAAGGCCAATTTCATTACATTAAAAAATGTGGAGAGGGAGGAACGCGAATTACTTAAGCCCAGGGTCAGAGCTCATTACCTGACCATTACCTGCCTTACTATACAACCGTACCTTACTATCGTCACTATCCCCTTTCATAGGTGGCTTCTGGTTAAACTTCGGTTTAATCAGATTTATACAGTTGTGTGTGATAGTCAAGGCTGGTTTAAGGAGGAGGACGCTCCTGTCTGTAATTGCGATAACTTCTCTATGCAAAATAATATGCACTTTATGTTGTTTTGTAATTTTTTCACTGCGCCCAGACAGAAATACCTGGTACCATTACTTAAGGACAAAGCTTTTTACCAGGCAAAACCTGCTCTCCTTCATCTCCAATTATTGGATTCAGCGTTGACCATGTTTAGCGTGGCCAATTACCTTGTTGCTGCTGTTAGGATTAGGAGGAGAAGACTTAATAATGCTACATTAGGGTTTTTGTAGAGTTGATCGAAATGGTAATGTTGTCCATATTTAAATATCTATTTTATAGAGTATATACTTTTTTACGATGTATTTTTAAACTGTATATAAATTTTTTATTATTGATGTTTTCTTATATCTTCTTTTTATCATGCATATGTAAATACTATTGTTTGATGATTTTTGTAACTCCTCATGAATTTGTATCGCCCTTTTGTGATGTGATTGTAGAATGCTTTTATGATTTTTAACTAAATCGAATAAAGTGGTTTTGACTTGACTTGACATACACCCATCATGGAGTAGGTATGTGCAGGAATGAAGATGATACAGGCAATCACTGGTCAATATGTACATTGCAAGACAATATGCTTCTCATGTTCTACTTTTAAGAGTCACTGCCATCTTTTCTGGCCTTTCATCGCGAGGGGAGTGTGCTGCAACAGAAATGGGCCAAAAGCCCTTGCCCAACACCATCATGAGTTGTTGAAGACAGAAAGACAGGACAAGCTCAGGCCATTGTGCACACTCCAACAAAAGCCAAGAAGTACGCCGCCTCAAACTACACAGCATATGGGGCTGCGAGGAAGAGCCGGGTATGGACACTCCTCTCTGGGGCTCAAAGGTTTGCACTCAACTTGTAGTAACAATCTATTTACTACTCAGCTGTAGTACAATTCCTTACTAAAGAAGGCTTTAGAGTGCAAATGGAATTGTGGCGTAACTTCATACAAATCCAAGTTTCGGTCGGGTTGATGAGGATTATTAGAGTACACTGGAAGAAAATACTACAGGTTGCAGTACGTCCAGATTATATATTTGGCATTTTAGTGTAAAATACTTAGCCAACCCAGTAACACATGGCATTCCACATGAGCAGGCTGTTTTAGTAAGGGACATTAAACAGAAGCCAAGTATGACCGTGATAGACCCAATGACCATTCCAAATTATACATCAATATTCTTTATGCAAACAACTTTCATAAACAAAAAAAATGTAAGATAAAGACTAAACCACGCACTGGTTAAAGAATTGCATAAAGACCGAAATTAACACTTTGTAGACAGTACTGCGACCACACATTTAGTTCCTATGGTGGACTGTACAGCATGAGAAACAAGCATCGGCAAAGCGAACAGGTCTTTCTTCAATGTGCTAATGAAAGCAAAGTGCATTTGTGAATGACTGCACATGGGTTACCGCATTAAAGTCTGACCTATGGGGGCGTAGGAAGGATAAATATTTTATTTAAACAAGCTTCAGATAAGGCAATAGGTCTCATCTGTCTAATGCAGGGGCTTAATTTTGGGCTTTGTCAAACTTCGTAAAGTAATCTTTAAAGCAAAAAAAGGAAAAATAATGTAAAAATAATGGTGGTAAAGCAAATAAATCTTATGGCATTCGAAAATTTGATTGAATGGTTTCAATGTTTTTAAATGGCATGGTTTATTTTTCAAATATTTTTAAATAAGGACAATATTAATAGACTAAAAAAAAGTGTAAGTAGAGTCAGAATATCAAGCAAAACATTAGCCAAGGCTCAAGTGACTTTCCACAGGATTCATTAGTTTGATTTTCTGCAGTAGCGTAGAGAGCAGATTTATGGCCCACCAGTACAAGGTAAATCTTCTGCCTCAGATGGCCTTTTCCTGGTGTCAAACAGTCGTGTCAAAGCTTGACCCATCTTGCAATATGTGAAATGCACTGTCAAGTTAGATAGATCCAGTGACCAGGGGCTAATGTCATGTCTTAGCAGGGAAGTTATACCTGCCGCACAACCAATGAAACCATTTAATGAGATCAGTACAGCTAGAGCAGAACATGAGATTAGAGATGCAAGAAGAAAGGTAGGATAAGTAAGGATCAGGAATTCGAATAAGCTGGAGGACAACCATAAATAACGAAAAGGCTGACAAAAAGGTAATTAGGTACTGAACACATGTAAATATTGCCAAGATGCAAAAGAAATAGGCTATTCTGAAGGTACTTAAAATTTACGAGAAACACAAGATAAACGCTTAGAAAATTAAGAAAAGGTATCAATGTTTCATATAAAACAGGGAAGAGATGCAAAAACTGTAAACGTATAACATTCTATCGGCAGAATTGCACAAAGTTTAAAAAAAAAAACCTGAGAACAATTCCGGCTTTCCAGCTTGGCCAGATGGTGTGATCCTAGGTAACTATTTTATTGACTTGTGCCTCTTTTTTTAGGTCTTGCACCTGGCGACGCAGCGGGTAGCGCGGTCACCAGCGAGACCTATAGTCGCCGACTATGCTTTCAAGGGATTGCAAGGGAGACAGGAGATGGGCACGCGCAGCCTGCAGGCCGGATCGGATCTGTGGATGCGCGCGTTCACCACGTACAGTTTCGGGCTGTGCCCATCTCCTGTCTCCCTTGCAAGCCTCATGCACTTACTTTCACTTTCCCTCCTCTCTCCGACGGCCTGTCAGCGCGCACTTAAGTCGATTTCCCTCGCCCCAACAGCAGCTGGTAGAAGCAGCTGCAGACTCGGCTTGTTATTACTACTTGCAGCAGCACAGTAACAGATAAAACAGCAATATTTTCCCAATAAACATGGGAGCGAGATGAACAAATAACTACACGTCCTCGATGCAGTGATCACTCGTCAGGCAAATCCTCTTCTAATAGCAGCACCGCATCCGCCTTTCTAAGGACGGCTATGGACTAGGTTTGAGCGTCAAAACATTCTAATCAAAGTAATAAACACCTACTTCATGAGGAACGACATTACAGTATCGCACTAAACTTTCCAATTACAGTAATTCATACAACTAGTGTGCACAAGGCTAACACGCAGGTCTGGTCTTAAGGCAGTGTAGCATATAATATATTACAAACATTTTAAAGAGAGGATCCAAGGGAGAGTTTAAACACCATGTACAATCACATTCCCCAATTGAACTGTAAATACACCATGAGTGATTGTGGGTCTAATAAAAGTGTTGTTGTTAGATTACGCCTGACTGTCAAAGGAAAAATCTATCAAGTGCCCAAGGATATCTCCACTGTTGTAAAGGTAGCCATCAGTTGTCGATCGGTTCCGCCCTGTTCATCATTTGGGACTCCCCACACCACGGAGAGTAACCTACAACCACTTGATGTTGAAATAGTGGTTGCCCTAGTGTGTTATTGGGTATAAGGCTGTTGACCGTAATAACTGAATAAAGCAGTGCATGTGAATGAAATTAGTGGTGTAATCAAGTGGTTGTAAACTACTCTCCGTGGTCTGGGGAGTCCCAAATGATGAACAGGGCGGAACCGATCGACAACTGAAGGGTACCTTTACAACAGTGGAGATATCCTTGGGCACTTAATTGATTTTTCCTTCATGTGTAAATATTTTTCTTTGACAGTCAGGCATAATCTAATAACAACACTTTTATTAGACCCACAATCACCCATGGTGTATTTTTAGTGTAGCAGTAAAACGCCCAATTCAACTGTGAAAATCAAAAGTATATTTTACACAGTTTAGGAGAAAAAACAAAGCCGAAGATAAATTCTAACTTATTGTGTAAATAAAGAGTGTCCAGACACAAATCGCGACTATCGGCTTCCGCCGTCTCCGGCAACAAGGACTGTCGCCCACTTCGCAGCAGCATGGCCTATGGGTCAGCTTGTCCCCTATAAGCACTGCGCGCCATTCCTGAAAAACTCCCTATTCATTGAGGCCAGCGACGATTGAGCATTCTTTGCAAGAGGCCCCATCCCGCCAACCGACTTACCCGCGAGTGGCGACCACCAAGCGTTACTGGAAAAACGTGGAGTCTGGTCCTGGGGCGCGGGCCGCCTAGGCAGATCTGGAAGAGGGCGCAGAGCACAGCAACCACCCTCCGGGGGCTTCCAGCCGGGCCTGCGTACTCTGGCAGACAGAGCACTACACACCTCAGGGGGTGGTACCAGACGCTGCACTTGGGACACGTCTGATCAATGGTAGCACCCGAACGGCTCTAGTATTGCGACGTACTCCGTGAACTAAAGGAAAGGAGGAAGTTCCTCCATGTCATGAGGGGGCTTTATTTGATGCGTCTCTCTGCTATGTACCAATTGGAGCACCATTGTTTACAGGTTTTGATGCTCAGATAGTGATCACGGGAATGCGGATATCCATCAAATTCTTCTTTAACTCCCCTTAATTTGGGCGATGACAAAATGGCGCTACCGCCATCTTGCAAGTATTTGTTGCCATGGGCGCGCACCTTTTAGAGGACCGCGTTGATGCTCAGATAGTGATCACGGGAATGCAGATATCTGTCAAATTCTTCTTTAACTCCCCTTAATTTGGGCAATGACAAAATGGCACTACCGCCATCTTGCAAGTATTTGTTGCCATGGGTGCGCACCTTTTAGAGGACCGCGTGGATATCCATGCCTCACGAAGGTATCGCAGTAAGGGGAGGCCACCGTGAAAGGTCTTCCTCAGTTCCGTATCCATCAAGGTTGCAAGGTGAATGTTTGAGCCACGCGGCAGCATTGTAAGCAGACATTCTGTTCCCAAGAAATAAAAAACGTCATGTTTCTGCTATTGTTTCTTTCTCCACTATTACGTTGCAAATATATCTGAGATTGTGGCTTCTCCGTGACCCACTCGGTCTAATGCCATGTGAGGGATCTGCAGTTAGAGTATCCACCGGAAAAAGCTCTCATTTAGAAACTTGCACAACATCTGCATGTGACATTTTGGATCTGGTATTAATGAAAAGGGCCTGCCACTCAAGTCACCTAATGCATCAGACAGAGTCATCAGGATGCCAGTTGTTTTTGGCCACGGCATGTAGGGAAATGCAAAAGTATAATGCTTCTCCTACACATAAGTCACTTGTTCTTCCTTTTGTTTTTATTCCTTTATTGCACACACACACACAACCCCACATGCACACAAACCCCCACACGCACACAAACCCCCACACGCACAACCCCACTGAACATAATCTTCACAAAAGTTATTTACAAAAGTTTTGAAAGGCAAAGGAGTACTGAGTTCCCCAGGGAAAAGAAAGGTATGGAGCTGTTCTGCGCCACCGGCTGGGGCGCCTCGCGTGTTGGGTAGGTTTCCACCCAGGCTGTCCACTGCTGCAGGTATCTTACCTTTCTGGACAGTCCCACGAGAACAGTCTGCGGGGCCCATTAGGGTTTTTGTTAGGGTTCCCTTCTAGAGTAGGACCGGACGGCCCACTCCCTGATTGACCCAGTGAGGTTGTATCCTTATAAATATACTCTTCATTTATATTTTTTAACCTTTTTTCACTGTGTAGTACTAAACACTTGAGGTCCTGAAGAATTGCCAGATAGGCATGAAACATGTCGACCTTCTAGAGGGTTGAGTTAGCACACTGTAATTTAGGCAGTTCCCTTTCTCCCCTCTCACCCCTTTTAAATAGGGAGTCAGCCACTCGAATAAAAGTCCTGTGTGGACTGACTTACCCTTTTTAACCTCACTCCTTACCTTCACGACTATACTTCACCAGACCCCTCACACGCACTCAAACTATTGGCTGGAACAAAGGATCTCCAACAAAGAGCGCCTTTTGGCGCCCGTCGGACATTGCAGCGCCAGTCTGACGAGGAGCAGGAGACCGATGATGAAGCCTGACACCTAGGTTTCTGGGTGTGTGAGGTCTCCTAGTTCCAATAAGGGAACACCTTGTTTCCTGCGTTTGTTCCTTCTCCATTTTTCTTACACCTCCATACCTTTCTTTTCTTTTCCCTGGGGAACTCAGTACTCCTTTGCCTTTCAGTTGTCTGGACACGTACTGTGGACCCCGTTAAATATTGTCCACTATTGGTTCCCAATTTTGTACTGCATTTACAAAAGTTTTGCCATTATAAATTACAATAACTTTTATTTAAGTATTAATTATTTAAAAAAATTAAAAGCAATTATTTGTGATATCAATACATCCAAGTCACGTAATATTGCATTACAAATGCTATAGGTGTCATATTTGCGAAAGTTAAAAGTATTGGCATTGTAAATGACAAAGCTATTAATTTTGCTATTTTCAAAACCAACACATTAATTCACATTTTGACATTTACAATACCAATAGCTCAAACTTTCCTAATGCGAGACCTATTGAATTGCAAATGCTGGTCGTCATTGTCATGTATGAGAGCATCTTGTAATAAATATGTTCAGAATGCGTGCTGCACAAAATCACTCGTTTTATTTAATGGACTTTAATGTTGCTCCATATCCAATAATAACCTAGCTGCATACATGCAGATGGCAACTGACTTGGTTCACTTATGACATTGTCTTTAGGAAAATATGGGGCAATCAATGAGTCAGAGTTCCTGGTATAAAAAAAAACTATCTTCTAATAAATTCCTCTAAATGCACTGAAGTTATTTGGACATACTAAGTTGAAATACTTCCACATGTAAAAAAATACATTTTTGAAGCGACTATATCACATCTTTACATCACGTCCGTTGCACAATTTACATTGTAAACTTTTCCAAGGCTTGGCTCGTGCACCGGCTCCGAGAGCCAAGCGAGACTAAGGCCCCTATGTATCAACGCATTACTCCAAAAACATAGAATGGGGAAAACCCTTTTGTACATAGGACCCTATGTGCTGCACCAGCTCGGCTCTCCCTGTGAACGTGGGGGCTAACCACCTCAACTTCCAACTTCCCAAACATTTGCTAAACACAAATTTTACAAAAGCAGGAAAAGTTGGCGCATACCTGAGCAAACAATAGGATAGCCAGCAGCTGAAAGTACAGTCAGTAAAGTGATACTACATTGTTCTTGAATAAGAAAATGAAAAACAAAAAGATTAAAAAGTCCAAGAAAATGGTAGTTGCTCCAACAGCGAAACTCAATTATCCCAGCGTCAACTAATGGAGCCTCCAAGCAGCCTTAATAAAATAAGGAGCAAAGAGCTTGGGAAACCCACTAGGCAAAGTAGTATGAGAAACGGATACAAGATGGCAACACTCATGAGCAGAAGCTGTTCAGCGTGTGCCAACAACATTTATGTGAGTGTGCAAGTTATAAAACACTTCATTTGGTCGATCTTTTAGCTATGCTGCTCACTGTCCCTCCCGATTTGAGAAAGACAGTGGACAGAACGGAGTTCAGCATCAGTCAGAGTTCCAAAATGACCACAATAAAAATTATTAAAACTACAGGAAGCTCAGACAGACAGAAGTTACGTGGTGTAATACAATAAAATGAAGGCAGGGTGGATGGGGGTGAATAAAAAGTCCCCAGGACTCCATCTTCAGCCAGAGAGTGTTCAAGACTTAGCGTCAAGTTCCTCAATCGAAAGCAATATTGTAACTCGGTGTGCGAATGGTGCAGTTGCACAGTACCCACAATTTAGGGAGCACAGAAAATGCCTCAGAAAATGTAAATGAAATCCAAGTGCCTGCCCCTCGGCGCAGGTGCTCTCGTCGGCCAGCGGTCTCAGCGGAAGCGGGCGCAGTCAGCAATAAACGCAACAAAAGAACACTGGGGCAAGGAGGCGGAAGGAAGTGTGTGCGCCTCAGAAGCCCTGTAAACTGACATGTCCCGCAGAAAGCGGGAGGCTTGTCATGGTTTCTGTAAACACTGGCTCTGCCACTGCTAGCTCAGAGATCGCACAAAAGTAGCAGGTAAGGAAGGGCATAGTGCCTCCGTGGATTACCGGAGGAACATGCGTTGCGTGTAACGGCATTGTCGTAATTTGACGTACCACAGGAAGTGCGGCAGCCTCCCCTACACAGGCATGTGAGAGTTTTCAAACGCACATTACAGGGGGAAAAAAATAAATTGTGTGCGCAGTACATTGTGTATGGCGCCCGGCTACACGGTAACATTTCCCCATTCACTGCAACGTGAGAAGTTCAAGCAACTTGTTTTAACAAGCGTCTGTTATGACGCAGATCTTATTGTTTTAAATTGTAGCCTGGGGTGTCGCTCATTTTAAAGCGCAGGCTGACAGTGGTCAGCTGTTTTCCGCCTTAGCTTAGGAGCTCAAGCAGTCGAATGTGGTGAAAGATCTACACTTGTCAGATAACCGATCCATCATGGCCTCAAGAAAACCATACAATTATCTGTCTGGTGCAGGAAAAAGGATAGCCAAGAACGCTAGAGAAGCTGCAGCAGAAAAGCAAAGAGGAGCAATTGAAAGATACAGGAAAACCCTCTAGATATAGAAAATAAGACGTCATATTCTGACAGGGCAATGGAAACAAAGTCAGGAGGAAACTAGCACTTGATGTATGGAAGATGATGTTCAGATTAGTTCCAAATCTGACACAGAAGATAAAACTGAGAATACAAGAACTATTTTAACTTCTGATAAATCTATGCAGCTGCATCCACATATATGGCCAAAAACATTGAGTCAGCATAGTACGGACAAGCTAATTTCAAATCAGGCCATTCAGACACAGAGTCCAAGTTACTGGTATGCTGTTTGCGCATTTAGTTCTAAGCGTGCAGTGTGTGCGCTTTGCCAAGTGCATGTTCTGTCGTCGGCTCCAATTCTCTATCCTGATCACTGTACGCCCAGCAGAAAAACTGGTTTGTCACCATACTATAAGAAAATCACAAAAAGGAAACAACTGTGCAACTCTCGCGACTACCCAGCTATCCCCTAGGACACGGGCTATCACCTCTTACCAAGCACCCAAATCTACACTCTAAAATCACATTATTGCCGTCTCTTCTGGCCGCCCTCCCTTCGACCTATTATTCTATCCGGGCTGACCGCCCAGCTGGGAAAACGGGTGGCGGCGTTGCTCTAATTGCCCGCACTGATTTTCAGTTTCAGACTCTTCCCTCACCCCCCTTGGGAGGTATCGACCACCTCGTGGTTCGCTCCTCCTCTTTTTCCCCTCACCTAGCCGTTGTGCTGGTCTATCGTCCACCCCAACCCACCCCGTCTTTTCTCCCCGCTTTTCAAGATTTACTTGGCACTCTGGCTGTCAATTATGCTTCAGTGTTGGTCCTTGGGGATTTCAACTATTGGCCTTCGGACCCTAAGGAATGTGCCCCATCCAAGGAATTTTCTGAAATTCTTCTGTCACTTAACTTTACCTCCCTAGTCCACACTCCTACCCATATTCACGGCCACATTTTAGACCAAGTTTGGTCTCTCAACTGCCCCCTGTCCTCACTCACAGTCTCTCCTTGCACTTGGTCAGATCACTTTTTAATCTCCTTCTCTCTTAATCTTCGTCCGACCAAGATACCTGCCCATGCCAAAAACTCTTGGGCTCGCAACTGGGGCAAGGCCAACCTGCCGGACCTAACCTCCTCACTTCTGGCCTCCTCCCCTTCTCGGTCGGGCTTGGCGTCTGCAGCTCAAGCTAAGGCCATTGATTCCTGGCTTAAGAACGGAAGCGACAGCTTGGCTCCCCTTCGGCGCACCTCGATCAGGCGCCCTAAAGACGCCAATCGGTGGTTTAGCAAAGAACTGAAAGAGCAGAAATTAACGGTCCGACAAGCAGAACGTAGATGGAGACTGGACTACTGTCCCACCTCCAAGTCCCGCTACGTCCTTCTCTTAGGGACTTATAAAAAAAACATTATAGAGACCAAGAAAGCTTACTTCTCAGCCAAAATTCTGGCGGCAGAGAATCAACCCAAGGAGATCTTTTCCATCACCCATGACCTGGCCTTCTCTGATAGGACCTCATTGAAGCCTCTCCCCTCTCAGCACCTTTGCGATTCATTGAATTCATACTTCGTGGAAAAAATCGCGACAATCCAAACTAACATCCCCCCCCCTTCCCCCCTCTTCGTAGACCCCCAGTTACCCCCGGTTCTAGCTTCTCTCAATTCTTTTCCGCTCCTTACTGAGGAAATCTTCCCCTCCCTTCTCCCTAAAATCAAATCTGGCTCCCCAGCAGATATCTGCCCTGCACATATCTTACGGCAGATCTATTCTGTCTGCACTCTGCCTCCTCTTAGGTTCCTCAACGATTCCTTGGCCCGGGGTGTAGTGACTCCGTCACTGAAAGCTGCCTCTATCGTTCCCATTTTAAAAAAACCAGGAGCCGACCCCTCTGCCTTGGCCAACTATCGCCCCATTTCCCTGTTACCCTTCTTAGGCAAGGTGCTGGAGCGTCACGTCACTTCTGCGCTCAGCTCCTTTGTCGAGGAAAATGGGGTGTTGGCCCCTTGCCAGGCTGGGTTTCGACCTAGGCACTCAACAGAGTCAGTGGTGGTGTCTGTGTCGGACACCCTCAGAGAAGGTATGGACATAGGTCAACCTCAGGCGCTGGTCCTCCTTGATTTGCCCGCCGCTTTTGACACGGTGGACCATTCCATCTTACTCTCCCGTGTCAGGGCGGCGGGCATTGGAGGCTCAGCCCTCATCTGGCTCTCGTCCTTCCTGAGGGACCGGACCCAGGCGGTTCGTCTTGGGGAGTTTTCAGCTACCCCCGTCAGGTCCAGTGCGGGGTGCCCCAGGGTTCTTCTCTGTCCCCTTTATTATTTAATCTCTACATCTCTCCGCTCATCTTTGCACTTCAGCAGCTGGAGGTCACGGTATACAACTATGCCGATGACCTCCAGCTCATTTTCAATCTGTCCTCTTCACCTGATTCTATCTCTAATTTTCAATCAATTCTATCTTTTATCAGGGACTGGATGAACTTCAACCACCTGAAGCTCAATCCCGATAAGACGGAACTTGTGCTTACGGGTGGTTGCTCCAGTCCCTGGAACTCCCTATTTTGGCCCCCTTCCTTTGGCTCTCCTCCCACCCCAGTCTCCTCTGTTAAAACCTTAGGTATCAAGCTCAACGACAAACTCACCATTCACTCCCAGATAGGCTCGGTGGTTTCTTCCTGTTTTCTCACTCTTCGCACTATTCGTTCTATTTCTCGCTTTTTTTCTTTTCCTGCACTCAAACTGATTATGTCCGCACTGGTCCTGTCCCGCCTGGATTATGGGAACGCCCTGTACAACGGTATCCCCCAGTACTGCATGCGCAAGCTACAACTGGTCCAGAACCAGGCGGCTCGCCTTGCCTTTGGTCTCCCTAAATTTCACCACACCTCTCCCCTACTGAAGACCCTCCACTGGCTCCCTGTCCGGGAACGCGCCTTGTTCAAACTAGGCTGTATGGCTTTTCAGGCCAGATCCGGCCTTGCCCCCTTCTTCATATCTTCAGCCATCAAAACATACGTTCCCAGCAGAGACCTCCGTTCCTCCGCCCAACATCTCTTAGTTGCCCCTCGTTATAGGAAAAAAAAACTGGGCGGCTCTAAATTTTCCACCCTTGCCCCGGCGTTTTGGAACTCCCTTCCCCTCCACCTCAGATCCCTCACTCAGTACTCTACCTTTCGCAAATCCCTTAAAACTTTTTTGTTCACCCAGGCCTTTCGGTCTTAAAATCCTCTTTCCCCCTGCCTCAGTTTGACGCCCGAACTGTTGATTCCGACACTTAGGCTGTTTTTGCCACTTTAGCGCCAAGAAACCGTTTAGTGTATGTTGCGCTTTACAAATATCTTAAACTTAAACTTAAACTTGCCCAATACCTTTCCAACCAAAGACTAAACAACCTGGCTACTCCATGCCGACTGCTTCACCAATATGGATTACAGAATAAGAGCAGTGATCGCTTTGCAAGGTCATAAATTGGGGGCTTACATACACGAAGGTTAAACATGCAGCTGGGAATGCAAGCAGTGTTTTCTAGATCTCCTTCTACTGGTGGAATTCCCCATGACTGGAGGAGAGTTGACAGAAAGGCTTGTCCTCAAAACCCTGTTCAAATGAATGGTAAGGCTAAGCAGCCACCTGGGCATCCGTGAGGTGGTGGTACTAGGCCACATTCCCAAGCAGCAGAAGATCCGAGAAGAGGGAGTGCCAGCAATGCAATAGGACTCACAATTACGCGAGACCCTTTTCATTGCAAACGGTACTCATCACGGACGACGAGGGTGGGGGGGGGGGAGGCACGGCCAATGGGCGGACGGAAGCGAGAAGGCACGGCCAATGGGAGTGCAGGCGGGGTTTGGGGGAAAAGGCACGGACGGAGGAGTAGAGAAGGTAGTAGGAGAACCTCATCAAATAAAACGTGCTCACAGTCTAAATAACATGTACAGTGTAATACTCAAAGTAAAGGGGCCAGTCGCCATGGGTGGTGACAAATGTAGAGGAGGCGGTACTTAGGAGGAACCACCATGCCTATTGATGAATCAGAAGCCAGCATTTAGGACAGACAATGACAAACATGGGAGGAGAGTGACCCTAAAGAGCAGGCTAGATATGCACATGTCGAGACAGTGGTAACTGCAGGATCAGGCTTCCGGTATTGACTTAGAGTTTGTAGACTTCAAGTTAATCTTTTGTTATGGATAGATAGGACTGCCAGATTGTTGTGAAGAAAGAACTCTAAAGGTAATCCAAAACGTTATCCAACTGCCCCCATAATAGGACATCTCACATGGCAATGGAAGAATAAAATCACTGGGCCATGGCGTCATAAATGCACAGGTTAATGGAGAGGTTCCGACACATTCAGAGTGTACATACGGAGCCTTGATTGGATTGAAAACTACAGTCAAAGAGATCTTTACAGTATTTGCTTCAGGCTTCAAAATGGTGGAATAAGATGGTTGACATCACTCAAACAAATAACTTATCAGACTTTCAAATGAATGATGTGAACACAATGGACGCATTCTCAAGATATCATCATGCCAGGAGATAAAGAGGTGGAGCTCTAGCAGAATTAGTACCACTAGCAACTTTAACGCTGTGGTTTGATTGGCTGATCCTGCTGTTAAACACACAAACATGGATGCTGCAGGAAGAGTAAAATGGATAAAAAAAAAGATAGCATAAAGAACAAACAAACAAAAAAACTCAGAGTAGGTCCTAGGTAAGGATGGGAAACATTCCTACGTGGCTTCCCTTTTAAAGGCCTGTGGGGCATTCACTAAAAATATTTTTTAAAACCCTTGTCAAGATCAAGACAAGATTTGAAGGCATTGTGGCATGCAAATATTCTGATAAACATTTAAAATGTCCTAGATCATGACTGGCCAGTGTAAAGTCAAGAGGGCAGAAAACACCAGATTTCAGTTTCTGAATAGGGAACGTATAAACACTGACTCTAAATGTTACCGGTTTACAGTGGGTGGTTGGTGTCCTAGAGAGCTAGGGGTGGATACACCTCTTCAGTAATAACGAAGCGACACCACCTTTGCAGACAGTCCTCAAGATTAGAACTGGAGGATGGCATCAAACATATGCCCTGTACTCTGAGAGTTCCGCTTTTCAGGTAAAAAACACATGAGTACGTATGTGCTATTAGTACAGCATTAACCTAGCCAAGAGACACTAGGGGTACTGTACGGGGTCAAAGGCAAAAATACAGTCAAAGAGTGATGGAAGAGGTTACTGAATTCCAAGAGGGCCCATGGATGACCACTGCATTGTACGTATCAATCAATCAGAGTACTTGTAAAGCGCGCTACTTACCCATGAAGGTCCCACCGCGCTACTTACCCATGAGGGTCCCAAGGCGCTGAGGGGAGAGGGGGGTGCTGCTACTGCTCGAAGAGCCAGGTCTTGAGGAGTCTTCTGAAAGGCGAGTAGGTCTTGGGTCTGCCGTATGTGGGTAGGGAGGGTGTTCCAGGTCTTGGCGGCGATGTAGGAGAAGAATCTCCCGCCGGAGGTCATTCGTTGGATGCGGGGGACAGCAGCGAGGGCGAGGCTGGCGGAGCAGGCGGGTGGGGGTGTGGAAGCGGAGTCTGCTGTTCAGGTAGGCTGGTCCGGCGTTGTGGAGTGCTTTGTGTGCGTGGGTGAGGAGCTTGAAGGTGATCCTCTTGTCGACGGGGAGCCGGTGTAGGACTCTCAGGTGGGGGGTGATGTGGCTGCGGCGGGGGACGTTGACAATCAGTCGGACGGAGGAGTTTTGGATGCGTTGTAGTCGTCGTAGGTGTTTGGCTGGGATTCCTGCGTAGAGTGCATTGCCGTAGTCCAGTCTGCTGCTGACAAGGGCCTGTGTCACCGTTCTTCTTGTTTTGGTCAGGATCCACTTGTAGAGCATGCGGAGGGTGTTGTAGCAGGAGGAGGAGACGGTGTTGACCTGCTTAGACATGGAGAGGGAGGAGTCTAGGATGAATCCTAGATTGCGTGCATGGTCGGTGGGTGTTGGTGCTGTTCCCAGTGTGGTCTGCCACCAGGAGCGTTCCATCAAGTGATGCATCTTCAGCTCTTTCCTAAATTAAAGCGGGGTTGGGTCAGTCACCATAGACATGGGAAGTGGTTTCAGGTTCTGCATGCACATATGAACTTTTGTTACGTTGAGTTTTTTTTTTTTTTTTTAAACTATTGTATCTGATTTAGGGTGTTCCAATTTATAATCTAGGCGAACATTTTACCCTCAAAATAGTTTTTTTAAAGCGCCGAAACTCAGCACAGTAAATGTATGGAATGCACGCCATCAAAAGAGCTTACTTTTTGTGGGAAGAACTGTTGGTATCCATTTCAAAGTCGATCAAATGTCAATTTGTTGCACACTTGCAATCGTTTAAAAAAAAGCTGAAAATTGAGGACAGAGCATTACTGAAAGAAATAACTGCATCTCTGTTTATCCTGTGTCAAGTTACTGAGAAGGCAGACAGGCCCGTGGTGGTGTGGGGTTTCAGTCACTGATCACAGGTTTCCCACTGCAGGGCCCAGCAGTTTGCTTGGAGTGGCAGATACATAGGTGGTCCACCTCCCCGCTGCCCTGTCTCTAACCCCCGACATTTGACAGATCTTCCCTCCAGAGGCAGCAGGATTCCGGCTCGTCCCCAGATCATTAATCCACGGGAGACCGAGTCCTTAAAGAGCAGGGTAGTTAAACTCAAAGAGCTGAAACAGAGCCAGATAGTTGCCATGTAGGTTATGAAGAGAGAAAAAAAAAAGTGGAAAATGGGGGTGGAGAGACTAACCCCAGAAAAAAATTGGTCCTGTACTTCAAAACAAGTCTCAAGTGCGACTTAAATAAAATGTTTCCAAACACACAACTACCAACCTAATATGAGAAATGCAGTTTTGCAAAGACTAACTTGTTGAGAAATGATTGGATCATAGAGATCCGAATGTTGACAGACAGACTGATAGCTTTAGGATGCGCTCAGACACCAACCTTCGCACAGTCTCCCACCAGTTAGACTTGGATAACTTGCCCACTGCTGCATCTGAAGCCAACGGAAAAGCGGAAACCATCTTCAAACATTGCAAACAGAGTACCGGAAAATTGTGGCTAAGTGACTCCCAACACCAACAAAGGACTGGATCTGAAGCACCCATGTCAACTCCCAACTATAAGGCAATAGACACTTACTTTTGGCTGGGCAGTAGACAAGTGGGGTAGAGGGGGTGCGAGGGAGGGACCAGCCTCCCCATTTTATTCCTTATCACAAAATTAACTTCTCATTTTAATCAAATAATGAAATCGCAACCCTCTAAAATAAAATTAACTAAACAATAACATGTCCTGCTTAAAAAGAAAAAAAACAACACACAACTAGTGACTTTAGTTCTCTCATGGCTCCTGCTTCCAGTAGCTGCAATTGTGTCCAATCTCTCCCTCTGCTTCCCCTTCATGCAGTGCAAGCTGGTCTAAACCCCCTTTTAGCAATATAGGCATTAAAGTTCTACCTCATTTCTGTAAGGGGTAGTGGTATCCAAGTATGTCCTCGACCCCCCAACTCTAACTCCCCGCTCTGGTGCAGTAGTGGGATCCAGGTTTAGTCTATTCCTGTAACATCTTCTGAAGCATTAACGGTGACCAAAAACACTCTCCAAATTTTTGCCACCCAATTGCTTGTAGCAGTAGTCTGATACAAATTCACTTGATTTCTAACCCTACTAGCGGTAGTGCATACACATGGTCCTCGCTCCGCAGTAGAGTGGCTACATTTACATTCAGCCCTCAGCTCCTTTAGCAATAGTGGTGTCCCAGGTAACCCACAATTCACTCAAATAAAATCACTACCATCAAGCTTCACACACAAAAAAATAAATAAAAAAATACTCCAAATTTGAAATTGACGCAATAAGTAAAAGCATTCATCTTCCATGTAGACCCAGATTTCTGAAGACCAGGGTTGGGAGTGGACCATTCACTACAAACAGCATACAACTTTATACAGGTCCCAAATATTTTAACAATTTTATAGATCTTTTATTACCAGATGTTTGTTTTATGACGTAATCCACACTGTATTTGTAAATGATTTTAGGTAATCATACAATAAATATAAATTACCTACAGTACAGTGCCACTGCCATAAAGAAAACCATATACACTCACAGTATACACTGGAGTGCATGGTCATGTTGATGGCAGTGAGTTAGGAGTGTGTGTGGGTGTGAGGGGGATGGAGCAAACGATTGGCCGTTGGGTGCCATTGGGAGCATCCCCTTTGGTTTTGCTTTGTTCGCCGTGTGGCAGGGTAATTGTAATTTATATTTATATTTATATAGCGCATTATCACCAACGGTCTCTAAGCGCTTGCTTTGGGAACCCGTCCTGGTTTTTCCCTGTGAGATAACCTGTACTGGGCACCCCCCAAGGTGAAAGCCAGGCATCCTGCCGCGGGGGCCATAGTGGAGATTAAGCAAGCTATTGCCCGGAGTTGCAGAGTGTGAACCCATGATTCGAGCAGGCACCGAAGCGAGAATTATCGAGTCCGTGGACATTTTGGGCTCAAGACCCTGCCGCGTCGGGAATTGAACCCTGGTCCCGGGTCTGACCTCTGCTTCATGGTCTGCCTCTTCTAACCATTGAGCCACACTTCTCCACGGTATACCCAGACATGGGTCCCTTTCCCACTTTGCCACTGGAATCAAGCTAGCCTGGCTGAGGACGGCTGATTAGCCAGAAATCGGTCCCAGGATGCTTGTTTCTGGTCCAGGGAAGACATGGCTTGGCAGTTCAGGCTGGACTGTTCCCATGAGGCACAGGGTCAGACTAATTTGCATACGGCCATGTCTGAACTGGGGTGGCGGAGTGAGCTAAATAATGATGATGGATTAAACCCAGGTCAGTTGACTTGGGGCGAGTGCTTGGAATGTTCAACACTCCGTCCATCATCCCCTTTGGTTTTGCCCCTTTGGTTTTGCTTAGTCTGCAATCATGCCATGTAAGAGGACTCCAAGTCAGCAGCAACATGAGCAAAGCCTTTTACAGTGTTATCCAACAGAGGATTCTGGAATGTAGGACCAAACAGAAATAAATCGCTCAAAAACCAAACCAGGCTACTTCCCTAAACACACCGCAGACCACATCCTCACCTTACACGTCAGTCATTTAAGCATATGAAGATCAAAAGAAAAAAAAACGTGTTCTTTTGTTGTCGTCTTCAGTGCCGGTCCTAGCCATGGGCGGTATGGGCAGCTGCCCAGGGCCTCGCGCTCAGGGGGGCCCTGCCGCCGGCCCCGCAGTTGCGGGAATAAATAAATGATGATGGGGAAAAGCGCTGCAAGTGCAGTGAGCACAGCACTCGCGCAGGGGCCGGGCCGCAGGCAGTAACTAACTAAGGCAGGGAAGGAGGCCTGGGAGAAGTCAATGTTCTGGTTATGAAGGCAGTGGGACCGGAGAACAGTGATCCGAGGTGCTAGGAGGCGTGTCCAGCTCTGGTATTAAAGATAGGGGCATAGAATGCGAGGCCCCTAGGACAGGCTAGTCCAGTCCTTATGAAAGATGGATGGAGCTGAAGGTAGAGAGGGCCGGCTGCTTCAGCTCTGGTATCAAAGGTTCAGATTTATTTCTACATGAATGCATTCTTCCGTCCAATAATATCGAGTGTGCCCAGTGGCCGGGGGACCCGGGTGTGTCTACAATCGGCATTTCTTCTGTGGTGTCTGCTGGCTGCAAAGAAAGTGCGAGAGGAGACTTCTTAGAGCTCTGTATTCATTCAGCCATTATTCATTAGGCATCACTGCCCCCTGGGCCCCCTCTTCTCTCTTACTTCACCTAGGGTCTCTGCGTCCCATCTTTGAGCAGAGCCTGCTGCTACTTTTAAGTCAGCACGTCCTGCACAATACAGGAAACAACACTGTCTGCGCACGCACGAAAAGACGCCTGCGCGCACCCCCCACTACCTAGCTTGGTTGGGGGTGGTGGTGCGTGCCCTGGTGGTGACGTGACGCCGGCGTCGCCGGCCTTGAATCTTCCTCATGCAGGTGACAGTGGGTCCCAGGGCCGTCAATATGGTAGCGCGCGAAAGCGCTACCAATGACGGCCCTGGACATGATTTTATGGCCAGCCCCCGCTCAGTGTGACGCACTCAGCATGCGCACACGCCATACGTGACCTGGCACTGGCAGTCAGTCACTTACTAACTCGGATCGGGCGGCGGGCCGCGTGGGCAGGGCCCAGGCAGGGCTGCAGGCAGGAGTCAGACGTCATCGTCGCGGGGCCCTGTCCTCCTCCTCGTTGAGTCCGTGTGTTGAGTCTACGTTAAGGTAAGAGACCTGCTTCAGTTCAATCCATTATATTATTATACACTTAAGTTAATGTCACTTGGAGGGGCCTCACATCTTCCCTTTCGCCCGGGGCCTCAGAAGGCCTAGGACCGGCACTGGTCGTCTTTTATTAGAAGCACACACTTGATTCCCCGCTCCTCCCCTTCAGGACTACAGACTGCTGCAGCTGATAAAGCCTTCACCATCACGGCACCAATCACCTATCAAGACAAAAACCAACAGAAACTAACAGGAGACAAGAGGAGGGATTCCCTCCAAACATCCCAACAAAGACTTCTAGGGGTCTTTTAGAGAAAACAGAGGGCAGACTGCAGCCAGTACGACAGGACGGAGACAGAGAGGCCTGGCGGGGAACCCCCTGGGACAGAGCACAGGCCAGGCCCTGCAGCCAGCAGCGTGATAGGTGGGCAGGCTGTACCACCAATGAGAGGGGGGGTGGGTTGTCCCGCGGATGTAACAGGCAGAGCTCGTAAGGACCCAGTGTAATAGGGCAGTGACTGGCGGCTAAGCTGTACAGCCAGTCCCAGGAGCCCAGGCCGTGGGGTCAGTGTTACTGATCGAGAACGAGATGCAAAGTAGTACCGCCATTGTGAGAGGAGGCCAGGCTGCGCCACAGGAGTACCACCAATGTGAGAGGAGGAGGCCAGGCTGCGCCACAGGAGTACCACCAATGTGAGAGAAAGAGGCCAGACTGCGCCACAGGAGTACCACCAATGTGAGAGGAGGAGGCCAGACTGCGCCACAGGAGTACCACCAATGTGAGAGGGGGAGGCCAGGCTGCGCCACAGGAGTACCACCAATGTGAGAGAAAGAGGCCAGACTGCGCCACGTGAGTACCACCAATGTGAGAGGAGGAGGCCAGACTGCGCCACGGGAGTACCACCAATGTGAGAGGAGGAGGCCAGACTGCGCCACGGGAGTACCACCAATGTGAGAGGGGGAAGCCAGGCTGCGCCACAGGAGTACCACCAATGCGAGAGAAAGAGGCCAGACTGCGCCACAGGAGTACCACCAATGTGAGAGGGGGAGGCCAGACTGCGTAACAGGAGTACCACCAATGTGAGAGGAGGAGGCCAGACTGCACCACAGGAGTACCACCAATGCGAGAGGAGGGGGGCAGGCTGCGCCACAGGAGTACCGACACGGAGGCATGGGAAGCCAGGCTGCGCCACAGGAGTACCACCAATGCGAGAGGAGGGGGGCAGACTGCGCCGCAGGAGTACCGACACGGAGGCATGGGGAGCCAGGCTGATAGAAAGAAACCCAGACGCTAAACTGTCTTATCAAAGTGAAAGGAGGCCAGGCCGTGCCGCAACTGTAACCGGCAGACGCCGAGGCGCCAGGCTGAGAAGCGGCCAGCGCGAGCCCCAGATGCCAGATTGCGCCACGAGATTACGTCGCGATAGGACAGAAGAGCCAGCAGGCCTGGAGAGGCCACCGCCAGGCTTGGGGGCACGGAGCCCGGACTCTGCAGCAAGTGAGAGACTTCTACAGCCAGTGAGAGCGGGCCATGCAATACAGCCCGCGTGACAGGGCACATCAGATTCAAACAGTGTCTGGCACAAAAAAACATGACATCACGGGCAAATAAGAGTGCCAACTTGCTGACCCCACCTGCACGCATGCATGCTTCTTGTACAGTGGAAACGAAGCCAAAGGGCAGCAGAGCAATAACCACCTGCGAGATTCCCAAGAGTGAAGGTGGGCTGCTATGCTACTGCGCTGTAGTGTAGTGTAGTTTACAGAGGGTGTCTGCAGCTCTTTTCACCCGCATTCCCTCCATCAAAAAACAAACAAGCTCCGTTGACCAGACCACATTTCTAACATTCGCCAGGGTGTCAGCCCCAAATAACCTGATCTCTCTGACCCATGTATTGCCACTGTGCAGGGCCTGGCGAACAAACAGAAGAGGGATGATAACATCAGGACTACCTTTTCTCTTAAGTCTGAAAGCCACGGAGGTGGCTGCAAACAAGGCAGCTCTGATAAAAGCTATCGTGGACCCTGAACCCCCCCCCCCCCCCAAGTGAAGCCCCCCCATACCACGTTCAAGCCAAATGTATAGATAAACCTGTTAGTTTCCAACTCTCTAGCCTCCTTGAATCTCCCCTCAGCCTGGACCCAGTCCATTGTACAGAAAGGATGTGGTTCTAGAAGCAGTCCCAGATTACAAGCGAATGATTTTGGATACAGGGGTATCTGAGCCCGGATACCTTTCGGCCTCTCTAACATTAGATTCTTTGATATCCAGCTTTCACCAATGCAGGTCATAAGCAACTACTGGTCTGCTTCATGAGCACCTCCCCACATGCAGCGACACCTCTCAAGCTTGATGGGAGCCCTGCCCACTCATGGACGAAGAGTCTTTTTTTATAAAAAGATTTATTTAAAGTACTTAACCGAATATACAAAGTAGTGGTCAAGCATCAACTAATGAGGTATACAGTTTTTAACCAGAAAATGAAGACTATGCTGAATCCCTCAAAATCTTTGCGAAACACACACTTTGACAGCACACAGAAAACGAGAAATGTACATATTGAACTGACTTTTTTTTTTAGGTTTCGAAACCTGGCGAGGGGCGAAGCCCCTCCCAGATCGAAATCTTTTGTTTTCAGTAGTGAGGTTAGGACAGCCTCTGTTTCCAATTGGCTAGCTCCATAAATGGAGGCTAGCCATTGGGAGACAGAGGCTGTCAATCGCGCTTTCTCCAGAAAACGCGATTCGGGGGCGTTTCTGGTGCTTTTTTTAAGCCCCACCCCTTTGTCCCGGGCCGCGCTGCGATTGGCTGCCGGCCCGGGACACCCCAGTGACGTCATTTCCCGGGCCGCGCTGTGATTGGCTGCCGGCCCGGGACACCCCGTGACGTCAGCCAATCACAGCACGGCCCGGGACCTGACTGCTGTCGTGATCTGTTAACACCCGAACCCGCTATCACCCAAGACAGCAGCACAGCGCCTTTCTGGCAAGCCGTGCAGCACACCAAAACATCGCACACATGATCACAACCAATAAACAAGAACGCAATGCAAGCTGCCAGAGCGCTGTGTCAACTGGGAAACATTTCACTTTTATTCCAAAACGACCTCCCGTGGTACGTAATCAAAAATCTCTACTTCCTCAGGTCAAAGCACTGCCTCGGTGAATAATTTATCCAAACGACAGTGCTTATAAGCCAGATCATCTTTTGTGTTCCAGTTCATAGTTACTAAACATTAAACTTTCATGTCCGCAGAACAAATATGTTTTGTTTCGTCTCAATTACGCGGATCACAACCTTGCTCTTAGCCGGGGCGCAGGCAACAAAGATGTGCGTCTTTACTGTAAGCTCGCGCGCATACGCTGCGTTGGAAAGTCATTACTGATTTCCGTCCGCGAGAAATCTGCATTCACAAGCGCTAAACCTTAAAGGAAGTTTTTCATGGTGTTGGAGCGAGCGCTATTGACACATTTCTTCCAGCCAACCCCACGAGGCCCTGGGCGTGCGGCAGGAATGCAAAGCGAGTGTCATCCTTGCTCCAAGGGCTCCCGAGCACGCAGACCCGGGCTTGGATATCTGTTGCACTTGACATCTGGTGATTGCTCTGACACGGCTTCAGGAGCGCGCGCTGTTGTTCTCATCGACACAAAAACACTCATAATATGAATACAAACAAGGGTTGGCGATGTTTTGACCTTCGGTAAAATCACAGCAAAGCCGGCATCGCTGTGACTCCCACGCAGGCCGTGTATCTGTTTTCATTTGGTATCATAGACTGAACGGCCCAAAATAATATTTTTAAGACATCATCAAAATTTGCAACTTAATAGAAACGTTTTTTTTTTCTGTTATATTCAAGAACAGGTTTCCATCATGGTGATCTTGCAAAAAAAGCAGGATTAAAATAATTTCAACTGAAATCATGTCCAATGCTTGCCAAACAAATAAAATGACATGAATTCACGGAAAAAAGCGACACTGTGGGGTGACTATATTATTAGCTCAGGCGTTTGAGCTTGTGGGAGTTCACATCCAGATATATCAAATGATTCCACATCCATACGGCTGCCTGACTTGTGCGGTTAGTCAAAAACTAATTTTACCGATCGTTACATAGATAGAAAGACAGACAATTAGATAGCTAGATCGATAGATGAACTGAGTCTAGTTTTTGGTAGGAATAAAAAAGCTTTTTTTTTAAAATTCATTTAATTTTAGGGAAGGATATGTGGCCTTGTGGCTGTAACTGGCCGCATTGAAATGGAACCGGATTCGAATCCCGGCTTCGCACATTTTCCGTGATTCTGGGCAAATCACTTACTTGCCCCGAGCCTCAAAACATGAATAACATTTTATGATACGTATATAAAGTGCCTTAAAGCACTCGGACAACTTTGTGGTACCTGTTAAAACTTAAATATAAATAAATAAATATATGTCTATGAAATGAGAGTTCTGAGCGTGTGTTTACGTGCATTATTGCAATTTCTTGGCGTTTGGAAAGTAGGACGTCAGTGCTGCAGTGCTCACTGGTCACATTTTTTTGTAATTCTATCCCGAAATAGCACAACGAAAGAACAATATAAAAATGCAAATTAGGAACATTACATTCTCAGCTGAAGCCAGTCTATTTGAATGAAGAAACACTTTACTACACTATAAAGTAAAGCCTCCCTGGCTTGCACTGGAATTGCTGGATAGCAGGGTGGATTATGCGGTGCGTGAAGCCTCCAGTGCACAGATTTATGTCTTGAGTGACGTCACTCTGTGTCTCATCCTTTTGAAGTTGTTAAAGCGGCGGCTCTGGACCCGGAGTACAAACATGCTGCAGCAGTTCTTGGAGACTGTTCTAGTTGAGCGAGTCAGAAAACATCGGCTATTTTATTTCACAATAAGACATGGGAAGTATCTTTCAGATCTTGAGGAGTACCTTAAGGAAGTTTGTCAACAAAGACCGGTAAGTGCCTGAACCGCATTTCAGCAGGAGTATTGAAGACATAATTATAACACGCATTTGCAATGCAATAGGTCTCGCATTTGCAGAAGTTTCAGTTATTGGCATTGTAAATAACAATGACTTATTTCTGTGTTTTCAAAACCTGGAAGCAGTGTGTAAACACGCACTTTAAACTTATAGTCCTTGCTTATGAGAAGCACGGCTGGCAGTAAAAGAGGTGCAGTTACTGGCAGCATTGCTTCTCCTAAGCAACGACTACATGTATAAAGTGTGTGTTTACACACCTCTTGTCCTTTAAATTATCACTCCACTTTAAAAAACATACCTAAAAAACATTGTCATTTACAATGTCAATAACTCCAACAAATGCGAAACCTATTGCATTGCAAATGCTTGTTTTACTTTGCTCCACACTATATATACACCAAACACCAACAAAACTGGAGTCTCAAATGGAACTCAAAGAAAATCAAAGCCTTCCTTCTCTGCAAGCAGCGTTTCGTCTAGTCTTCACCTTTGCGGCCTTCTCCCATGGGCCCAACGCCTGTTCTTGCGACAAAGTGACCTGGTCCCGCGACAAAGTGACCTGGTCCCTCTGTTTCTTTTGTGCTGCACATCAACCACACTGCATCCAGTGACTGTGCTGTGCTATGGACCTTAAGAATGGTGCCGCCTGTCCCGACGCCCTCCTAGCGATCCAACCTACAATAGAGCCTCCCTTGGACTATGGTCTTTGTTTTGGGGCCTTCCAGAACACCGGCTTAACCGACCCCAGACCAGGCCTCTCCAGAGTGGCCCAGAGTGGTAGCTCTGCTCTTACATGCACACAACTATGTGCAGCCCGGCCCACTAAACTAGAAGCTTCTGCCTGGCTGAATGAAAATAGCCACCTAAACAGACATAATTGTGTGTATTTTCAGAACTGATAAACTGATGTTTGGAAAATGGTTACATTTCCAAAATGTACTTAAAGATGATATTTGAGTGATAAATCACGCTGTGTTGAGGAGGCGTATTAATAATGACTTTGGCACCAAGTGTATTATTTACCCAGGCAGAGGCATTCTGAATTGACAAAGCATCATTTACATTACTTTTGACAACCGCGCCTGACGGACTGAGATGATCAATCGTGGTAAATTTGTGTACAGTGGCTACTGCAGCCTTGACTAATGTGGTCACTAAAACCCACACTAAAAAGATCGGTAGTTAACGGTGATTTTCACTTAACACGAGTAGCTCTTATTATAGGAAAGGTTGGAGACCCCCGAGCCAGACCATCCAAACGGCTGCGCCCTGTTCTTTGCCACCTCCCTTCTTGCCACTCCCTCATATACATGTGTCAAGCCTATACTGACTCCCAACACTGAAACATACAGCTTTTCAATACCTGTCAGGAGCACAAAGCAGTCTCCAATGCAGCCCTCCAAACCTTCAATCCTGTTTTCACCTTCACAGGCCTGTGCGCATATTAAGGACCTAAGAGGGACCAGTGGGGCCCCTTCCTGGTGGCCACAGAATAGAGTGGCTCCTACATTTTGAGCCAATACTATTTAGCCTTCCTCCAACACCGAAAGCCCTCCCTTTAAATTAATTTGTTGTGACCCCCCCAAATGTTTTTAAATTCAGCGCCAGGACACCCTCAAGTAACTGCACGCTGTATGTAGATCGTGTATAGCATGAACCGAGCCAAAAAGGTTGGGGAGAACTGGAAAGGGTTAGAGGCAAGGACAGTCCAGATGTGGCGAAGTAGCCGGCTATTGGGCTGTTACGTCATTGTGATGTAGTTACCAAACCGGAAGTCGTTGGGCGGTCATTATAGATACGGAGATGATGTCATATCCATTGACACTTTACGAGCTTCTTTAATAATGACAGGCCAAGAGGGCCCACAGGGAGTCGAGAGCAGTGTGTGTGACAGGCAGCCAGGCCCCGCGGTCAGCGTGACAGGTCTGAATTATGCGGCTGCCAGCATGGGAGAGCCTGGCTGCACAGCCGGTGTAGCATGGCCACTGACGTCAGCCTCTGCCAGGAGCGTGACAGGCGGAGACCAAGAGTCAGCATGGCAGAAGCGATTCCTATACCGTCGTTCAAAGTTGGGAAGTACACATTCTCTTTTGTTCTGTGGACAGATGCATTCTGTACAAAAATATATATATACACATGGAAAGGCATATTGTGAGTCACTCGTTGGAACGAGCAGACCGCAGAAACATCTGTCCAGAGCGCGCCTCCGGTCAGTGGAATGTCAGGCTGCACGCACACACGGAAGCAACGCGAGATCACGGCGCTGCCTGCTGCTTACATGCGAGGTAAACTGATTACACGAGAGGTAAAGTGTCCTGGCGCGTAGCTGGAAAGTGCAGTCAGGGAAGGGAACATGGTGCGGGGGGCGCTGAACTGAGAACGGGGAGACTCATGGAAGGGGCTGGAAAGAGGGGGTACCTAATACAAAACAGTCCCCGACTGATCCAAATAGAAAGAGGAACAGAATTGTAAAATTATGAAAAATTGTCCATTCGTTGTTGGTATCTTCATGTGAATTTATTAAAGATAGAAGTTATTGGAATTTAAGTACATAAATAAGGAACCCCACCAGGAGCAGTCTGTATCTCGCTACATTACAGCAATCAAACATGCAAGCAATTAGAGGACACAAGAGCGGGGTATATGGATAAAGCCAAAAGGATATTAAAATGGAGATTAAAAAAAAGTGGAGTCGGCGAGTGGAAAACTTCTGAAAGGAACGGGAGAGTCGTACAAGATAACGGCAGAAAGTCATATGTGCAGTCATGAAGCGTCACATGGTGGAGAGGCGAGGAGGGAGGATCCCCCACAGGATGAGAGTCCGGCAGAGTCATAGGGGAGATGTGTATAGAAGAGAGGCGCCTAACGGGCGGTGAGGAGTTGGGTGAAGTCGGAGCGAGAAGCGATGCACCACGGTATACCAGAGTGGCCCGTCTGGAGGGGCCTCGAAGCCTCAGGCTTTCCGCTCTTTCCCTTTGTTTAGCGCTTTCTTCAAGCGCCTTCACTGGGCGGAAGCAGGAGACGATTGAAAGCCTATATTACTCGACGCCAGATTGGCTATTTATCTTTTAAGGCACAGACTTTCAGCACAATAAACTAACGCTGCAGCGAACCCCACTTTAAACTAACACTGCAGCAAAACCCACTTAAAAAGAAATCTACGTGCAGCTCCTGCTGTTTTCCAGCCTAGAAGGGGGGCACTGACCCCGGAGAGTATAGCAATGTCTCTCGGGTCCGTGTGTAGTCTAACAGCGCGTATCTCCCGGCTCTCTTCCAACCGAAGCCTCGACAGAGGCCTTACAGCCACCCCTCCTGGTCCAGTGCGGTTCCATGGGTATAGGTCTTTAACTACGAATATCAAACTACGCAGAGCTCACCGTCTGCACCCCGACCCCCGGTTTCGAGAGCGTGTTGGGTGTAGCCGTTACACACCCAATAACCGAGGCCGGTCTCCCTGTCTGCTATCTCCGGCTCGGAGACACGCCGGGCCTCCCCGACTTTAAAGCGGGACCCGGCTCTGCACAGCCCGCTCTCACTCCCGGCTCACGGGCCGCTCTGCTGCCCGCATTCCCACGCCCCCGAGATGCCCAGCAGCGTGCAGCCAGCAGCATTTCAGCCCAGTGCCCCAGATCACACTGAACACAGACATATCAAATAACACCCAGTCTCTGCCCCCGCATACAACCACCACCAGTCACATTACACACACCACTGCTGCTCTCACGGACATTACATCACAGAACAGGGTAGCTGATGTACCCACACGAGTGGGAAAGCGATCAGCTGTAGAGGGACCACCTTATTTTCCATGCTGTATTTTTTTATCCGTAGTTTGCTTCCTTACTGCCTACTATGTAAATCAATTTCCATCTGTTTTTTTACAGGGTGTGTGTAAAGCGCTCTGATACCTATGGGTTAATCTAGCGCTATATAAAACTTTAAATAAAAGACGGGAAGAACAGTTAGCTTGCCGTCTAGGGAGGGGGGGGGGGGCACTTTTTACACCCACGTGTCAAGCAGCGGCTCTGCATCCCCAGGGGCAGCTGCTGCCTCCCAGACCTGCTAATTCCATCAGGGAGCGGAGTCCCACCCTGTCACCAAATGCTCGCCCTAGCTGTAATCGTGCTCACAACATGGTGCAAGAGCCAAAACTCGCACATCAAAAGAGATTCCCCGCCCCCACCCCTCCCAGGCAAAAGGAAACCACGGGACCACCCCAAAACACTACCCTGGTGGGAGAGGCTTCGTCCCACACGAAGGTACCCCTATAACCAGGTATACATCCCTTTTCAGGGGGGTTCACGATAAAATTCATGTTGGTTACGATTCCCTTAAAAGCATTTTTAGAGGCTCTCCCTTCTGCCCCACCACAAACACGTGATAATAAATGAAGAATTCGCCAGAATGAACGACAGAGACGTGACCTGTGATAACGCCACTTGCACGAGGAAAGTTTGTTTCCCTGCCAACCTGTGGCAGGCGAACTGCAGAGGCTAATCTTTGATCCACACCCAGCCTGCAATGACCCTTCTGGGGGAGAACCACTTAAACGTGAAACAGCCCGGAGCAGTTCTCTGACGTGCAACTTTTGAACATACCACCCCCCTCCATCAAGGGATTCCAACACAGGCTGTGTGCGGGGCGTTCCTTTTTTTCACAGAGCCCCGAGGTAATCAGATTTTCACAATATTCGAAACAAAGCTGTTGGGACTTCCTGCAACGTAAAAGAACAGGAAACATTGACCATCGCACCCAGCCCCCTTAAGACAGGGGGGTATGGGGCATTTTCTGACCGGATAGTAGAAACTCCCCCCTCAGGTTCAACTTTTCCATTATTCGGGCTCACCTCTGCAGGTCCGGGAGGTAAAAATCCACAGAAAATCCAAAATAACTGCCCTCTGGTCCGGTGTAAACTGCTGGGTTCCCAACATCCAGGTTAAATCCAAGGGCCCCCGGGCGGAGGCACAGGGCGAGGAGAGCCGCGAGGGCGGGGAGGGCTGCCATGGTTGGTTTCCTGTGTTCTCTGTGCGGACCGGCGCTGCTCTCTGCCTCCTGTCCTGTCTCTGCGGCCCCTGCTCCAGACTGCTCTTAAAACCGTGGCTGCGGGCTCTTTCCTGCCTGTGAGTCACTGCAACGGGGCCTGGGAGGAGTCTGCCCAAAGTCACCGAGCCCCCTCTAACTCCGGCGCAGGGGCCCGCCTGCCCCAGGCATTGGAACTAATTAAGTATGTTCTGTGTGCTTTTCACATCACAGCCTTAAACTCTGCCCTGCCCCCTGCCCGGTGACATAATGCCATTATTCGGAGCCCGCTGTGTCTCTCGCCCCCTTCCTTTAACCTTATTAAATCGCGAGAGGTGCACTGCAGCGGGCCAGCAGGGGCTGAGAGAGGGCCACGGGCCCTTCGCAAACGCCAGAGAGGGAAAGTTGTGCCACCTCAGGTGTGGGTAGTTTACCAAGTCCGGTGTTTATTCATTGCAATATGTATGATACATGCAGTTGTAATATTTTCGCATTCGAAATACGGGATTCCAAGGCTAGGTACAAAAAAATCTAAAAACAATAGAGCGCCGCAGCTAACCTGATCACATAACGGAAAACGACAGAGAGCTTTTATTGAGATCAAGACCAAACTTCCCCCCGGTGCGCAGGCCCCGCCCGTTTTTTTTCCAGTTCTGTTTAGGGGGAAACAAGCACAAAGCCCCACCAGCCAATCAGAATAGTCCATTCGTATCGCATTCTAACCAGTCACCCATAGGGTTGCCACCTTTCGAGAGAAAAATACCGGCCGTTTGATGTTGCTTTAAGCCTGGAAAGGCCTGGACATGATAGTAAACAGGATTTCTAAGTAAAATCGTAGGAATTTATTTGTCTCATTACTTTTCTGCCTTTGTTAGTAAGGAATAGTTAGCGCAGCGCACGAACACAGTGTTTTCTGTTTGTATTTGGTGTTTGAAATATGGACAGGTATGGGTTAAATATTACGGCTTTTGGTGATTTTGCCTATTTTTGCACTGGTTTGGACATCAAAATACCAGCGGTCCAGTGCTGGTAGAAAAACGGACCCTACTCACCTGCTAAAGACAATGAGGTCCCACCTGTGCCAAGCCTCTCAATAGAACAGCGTAAGCTGTGTTTTTTGTAGTTTTAGTTAACGAGAACTTGGCCAAGGGGCACTTTACAAGAAAGCCGGGCGTTACATGTGTTTTTTGGCAGAGGGAATTAAGAGATCTCTGCACAATAACAGAAGCCGGCATTCAGACCTGGCAGGGCATTTCCAAAGCCGGGGGCTTAAGTCACGCCAGCTCTTCAGAGTTTAAGATAATGGCAAAGTCTTGAAAGCCGACAACTGAAAGGCAGCCTGCTCCACAGCGCTAAGGTTCGGACTAGGAATATGCCTTTCTAGTGATCGGATCTCTCCCCTTCCAGTCGCTCCACATTTATTTGTGATGCAGTTGCTGAACATCCTCAGCTATGACCAAACATTAAAGCTGTGCTCTACAAGTGCTTTCTTTTGCGAATACTGGTTGTACTACTAAATATCAACACCCAGAATACCATATTACAAGAACATCACTGACAGAGTATCAAAGGTAAGTGCATGTAGCCTTACTATTCCTAACTCCACATCCAGTGCTTAATTTGTGGCGGTGCTCAGCACCGGCATTTATTTATCAGGGCCGGGTCTACATAACACCACCTGTCTGCAACTGACTGCACGTCATATGGCAATGTGGCGTAGCTGAAGACTAGATAATTTATCAAATTAATTTACCTCAGTTCTCGGCGCATCACATACTTGTCCAGACCGTCAGACTAATAATTTATTTATTCCATGAATGAATCCAATATAATCAGATGAGATCCACACACTGATTCAGTCGTGACGGTCATGATGAGCATTTTGAATTTCCTTTAGTTAGGCAGCAGCTCTTGCCAGTGGGCGGGACACTGATTGGGCAGGGGGCTGGATTTGGTTCTGCAGGGGTAGGGCTGTGCGGCAGGCAGCGTGCGGAGATTTATTTCAAATAGCACACCCGCACGCACCCCTCCACAAGTCATCAGGGGTCGAGTGCAGGTAGCAGCAGCAGGCCCTGCCTATCGAATAAAGGCTTGCAGGTCAGAGCCCGGCTACCCACCACTATCAGTAACTATAAGTAGCAGCCATAAGCCATTAGCAACGCTGCTCTTTTTTAGGTCTCGCCTGAGCCAATGCGCTTGCTCATTTCTCCGGCGAGATTATAGTAAGCGGAAAAGAAAAGTCTACCAAAATGGCTGCGGATCGCATACAGTTCATGTGATCTATGCGCGTGCACACCATCGCCAGCCACATAACACACCACCATTTGTCTGTGCCTCGGCATCAGACTTCAAAGGCTGCCGCTCCCCCCGCATGCACAGCGCGCACCACCATTTGTCTGTGCCTCGGCATCAGACTTCAAAGGCTACCGCTCACCGCATCAGACTTCAAAGGAATGCGCTCCCGCTCCCCCGCCCCCCCGCCACAGCAATGCTGAGAGCTTGTTTCTGGACAAAAGTGAAAGCCTACAGTAGCCTTGCTCCTCAAATGCTGTTTCTGTGTTGCCATCTCTCTAGGGACACAGCTTGAAAACACTCAACTTGCTAGCTGCAATGCTACATCCGCTATGCTTTGCCTTTAACACGTTGATCCCTCGCAGACTGTGCTGACTCTGCCCCTCCTGATTCTGAAACTGACCAACGCAGTCACCACGCAGTCTCTTCTCTCTGTCTTATGATGTCTGCCCTGCCACCATTTACTTCGGACCCTCACACCTCCTCACCCTCACACACCCTCTCACCCTCGCACACCCTCACACACCCTCACTCACCCTCACACCCTCACCCATCCTCACACACCCTCACTTACCGTCACTCACCCTCACCCACAATTACCCACCCTCACTCACCCTCACACCCTTACCCCCCTCACCCTCACAACCCTCTCACCCTCACTCACCCTCACACCCCAACCCCTTAACACACACACCCTCACCCCCATCACCCTCACCCTGTCACCTTCACCCTCACACCCCTCATCCTCACACACCCTCACTCACCCTCACAACCTCATACCTCTCACCCTCACTCACCCTCATCCCCTCACACCCCCACACACCCTCACCCACACACACCACATCACTCAGGAACACCACCACATCACTCAGGGACACCACCACATCAATCAGGGGCACCACTCATGGGCACCACCACATCACTCAGGGACACCACCACATCACTCAGGAACACCACCAAATCACTCAGGGGCACCACTACATCACTCAGGGACACCACCCCATCACTCGGCAACACCACCCCACCACTCAGGGACACCACCACATCACTCGGGGACACCACCACATCACTCAGGGACACCACCACATTACTCAGGGGCACCATCACATCTCTCAGGGACACCACCACATCACTCAGGAAACATCACCACATCACTCAGGAACACCACCACAGCACTCAAGGACACCACCACATCACTCGGGGACACCTCCACATCACTCGGGGACACCACCACCTCACTCGGGGACACCACCACATCACTCGGGGACACCACCACATCACTCGGGGGCACCACCACATCACTCGGGGGCACCACTCAGGGGCACCACCACATCACTCAGGGACACCACCACATCACTCAGGAACGCCACCACATCACTCAGGGACACCACCAAATCACTCAGTGACACCACCACATCACTCAGGAACGCCACCACATCACTCAGGGACGCCACCACATCACTCGGGGACACCACCACATCACTCGGGGACACCACCACATCACTCGGGGACACCACCACATCACTCAGGGGCACCACCACATCACTCAGGGGCACCACCACATCACTCAGGGACACCACCACATCACTCAGGAACACCACCACATCACTCAGGAACACCGCCACATCACTCAGGGACACCACCACATCACTCAGGGGTACCACTCAGGAACACCACCACATCACTCAGGGACACCACCACATCACTCAGGGACACCACTCAGGGACACCACCACATCACTCAGGAACGCCACCACATCACTCAGGGACGCCACCACATCACTCGGGGACACCACCACATCACTCGGGGACACCACCACATCACTCGGGGACACCACCACATCACTCAGGGGCACCACCACATCACTCAGGGGCACCACCACATCACTCAGGGACACCACCACATCACTCAGGAACACCACCACATCACTCAGGAACACCGCCACATCACTCAGGGACACCACCACATCACTCAGGGGTACCACTCAGGAACACCACCACATCACTCAGGGACACCACCACATCACTCAGGGACACCACCACATCACTCTGGGACACCACCACATCGCTCAGGGGCACCACTCAGGGACACCACCACAGCACTCAGGGACACCACCACATCACTCAGGGACACCACCACATCACTCTGGAACACCACCACATCACTCGGGGACACCACCACATCACTCTGGGACACCACCACATCACTCAGGGACACCACCACACCACTCAGGGACACCACCACATCACTCAGGGACACCACCACATCACTCGGGGACACCACCAAATCACTCTGTGACACCACCACATCACTCAGGGGCACTACTACATCACTCAGGGACACCACCACATCACTCAAGAACACCACCACATCACTCAGGGACACCACCACATGACTCAGGGACACCACCACATCACTCGGGGACACCACCACATCACTCTGGGACACCACCACATCACTCTGGGACACCACCACATCACTCAGGGACACCACCACATCACTCAGGGACACCACCACATCACTCTGGGACACCCCCACATCAATCTAGTACACCACCATATCACTCTAATACACCACCACATCACTCAGCCCAATCACATCATCACTCAGCACCACAACAGCACTGTCCTTGCTTGCTACCAACAAGCATTGCCATAAGCAATAGGACTCGCATTAGGAAAGTGTAAGCTATTGGCTTTGTGAATAACAATGCTATTAATTTATATATTTTCAAAGCCAACACATATTTAAAAACATTGTCATTTACAATACCAATAGCCCACACTTTCCTAATGCGAAACCTATTGCATTGCAAATGCTTGTTTTCTTGGGCGTGGTGGGTCATGGTTGGCGTGACATGAAAGTCACAGGCGTGGTAGCTCCGGCTCCCGCTCGGCTCCACATGAAGTCCGGGGTTAAGTTAAAGGCCCTGCACTGGCCCCTGCCCTTCTTCCAGCCTTTTTCTGTCCTGGCCCGGGCCAGGAAGTGGCATTGTATTTGCACATGGTCAGGAGCCCCGTGCCCGGCGCCAGAGGCTTGATTGCTCAGGGCAGGCCTTGGACTCGTCACTCGGTGGTTCACTTCACAGTTCACTTCATGCGCATGAAGTAAACTGTGAAGTGAACCACCGAGTGGCGAGTCCAAGGCCTGCCCTGAGAAATCATACCTCCGGCACCGGGTACCGTGTGCAAGGACAATGCCACTGCCCGGCACGGAGAAGGTTGGAAGAAGGGCAGGGGCTGTGCAGGGCCTTTAACTTAACCCCATACAGCGTAGGTTCAGGCACAGCTGAGCTGAAAGCCGCTGCCACTCCTTTAACTGCCAAAGTTCCAAGAGCGAGGGCTTTCCAGCTCCGTCAGGTGGAGGAGCTAACAGATCGCGGGTAGCGCTGCGCGGGCCATTCCACAGCACTAACGCAGAACAGGAGCAAAAGTTAGGGGAAGAAGAAGCGCGTCTTGCGAAACTTCGGCACCTGCTGCCTCAGCAACAGGCAGGAACGGTTAAAAGATTAGCCAATTTGAAAAGTTGTCTTGTGCGTTTGGAGGGATAGATAAACCCGTCTCCAGGTCGGTGCAGTAAGGTGTTAGGAGGGTAAGGGTGGTAGCAGCACAGGCACGCTCAAAGTTGTACTATGCTGAAGCTAAAAACTCTTCGGCACTTAGTATGCTTTGGGCTTCTTGTGGCTGATTTCCCCAGGTATCTAAATGCCTAGGGTGCTAGTGGGCAGCCCGGGTCAGGCGCTAGCGACTTTACGGTGAGGCTGTGTGGTTGCAAGTTCATCCGAGCTGTGATCTTCACCTGTGGAGGGTCCCGCTGGAAGAGTCTGACCCTGGACGTGGACTCATCGCAGAGTGCTCGCAGGAGCGTTGTTGAGTATTTGTACTCCGTAACACCTCCAGGTACATGACAGCTAGGACACATGACTCCGGATATTAGACTTTTTGTGTTACTATCGGCCACTGTATGCTGCATGGCCAACCTAAATTTCCTCTGGGTGGTTAATAACCGTAACCGTATTATTAAGTAACTCCATATTGCTCAGCATACTAACCATGCATATGTGATTATTGAATTGGTACCTTCAGGACATGAACTTAGAGAGTGCATTATTGTAATTTTGCTTTTACATAGCGGTTGCTACAGAACGTTTTGTCATTTCACACTAAATAAACAGGTAGTAATCACAAACCTCTCAAGGCAGAACCAATATCTCTCGCTAATTCTCTCCTTCATTTGGTCTCTATCACATTCTGTCTCTTATTCCCGTTACTCTCTTTTTTGTTCCGTCTCACTTGGTTGCTTTTTCCCTTTCTCTCTCATGCTGTCCATCATTCAGCCATCCTCACAATTGACACATGATTTACGCTACTAAATAATACATGAATAAGCACTGGTGTGAGATAAAAACAGATGAGGATAGAAACATACACCAGGTGCTTGTGTACGGCCCCTCAAAAGTACAAGAAAGAAGAGTTTCTGTTCTGCTGGGAAGTGACAGACTCTTCCTTGCATGTAGTACTGCTGTGCCTTTAAAGGTAAATTGACTGTCGCGGGGAGGGGCTTCATCATGCAGGGTGTGTGTGTGTATGTGTGTACGGTGCTATTGAATATATTGTGGCTGTGTCCGAGTAAATGTAGCATAGTTATGTTATCTGTTCCCACTGAGTGTAATGTGCTTCTGCTGAAAATTGCCTGACATATCGACAATCGATTCATTAAAAGTATTGCTGGCTTTTGAACAGGGCAGGCACTGCCCACTTGAATATATAAGAGGGTTCTACAGAGAATTACCAGTTCTGCCCCAGTTAAAGTAGTGCAGTCAGTCTTTATTGCGAGCCAGTGGTTGCCAGTAGGACCCACCAACACGTATTTTATGTACTGGCGCTTATTTTTTTTTAACAGACTCTGATCCAAAGTAAGAGAGAGAAAACCCAAAAAAAGAAAAGAAGGAGGAAGAGAAAAACAGAAAGACAGTGACAAAGGGAGAAAAAGGAAGAAATAGAATGTGAAAGAGTGCGGTAAAGGGCAGGGGTTCTGGTGGTGAATGAGAGGCTTGAGGTTGAATCAAGACAACACAGCCATAGTATTCACCACTTCGACCTTTGATAGCACTGATCGCGGGCTTCTGAGAATTCTTGAGCACCGGCACTTATTATTTTACAAATTAAGCACTGTCCACATCTACATACCTTGGAGATATATATATAAAAGGACATTCTCAGGGTTTTCCGGCCGGCACAAGAGGCGCAAATTCAAATGTAGCACGCATGGAAGGCGACAGCGAACTACATGACCCAACATGCAGCACTGCAAAGAACAGCTGAAATGCGGTACCCAACAAGGGGTTAAAAAACGGAAGCACCGGTACACTGATGGTCGTGTGGGTGAGCTGTCACAACCTGAACCTGCGGCGCCTCCTCTCTGACGAAGCTCACAGTGGTGAGCGAAATGCATTAGAGCCAAACAAGAAAATGCCGCTTTTGAAAAGAAAAATAAATACATTTTTAAACCGGATAGAGGTTGCGACTCATTTCCTCTCTCGTGTGGGGAGGCTGTTGGAATATTTATGTGGCCGAGGTCCGGCCCAAGAGAAACGCACCGCCCGCTAAAGAGCGCCATTCACACCCGAACCTGGACCCTTTTGTTGAACGTGCAAAACACGAAGGGTGTGAGGTGCTCCCATAGACTGGACTATGGTTAGGGTCCCAGAAGATGTTTTAAAAGGACATTCTCAGGGTTTTCCGGCCGGCACAAGAGGCGCAAATTCAAATGTAGCACGCATGGAAGGCGACAGCGAACTACATGACCCAACATGCAGCACTGCAAAGAACAGCTGAAATGCGGTACCCAACAAGGGGTTAAAAAACGGAAGCACCGGTACACTGATGGTCGTGTGGGTGAGCTGTCACAACCTGAACCTGCGGCGCCTCCTCTCTGACGAAGCTCACAGTGGTGAGCGAAATGCATTAGAGCCAAACAAGAAAATGCCGCTTTTGAAAAGAAAAATAAATACATTTTTAAACCGGATAGAGGTTGCGACTCATTTCCTCTCTCGTGTGGGGAGGCTGTTGGAATATTTATGTGGCCAAGGTCCGGCCCAAGAGAAACGCACCGCCCGCTAAAGAGCGCCATTCACACCCGAACCTGGACCCTTTTGTTGAACGTGCAAAACACGAAGGGTGTGAGGTGCTCCCATAGACTGGACTATGGTTAGGGTCCCAGAAGATGTTTTAAAAGGACATTCTCAGGGTTTTCCGGCCGGCACAAGAGGCGCAAATTCAAATGTAGCACGCATGGAAGGCGACAGCGAACTACATGACCCAACATGCAGCACTGCAAAGAACAGCTGAAATGCGGTACCCAACAAGGGGTTAAAAAACGGAAGCACCGGTACACTGATGGTCGTGTGGGTGAGCTGTCACAACCTGAACCTGCGGCGCCTCCTCTCTGACGAAGCTCACAGTGGTGAGCGAAATGCATTAGAGCCAAACAAGAAAATGCCGCTTTTGAAAAGAAAAATAAATACATTTTTAAACCGGATAGAGGTTGCGACTCATTTCCTCTCTCGTGTGGGGAGGCTGTTGGAATATATATATATATATATAAAATATATATATATATATATATATATATATATATATATATAAAAACCCAGTCCTGCTCCCGAAGAAAGAAGGCACGTACACAAGGCTGTCAGGATACAGCTTTTTTATTTTCTTGGGTATCCCTCGACCCCGAGATTAGAGAGACGCGTTTCGCCTTAGCAGAAGGCTTTATCAATCTAATTGGCGCCAAAACTAAGTAAGCATATATAGCCCTTACCATTCAAAGCATAGATAAACATAGAAAGAGTACTATTCCATAGGTACCGTGCACTGCTAACAACGCTTTTCAATGTTGAAAATGCCCACATATCTAAACAATGTAGCTGGTGTATATTGATACAAACTTTAAATACATCTTAATGCCAAGAATAAAAATAAATATACATTCTTGTACAAATCGCTGCTCAATGCAGGACCAGCCTGTGTATTTCAAAGGCATGTATGCAAAGGCACCTAAATGAGCACGCATACCCAAAAATAAATGTTATCTGCTTAGATGGTAACAGTCTGAGCCATTCATTGCGACGCAAATCTTTCAAATCTAATCGCCTAGATGTATATTGTTAAAAACTAATAACACATAATAAAAAAACGTGCTGTGTAATTTTGGCACCTTGAAACAACGAGACCAAGTTTAACCAAAAGAAATGTTTCAGTTGTCTTGGATAATAAATCCCTCGGCGCTTAAAAATGCATCCAGAACGGAAGAAGCAATATTCGATTGTGCCCAAATCTATTTGCAAAACTCACTATTTGGAGCCTCGAGCAGTGGAAAAAGAACATGGTGATTGCGTTCGTGTTCCAAAGCCAAACTAAACACAGACTGTGAAATTCCATCATGAATGACAGCCACCTGGTGCACGTTTATTTCACTGCAGAACCACCACTCCCATAGTGCACTGTAGCAGACATAAATGTCAAATTAACTTGGGCACATAAATCATTAACATATCGATGTTCCAAGTCCATTCTGCCGGGGGCCAAGTACTGAAATATAAATATATATATATATATATATATACATACATACATACATACATACATACATATATATATATATACACAATAGTACGTTGGTCGAATTCTTGCATTTCTTTTTGCACAACAACATTTTTTTGTTCCAGAAGCAACACTACAGGCAAAAGAGGGGGACGGCGATGGGCACCTGCTTCACCCCCAGCTACGCGAACTTGTTCGTGGGCTGGTGGGAGAAGCTGGTGGCCTGGTCCGACGACAATCAGAAATGGGTCACGTCAATTATCGGGTGGCACCGGTATATTGACGATTTATTTATTTTCGGGAAAGGTTCTAAGACAGAGGCAGAATCATTTATTCAAACTTTGAATAACAATGATCTCAACCTACATCTAAGTGGCACCATAAGTAGTCATGAGGTAGACTTTCTTGATCTAAAGGTCTCCATCAAGGATGGAAAAATGTGCACTTCTCTTTTCCGGAAGGTCACTGCCGGGAATTCCACCCTAGAAGCAAGTAGTTGTCACCCCAAACCCTTAAAGAACAGTATACCTTTTGGGGAACTACTGCGCCTCAAAAGAAACTGCACACTCACTGAGGATTTTGAGCGAGCAGCACAAGAATCAATAGGGAGGTTTAAATTGAGAGGATATTCTGAGGACACATTGAAAAAGGCATATGACAAGGTTCATTTAATTCCTAGAGCAAGTCTGTTCAAGCACTCAAGCGGGAAAAAAGGCAGTGAAAATAAAACTCCTCGCTTCATTACAACTTTCTCTAATGTCTCCTCAATGATCCACAATATCATGAGGCGTCATTGGAATATTCTAAAAACAGATGTAGTCATCGGAAAGCAATTATCATCCCATCCTAACATTACCTGTAGGAGGAACAGGTCCTTAAAAGACACCCTGATACACAGCCACTTTGATGCTATTCCGAGATCACCACGACTGGGAAACCTGACAGGGTTTTTCCCATGTCAAAACTGCAAAGCCTGCCAGTAAAGTGGCAAAGTCACCTCATATGAAATTCCAGACACATGGATAGTGAGGAAAATTAAACAAATTTCTCACTTGCACAAGCTCATTCTGTGTGTATCGTCTAGAATGCCCGTGCAAATTATATTATGTTGGGAATTCAATCCACCCAGTCAAAAAGCGAATCCTAGAACACGCTAGAGCAATTGAACACCGTGACCCAAACTACCCCGTAGCAAGACATTTTGCCTTGAAACACAATAGTGACAGCAATCTTCTGAAATTTCATTGTCTGGACCAAATACCACTCAAAGATCGAGGAGGAAACAGAGAACTACAAATGAGGAAACTTGAGTCGATGTGGTACTGAAAATTCTGGACTCGTGTAATAAACTTTGTCGTAGCATGACGATTTTGGTATCAAAAGACCGAAAATGGCTAGTACACTATGTACAAGCATTTTCGTCATATTCCAGTAACGATTTCACCTCGAAATCATCATTTTCGTTCTGAACCCTCAGGTTCCATTTTGTGAACGGCAGCCATTTTGTGGATTGCCCTTACAGTAGGCCCTCACTGTGGCAGAACAAGTATTTAAGGACATAACCTTAGCATGGGTTTGTGCTGACTCCTGCATGACCTGGCGAAAGCTGACTCCCTTGCCCGAGGCTGACCTCGTTGAGCCAGTTCCTTGTTAGGCAGCTGGTCAGATAGAGATCAAAGAGCAGGACATTGCAATGTTTATTGTACACGCACACACCCCTTTATCTTGCTCCTATCTGTTTCTGTTCCTTCTTTATGGTCTATTTATGATGTGGGCTGCGGGCCTTTTCATTATGGGTCTTGTCCAGCTTGTCTAAAGAAGAATGTTTATTATGGGTTTGTTTGATGATTAATTTTGGGCTGGACAAACTGAACAGTGGGTTTGTCATCATACAGTGCTTTGTGTGCACGTCCTGGGAGTGACCAACAATAATGTACTTCAAAGAGAAAATGTGTGCCTAGGGCATAATAAATGGTATAAAAGGTCTGTGCTGAGACCATTCAGCAGACTACCTCATCCACTTGCTACGGCTTCTGGGTGACGTGGCCTCACTATGTTAAGTTTAATAAAGATGTCTTTTCATATTTTCAGAGTCTGTGCCAAGTTCTTGTTATATTAGTAAGTATTCCCTGAGAGTGTAATTTACAAAGTTCTTCAGTTGGCGCCCAACGTTGGGCTCATCAGAGAAGTGACTTTCTGTGGGAGTGATCGTGCCAGGAGACTGAAATAAACTGAGGAGGACAGAACAAGATTCTACTAAGAAGGTACTCTGTGCACGGGGATTCTGGAGATTCTTTAATTCTGCGGCCCAGTGTATTTCTGACCTTCCTGATTTTTGATCCTCCACATTTTTTTTTGTAAAACAGTTTTTATTGCAGATCCACATAGATTAGTTGCAGTAGTAGTTTACACAGCTTAGTTGTACGTACAGGTCCCAACATAATAGGTTACACAGCCATTTAGCCCTCAACCCGGAGGTCGGGCGGCGAGTCAAGTGGGTCAGGTATGCTCACAGACGTGTTGAGCTACTCATGAGAGGGATAATACAATCAGTTTCTGCATTATGTTTACACCCTCCTTCCCCTTTATTGCTGCTATTCGCAATCGCCGGAGTTCTGTGATGCCTACAGTGGTCTGTGCCCCCCCCCCCTCCCCCGCTGCGTGTCTACGCCTATGCCTGGTGCTGATGCCTATGTTCATGGTATATGCTGAAGGAGTGTCAAGTGTTCTCTTGTACGTGTGTGTCTGGTACCGGTGCTGGGTGGGCGATGGGTGCTAAAGGAGTCGGGGGGCCATCTCCTGTGCGTCGGGCCCTTCCTTGACTTCCAGCCCTTGGTCAGCTCCCGTTTGGCGAGAAGCAGCCCCATGTCTATGAATTTGCTTGTTAACTTATTTTTGCGCGTGTGCGGGAACCAGTGGAGCAGTGTGACCTCATTACCATATTGTAGTTCCCTGTCCGTTACTGTGTTTAATGTGTCGCCTATCTCGTCCCAGTATTCCTGAATGTGAGGGCAACCCCGGAGCATGTGGAGTAGATCTGCCTCTACCAGGCCGCACCTAGGGCTCGCCGCATCTGTAACTCCGAAATATTGCGCCACTTTGCCCGGTGTCAGGTAGGCTCTGTGGAGGATATACAGATGCATAAGTTGGAAGCGTGTGTTTCTCGTACTTTTCCTAGCCCTGCATTCAAGTTGGGACCACGTTGCGTCAGGTATTTCTTTCTGCAAGTCTGCCTCCCATTTCGTTTTGAGTGAAGTGAGGGGTTGAATGTTTTCTGAGGATAGTCGGGAATAAAGGCATGTGACTGCTTTGAATGTCCCCGCTGCCATCATTGCGTATTGGCACACCTGTGTTGTCCGTGGTTCGGCCAGCCCCTCGCCCCAGTGTGATTGAATGGCCCTCACAACTGCTGCGTGTATCAAATAGTCGCCTCGCCGAAGGTCGTAGCGCTCTTGCAGCGTCTGGAATGGGACCAGAACCCCGTCGTCATAAAGATCTCCTACCATTTGTAAGCCTGCTTCCTCCCAATCTTGCAGCCCTGACCAGTCCCCCCCGTGTGGTAGCGCCGTCACCATGCCCAGTGGGATTTCGGGCGCATATGGGTGTCTCTGCCCCGTTCGTTTCTGTGATTTGTTCCAGCATAGTCGCAGTGTTCGTTCCTCCAGGGAGAGATCTCCAAGGACTAATTTCTGTTGCATGGTAATGTATGCTAGAACATGGCGGGGTGTTCCGGTGTCCCTCTCGTGCTCCGGACCTCGGTAGGCTCTTGCAACCTCTTGCGTAAAGTGCTGCAATTGGGCTGCCAGGTAGTATGACTCAAAGTCCGGGACCGCCAGACCACCCTCGTTTTTCGAGCGGGTCAGCGTCGCCAGAGCGATTCTACGCCTGCCTGATCCCCATAAAAAGGAGACTACCATTGATCTGAGCCGTTTAAAGGTTGTCCCCGGGATCCATATTGGGAGGGTCCGGAAAAAGTACAGTAGCCTCGGAAGGGCTATCATTTTTAGTAGCGATACTCGACCTGACATGGAAAGGGGCAAGGTTGCCCAGAAGGAGATACTACCCTGCAGGGCTCTGATGCAGCGTCCGATATTGCCGTCTATAAGTTAGCTGGGTCATGGTAAATGTGCACCCCCAGGTAACTCAGACAATTAGGCTCCCATCTCGCCAATGAATGGGATAAGGGACGCTCCTCCTCATTCCGCAGTGGGAAGAGACAGGTCTTCGACCAGTTCACCCGTAATCCAGAGATGTCGCCAAAGCAGTCCAGCAGCCTCTCGGCACCCTGCACTGCTTCCCCCTCATTCTCTAAGAAGAGGAGCAGGTCATCTGCATATAGGGAGATAAAATGGCGGGCATCCCCGGAGTCCAGGCTACTATAGTACTCCCCCTGTCTGGCAGTTGCCGCCAGAGGTTCCATTGCGAGTGCGAACAGTAAGGGGGAGAGTGCACACCCCTGTCTGGTTCCCCGGTTCACCTCATACCTTTCTGATATCAAGGCTCCGACTCTCACTCTGGCACTCGCCGACGCGTACAGCACTTTCGTCCATGCCATGTATCCTTCACCCAGTCCAAAGATTCTCATTACCCTATAAAGGTAATCCCACTCTAGGCTGTCGAATGCTTTCTCTATGTCGACCGCTAGCACCAGGGGGGACTGTGCTCCGGGAGGAGGATTATCCACTAACCTGAGGAGCCTGCGTATGTTGTGTGTAGTGTTTCCTGTGGGTATAAATCCCGACTGATCACTGTGGATTAGATGTTGCATGTGGGAAAGTAATCTGGTGGCTAAGATGGTACTGAGGATTTTGTAATCCGTCGTCAACATAGAGAGCGGCCTGTAGGACGCCGGGTCCGTGCCGTCTCTCCGAGGTTTTAAGAGGGGAATCATTATGGCCTCGCGCATTGAGCAAGGGAGGCAGCCCATCTCCTTGGCTTCATTGTAGATTATTTGGAGGCGCGGGGCCAGTTGGTCAAGGTATTTGGCATAGAATTCAGCGGGCAATCCATCCAGTCCCGGCGTTTTGTTGCGCGCCAAGTGTTTCACCGCGCTCCTTATGTCCGTTAGAGCTATCGGACTGCCAAGGGACTGTGCGCCCTCTCGAGAGAGGTGGGGCAAGTGCAGGTCCGCCAGAAAGGCGTCCGTTGCTGCTCCTCGGTCCACCAACCTGGTCTGATATAACCGGTCATAATAGGAGCGGAAGCAGGTCAGTATCTCCGGCTGTGTTTGGAGTATACAGTCCTCGCCCTCCTTAAGAGACATAATTGGCTTGCTGTGTCTGCTGGGGTTTGCCAACCAGGCCAGGAGTGCCCCGGGCTTATCTCCTTCTGCGAGGGTTCTCGTCAGGTATAGTTTATAGTCGAAGCTGCGCAGGCGCTCCACTTCTACCGCCACCGCCTCCCGCGCACTGCTGACCCTATCCTGAAGTTCAGGGTGGTTGGGGCGTTCCCGCTCCGCCTTCCGCAGTGCTGACTCTGCCTTATCTAGATCCCCAATCAGTGTTCTGCGCGCCCCGCGAATCTCCCAATACAATACAGTGTCCTCTCACCACGGTTTTAAATGCGTCCCACTCTATAGATCTAGAGGAGGCAGTGCCTTCGTTTTCTGCGAAGTATTGTTTGATTCTCTCTCCCAACGCCCCGCGGAAAGGTGGGTCATCGAGCGTGTCCGGCCGTAGCCGCCACGTTGGGATAAGTGTGGGTACGTTCATCCAATTCAGTGTAAGGAGTAAGGGATTATGGTCGGATATTGTTCGCGCCAAATATTCTGTCCGGGCCACCGATGGGAGCACTGTTTGCGAGCATAGGAAGGTATCGAGGCGGACATGGAGGTCATGAATACTGGAGTAGAATGAATAGTCTCGGTCCCTCGGGTGTTGTGTCTGCCAAGCATCCGATAAGTCCCATTTTCCCTGCCAGTCTGCTCGGAGCTTCGCTAGTCTGTGTACTGGGGATGTCTGTAGTGGTGGGTGCGATCTATCCAGGGAGATGTCCACTATTGAGTTGAAGTCTCCCCCCATCAGCAGCGGGCCAGTGAAATAGCTAGCCAGAGTTCGAGAGAGTTTAGTGAAATATGTCGCTTGGTCTACATTCGGGGCATATACGCTAGCAAGTGCTATGTGTCGGCCTCTAAGCAGGCCCTCGATTGCCACGAACCGCCCATCTGGGTCCACAGTGTGTCTAGTGACCTGAAAAGGGACACCCGCTCTGATCCAAATTAACACCCCTCTAGCGAAGGCCGAGTATGTAGTGTAATAGAGGTGGCCCCTCCACCTACGCTGTAGCGCCACTCCCTCCTTCTGTGTCAGATGGGTTTCCTGTAGGAATGCGATGTGCACCCCCCTTCGGACCAGATAGGAATGGATCTTATGTCTTCTCGTCATCGTATTCAACCCCCGCACATTCCAGGACACACAGTTCAGTGATCCCATGCTAGCCATAGTCCCATTGGGTACGAGTCAGTTCAGGTTTGGTTGGCAACCAGACAATAGGTTCGACAGCATTTCCCACCCTCCCCACAAACCCAACAGTCCCTCCCCTCAAACATTGCCCCGAGTGTCCCCAACTACTCCAGGCACCCTCCCCCCCAGAACAGGACCTAACTGTAACAGAGTAGTTCCCATCCAAACGGCGAGCAATCGTGCTCAAAACTTCAATGTGTACGTGATTAGTATCACGGAAGCCTTATGGGCTCTGGGGAGCGTGAGCTAGTTACTAATATATTCCAAGTCCGTCTCCACAGATCCCTCCCGCCATATACAGTGCAACTTACTAAACAGCAGTCTAACATCGTCCTGCTCAGGTGTGCGTGGAGGCCAATCGGCTTGTCATCTCCATGTGCCCGGTGGCCAATGTCGGGAGGCTAGCTGCCAATGATAACCTCCGAGGTTTGTGGCGTGAGTCTCGGACCGCCGGATTTGCCCATTTCCGACAATTCAGTCTCCGATCCCGAGCCCCGGTTCCCTGATCCCGAGTCCCTCTCCGAATGGTGCAGAGTCAATCCAGAGACATCCTTCACCGCCTGGAGCGCTGCCTGCCGCTCACCTTCCGTTTGGGATTGCGTTGGTTTTCCGGTGCGCTGTCTCAGTCTGCGGAGCCTCCGCGATTTTCTCGTAGGTTGATTCCGGCGCTCCTCCTCGGCCCTGAAAAGCGCGCCGTCCGTGCCTGTTTTGTAGGTGTCCCACCAGGCCCAGGCCTCCTCCGCAGTTGCAAAGAACTGAGCTTTACCGTCCAGTTCTATTCTGAGCCTGGCGTGGAACAGCAGGGAGTACTGGATGCCCTCCGTGCGGAGTTCCTTTTTGATGGAGAGGAAGGAGGCGCGCTGTTTTTGTGTTTCGAACGTATAGTCTGGGAACAGGGTCACCTTACTGTTATCCACTTGGAAGGGACCCGCGTCCCTGGCCCGTTGCAACAGCCAGTCTCTGTCTTTGTAGTGCAGCAGCTTGATGACCACAGGGCGAGGAGGCAGGCCCGGTTTCGGGGGCCTGGTTGGGACACGGTGCGCCCTTTCTAACGTGAAGAAGGGGGAGAGACCCTCCGGGGCCACCACAGTTCGTAGCCAGTCATCTAGGTAGCCCACCATGTCCGTACCTTCTTTTTTTTCTGGAAGGCCCACGAGGCGCACCTTGTTTCTGCGGCTGCGGTTTTCGGCATCCTCGGCTCACCTCCCCAGGGCTTGAACGCGGTCTAGTGCCTCGGTGAGTCGACCCTCTATCGATTTCTGCGCTGGCGCCAAGGTTGCAATAGTATCCTCCGTCTCCTTGACCCTATCCGCCAATTTTGCGTGGTCCGCGCGAAGGAGACCAAGGCCCGTCGACACCTGTGCAATATCGCGGTGTAGGGCATCCCTCGTGTCCGCGATCGCCTGGAGGATTGTGTCCTGCAGGCATTGCAGGTCTGTGGGTGGCGGAGGCGTTTCTTCCGGAGGGTCCGCATTGGGGCTGACATCTCCCTTCGGTCCCTTCGGTTTCCCCATAGTGGTGGGCTAGCAGGAGAACCAGGCAGTGATGCTGTGCAGCCGCGGGAGTCTGCCGCGGAGTATCCGGGGGAGCTAGTCGTGCGTTCCGCCGCTGCAGGGGCCGCTGGTATGGAACATATGATGTGGGCAACGGGCTCGCCCCGCGGTGCCTCCCGGCCACTCCGCCGTCCGCCAAGGGGTCTCCTCCCCGCCCGGTCAGCAGGCGCCGGGTCCGGTCACGCACTATCGCCCCACAAGGCCCCCCTCAGGCATGGGCCAGCTCGGATCTCCGCCGCAGGTCCTCCGTAGGTGGGCCGGCGCGCACACCCCCGGCTGCGTCGGCCCTGCAAGGCGGCAGAGGCCACCGCAGTGTTCCTCAGGTCCACGTAGGTTTCCCCAAGTTCTCTCTGCGCTCTACGGGGAGGGCCCTTCGCTGCAGGTCAGTTCCCACGGACGGGGGTAGGGCTGTTATCCCCCGGGCCTCACGGAGCCATTCGTCGGGCTTATGTCACGGGAGTCGGGCCGGTGGGCTTAGGAGCTCGGCGCGGGGAACGCACCCACCCAGGGGGGCGACATCCGCGCCGGAGCAGTAGCCGTGGGATTCCGCGCCGGCCGGGAGCGCTCGCTCACACCTGGTGGTAGGCCTTGGCAGCGCCGGGGTCTCGATTCCGGTCTCCCGGGCAGGGAGGAGTTGCCGCAGGGCCGGGGGGGGGCTCAGCTCAGCTCACCCGGTGCTCTTCTCCTCAGTCGCAGAGGGCATCGGGTCCGGTCGCCGGGCGGTCCTCTCCGCTTCCTCCCGGGCCGCACGCCAGCGCTCTCATGCAGGCTTCTGGGTCGCGCCGGAGGTTCCGGCGTTCCGGAGTCTCGGGGCCGCCGCCATTTTGCGTCCAAGGGCCGCCGGGCTCCGCAGGGCAGCGCGTCTCTTTCGGTGCCAGAAACGGCTCCACCGGGGCACCGGAGCAGGCAGCAATGCACCGTCGGGGTCACCCGAGTTTTCGCGGGGCCCCCGAGCTTTAATGCAGGATAACTTGACGGATTACGGGCGGTGGGTTCGGGAGCCTCGTCAGGCTGCCACCATCTTCGTTGGCTGCTAGCCACACCCCCCTTTGATCCTCCACATAATGTCACTCCTGACTGATAACCTTTTTGGCGTGAATATTCTTAAAAAGACCATTAGGTCATGTAGAACTTGACAGTTAGAATCTGGATAATATTTTGATTAGTAAAAGTAAGAGTTAAGTATAAGTGGGTCGCTCCCAGTCCTTTGTTCTTTGCTTCCTTAGTCTGGTTCTTAGTTTGATTTGTCCTTAGTTTTATTTGAATATTGCATTTTTCAAAAACCGAGGGTCTTGTATATTTACGAGTGTATCGATAGAGATAGCCCCTTGAAGTTTGAAGCTAGATTAGTGAGCTATACGATGCCTGATCTTAGCAAATTTGGAGATTTGTGTTGGACAACTTTGTATAAATTTGGATTAGCCATCTTCCCCTAAAAGGGGATATCTAAATAGGTTTAGATTTAAAAACATATTTCTTCCTTGGTGATTTTGTATCCCCAGGGAATTAAAATATGACATAATACAAAACAAGGATCCTTTTTTCTGTACGATTTTTGGTGTTCTGCCAGCCAAAGCTAGTGAATTAAGTGTATTGTGGCTTCGTGCACATACAGCAGTCTGTTGGGCTATGTTTTTTGCAGTCTTTTGGAACCCTATTGCGACGTGCTTCTTGTAAATATGACTTACAGCTAGTATTTACAAATGGCTTTGTTTTCGTCCTGAGTGTCGATTTGTGGGTTCAATGTGTGTTTATAATGTCTATGTGGTTTTTCTCATTAGTGTAACTTCAGTAATAGTTACAGCGCTGTATTGTGTGTCCTGAGTGTTTAAATCTTTTCTCTTTATGTCTGCAATGAGCTCAATGTGTTTGTAGGTTTCTTGATGTTTTCAGTCTGTTAAGTAAAATGTCAGATTAATTAATATTAAGTAGAAATTAAATAACACTCCAGCAATTTACTCTGTCACATGCTAAAATCGCTATATGTTGCTATTTAATTTACAGACTATGCAAAAACGCATATGTGCAAACTGTTAAATGCTTAAAATAGATAAATTAAAATTCACATTCTCTAGGAATATGAAGGCCTCAAAAATAATTGTGTCTTTTGTAGCAAAACGAATTTGTAGCGTTTTTTTTTACTTACATGCATTGTAGTACGTGTAAAAGGCAAACACCTCAGCTATAGTGAATTTTTTCTTGCTAGATTTAAATGCATCTTTTTGCACGCGCATTTTTAAAACTTGAAATGTCTGTTTTCAGTAAAACTGAAAGCGGGCTCAGGTTTCAGCACTCTTTCAGGTTTCAGCCTTTCCTGCCTTAAGGCAGCAGATGTTGTTTTTTCAAAGTCCATAAATAGCATTGGAATGTTTATTTAGCCCAGGACTTAGCCATTAGTTAATCACAGTTGGATCTTTTTCATTTCAGAATAGTGTTTTAGAGGGTTACAAAAATAAGGTTCATCACTTTGTATCACTGGAAGACATTCCAAATGCGGGTTTTCTCTCTTAAAGCATTCTTTTCAAAGTATATTTTTTGGTTCTGTTGAAAATACTGATTGCCCTTTAAAAATGGCGCGAAAAATGTCATGTTTTAAGTTAGGTTTTTTGTGCGTAAGCGCATAAATGAATGCATATAAAAATGATAGGCAAGGGATGCAGCTTACCTTTTGTAGTGGAGTTATCATAAAAACAGATAATTGGTTTCATTGAACGAAAAATATTAATTATGAAAAAATTATTTGAAAAAAAATAAGTGCTTATTAAAATCGTTTTTTGATATTTATAAAGCTTAAGACTCATACTATGACCTCCCAGTATTAAAATTTGATTTAAGTTATGTGTTACGGTGTAATTAGGTAATTTGCATGTTGCTTTTCACTTGGCGCAGGCGTAAAAAGCTAATTTTTCCAAGGATTTACATGAGATATGACTAATGTCTAATATCTGTAACGTGTAAAGAACATCCTGAGGATGATTAATATGTAAAACAATTATAGGATATTTATTTTTAAGTGCCCCAAAGATAAAAGTCGAAATTGAGTTAAATGGTTTTTTTTTAACACAGATTCTTGTAATTTACCATAGCTTGAAAATGTCCTGGCTTCAGTAAATGCATACATTTGTGCATAATACAAACTTGTGGGTTGTTAATGAGGTTGTTTTTCATAGCTCAGTGAGCCAATGTGCCCGGTGCAGAGGTTTGTGTTTAATATCAGGGTTGAAGGTTCTAAATTTAGCGGGGCCCATTTCAGACGTTCATCAATGTTAGGTTGCTAAAATGAGTATCATTGTATAGGGTGGTAGCAAACATTTGTTCTAAAACTGGTATGTGTGAACCCTTCACAGTAAATGTAGTAGGCCTTCTGTCATTGTCATGTTGACAATGTGACCTTTTAAATTCGAGCCTTGTCTCTGTGAAATGCAGAATAACCTTGCTAAACAGGCCTCTGAAAGGTGGAATTTCTGGTTTAAAGTTAAAGACTTAATTCCAAAGGGAAATTCTTGAAAGGTTTCTTTAAAAGTCCCAACATCATGACATTTGTATTTCTGCTCTAAAAAATAATGTCTGCCCAGTCGTTTTTATTTTGACAGAAAACGAAGTGTTGCATTACATCTTAGACAAAAAAATAGGATGCAGCCTTTTACTAAAATTTTGAAGCCTACATGAATAAGAAAGAACGATTTGCCAATTAAGAAGTTTTTTTTATCATGGAGATTGTGGCACAAGGCTAATTTTAGGTGTCAGGGAAAGGATTTTAGTTTTGGGAAAAGTCAAAAGGGCTCATGTTGCAAGGTGACTGACAAGATGGTAACAGTTAAGTAATGGAAATTTATTTTTGTGTTTCTTAATGTGTATCATGTTTTGTCTTCTGATTAAAAGTTATAATTGAAATTCGCTTGTTGTCAGAAATGTCTCTCTTGTGTGTTGTGTATGTTTTTTTTGTTGCTTCTGCCTACAGACCATTCATGGATTGTTCTGGGTGATTTAAAGCAGACAAGACACGTGAGTTTGGTTGGTTAGACGAAGATGTGTTTTTGCGTTACTACTTTGGAAAGAAATGTTCATGTTGTTGTTATATTTGTGTATTTTGTTCTATTATGAATTGTTCTTGCCGGTTCTGTGTGTCCAAAAGTTGTATTTGGCAGCAGATACCCACTATTGGTGATCTACTGTCAAACAGGAGGGTATCCTTACACGGTATTATGCGTCACCGCTCATTTATATATGCTATCGTTTTACAGCGAGTATATCTGATGGCTTGACGTCCGTTTTGTGCGTTTTTGCATGTTTTATGTTGTATGTTGCCGCTTAAGAAATTATTACAAATTCACCCGTGTTGTTGTGAGGGACATGTATGACGATACGTGTCGCTGTCAACAGTTGGGTAAAATTTTCGCTGATACTAAAATTCACAGATATGATTTCTTTACATATTGTGAACGAGACAGACAACACTTCACCTGTGTATGTCAAATTTGGCTATAAGTATTGAAGAAAAATAAACAGCAAATTGTGTCATTTGTAGTCACGATACTGCCCTTTTCTGTAAGGAACAGGCAGCCCTAAAATTATATATCCTGATTGGACGTAAGGATAAATCATAGATTTGTGACTCTTGTACATGGTGACCTAATTTCTATATCACATTAGTCACTTTTATTCTGCTTCCTTACTGGCCTTCCTATGGCTCTGGACCATAAAAGAAACCAGGTTTCATTTTTGTCACATGCCTGACTATCACCCAAGCACATCAGGCCTAGTTATTGGGGATTTTAGCTGTGTCCTATTCTCTTTTCCGTATTCCTTTCACCAGTCAACTTTTATTTATTATTAGTGTGTTCAGGTTCGCACTTTCAGATTGCAGTAATGTACCATAGACCCCCATTTTATGTATAATTCCCTGTGGCATAACTAGACTGGTTTCTAAGAATTTTCTTTAGGCCTATTCTGATGTTTTTCCAGTCTAACTGTTAGGACTATTAGGACTGATTAACTGACTCAAATACTATAGAAAGATAAGCTTTCCACCTCAATAGGAGACACATTACGACAAATTCAATGCCTATTCTAATTTGGTTTTTAGTTCCTTTTTCTGCTGCTTTAATTTTAATGGACCAGATGTATTTTAAATAATGGAAATACCAGGACTCTCTAGTTCTTGTCTTTTGTTCCCACATCTTGTTCATTAGCTTTTGCATTGCATAGTTCCACCTGATGCACAATTATTATGATAACATGTATGTGATCCCGCTTTTGAGATGTTCTAGATGAGGAATTTAGGAACACTATGCCATCATTGAGATAAAATGTGTTTGCCCCATTAGACATGCCACTATGTGTGAGGACATCCATTCAGATAGAATTCCCATGTCGCTATGATGATGAAAGATATGCTCTCACACGGAAACCCAATTGAAGAGACTAGAGGCACTGTTTTGCCTATTGCCTTTGTTTTTGTATTGCCTTTGAATGACAGTGTATTTCAACGCAGATTTGTCCCATGGCTGTGGCCACCCCTTTGAAGATCGCAGGCCACCTGTTTGCAGTCCCCTTGTTGTACAGTGAACTGTTTAAAGCATCGCACTTGCTTCATCAGAAGGCGTTCAACATCAGAAAAGAAGAAGGAGCTGGTTTTGCCACAGTCCCTTGATATTTCAGTGCAAAAGAGCGCCTGTTATGTGCTGGTTAACCTCTGACAGTGTGCAGTCCCTTGAGATTTCAGTGCAAAAGAGCGCCTGTTATGTGCTGGTTAACCTCTGACAGTGTGCAGTCCCTTGAGCCCCTTGGCCTGAGTTTTGGCCACGCACCCCTTTTTCCCTTGCTTCAACGGAAGTGCAGTGCACCGGAGGATCCAAGAGTGGAAAAAGGCACTCCATTCTGGTGCCCATGAAAGAGCAGCTTGAGAGTCCTCTGACACTAAATAATGAGTGTTGGAGTCTGAAAGTGCTGCTGATCTTGAGAGGTTGTTTCTCAGTAGTGCTTGGATCTGCACGAGATGTTTTGTGCCCATGATCAATGAGGAGCACATCATTTGTAGTGTCTGCCACAAAGAAGAGACACTGGTGCATTGTTTTGAGACATTGAGACTTTCAAGTGAGCTGTGGGTGTTTGCCAGGAGGGCACTCCAACTAAGCAGTACTTTTTCTCATGAAAAGGCCTGAATCGAGAGGCCCAACGCGGAAGAAGACAATGGAAGCGGATTTGATGGACAATAGAAGCCTTCCAAAGAGGCTTATAACAGACTCTGGGCATAGTTGGTTTCACAAGAGGTTTCCGTGTGATTGTATAGACTAAGTGTTAGGAGAATGATTTTATTGTTCAACTGGCATTATTTTTAAGTAGTATTCTGTTTAGTAAAAGCAGAATAAAGTCCATTTTCTGTGAAAGAGTATCCCCTTTTCACCTCAGAGCATTAATGAGGGTCACCACTGTTTCACTTGAACATATAATGAATTACAGAAATGCATAGGAAGACCTACAATGTTACTAGATAATTTTAGGATTTACCTTTTGCTTAGGGTTGTGAAAAATTATGATTTCATTTGTAATAGCGGTCACTACTTTGTCTATATGTTCTTAATGACATGTTTTCTAGTGTTTTATAAACATGGCATTGTCTTTTATGGGTGGGATTGTTTTTGCTGCCCAATTCACATCTGTACTTCTACTTCTTTGCATACTTTCCAGATTTTACCTGAACATGGACTAGTTAGGAGGTCAGAGTTTACTGATAATTCTTTTTGTACAGTTTCTGCATCGACACCAGTTAGTAGTGAACATCACTAATTGTTGGGTGTGTGGTCTTATACCACATACTACAGATAGAGGCATTCCTATTTGGTCCTGCCATATATGGCCTTTGTGCTACTGCGTGTGTAAGGAGACCTGTCCCGAGAGAGTCGCTAAGTAATAGGATTATGCTTCAGCAACATCTTGATGATTTGATAAATATAGACCTGGACTCAGACTAGCGTGAGTATAGGATATTGCCTATGTAAGGGCAAAAGGAGCGTCTGTGGTACTGAAAATTCTGGACTCGTGTAATAAACTTTGTCGTAGCATGACGATTTTGGTATCAAAAGACCGAAAATGGCTAGTACACTATGTACAAGCATTTTCGTCATATTCCAGTAACGATCTCACCTCAAAATCGTCATTTTCGTTCTGAACCCTCAGGTTCCATTTTGTGAACGGCAGCCATTTTGTGGATTGCCCTTACAGTAGGCCCTCACTGTGGCAGAACAAGTATTTAAGGACATAACCTTAGCATGGGTTTGTGCTGACTCCTGCATGACCTGGTGAAAGCTGACTCCCTTGCCCGAGGCTGACCTCGTTGAGCCAGTTCCTTGTTAGGCAGCTGGTCAGATAGAGATCAAAGAGCAGGACATTGCAATGTTTATTGTACACGCACACACCCCTTTATCTTGCTCCTATCTGTTTCTGTTCCTTCTTTATGGTCTATTTATGATGTGGGCTGCGGGCCTTTTCATTATGGGTCTTGTCCAGCTTGTCTAAAGAAGAATGTTTATTATGGGTTTGTTTGATGATTAATTTTGGGCTGGACAAACTGAAAAGTGGGTTTGTCATCATACAGTGCTTTGTGTGCACGTCCTGGGAGTGACCAACAATAATGTACTTCAAAGAGAAAATGTGTGCCTAGGGCATAATAAATGGTATAAAAGGTCTGTGCTGAGACCATTCAGCAGACTACCTCATCCACTTGCTACGGCTTCTGGGTGACGTGGCCTCACTATGTTACGTTTAATAAAGATGTCTTTTCATATTTTCAGAGTCTGTGCCAAGTTCTTGTTATATTAGTAAGTTGTGGGCTTTGGGTATGGGCGGACCGGAATAACAGGCTTGGAGGCCGTATGTACTGAGCAATTTCTGTAGCTCTGTTTATTAACAGTGACAGTTATAGTACGTAGGGGCAGAGGAAACAGAAGAATGGAGAGGGAATCCGGATGGTAGTCGTCAGGGAGCCGGGATCCGCGGTGAGCAGGTGTGGGGGTCTTCCTTTTCTCCGTCTTTGGTAGTCCGGTGGTCCTCGGAGGTAAAGAGAGACAATGACAGGGCAGTTAGTCCTTGGTCACGAGTACTAACTGGTGACACCAACACCCGGGTTGTGAGGGGATAGAAGAGAGCGTGAGGGGGGGGGTCGGAAGGGTAGAAGATGGAATGGAACTCAAGCAGGAAGGGAAAGGGTGCAAGTTGTGAGGATTCCGGTGGCGGTATGAACTATCTAGGGTGTCTCAGGAAGTGCGCATATATACAGTGCTCCTAGGAGTGCTATACAGTGAGAGGAGTCGATATCTACACTATGATACAAGTCAGCCTGCAATTCAGGAGACAGGGTACTCACATGCCCCGCCGCAACTCTTCTCCGAGTTGCGGCCGCTCTCCAGCCACCTCCACAGGACTCCACCAGTCCTCGCTCCAGATCTCGTCCTCCTCGCCTCCGCTCTCCTCTTCTCCACGCCCTCCGTCCACCACCTTCAGTTCTCGGTTTGCTGTCTCCTGCCACGAGTCCGCCTTCAAGAACTCCGCTTCTTCTCCGTGGCGTCCTTTTCCGTGTTCCGGTCCGGGATCGTGGGCGGGACTTCCGGGGTTGGAGACAGGTACTTCCGGTTCGCCGTCCCTCGTACTCGTTTCCTGCATGGAAAGAGAAAGGGGGATATGCCGGATTGCCAGGGACGCGGTGGGAGTATCGTCGGAGCCCAGGGAAACGGTACTGAGCCACCGCCTGAGAGAGGTAGGGGAGGGGTCTGTTCCACATCCCTTTCCCCTAGCCATCTTTCTACTAGAGTTGGTTGGGGGAGGGTAACGAGACAAGTAGTCCGCATTTCCCTGTTCCACACCCTTGCGGTGTAGTGTTGTGAATCTATAGGGCTGAAGAGTCAGGAACCATCGTAGAACACGGTCATTGTGTCCCTTGTTTCTCGCCATCCATTCTAATGGTGCATGATCCGTATATAGGGTGAATTCGCGACCATCCAAATAATAACGAAGGCTTTCTATAGCCCATTTGATAGCCAAGGCCTCTTTTTCAATGACTGCATAATTCCGTTCCCGGGGAAAGAGCTTTCGACTTAGGTAGAGGATGGGTCTCTCCTGTCCGTCCCTATCTTTCTGCGACAGCACGGCCCCTATACCCTGGTCTGATGCATCCGTTTGCAGGATAAATCCCTTGGTGTAGTCGGGACTAACCAGGACAGGTTCGGAAACCAGGGCCTGCTTCAGTTGGCTGAAGGCCTGGAGCACCTCCGGGTTTGGATGACAGAGGGCCTCCTCGGCTTTTGTGGATTTCTTAAGGAGGTCCGTCAGGGGAGCAGCTGTTTGGGAAAAACGGGGAATGAACCTCCTGTAGTACCCCAGGAGACCCAGAAAAGCCCTTAATTCCTTTCTTGTTCGCGGGAAGGGGATGGATTGTATGGCTTCTATTTTTTTGCTTTGTGGTCTGATGACCCCCTCGCCCAGGAGGAACCCCAGATACTTTACGGTTTGAGCGGCCAGCGTGGTCTTGGAGGGGTTGATGGTAAAGCCATGGTTTCCTAGTGAGGAAACGACTTCTTGCAAGTGTTGTAGGTGTTGGGTCCAAGTCTCACTATAGATGATGATATCATCAAGGTATGCCCCGGCGTATCGTGAATGAGGTTGGAGGACCTGGTTCATTGCCCTCTGAAAGGTGGCGGGGGCACCGTGAAGGCCAAAGGGCATCACCTTAAATTGGAACAGGCCATCCGGGGTTGAAAAGGCAGTTTTCTTTTTGTCCTCTGCGCGGAGTGGGATTTGCCAATAGCCTTTACAGAGGTCAAGGGTACTGATGAATTTAGCCTTTCCTATGCGTTCCACCATTTCATCGACCCTGGGTAATGGGTATGTATCAAAGCAGGAGACTTTGTTGACCTCCCGGAAGTCGATGCAAAAACGTACCGAGCCATCCGGCTTCGGTACTAATACAATAGGGGAGTTCCAGTGACTGATGGACGGTTCGATGACGCCCATTCGTAGCATCATGTCAGTTTCCTCCTTGATTACCGTCCTTCGAGCCTCTGGGACCCGATAGGGCCGTTGTCTCACGGTTTTCCCTGGTTCAGTCCGAATACAGTGTTCTACCACCGTGGTGTGGCCCGGTAGGGAGGAAAACACATGCTGAAGGGAGGTCAGGGCTGTGTTTAGGTCTGCTCTCTGGGTTTCCCGCAAGTCGGGATCAAAACAGATCTCAAAAGGGAGGACAGTAGGAGTCGCAAGACCGGACAGAACAGGTCGGGGTCCTTCCCACCGTTTCAGGAGATTTATATGGTAAATCTGGGAGACCCCTCGTTGGGGATCCATCTCTATTTCGTAGGTCACAGGGGTTACCTGACGTAGGACTGTAAAAGGACCCTGCCACTGACCCAGAAGTTTATGGTCTGAGGAAGGTAGAAGGAGTAGTACGAGATCACCTGGATTAAACGAACGGGCCCTAGTTCCCTTGTCATATTGACGCTTTTGAGAGGCTTGTGCCGCCAACAGGTTCTGACGTACAATTTCCCGTATTTGTCCCAAATGGGTTTTCAGGTTGGCTACATATTCTGGGAGGGGTTTGGTGCGATCAGGTGCGGCCTCCCACGCTTCTCTTGCCATGTCCAACAGGGTTCGGGGAGCCCTTCCATACAACAATTCGTATGGGGAGAAACCGGTGCTTCGTTGGACTTTGCAACGGATAGCAAATAATGCTAGGGGTAGCATTTCTTCCCACCTTTTGCTTTCGAGGGCCAGCAGCTTCTTTAGTGTGGTCTTTAGGGTGGCATTATAGCGTTCTACCAGGCCGTCGGTCTGTGGGTGATATGCAGAAGTCCTTATCTGTTTGACACCCAGCTGGGTGCAAACCTGTTTCATGAGGGAGGAAACAAAGGGGGTCCCTTGATCCGTCAGGATCTCTCGGGGAAAACCTACTCGTGAAAAGATGGTGATAAGTGCTTTTGCTATGTTCTGGGTGGTGGGTTGTTTTAGGGCCACCGCCTCGGGAAAGCGAGTGGCATAATCCACCAGAACCAGAGCATACCGACACCCACTTCTGGATGGAAGCATAGGACCGATAAGATCCATGCCAACCCGACTAAAGGGCACGTCTATGAGGGGCATAGGCATGAGAGGAACTCGGGGAGGGCGATATCGGCTGTTTTTCTGGCAAACGGGACATTCCTGACAGTAGCGTTTGATCTGCTGATGAACCCCCGGCCAATAGAAACGGTCAAGGATGGATTGTCCCGTTTTTATATCACCGAAATGTCCCCCTAATAGGTGGCTGTGGGCCAGGAACAACACTTTCTCCCGAAAGGGCCCAGGGATTAACAACTGTGATGCTTGCTGTGGGTTGCCCTTCCTGTACAACAGCCCGTTTCGTTTAAAGAAGTAGGGACCTACATGAAGAGGGTCTTCGTTATCCAAAGCCTGGTTCCAGGCATTCTGTAGCATGGGGTCTTCTTGCTGAGCCGCTCGGAACTCCCTGTCGGTCTCCCATGGGTGGTCGTCCACTTGCACGGGATATGCAGTTGCGTGCTTTCTTTTCTCCTTCTTCTTTTGGCTCTTGGTTTTGTGGGGTTTGTCCGGGAGGCTCGGGTTAGCAGTGGCCTGGGGAAACGGTGCTTCTGCCCACCACTTCTCGAGTGAGTCAGTCGTTTTCTGGAGGAGGTGAGGTAGTCCGCTGTAATCACTGCCCAGTATAATCTGTTCCGGTAAAGTGGGTATCAAACCTACGTTCAGAAGGCTTCCTTGGTCTGCATGGTGTTGTACCCGCACCCTTGCGGTGGGATATGTCTTGGTGTCGCCGTGTACGCATTGGATGGCGACAGTACCGGTCACGGGTCCTATGCGAGTGGGCAGTTCTTGAGGGCGCAGTACGCTTTGCCGGCAACCGGAATCTGCTAGAGCGCTCAATGGTTGGCCGTCTATCATCACTGGACAGTGAAAACGAGGGGGTTCCATCTCCGGGGTGTCACACACCAGGTTTCTAACCAGCCCCACCTCCATAGGCTCTTCTCTCTGGGGGCAAACCCTGGCGATGTGGCCATAACCTCCACAATGGTAGCACTGGGGTCCGGGGTTCGGTGGTCGTGGTAGGACAGGGTAAGGAAAAAGGGGAGTTGGTTCGGGTTTTCTTGGCGGGGGAGGTCTTTGGGCTCGGATGTGAGAGGGGTGATGTCCTCGGGTTAGGTGTTCATCCTTAATCCTTTGTGTCTCCTGGGCACGATTGAAAGCACTGGCAATTTCCACGGCCGTTTCTAGTGTTAGGCGTGCGTGCTGGCGTACCCACTTCTGCGTGGAGGGATGCAAGGAAGCCAAAAACTGCTCCAGATATATTTTGGCTAAGATGTCATCTTTGGAGGAGGTGGCGGGTTTCAGCCACCGATTAGCCAAGTCCTGGATACGGAAAGAAAGAGCCCTGGGGTTTTCTTGTGGCCCTTCCTTTACTTGTCTAAGGCGTATTCTATAGGTGTCCTCGTCGATCCCTAGGCGTTCCAGAATGCATGTCTTTATGTCGGCATACGGGGTCTGTCCTTGAACGTTGGCCTGCTGGTAAGCTGCCTGTAGCTCCCCGGTAAGCAAAGGTCCCAAATAGTGACCCCAACGGTCGGCTGGCCATGCAGCAGCCTGGGCCAAGCGCTCAAAATTAGTAAAGAAAAAGTCAGGGTCTTCGCCTGGAACGTACTTTTGTAGCACTACCGACGGAAGGGATGTCACGGGCCTCTGTTGTCCCAACACGTCGGTCAGTTTTCCTAGAGCATGGTCCTGGGCCGTGCCTTGACCCTTCAGGACGTCGTGTAATTGCCCGCGGTCCTCTTCGGCCGTCTTTAGGAACTGTTCCATGATCCTTCCCATCTGCTCCTGGGATTCTGCTAGCTTCTTCACTGCCGCCTCCATGCTTCCGGTGTATCCCACTTCTGACACCACTTGTGGGCTTTGGGTATGGGCGGACCGGAATAACAGGCTTGGAGGCCGTATGTACTGAGCAATTTCTGTAGCTCTGTTTATTAACAGTGACAGTTATAGTACGTAGGGGCAGAGGAAACAGAAGAATGGAGAGGGAATCCGGATGGTAGTCGTCAGGGAGCCGGGATCCGCGGTGAGCAGGTGTGGGGGTCTTCCTTTTCTCCGTCTTTGGTAGTCCGGTGGTCCTCGGAGGTAAAGAGAGACAATGACAGGGCAGTTAGTCCTTGGTCACGAGTACTAACTGGTGACACCAACACCCGGGTTGTGAGGGGATAGAAGAGAGCGTGAGGGGGGGGGTCGGAAGGGTAGAAGATGGAATGGAACTCAAGCAGGAAGGGAAAGGGTGCAAGTTGTGAGGATTCCGGTGGCGGTATGAACTATCTAGGGTGTCTCAGGAAGTGCGCATATATACAGTGCTCCTAGGAGTGCTATACAGTGAGAGGAGTCGATATCTACACTATGATACAAGTCAGCCTGCAATTCAGGAGACAGGGTACTCACATGCCCCGCCGCAACTCTTCTCCGAGTTGCGGCCGCTCTCCAGCCACCTCCACAGGACTCCACCAGTCCTCGCTCCAGATCTCGTCCTCCTCGCCTCCGCTCTCCTCTTCTCCACGCCCTCCGTCCACCACCTTCAGTTCTCGGTTTGCTGTCTCCTGCCACGAGTCCGCCTTCAAGAACTCCGCTTCTTCTCCGTGGCGTCCTTTTCCGTGTTCCGGTCCGGGATCGTGGGCGGGACTTCCGGGGTTGGAGACAGGTACTTCCGGTTCGCCGTCCCTCGTACTCGTTTCCTGCATGGAAAGAGAAAGGGGGATATGCCGGATTGCCAGGGACGCGGTGGGAGTATCGTCGGAGCCCAGGGAAACGGTACTGAGCCACCGCCTGAGAGAGGTAGGGGAGGGGTCTGTTCCACATAAGTATTCCCTGAGAGTGTAATTTACAAAGTTCTTCATTGAGGTTCATTATAGATCTTCGTACCAAGTATCCACTAGGACTGAGCATAGGGGAAGAATTGGCCAGTCATCTTGGCTAGTTGAGATATAGGACAGTATCTATGTATTTATACACTTATCCCCCTCTGTTAAGCAATACTTATTCCTGTCACAGTTTGCAAGAATGAACTGAAACATATTATATTATTTTTCCTTGTCTCTGATAATGAATGAAAATCGATGTTTAGTTATTTAGTTATTTAATGAATTGTTTTGTATCATTTGATTGCCCATCCAGGGCTTAATAACGTCTGTTTGTTAAATAAGGCCATACAATCCATGTATTTATTTAACCTACTACAAGATGGCCGCCATGTATACACATTGTTTAGTCTTTCTTTTGTGTTTAATTAATAGGAGACTGACGTCAATACACAACTTTATTTAAATTGCCAATGAATTTGGTGCCAGTCACAGCAGACGAAGGCGTGATGCCGAAACGCGTCCTGTTTTGATTTTTTCTGAATAAATCAGAAGAGTCTTGAAAACGAGAGTTGTGGAGTGCCGTCCATTCTTTTTGCGTTGCACAAAGTATAATAACATAGTGAAACATTCTCACTGCTGAAAATAAACGTGACATATAGAATATGAATACGATCATTAATGGAATTTACACAGTAAAGACATCCTGGCCAGTGCATGTTTGATCATAAGGAGAGATAGTAACTTTTACTACTCTAACCTCGGTCAGTATCTCGTTCGTTATTGCGTTAACTTTTGCATTGGCGAGCATGTTAATGGGAGTACTTCACTGTGTGATTCCTTTGATAACTGCATTCATATTTCATGTGTTTAATGATATGAACTAGAACAGGTCGTGGTTTTAACACTTGTCAGTAATTATGGTCAAATCGGACAGACATGCTTTGAGAATGATGTGTGACAATCATCACGGACTCCGATTACGGATAGTATCTCCTTCGTTTTACTTTGACCTCATGCACTGGCCAGGATGTCTTTACTGTGTAAATTCCATTAAAGATCGTATTCATATTCTATATGTCACGTTTATTTTCAGCAGTGAGAATGTTTCACTATGTTATTATACTTTGTGCATTTCATCATATTTCATCACATAATACCAATGATGAGATTCACCACTCCAACATGTCTGCCGTTTACTTTTGGTTTTGTCCCATTTCCATTTCGATGTACTTGTTGGAATCAAAAAAACTTTATTTATGCCGGATTTGTTTGTGCTGGGTTACACGTGAACAAGGCTGTTGAGCTGAAACGCGTTGTGTAATAAAACTGCAAATCCCAAAAATTGGGTCCCTTTGCCTTACTGCCTGAGAGCGCAGGATGAATTTACTTTCTCTGTGATGGATATATATATATATATTAACAATCCTGTAGCTCTTGGCACGGACGTGATGCTGTTTTTTGCTGTGCGTGACCCTCGCGGTTGAGCCAAACCGCCAAGTCTTGCCAAACCTCTTCTTCAAGAAAGGAATAGGGCCGCGCTCCAGTGATCGTATTTCAAAGTTTCAAATTCATTTATTCCATGTGATTCCAAACATCAAAAACACACCAACGCTGACTCGGACTCGGATGCAATATGAGGGCTCGGGGATGAATAAAAGGGGTCTGATCTACGATGTTGAGAAATTACGAAATTGTGACTTTATACTAATTGACGATAATTATGATGAAGTGATGTGTTGCATTGCCTTTTTATGTACAGAATTGCCTTACTGTATTGTTGAAATGGAAATGAATAAAAAAAAAAACCAAAAAAAAAAAACAACGTGTTGCGATCTCTGCTGAGATCTTGTTCACTGTAACGCACCCATGTTTCCTACTACTATTTACAAGCATTGTTATGGTGACATCATTTCCTGTAGTTGCAGAAACAGGGCAATATGGTTATTGTAGTGATTTTGTGAAAAATGTGCAAAAATAAAATAAAAAAATACACATTGCGTTTTCAAATACCCTTATTTTTGGCGATAACAATGAATATAAAATATTGGGTACCAGCCATTCTTGTCGGTAGTGAAACTAATGACATTTACTACCATTATTGTATGTTTATGTGCCAATATTTGACCTTTTTGTGTCAAGCTCTATTATTGACACTCCCTGAATTTCTCACAGTCATAAATGCCTCTAGTGGCTATATTTAGTAATCGTCGTTGTTATAAATTATTAATGATTTTATACATATATGTTTTCTGCCTCTGGTGGCCTAAGTTTCATATTGGTGAGTTAATCTAGGTTATGGCATATTAGAGCAGATCTCATATGAACTCCTTCTTACTATAACAATGCTGAACTTTATGACTTTCTCTTTTCACTGTCATTTGTATAGATTGATATAAACTCAATGTGGCAAAACAATGTGACAAAACTAAATTATAATAAGTTGTTGTTTAAAAACACAGTTAAGCCATGAATTAAAAGACTGAACACAGAAAATGTTTCTGATGTTTTTACCAGAAACATTTTCTTTTCCAGTACTGTGGATGACCTGTTGAAGTGCACCGCACTGTGAAGGTAATGGGGTGAATGCCAACGGGCCTTCATCTACCCTAAAGCAGTTGAAAACCACCAGATCTATGCAGCCTGATGTCCCATCGGCTGGAACTGCATTACACCAAATTTGGCAAAAAGTTAGAGCTTGGTTCAGAAAGCGACCTTTCTTTTAGATGTTGTAAATTAGTTCAGTAGTTGTTGAGAAATTAAAAAAAATAAAATTAAAAAAAATCAATTTCCCATAGGAAACTTTAGCCAAGGCTACAGCCCGAACTGCTGAAGTTTCGATATCTGGGGCAGCGGTGGGTTCGCGCACACTTCACTGTGATTGACTGCCACGACCTGAAGCTTCACTGTGATTGGCTGCCAACACTCCAAACCAGGAAGTGTTGGCAGCCATCTTGTGACTTGATAGACCTGAGTCACAAGAAAACAGTCAAAAAAAGATTAAAAAAGAAGAAAAGGGGCAGGGTAAAAACAACCTGACCTCCTAGACCTGCTCAGGTGTCCCACAAGGACCCTCAGGCCCAAATGTTTTTGTTTTTTTAAAACATCCGAATGCGCACTGGGTGCGTGAATCCGAACAAAAAAATAAAATAAAATGAAGTGGGGGCTCCCCCACTTAATTTAAATGAGCCCCTGGATGGGCCAGATTCCTGGGGCAATCCTATAATTATATTGCAGGGGCCTGTGGGGCCTCCACAGCCCCAGGTACTGCCACCTCCCTGGGGCTATGTAAATTAGGTGCGGGAGGGTAGACTGCCCTCCTGCAGCCCCGGGGATCACCAACCCCCGGGGCTTTAATCCAATATGCACCTGGGCCTCACAGGCACCAAATCCCCGGGTACCACCACCATTCCGGGGCTTTGAAAATAGAGGGAGGCGGGGCTGGAGCCCTTTTTTTTATTTATTTAAAAATATATATTTTTATTAAAAGTTTTTAACAATTTTTCCCAAGAAATCCAATGAATATTACAGCACACTTATACAAATTATATAATTTCAACCCTGACACAAATATTTACCAATTAATTCATTACACGATGAATACTACACTTAGAATCCAAAAGATTACATTTTTCAAACCATGACGGCAGGTGTATTGCCAATAGCAGCAGCGGTCAACTCTCCGTTAATCATCGCATTTTTCCAATTTGCTATAGGTTGCCATATCTTCCCGCCCAGAATTCTAGCTCTTCGTCCTTTTCTGTCATATATTGCTTTTTCCAGGTTATAAGTTGAGAGTAGCCTGGGGATCCAATTTTGGAAGGTTGGTGGTACCCTATCGAGCCATGATCTTGCTATGCATATTCGATAAACTGCAGTTACCATAAACAGGAACTCCATGGGAATACCCACTGCCCCTGCCAGCACCCCCAACAGTATTAATTCATCTGAAAGCTTAATCTTTAAACCCAATGATCTCTCAATAAAATTCTCAATATCAACCTTTAAAGAATACAGTTGTGGGCATTGTGAGAACATGTGAACGATGTCTGCATTAGTTGAATCACAGCGCGGACAAGTTATTCCCGAGTAGCCTCCCCATTGTGCAATTCTAGCAGGGGTGTGGTAGAGCGAGTATAGGGTCTTATAATGCTGCGACTGTAAAGTTGCTGAGCATAACACCGTTCGACCTAGATCTAAGGAGAGCTGAAATCCCTCCGGCTGTGATCCCACTTTTTCTGCCCACTTCGTGGCAAATGTAGCCCTGTCATCGCTTTTATATACATACAATTCTGCGTATAGCTGCCGGATTGTACAGTGAGTGCAACGCTCTATGTAGTCCATTATGCGGCATGTGCCGAAGCCCAGTGCACCCCCCTGTTTGTTTAAGAGGTAGCTTCTTACCTGAAGATATTTAAAGAAGCTACTGCCTGCTAACTTGAATTTTATTTGGAGATCATGAAACTGCAGGATACCCCCCTGTTGATCCATGAGGTTCCCGACCTTCTTAATCCCTTTGTTGTCCCAATCCCTCATAACCGTATCCCTAAAAATATCCCCAGGTAAAGAGTGATTCGTATACAAACGTGTATAGCTATTGTGTCTGCCTAGGCCCATTTTTTTTTTTAGATCGCCTTCTAAATGCTGTAAGCAGCTCGTAAAGTCTTGAACCCTGTGTGTTTGAAGTAGCTAAAATCAATTGTGTTCAGGAACCCATTCTCAGCCCCATCACCCAGCAGTGCAGTATATACATTAGTGAAGCCAGATGTGTCGTCCCCTTGCTCGGTTCCCCCACTCCCAATTAGCCCCTGGAAATACTGTATAGCTCCAGCCCAGTAATAAAGCCTAAAGAACTTTGGGAATGTAATCATTTTGATCACGTTTATACGACCCATCAAAGTCAAATGCAGATTGTGTATCCTTTCGGTATTTACCTTTACTTTACTTAATAGGGGTCTCATATTAAGCTCTACCAGTCTGTCTAAATCGGCAGTGACTTTTATCCCCAAATATGTTGCTTCCTCGACCACTCTAGTGTCTTGATATGTCATAAAGCTGTTCTGAACTATTTGCGTATTCTCTTTGTTAATCCGGTATCCTGAGATTGCTCCAAAACATGTTGCCTCCTTCTCTATCTCCGGTATAGCCCTTTCTGGGTTAGTTGTAATGATGGCCACATCGTCCGCATACGCTAAAACTTTATAGTTTTTGCCGTGCAGTTTAACTGGAGGGATCATGTTGTTCCTTTCTAGTCTACGCAGAATAGGGTCAATGTACAAGGTGAACAGAAGTGGCGATGCTGGACAACCCTGTCTTGTCCCGCGCCTTATCTGCATTGACTCAGTGTAGCCTTTGTTAATTCTTACTCTGGCAGTAGGGTCTGAATATAGCACCTGTATTGCCTTAATATAGCCCTTGCCAATACCAAACCACTCCAGCACTTTCCACAGGTAGTTCCAGGAGACCCTGTCGAAGGCCTTCTCTGCGTCCAGGAATACAGCCGCGACAGGGTCCCCTGCAACCCCCATAGCATCTAAAATAGTAATCATCTGTCTTGTGTGCTGAGTGGTCCCTTTCCCTGGAATAAACCCGTGCTGTGATGTGCTAACTAAGTGCTCTATAACCCTACTTAACCTTTGTGCCAGTGTCTTTCAATTTTTGGCATCCGCATTCATAAGCGTTATTGGCCGATACGACCCTGGTTCTAACAGGGGTTTGTTCTTTTTAAGTATCACGATGATGTCCACCCCTGCCCAGGAATGTGGAACTATATTCCCTATCTGTGCCTGGATAAGAGTCTCATGCATATCCTTCACCAATATGTCCCAAAAAGTTTTATAAAATTCTGCTGGGATTTGGTCCGGACCTGTAGCTTTCCCAGAGGGAAGGTTCATCACCGCTTCCTGTACTTCCTGCGAAGTAAATATGAGATCTAGCTCCTCCTTCTCTTTCTCCTGTAGCACTACGTGTGGTATGTCTGTCAGATACTCTGTGATTTCTAAATTTGTGTTGTTAAGGGTCTGTTCGTAGAGTGATGCGTAGAATTTCCTGAAAACCTCCCGAACATCTGCTACCTTGTTTACTACGCCTCCCGCCCCTCCTGCAATGTTTCGGGGAGCCCACCCCCGGGACATTGTTTGCTATGACAGGGTGGAAGCACGTCTCCCACCCTGTCATAGCAAACCCTGGTTTGCTACGTTGAAGCGAGAGGAGGAAAACCTGCTCTCGCTTCAATGAAGCAAAGCAGGATTGCTTTAGGGCAAGGGCAGCCACATGTTAGCAGCTCCCCTTGCCCAAAAGCAATGCTGGATCCCACAGGAGGTGGGGAGCCGGGGGGATCATGGGGGCATTGGGGCTCCCCCCATGGTCCATTCGGCTCCCCCCACAGTCCCTAACAGAGAAGCCAGGCCCCGGGGAATGGGGTCCCAGGGCCAGAAGTGACCTGGGAGGAGGGCCACGTGGCCCCCTCCCCTTTTTTAGAAAAAAGAATAAATATGCAGATGTGGGCATGCCTCGGGTGATGGGGTCCCTGAGGTGAATGCAAGTTAATGAAAGTGAACAGGTTTAAAAAAAAAAAAATTGGAGTGGCGACCCTAGCTCGGCTTTCAGTGACGCCCCCTAGTGTGAACACGAAGGGTGCGCGGCTCTCAGCGTGGCCCCCTAGTGTGAACACGATGGGTACGCGGCTCTCTAGTGTGAATACAATATGTGCGTGGTTCTCAGCGTGGCCACCTAGTGTGAACGCGATGGATGCGCGGCTTTCAGCACGGCTCCCTAGTGTGAACGCGATGGGGGCACGACTCCAAGCATAAATAATTTTTTGAAATTGTAAAGCTAGGTTATATGTTGGGTAACTAGGTGGCTCTAAAAAGAGCCCTTGTTTTTATTGGGAGATTTTTGTAGCTACATGTTGGTGCCGATACAGAGCCTTAGGTTGTTGAGAAGGACTCTTTTCCCTTATCTGTGAAGTGTATACCATCACTCCTGTAGATACCATCCATATCGAAATGCAGATTGTTGTTGTATATGGAGCCAATCCTAAGGACTCTGAGATAAGCAGAAACAGCTTTATTGACATTTTTTCTAGCTTTCTCAATTTGTGGACAGAATTGATTGGACCACTTCCATTTCTGTCTTTGGCATATGCTAGAGTATACAAACACAGTTTGGGGGAAAATCAACATCAATTCCTCAATGGTATCCTTCATTAGCATTTCATCATGAGGTCAGGGGGTTGGAGATGCAAAAAGGTTTTAACCAAAGACATCAAATGGTGCCACTTTAATCCTCTTTGTCCAATCCATTTAATATTCACATTTGGCAAAGCTAGATCTTTGTCAATACCTCTGTGTTCAGCATACCTTTTGTACAAGAAAACATAGCTGTGTCCAACAATCCACGCTCTAAGCATCTCGAAGGGAAGTCCGGATGCACTGAAAAGATGTCTGTAGCTGAAGTAGCCAGTTGGTAGAATGAGAGGTATCTAAATGGTGAATAAGACACAGTTTTTTAAAAACAAGAGGAATGATTGGTTGTTTAAGGACATTGTACAGTAAAAAAAAGGCTGGATGTTTCTGTCTTTAAATAGCATGTTTCTTATGGGTTAGTAAAAAATGTTTGAAAGTTACAGTAGATAGAATAAGCTCATATTTTGTACAGTCAACCACACCTGCTGTTTGTATTTGCAACTTTCTGAGGAGGAACTTGAAAATATGCTGAACTTGTGACCTGTGAGTTCTGTTGAGTGTTCCATGAACTGTTACTATGGAAACAGGTTTTAAGCAGAATGGAGGTAGGGTTGAAAGTTAACTGTGTCATTAAAATGTGAATTTGTTATAGATATTAAAGTAATATGTTATTGCAGTGAGATTTCCTAAGTCAGTGCTATGTTTAGAATTGGTGTTTTATCAAAAAAAGTGGTAAAAGTATTTGTAATATATTTTTGAACTCCTGTATGGATTCGCGGAGCCATCGCTTTCGGTCCACGGAGGAGTCGCAACTTCAAAAAATTCCAGAAGCAGTTTGGGTTCAGTTAGAAGCCAGTTGGCAAGGGTTGATATGTGTAACCAATAGAAATGTAATTTAGAATTTGAAATAATCTGGGAAGCAATGTGATTTGTTATTTACATGTATATGTGTGGAGAAAGAGAGGGAAACTTTGGCATTTGTGGTTTTGCTTTGCTGAGAAAAGTGCTATACATATTGATTGTGTGCATAAGAGAATCTTTTCTGAGTTTCTGATACTTTATAATCTACAAATCAATTTGAAAGGCAAGTTACAAAATTGTGAGGTGTATTATTGTGTTGGCTTTGTTTTTAATGGTAAAATATAAATCATGAACTTTGAAATTTGACATATATTATTACAGTTTGTTGTAATGTATTTAAATGTTGTTTAATATAGATTCTGTAAAGTATTATGTGTGTTTTGGAATCTGTATTACTGATTATGGTAGTTTGTTTCAGTGTGTGGATATGTACATTTGTAGTATACCGCATAATTTTAGGTGTTGCTTTCAAGTTGGAAGTGTATATGTTGAGTTAAGGTAGTAGTAATTAGACTCGTTTTTATAACTGTTTAGAGAGGTATATTTGAAATATACCACATAATTGTTAGTGTTTGATTTAAATTTGAAGTTTGTTCTGTGAATTTATGAGGTGTAGATAATGTTATGGTACAGAGATATCCATGCATGTTTTCAGGAAAATGGTTAGACTTAGCAAGACATGTGAACAGTTCCTGCTTTCTATTTGGCTAGGTGTAACATTATAAGTAGTTGTAAAATGCTAAAGCGGCAGCACAAAAGTGAGGTTTGAGATATGTTTGTAGAAATATTATCACTCAGGCACTTTGTATGTACTTCTGAAATCTCCCAGACATTACCGTGGCACTCATGGAATCACTAGGCATTACGTATGTACTCGTGTAATCCCCCAGACATACTTCTGCAGTCATGGATTCATCAATGCATTAGCTATACAGTGGTTCAATCACTCAGGCACTATCCTTGTAGTGCTCTAATCACACTGTCGGGATCTATGCACTCTTCCAATCATTTAGGCAGAGCTGATGCACTTTCAAAATAATGTAGGCCCTACCTATGCAATTATGTAATCACCCAGACACTACCGTTGCACTCCTGCAATCACTCTGTCAGGATCTATGCACTACTCCGATCACTTAGGCAGTGCACATGCACTACCTTTAGACTTCTCTAATCACATGTACATTTGTAGTATACCGCATAATATTAGGTGTTGCTTTCAAATTGGAAGTGCAGTCTGTAAAGTTTAAAGGTGTGCATGGAGTTCTGTGTGAAGTATGTCTCTACTTGCATATGTTGATTTAAGGTATTTCTGATTAGACTAGTTTGTATTAGTCTCTAGAGAGGTACAGTTGAAATATGCCACATAATGTTTGGTAATTGGTTCTAATTTGAAGTTTGTTCTGTGAATTTTTTGAGGTGTACATAGTGTTGTGGTACAGAGATATCCATGCATGTTTTAGGAATATGTTGAGACTTATAGCAGAGAAATGTGAATGGTTCCTGCTTTGTATTTGGCTAGGTGTAACATTAAAAGTAGTTCTAAAATAGTAAAGCAGTAACACAAACTCATGCACTGTACAATCCCCTAAGCACTCTTGCAGTGCAGCCATCGTCCTGTCAGTATCTTTGCACTCCTCCAATCACCCATCGAGCAGCATGTTCTTATTCAATCACTCTGCCAATACCCAAGCACTTATATATACACCATGCACACTCTTTGCAGCACTGTAATCATCCACATCCAGTCACTACTCAAAACTCATGCAATGAATCAGGCACTAACATATGCACTGCGACAATCCTCTGTGCACTATCCATGCAGACCTTTAACCAGCTACATACTACTGATTCACTCCTCCAATTATCCAGGGAGTACCCGTGCAGTCCAGCAATCCCCCTGGCAGTCCCAATGCACTCCTCCAATCACCCTTTCACACCATGTTCTTATCCCACCAGTCTGCCAATACCCAAGCACCTATAATTTCACCATTCACTCTCGTTGCACACTGAAACATCTAATAATGGAAGAAATCTGGAGTAAAAAAGTAAGAGACCTACAACTATCTAGTATAATGATGCAAATAGGCTCCTATGATCTGCCTGATATAAAGGAGATGGGGCGAATGACCAAGCACTCTCTTTGCACTACTGTAATCATGCAGTCAGTATTGTGAAAAGCAGCGAATCTCCTAAGACCCCCAAAGCTGCCCGGCGCAGGGTCACCTTTAATTCACTCAATTCTCTAATAAAATAATGAGGCAGGCGCTGGAAACTGGAAGACAAGAAGCAAGTTTATTTCTCATGAGGAGAACCTGTCAACAGACACCGTGGTAATCTGCTGAGGTGTTCTAACTGCATCTTTTGCGACTCTTCCTTTTATACAGGTTTGACACAATGCATTTGTTTACTTATCCTGGTTACAGGCTTGGAGTCTCCACCCCGGGCAGGTTTGTCACACAAGCCCAACATTGTTCCATCCACATGGTTACACAAGCCCAACATTGATTCACCTCCCACCCAGGTCAAAACAGACAATCTAATCTTGCAGCTGGACCTTGCTTCAGGGTCTAAAACATATGAGACCGGCCAGATCTAAGAGTCTGTTCTGTTGATAAAAACAAGTCCCATTGTTGGCAAAAACAAGTCTTGCTGTGTGCAGTGCAATAAACCATGTTTGCAAGAGTCTGTTTGGTATTTGGAACCTGTTTGTGTAAGGGTGTCCATGGGTTTGCCTGTAAACAGAGATGAGAGGAAAAACGAGTTTGTGGCAGCAAGTTCATGTTGCTGCGCTCGGTCAGAATGACTGCAGTTTATATGTGCGGAGGAACTTCCAGCAGACAAGATGGTGCAGGCAATGTTCACGATCTTCATTTTGCTCTCAACAGTGGCTGTGGCGAACATAAATGAACTCTCTTTCTTTTTGTAATCTGACTTGCACGGCTTGTAAGCCGGAGAGGGGTGTTTAGCGAGTTGTCCTACTAAAATGGACTCAATAAAAACCTTTGGGTTTACAGAAGATCAATTAAAAAAAATTATAGGTAATGCAAAAAGCACTAGCGCCTCCATTATCACTGATAGCAACTCAGAGAAATGGAACACATTTGGAACTTAAAGAAAAGGTGATACGCACCGAGTTACACCCTGAATTTCTGATAGAGTACTGTAGAAAGGGCATCATCCCCATCGGCCTGCAGGTGAAAAATGAGCCGGGTCTTTTTGTAAAAAACGAAAAATTCATCGAACATTGGACCCTAATTGCGAACCGGTGTAGTAGGGACTGGATGCTCTTAATAATTGAAACGGCACAGGAATATATCATCATTGAACAAAGAGATTTAGATAAAATGGAAGCTGAAATTAAAAGCAGTTATAGTAACGCGTTGGAAGAAGCAAAGAAAAAATTAAGTGAAATAACTGAGGATGTCGATGGATATAGGGATTATTTGATTGGTTAAAAAACTAACAAATTGAGAAAAGATATAAACAGATATAATGTAGAATTAGTATATCCATACACCAAAAAGGATTATTATGATACACCTATTCAGGAAACCCATCAAAAAAGGAACTGGTATCCATATCGCCCTAAGGGACAAAAGAAAAATGTAAGCTTCTCAGATACTTCATACCCGAGCACAGAATCCGAAGATGATACACATAATGACAACAGAATCAGGAAATATCTAAATCAAAGCCAGAATAGAGATCAGAGACCTTTTTTAGGCCAACACCAACAGAGAGGAAATGATGTACCGAGAGGGAGGGGTTGTGGCAATTACCATCGACAAGTTCCACAACCCAGACCCCCATATATGAAAATTCGCAGTCAGAAAACATGGGACTGTTAACGAGTGAGAGAGCTCCAATTATAAATGTATCCAAAAAAGTATTGAGTAAGGAAGAAGAGAAAGTACTTAGTCTAGGGCTAGGATATGCACCTATTTCTAAACCAAATTCCTTTGAAATTTTAAAGGACGTAAAAAGCCTTTTTAGGAGAGTAAGGTTAAAAAATTATTTTGCAAATAAAGAACAAGTAGAAAAGAGTAACCATTCGGGCCTAAAACCACCATCTATATGGACCCCAGCACGAGCTAACGTAAGAACGTAGAACTTTTTGAAAAAGCCGTCGAAAAAGATATCGACGACTTGTTAAAAAAAGAGGTGAAATTGTATAATAACAATCTATCTAAAGAATGTAGGGACGCACTAAATGATTTGGAAACCTGTGATACTGTAACAGTAAAACCAGGGGACAAGGGAGGAAGCATTGTTCTTCTAGATACAGATGACTACCGAACGAAAATGCTTTCTCTTTTAACAGTAAGGGAACATTATAGACCCTCATCACAGGATGAATGGCAAACACTACAGAGCAGTGTAAAAAACGTTCTGGATTTAGCAAGAGAGGATGAGATAATCTGCCCTGATGAATATGGCTTTCTACTTAATAGCCATCCAGTAATCCCCGCTATATACGGGCTACCTAAAGTGCACAAGAACCTAAAAAATCCCCCCATGAGACCTATAGTCTCTAGTTTAAATTGCCTCACAGAACCACTGAGTATTTATATTGATACAATTCTAAGACCTATGGTATCTGAACAAAGGTCATATATCAAAGACACGACTGAGATGATAAAAAAAGTAGAAGGTATCAAATTTGATAAGCAAAAACAATGGTTAGTATCGCTTGATATCGAAGCATTATACACTAATATCCCTCAGTCAGCTACAGTTGAGACTGTTAGTGAACTTTTGAAAGATGAAAATGGAGATTTATCAGAACACTCCGACTTCATCGTTTACCTAACAGATATAATATTGAAGAATAATATTTTTCTATTTGAGGAAGATCTATACTGCCAAATCAAAGGTACCAGCATGGGGGCTACCTGTGCTCCCAGCTTGGCTTGCCTCTATGTTGGTGCCTTTGAAAATAAACATATTTACAACGAGGCAGCACCGTTTTATGAAAGCGTGACCAATTGGTCCAGCTTTATAGATGATATATTTTTCATCTGGGACAGTGAGAAAGGTGAACTATTGGAGTTCATCGAATGGTTGAATTGTGGAGATCCCAACTTGAAATTCACACACACCATGAGCCAAGAAGAATGTGCTTTCCTGGATATAACAATAAAAGTGAGGGAAGAGAAATTAATGGTGGACTTATATGTAAAACCCACTGATCGTAATACGATGCTCCACTATAATAATGACCACCCACGATGCCAGGAGGACAATATACCCTTCGGCGAGTTTCTGCGTCTCCGCAGAAACTGTACAGACAAGAGGGACTTTGAAACTCACGCAGAGAATTTGAAGGTGAAATTGAGCAACAGAGGATATCCCAAAAACATAATAAAAAAAGCATATAAAAGAGCCAAATTCTATAATCGTGAAGCACTGTTTGAGGAAAACCCTAGGGAAACAGAGAAAATGGAGAAAATAGTATTTGTCTCTAATTATACAGTGATTAGCAATAAGATTAAGAACATCATAAATAGAAATTGGAGCTACCTTCAGGAAAGCAATTCAGCAAAAATAGAAAAACCATTATTCTCATACAGGAGAATTAGAACAATTAGTAACAGGCTAGTGAGAACCTATAGAGACAAAAGTGAGGCTCACCAAACAAGTATCGTTACTAATAAAAAACAAATCGGTACATACCCATGTAGTACATGTGGGAATTGTAAATCGATAATACCAGGTGAAAAAATAACTCTTAATGGAGGAACGCACACAATGAAAAACATGTATAACTGTAAGACCAAAAATGTGATTTATTTAAATATGTGTCCGTGTGGCCTTGGTTATGTAGGGGAAACTATGAGAGAGGTCAAGGCTAGATTAAATGAACACAGGTCCGCAATTAGGACTAATAAAAAGAATGCCCCGCTAACGGACCATTGGGTCGAGCAAAAACACACGGCGGATGATTTACGTTGGTGTGTGTTGGAAAAAACCATAATGTCTAGGAGAGGTGGTAATCTGGATAAAAAGAGAAAAATGCGAGAGCAGTTTTTTATGTGTAAATTCAAAACCCATACTGAAGGCCTAAATAATCGGGAAGAGTGGGAAAGACTGTACAGATAAGCTAATGGATAATAGATTGTGAGGACCCGTAAGATCGTGAAGTAAGTAAAATGAGTGTCAAGGAAGTAATAAGACTAGGGCTATCCATAGTGATAATAAGCAGAAATGAGAGATCAAGTAACATAGATAGTGACCCTAAAAGCTGACAGCATTTATATATAGTAACGTGTAGACATGAGAAAACAAGGGTATCTCTCATTGAAGAAATCAACGGAAATCATCACTAGAAGAAATCAATAGAAATCATCACTATAATAAGAAGACAGTATAAATACAGCGATAGAATAACACTGAGTTTGCATGAACCAATGAGCGGTACATATGCATACAATAACAGAAATGTACAAAGAAGGTGAATACCCCCTCTACTATTTAGTAGGTGTTCCTTTTCCAACTTCGTGGCCAGATAGGGACTTCCCTTTATTTCTTTAGGGAGAATAACAGTCATTAGGAGAAAGAAGGGCTATTAAAACACTGTGCCCAAAGAGTTAATATTGAATCTTTGCTGCATGATTAAATCTACAGAAGTGGAAACACTTATACTGAGATAATGAGTGTAGCAGTAGTTTTTAATATATGACCAAACTTGTAGTGAAGAATGCATAGTCATACTCAATCTGTCGTAATGAATGAGTTGCACTCACCTAAAAACTACAGTAAAATATGGCTCCCAAGTCAAGCGATAGCACTGAGACCAGAAAATAAGTAATTTGGGAATTCGTTAAATATGTGAGAAGATTGCGCATAAAACATAATACGCAATGTTTGAAAATAAGCAACTCCGGGTATATTATAAATATTTTCACTGTTATCTTAATTTGGTTTGTGACAATGAGGGAGTAAATAAATAAATAATCCCTGACACAACTACATCACAATATGGCGTTCAAAATAAGACAGGCATTGTTTAGAACACTTATGTCACATGATCGCGATCCAACCCGGAGGTATAAATGAAGTCCGGAAATGTGACCGTCCCTCTATTATTATCATCACACGAGAAATGAGATCGGTGGAAGCAATAGACCTAACGACCATGAGGTATGTCGGCCAACTTTAAGGCGATAAGCCACATAGGCACAACAAAGCGAGTTAAACCACCTATGAGGCGCACGCGTTTTTAATTATGCGCTTGCACGAACTCTCAGTAGTACTTTAAATTCTGATAAGGGGAGCTCAGAAAACATCGGAGAGCTCAAAAATGTCTATGCTAGAAGAAGAAGGGATCCGCAATGAACGGTAGCACGTTGCAGTTGTATAAAAGGGGAAGGGGACACTTGTTACTTTTTACTTCTACGCATGCGCTTTATTAACGTATAGCATGATCCTGATTAAAATGCGGTCGGTTTTGAGCATGCAGGCGCGTAAATACGCTCTTTACTAAGAAGAGGCACTGAGATACAAAACGAGATTAGTATAAATGCAATAATAAGTCAGAAAACGCGTTGTCCAAATAAATCATGATCCTGATTAAAATGCGGTCTGTTCTGAGCATGTAGGTGCGTAAATACGCTCTTTACTAAGAAGAGGCACTGAGATAAAAAACGAGATTAGTATAAATGGAATAAGTCAGAAAACGCGTAGTCCAAATGAGAAGTGACTTTACCGATAACGATTAAAAAATGGCAATTTAAAAACGTATAAACGTAATCTAATACGCTAAGCATATGAGACAACATATCCCTGATACAACACATATCTCCCCTATATAGGCTATAGAGTCAATGGGAGAGAAACGATAGACCCAGTTTTAACAAGACGCCAAACAGAAAAACAGCGTGGGTCCTCATAAGTGAAAAAGGTGAGAATAAACATGTATGAATAGGAACAGAAGATCAGGGAGCCACATTATAAGGTGACTCATGGCCCGTTTTTTCTTCTTCTCCTTGTTTAATTGTCTTGACTACAGCATAAACGCAATCATTGAAAAAGGGTGGTTTTAGAAAGAGGGTGGCCCAGAATAAAGAAGGACCCAGTATATTGGATTTTAGCATAACATACAAGGTGAGTGCTTACCACGTTGTGTTAACCCTCTCTTTAAAAATCGTGGACTAAACAGGACAAAGGTGGTTAAAACACTTTGTTTCCTCTTTAGCAATAAAGCTCCAAATGGGATAACGAGAAAGATGATAACGAGAACTCCCAAAAGTACACCGATGTACATACAACTATAAGAAATCAAAGGTGTGTTCTCTAGTTAATGCATATATACATGTCCCTTTTTCAAAAAAGAGCTAGCAGAGACTAATTTAATGTCTATTTACAGGTCGCAACTTGATTGAAATTGACCATAAGAATCACTTTTTAACAAGAATCAGGAAGGATCACGTATCCTAATTAACTTAAGTATACGATCAAGATCTTTTTTCAGGTACGCAACTTTAGAAATATTAATGAGAGGGGGAAGTGTGAATGTGAAGAAAAAAAGTGTGCCCTTTGACTAACACAATCTTTAACAATTGAAAGATAAGGATTGTATATGTATGAGTGAGGCGAGTAACCTGGAGGGAGGGATCAACACCTCTAGGCTTAGTAAAATACGACCACAAATAGCAAAAAAAAGGCAGGGATGTAGAAAATACAAAAGAAATGTCATGTAAATATGAAACTGTACTTGAGGATATTTTCTTATATTGGATTCTGTTATCTACAGATCCATGTTGTGTAATTTGTCCTGAAGAAGGTGGGGCCCAGTGCCTTATCCACCGAAACGCGTCGACAACCCTAAGGGGATTTTTAACTGTTTATATTTGTTGTTTTCATTTTAATTTATAATTGTATTAAAATTGTGTACATGTGTATTGATCAACGAGCACTAGGCACTGTATTAAACAGAAAGAACGTTTATTGTGACATTGTGCAAGCATGAATTTATGTGGTTTTTAATTATGAAATATTATTAATTTAATAAACTGTCCTTTGACAATTGCTTTTGCTTTTGTGGTTCTACTAGTGCAAGGGGTCATAAATAAATAGATAGAAAAGTCTGAGATTGAATGCTTCAGTGAGAGGATGGAAATAGGTGCATGGTGAAAACCTGTTTCCCCAATTAATGAATAAAACCCAGGGAACACTTTCTATTTTGAACATAAATGAACGCTGCTTATGTACACCTAAAGTTTATCGATTCTAACAGTATCTATGTACTCATGCAATAACTCAGTCACTAAGTCATGCACTATTACAATCTCATGTGCACTATCCATGCAGACCTCTAACCACCTTCACACTACTGATTCACTCTTCTAATTACCCAGGTAGTACCCATGCAGTATAGCAACCCCCCTGTCACTCTCATGCACTCCTCAATTACCCATCCAGCAGAATGTAGTTTTTCAATTACTCCGCCAATACCCAAGCACTCATACATTCACCATACACTCTCTTTGCAGCACGGTAATCATCCAGACACTACCCATGTACTCATGCAGTGACCCAGGCACTAAATCATACACTGATATAATCCCCTAAGCACTAACCTTGCAGTGCAGTCATCACCCTGTCACTACCCATGCACTCCTCCAATCACCCATCTAGCATCATGTAGTTTTCTAATCACTCCGCCAATACCCAAGCAGTTATAAATTCACCATGCACTCACCATGCAGTACTCTAATCATCCAGTCATTACCCATGTACTCATGCAATGGTCCAGTCACTAATCCATGCACTGCTACAATCCCCTGCGCACTATCTATACACTCCAGCCATTGCCCTGTCACTACCCATGCACTCCTCTAATCACTCTGCCAGTATCATGTACTTATCTAGTCACTCTGACAATACCAAAGCACTTGTAAATTATCCTTGCAGTACTGTAATCATCCAGGCAGTACCCCTGTACTCATGCAATGATCCAGGTACTAACCATGCACTTCTACAATCACCTGTGTACTATCCATGCTGTCCTCTAATATCCTACACACTACTCATGTTCTCTTCCAATTACCTAGGTAGTACCTTTCCACTGCTCTAATCATTGTGGTACTATCATTGTATGTATTTTTATATTTAAACATGTGAATATTTCAATATAATTATTTTAATTACACTAAATTGTTTTTAAAACGTTTCTTTTTTTACAGATTTTTTGCATAATTATTAAGATAGAGTTACAATGACAAGAAAAGAGAAAGTACAACAGGGATCCTTAAAGAAAAAGCCTTCTGGTAAGAGAAGTAAAGAATTTGTAAAAAAAGTTTTAAAGAGTCTAACAAATTCTGAAAATAAAGAAGAGAGAGACAAAAGATATACAGTGAAACAAAAGGAAAAGAAAAATGTACAAAAAAGTGCAAAATTGGATTATCAGAAAAAAAATATGTTGAAAGGAGGAAGAAACAATTTTTAGAGATTCGAAAAAGATTATATAAAAATAGAGTATTACTAAATTTGTTAAAAAAAATGTAAAAAATCAAAAAAGAGATCAGCATTTTACAAACAAAAAAAGGAGATTCTAAGTGTGATTGAAAAAGCATTTGAATAGACAAGAAAATTGTTTATTTTAGTTATAAACAAATTGCAAACTTTAAATACAATAATGTAGTATATGGAGGACAAATGTAAAAGAAAAAGAATTGTAAATTGTAAATATAACTAACTTGTAAAATATTTTCTGGGGAATGGAAACATACTTCAAGTACAGAACCTTTATTTAATGAAGAAAGCTTTTTTCAACAAAATACATTAGTTCATGCAGTTGATACATGTGGTCGTTGTTACGAACTTAAAAATGGTTGTCCAATTGAAAAAGAAAAGATGGTTCCTAGAAATGTGGAAGAAGTAATAGCTGAGGAAGTTCAAGGAAGATGTACCCAGGCTCCAGTGTTTACATGGCATTGTAATAGTATTTGTAGTATACAACATGAATCTATTGATATATTATTACATTTCTTAAGAGAATATGGAAAAAACTGTGAAACAGAAGATTAAGATATTAGAAGGACTGGATCCTTGCAAAGTGAGAAAAAATGCAGGGCTGCAAGGTCATTCTCTGGCTAGTCTTTCTAGGAAAGTGTGTCAAAGTAGTTATCATCATTTAAGAATGTTAGCAGTACATCATTCCGAAATGCGGAAGTTAGCTAGAAGATTATACTACGTAAAAAGTCCTGCATTATGTCTAAATGAAATTAATACAGCTCTTTTGCATGGTTCAGTGTTGGATGTAAAGTTTGTGCTGATATAGAGTTACGTTTCTTTGCTGGTCAAGAGGAGTGTAGAGAAAGTGTATGTGTTGAAGAAGAGATGGGAGATACTACTGATGTGAAGTTTGAAAAAGAAATAACAAACTTTAAAGTCGTTTCAGGTGAAATTCCCAACTATGTTTGTATTTGTTGCTGACGTACTCACTATAAAATTCAAACTAGAAATGTAGATGTGTTTTTAAAAAGTGAAAGGGAAAACAATGATAAATGGAGGGAATTTGCTGTTTATTTGTTTTTGGAAGGTCGTTTTGAGTTGGGTACTCAACAATGTATTTGAAAATATTGTTACAATAAATTAGAAGGGAACAAACGGCCAGCTAGAGCTGTTCATAATGACCTAGAATTAGTAGCTATACCTCCAGAACGTAAAGATTTAAATACCTATGAGCCCATCCTTATTCAATCTGTGCACCCGTTTCAGGCTATAATTTGTATGGAACCTAAAACAGGTAAGCTGCCTCCAACAGATCTACAAAGAGGTTTAAAAGGAAGAGTTGTGTATTTACCTTTAGATTTTAAGAAAAATGTTGAAACTGATGGTGTAGAAAGAGAGGAAAGTGAACCTGTAGTCATTCTTGTTAATGGTGTACCTACAAAGAGTAGGAAAATATAGCAAGAGTTAGTAGATGTCACCAAAATCTAAAAGACTACATTATATCTGGTGCAAAACAATATTTACTATAAAACTGTAAATGTAGAAGAACAAAAAATATGTCTAGAAAATTAAACAGACATTTCAAATGGACAAGTAGAAAAAGTGGAAAACTCCAGAAAAGAAGAAATGTATGAACAATACACTATACACCCTCTACACTCAAAAGAAGTGATAGGAGACAGTATTGAATTGTTCCAGATGAAAAAAGCAAAAGGAACTCCCATGAGTGTATGGGAAACAAAGTTTGGAAGCTCGTTGTTTTCCACAGCTGTTCCCTACTGGAAAAGGTGGATGATATGATGAACGACCAGTTCAGATTCCAGCTTCAGAATATCATACTTTATGACTGTACTCAGAAGATGCAAGATTTAGACAGTGTATTCCATATTTGTTTAATCTTTTATTTGAAAGTGACCTTGCTGCACTTTCATAGGCAATCAATCACATGGATTCATTTTTCTGATGTTTCTGCAAATCAATTCATGGACTTAGCTGAAGAAAGAGACGAACAATTAAAAACACAGTTAATTAATTTGATGGCATGTCATCGAGGCACTAATGAAGACTGGTATTGACGTCATGGGGAACTGAAATGTATGTTAAGGAATTTAGGAACACCTACGTGGTTTGTTACACTTAGTTGTGCTGAGTACGCATGGGATGATTTACTTGATTTTCTACGAGAAGCAAATTCAAATATAGAGAATATTGAATTGAAGACAGCTGGAGAACTGTGTTCCCTGGATCCTGTAAATGTGTGCAGATATTTTAATCATCGGTTTGAAGCTATGATGTCTTTCATCTATAATAAAAATAATCCACCTATTGGCAAAGTTATTGATTTCTTTTGGAGAAAGGAATACCAAGCTTGAGGTGCAACTCATATTCATATGCTGTTATGGATCAAGAATGCACCAAAAATTGGAACTGACACTGATGAGACTGTTCTGTCTTTCATTGAACAACATGTTACCTGTACCATGCCAAAAGAAAAAGCAGGAAACAACTTGAGACAGCAAGGTTTACGGTTTCAAAATCATTTATGTGGAAAATATTGTCGATGGAAATACAAGTCAAAGGAAACATTTTACACAAAATGTCGATTTGGTTTTCCACGCCCAGTAATTTCCAAAGGAAGAGTGAACAGTTTTATTTCAGCAGTGAGGCATACTATCAGTCGAAAATCACCAAAAAATACTTATAATATAAAAGAACAGAAGAATCAAAGTACATTAATGAATACAATCCAGTGATTTTGACGATGTGGAATGCAAAAATGGACATACAATCTGCTGCAGATAACTCAATTGCTGTTGCTCGCTATGTCACGTCATATATTACCAATTGTGAGAAGACAGAATTGAAAGAAATGTGGGGAGAAATTTCCCAGAAGACACTTAGCAAAACATTGTACAGCTTCAGCTTGAAGATGCTTTCACATCGAGAAATTGGATCCTACGAATATTCGGATCGATTGACATCGGCAAGTTTATATTTAAAGTCAAGAGGAATCATCTGGATAAGTTTAGGTCTTGCTGCGACACGAAACTTAGCATTAAATGATACAGAAAGTACAGATATTCTCAAAACAAATATTTTGGATACATACTATCCAAATAGAAGTCCACACCTGGAAAAGATGTCTATATGTAGTACTGCAACATTACAGCTTTAAGAAAAATGTTACGGAAAATATAAATGAAGGAAGATATGCTGTAATTGAATGTGAAGGATATCTGGTAAAACATGCCAAAGGAAATCTGATTAATCACAGGAAACTAAGTTGCGATACTCCAGATAAAAGGGAGTTTTTCTAAATAGCTCTTCTGCAACTCTTCAAACCATGGCGGAGTGAAATGGAATTACTTGGAGATTTTGACTGCTATGAAGATTCTTTCAATGCATGTAAAGATAGCATTGAATGTAAAATTATCTCCAAATGTTGAACAAAGAGATTAATCAAGAAAGTACTGCTGCTGAAATAGCGAGAGATAGTTCTCAAGATAGCCAGAGTTCTGCTGCACAAAGTCAGGATCCACTAGGAGAAGCCATACTTGAAAATGAAGCAGCAATAGCAATGAGGGAAGTGGAAAGGATGATGCAACAAGTACAACAGGACAATATTGATTTGAAAAACTTAGAAGAACAACTGAATACTGAACAGAAAGAGATATATCGCCAAGTTACACAACAAATAGAACATGGACTACTGCATGACAAGAGTGTTTGCCAATGTACATCATTTAAACCTATTCTTATGTACATTAGTGGACAAGCTGGAACAGGAAAACATTTAATGATTACATTTTTGTCAAGTTATCTACAGAAAACAACGGATTCACATTTCTCGTGTGTTGTAACTGCTCCAACTGGGTTAGCAGCACACAATATCAAAGGGATAACATTACATTATTTACATATGTTACCAGTAGAACATGAAAATAAGTTGGAATATCACAAGCTATCTGGAGAAGCTTGTTTCGAAGTTTCAAGAGTACTGAAGAAAACGAAACTTCTGATAATTGATGAGGTAAACATGGTTTCAAACGTAATGCTTGCGTTTGTACATTTGAGAATTCAGCAGATTTTCAAAACAAATTACAATGTTTTATTTGGAGGAAAACATGTAATTGTATTTGGTGATCTACTACAACTCACACCTGTGAAAGGCCAACCAGTTTCTAATACCCTTCTTCATGAAGACACTATAAAATCATTGGGAAGTATTAGGAATGTGAACATTTGAACTAATTTTGAATATAAAGAACTTATTAAGAACATGCAACAAGCAAATGACGAGGATTATGGAAAAATTCTCCAAGATATTAAAATTGGTGTCTTCACAAAGGATGACAAAGAAGCTTTAGAAAGTTGGCTATTAACAAACTTTTTTCCAAAAGAAAATATTGCACCTGAACCTACCAAAAAATTGCAGAAAAAAGTCTTGCCTTATGCCAACACTGAAAGAATGCTCTACATTCAATGAAGAACTGTTGAAACTAGAGAAACAACCGATAATGAAAATGGTAGCCACTGATAAAATAGAACATGAAGGAGTAACGATTCTTCTGTCAGAGAAATTACAGTTAAAATTAGACTCTTTGGAAAAATCAGTATCTGAGACTGCTGGTTTGGCAAAGACCTTATATGTATCTGTAAACTGTTAGGTAATATTACGGCATAATTTAGATGTTGAGGAAGGTTTAGTAAATGGAGCAATGGGGAAAGTTGTTGACTTTGTTAGTTATCCAAATAGAGATGGAATTGAATTTTTGAAGATTAAATTTGATCAGATTGAAGAGGTTAAACAGATTGCACGTTGTGGTGTTCGTTTCTTGCTTGTAAAAGATGTGTACGTTCGTAGAAAACAGTTTCCTGATTGCTTAGCATATACAGTGACCATTCATAAATCTCAAGGTTTAAGTGTTGACAGTGCATTGGTAAATATTGGAAGTTCTGTGTTCAAAGAGGGTATGGCATATGTTGCATTGTCTCGAGTAAGAACATTATCTGGTTTGTATTTGATTGATTTTTTTTTTGAAAACTTATTTTATTGAAACACACATAGTATGCAAAGCTCCGCAATCCGGAGACTACTGCCATCATCAATAATCTACATCATTTCCTACAACGTGCATTAGGAACAGGGAACTCCCCCATTCAGAGTATCAACAGTAGTAGATTTACAAACCCCCCCCCCACCCTCCCCCCAACTAACCCCCCCCTGCGCAGCTGCTCGCTCCTCCAACCATAATACAGTAATAGATCACTCGCCATGTGTTTCGCGCACCAACAGTGTCTTTTCATAGTCCAATCTGTCCAAGAGTTGGGAGGGCGGCCTCCTCGTGTGGCGGGTCCAGATCCAGCCCCCTGTAGTCCGCCTACCTCTTCCAAATTTTGAAATGTTTTCTGGGGCACCCCCTGGCCACAAACACAGGCTGCTCCAACCCCATATTGTAGTCCATTCCATTTTTCCAGGCAGTTAGTGACGGGGCCCGAGGCGCCTTCCATTCCCTAGCTATATCGCGCTTTGCCAGTGTGAGGCCCAGTAGCAATAAGTGCCGCTTGTAGCGATTGCCCCCCACCCCTGCCATGACATGCAGTAGCGCTAACTTGGGGTCCCTCTGCAAATCCCAGGCCAGAACCTCCGCCAGGCAACAATGTACCCCATCCCAGAACCCTCGCAGCGCTGTGCATTCCCAAACCGTGTGCAGCAGGGTGCCTACCTCCGCCCCACAGCGGAGACACTCGGGGGATGCTATCATGCCCGTCTCCATAAGCGCTGTCTGGTATGATACGTGCGATGTATGTAGCGGAACTGGATCAGGAGCAGGCGCGTGGATATGGCTGCCCCCTTCGGACTTTCCAGGACCTCCACCCAGTCCTCCTCATCCAACTCTCCAACATCCCGTTCCCACGTAGTCCTAAGGCCACGTAGATCCGACGAACAATGGCGCACCAGCGTTTGGTATATGCGCGACAGTTTCTTATCCGGCAATTCCCCCATGAAAATCTTGGCTTCCAGGGGGCTAAATTCAGGAAAGTGCTCCAAGCCCACCAGATGGGGCGCCAAAGCGTGGCGAAACTGGAGGTAACGGAAGAACTGGGTGCGAGGCATCCCAAACTCCTCCTGCAGGTCAGTGAACGATTTAAGGGCGCATCCTGACATAACATCTCCGAGGGCAGCGATACCTATGGCATCCCACCCTTGAAAGCCTTTCAAGGCATTCAACTGGGGTAGTCTGCCGTTCCGCCAGAGAGGGGTTTCCCGGGTAAGTACATTCCACCACCCCATCCTACGCAGATTCTGCCTCCACACGCGAAAAATCACTTGCGTGGCTGCGGGTAGAGACCTCCGGAGCGGCGCCGAATACAGCAGCGCATGCAGAGAAACAGATCCCATCAGCAAACTCTCCACCGCATAGGCTGGGTCGCCCCTATCCCCATACCACCAGTCGTTCAACACCAGAAGATGCGCCGCCTGGTAGTATGAGAGTACATCCGAAGTGGCCAATCCCCCAGTGTATGAGGACAGGAAGCACGTCCTCAGGGCCACGCGCACCACTCCTCCCTCCCACAGAAACCCTCTAAGCGCTGAGTTTAACTGCCTGAACCGGCGGATCACATGTGGATGATTTTGCAGTTGATATACCAGGCGTGGCAGCGCCACCATCTTAAAAATGGCCGACCTGCCCTTTATAGACAACGGCATCTTAATCCATAACTTCAAGTCCTCGCGTGTGTGATCCCAAACCGGGGTAAGGTTGCGATCGCAGGACAACGCCGCATCCTCAGTTAGGTACACTCCCAGATACTTCACCCCGTCCGTCGCTAGTTGAAGCCCCGACGCCCAGTCTCCTATTGCTCGCTCACCACTCAGTGTCCAAAGTGTAGATTTGCTCGGGTTTATGTAGAGGCCAGAGGTGTCACCGAAGATTGAAGTATACGCATAAGTCGCGGTCCAGACCGGTCCAGGTCAGTAAGAAAGAACAGCACGTCATCTGCGTATAACGCAATTCTATCCGTATGGTCTGGAGACCACTGGAAGCCTTCAAATTGGGCGTCGATGCGCACCCACGCCGCGAGGGGTTCCATTGCTAGCGCAAAAAGATATGGGGAGAGGGAACAGCCCTGCCGCGTCCCCCGCTGGACCGGGAATGAACGGGAGACTGTCCCTCCAATGTGCACTGACGCCGTAAGGCCGGTGTACAGCAGCTGTACATACTTCAGGAATCTCGGACCTAGATTAAGGCGCCTCAACAGTGCGAACAAATATGTCCAGCTCAGGGAGTCGAACGCCCTGTCCGTGTCTGCTAGGAACAGTGCCGCCGGTTCCCCGAGGCGCCCACAGGCAGATATCGCGACCTGGGCCCTCCTAATGTTGTGCCGAGTGGCCCTCCGTGGCATGAACCCCACCTGATCCGGATGGACCAGGTCTGTGATATAGGGTTTGAGCCTAGTGGCAAGGGCCTTCGCAAGGATCTTCGCCTCCGTGTTTAGCAGGGAGATAGGGCGATAAGACGCATGATGTTCGGGGGTCGCCCGGGCTTCAAGAAGACTACGACCTCAGCATGTCGCCAGTCTGGTGGGAGCGTCCCATTCTCGCACGCCTCCTCCTGTACCGGCCGAAAGTGTGGGCCTAGCTGGACCAGGAACCGGCGAAAGAATTCGCTCGGGAATCCGTTGGGACCTGGTGCCTTGCCCGGATTCAATTCGCCCAGGGCCTCACCCAGCTCCTCACCTGTCAGGGGCCGGTCAAGGAGTTCCCGTACCTCGTCTGAGACGGCTCTCGGGGGAAGATCATCTATAAAACGCTGGACAGTTTCGGCCTCCAGACACTCTCTGGGCATGTACAGCCCCTCATAGTATCCGGCAAAGCTCTCCGCTATCGCTACGGGTTCGAGTAAGAGCTCTCCCTCAGGGGTCTGGATTCGGGGCAGCGGCTGAGCATGCATGATGCCCTGACATAGGCGGTGCAGCATCTTGCACGATTTGTCCCCCCATTGATAAATCCGACTGCGGGTGGCCAGCCAGGCCTGCCTCGCCTCATCTATCAAGACCGTGGCACATTGTCGTTGCGCCAGTGCCAGTTGCCGTCTGGCGGGCCCGCCATCCTCCTCCCGACCTCTAAGCTCCAACGCCACAAGCTCAGCCTCGTGCCGCACTAATTCCTGGCGCTTCTCTCTCCGGGCCGCAGCGCACCAGGATATGTCCACGCCGCGTATTGTCGGCTTCATGGCTTCCCAGAGGACAGTCGGAGAGTCCACCGAGCACAGGTTCGCATTCAAGTAGTGATCTATCTCAACCGTCATGTGCGCCCTATAGTCGTCCTTCGTCAAATGCCAAGTCGACATACGCCACCGAAACGGCTGCCTGGCTGGGCCTACACTGATCGTGACGGCCACCGGTGAATGGTCTGAGAGCGCCCGCGGCAGAATCTCCGCTGACAGAACCTTGTGGGACAGCGCTTTGGGAATAAAGATATAGTCTAGTCTGGAGAAGGAACCGCGTGCTGCGCAGAAGTATGTGTAATCCCTACGCGCCCCATGCTTATACCTCCATGTGTCTGTCCAGTCAAGACCTACCGTTAATGCATGCAGCTTAGTAGTGGGCCCTTCCCCCTCCTGCGCCGGAGCCACCACCCCACTCCGCCATCTATCACAGCCCCTATCTAGGACATCGTTCCAGTCCCCCCCTACAATGGATAAGACGTCCGGCATGGTACCCCATAGGGACAATAGCCACTCCACCAAGGACCACTGTAGTGGCGGCGAAGCGTATACGCTGCCTAGTATCACGCTATCCCCTCCAATTTCGCCCTGCAGAAAGAGGTACCTGCCCTGCGCATCCGTCCATAGGCGTTTGTGTATGTACTGTACTCTCCGATGAATAAGGACTGCTACTCCCCTTGAACCCCTCGAAAAGCCTGCGTGGTATGCATGCGTGAACCCCGAGCGCTGGAGGCATAGGGCCTTCGTGCCCAGCAGATGGGTCTCCTGCAGGAACAGAATGTCTGCTCCCATTCTCTTGACACACTGAAAGACTGCCCCCGCTTAACTTTGTCCAGCATTCCCCGCACATTCCAACTCAAGACTCGCAGCGAACCAGGGCCTACCAGCCCTCCCCCCCGGACAGCAGACAGTTGATCAGCGTATCACATGTGGGACAGCCGTCCCCAAGGCACATCTCTATGTGATTGTCACCATATTTGTGCCTGTGAAGGCACATCCGGTGCAGCACATGGCTAATAATGAGCAGCAAGGCATATGCACCCACCCCCCCAACCCCAACCCCCAGCCCCCAGCTCCCAACCCCCCATCCTCCCCCCACCCCGCACCTCCCAAACATGGAAGCACCTGTCGCGGTCGGATCGCGGCCTGGTCCCCAACAGGAGACCCAGCCCCACGTCCTCCAATGGATCCCCTTGTGGCAGCCCATAGGAACTAGGCCGTCACTCCCACCCACCCATTTAGACCGGGAAGGGCTCCCAGCCCAAAGCAATAGTGCACCTGAGCATCTATCTCCCCTACAAGCATTGAATCACATTCACAGTCCCGGATCACCCATTTCCATCAGTCTGCTGTTCCTGTGGAGGACTGTCTCTGCGGGCAACCGAGCCCGAACGTGAGCCCTTAGCTGAGCGCTGTCCTCCACGGCGCCGGCTCCTGCTTCTGGGGCCCCCCCGGGCAGTTCCACCGGAGGAGGAGTCCGACTCACCATCTCTAACCAAGTTGACCCTAATTTTCACGGTTTTATCTGTCCAGTGGAAAACCTCCTCCGGAGTATCGAAGTATAGTGTTCGGGACTTGTATATCACCCGCAACCGCGCCGGGTAAAGCAACGCATACTGGAGCTGAAGGCCCCGAAGGTGAGCCTTGGCTGCAAGAAACGACTGACGCTGCTGCTGTACCAATCTCGTATAGGCCGGAAAGATGAGGATGTCCGCGTTGTCATGCAGTAGTTTGCCCTTGAGCCTTGCCTGCCGCAGGATGGTGTCCCTATCCGAGTAGTTCAGAAATCTGGCTATGATCGGCCGTGGGCGCGCTCCCTCTGGGGGTTTCTTCACGAGCGCCCGATGTGCCCTTTCCACCACGAAGCAGCGGGATAGCGTGTCCGCCGGGGTCCAACCCTCCAACCATTGCGCCAGGAAGTCTTCGGCCTTGTCTCCCTCGCAGCCCTCTGGAAAACCTACGAAACTGAGGTTATTCCGCCGAGCGCGCCCTTCAGCATCCTCAACCCTCATGGCCAGGCCCTTCTGTATTTGTTCCATGGATGCCACCTTCTTCTTTAAGATAGAGACATCATCTTCAACCCCAGTGATACGGGTCTCTGCGCTAGTGATTCGCTCCACCGCATTCAGCAGGTGTTGGCGGAGAAGGGTGACGTCGGCACCGACCGCCCCTATCTTAGCGTCCAGCATATCCCTCGATTGTGTGATGGCTGCCAGCAGCGCCGCATTGTCAGGCGCCGGCGTCGGCGTCTGGGATCCCCCAGGCCCCGCAGCCCCAATAAATTTGTCCATCGGCCCCTGCTTGCCCTGGCCATCTCCGGCCCCACCCCTCGTCATCTCTCTGTGCTCTCAGCTGTGGTAGTTCCCTGTGTAGGTGCGTTCACAGTCCCGGGCAGGTCGTGTGGGCCAGACGCACGCAGTTCTCTGCCCAACGCAGAGTGGCGGCCCCGGCGCGGCCCTCAACACCCCAGGTCTCTCCTTAGTCCGACAGGGTCTGAGCTCCGCAGGGCCTCAAGCTACTGCGTTCCACAGGGCCACCAGCCAACAAGGTCCAGACAGCTCCAGCGTGTAACCCGCACTCCGAAGCAAGTGTGACACTCCAGGGCGTCTCGGGCTGTGGACCCCCCAGGCACCGGGACGCACCTCAAGGCCAGGCTCTGCAGTCTGTGGTATGGCTTATGGCTGTCCACACTCAAGTCACCAGCCCATGTTCTCCTCTACTCACGGGTTCCAGCGCGCCACGATTCAGGGCTCACGCCCCCCAGGGGGAACACCAATGACTGACTTAGGACCACGCCGGGGGCCTCGCTACCTGTGGTCCCCGTCCGAGCCGGGCACCGCCCGTCCTCCCCACCGGGGCCCGATTTGACCCCCGAGACAATAAATCCCCGGGCTAGTCCCACTCACCGCCACCACGACGACTCCGCAGGACTGTGCCGGGCCTCCCTTCTGAAATCGGGCAGGCCGGATCCGTCTGCTCCGCACCGGGCCCTCCGCTGCGCGGGGCCCAGACCAGCGCCGGGCAGCCCTCAACGACCAGGGCAAGCCGATCGCTCCCCCAGCTCCCGCCAGGACCTTCCACCCGCCCGCCGCTGACCCCCGGCCGAGGGCTCACAGGGCAGACAGGACGGCACAAAATGGCAGCTGTGTCAAGGGATGTCGCCTCCAGCGTCCACGTAGGCAGCTCCAGGTCAAGCTCCACTTCAATGGCTACCGGAGAGCCTGCCCCAGGGCATGGGGGGGGGGCGGGGTTGGTTGTTATCCCCCTCGTTCAGCACCACCAGGCTACGGCACCCCGTGGCACCCACCGTCGCCACCAACAGCCGCGTCCGTCACAGGCGTCACCAAAAGCGAGGCCCCGGCTTTGCAGGCCACGTCGGAGCTGCCGGGGCCCGCGGTGCTGCAGGATCATTTCCGCCATCCTCGGTGCACCCACACGGCTGATTTTGCTACCGAGTGTAGCGCACCGGTCCCGCACCAGAATCCTGCTACAGAGAGCCCAGTAGATGCACAGGGCTAGGATATACAGTTAGGATATAGAAAGGCTGGTCCAGAGCTCGTGCTCTACGCGACCGCCATGATCGCCGGCCACTGTATTTGATTGATTTTGATGAGGAAAAACTTAGTGCAGATGTAAATTGTGTAAAAGAGTAAATAGGTAAAGAAGACTCTATGCTCCTAACGTAGGTAAATATCCTATTTATGAAAAACGTGTGATAGTGAGGTTACAAAAAAAAAGAACTGAAAAGAATAATGAGGCTGGAAAGAAAATGGAAGTGGACATGGTTGCTAATATTGTAGGATATCAGTTAGAAAATAGTTCAGGTATCAACTGCCATGCTAATGTAATTGTGAACATTGTGTTTGTTTTAGAAAATCTACAGCATACAATTACGGAAAATCGAGAAAAAAGATTCTGCTCTTTGTTACATTATGTTTTTGAAAAGTTGAAAACTGATAAGACGAAAATCCTACTGTTTCTGGCTTGCGAAATCTTCTGGATATATGTTCTGGTTCTTCACAATTTACACAGAATGTACAGCAAGATGCTCAGGAATTTCTTATGTTTATGCTTGCAGTATTGGAAGATGAAGGAATACAAATTGAAAATCTGTTTGGACTACGTTACAGATGAGATCATACATGTGGCAGCTGTTCATTTTCATCTAACACTAAAATAGACACCGAACGATTCATATATTTGACAATACCAGATTGCAAAACCATGTCTTTCAATGAATTAGTGAAATCAGCTAATCAAGATATGGAATGTACTCAGTGCAAATCGAAAATGTTGTCAACATTATTTATATAAAGATTTGGACAATATATCATTTTAATGTTGCAACGTTGTAGAGCAGATGAAAACCAAAATTAAAAATGTCGTGGCAGGTCAAGTGTCAATTTCAGGAAGAACTTTTAAAACAGTGGCTATTGTTTTCCACGATGGACCTATTTTAACATCTGGACACTATACTATGTATTTAAAATGCAATAAAGGATGGACACTTTGCAATGATGCACATTTAGAGTTCAAATATCTGTTGCCTAATGAATTATGAATAATGACTGAACATACATTACTGAGTATAGTTTGGATATTTTCACTACAAATGATTTCAGACACATCATTCGGCCTATTTTGAAGATGTCAATATGAATTCAGAAGTTTATCTTGGATATCCTTAATGCAAATGTTTTTAGAAACATCATTCGGCCTATTGGGAAGATGTTGAGAATTATGGTTTGAATTATGATTCTGTTCTTTGATATTGCATTTGGAAGATTGTGTTAAAAAGAAGGTGCTGATATATTTCATCTTTGTATTATAAACAATGTTAATAAGGCTGTTCATTTGTGAAAATGTAAATAGATAGTTGAGTTTGTTGTAGATATTTTGAACACAGATTTGGTTTTTTTAACAATCTTATTGATTGTATTTTTTTGCCTGTTGTCAACTGATGATCCAAATTGAAATCACTGTATATGGTGAAATTCAATAGAATCTGAAGACAGCAAAAAAGGCAAACTGAATATGTTTTGCAATTGTAAAATTATGTTGTGTTCTTAAAACATTAAAATGATATGTAATAACAGAATTTTTTTCTTCTCTTTTACAGGCCCTACTACTAAAGTGCAAAATATTTTACATTTCCATTACAAAAAAAGTAGTAAAAAAATGTTTCATTCAGTTTTATATCTACTTCAAGTAAGATTAAGACACCGAACCACTACCCATGCACTGCTTCAATCACCTGTGCACTACCCATACAGTTCTTTAGCCACCTACTCAGTACTGATTCACTCTTCCAATTACCTAGGTAGTACCCATGCACTCCAGCAATTCTCCTGTCACTTCCCATGCACTCCTCCAATCACCCATCTAGCACCATGTACTTATCCAATCACTCCGCCAATACTCAAGCACTTATAAATTGACCAAGCACTCTCTTTGCAGTACTCTAATCATCCAGTCACTATATATGTACTCATGCAATGACCCAGGCACTAATACATGCACTGCTACAATCAACTGTGTACTACCCATGCAGTCCTCTAACCACCTAGATACTGCTCATGCAATCCTCCAATTACTCAGGTAGTACCCATGCACTCCAGCAATCCCCCTGTCAGTCCCCGTGCACTCCTCCAATCACCCAGTTAGTACCATGTATTTATCCAATCACTCCGCTAATACCCAAGCACTTATTAATTCACCAAGCACTCAGTTTGCAGTACTATAATCATCCAGTCAGTACCTATGTACTCCTGCAATGACCCAGGCAGTAACGCATGCACTACTACAATCCCTTGAGCACTACCCTTGCAGTCCATCCAGGGCACTGTCACTACCCATGCACTCCTCCAATCACCCATTCAGCACCATGTACTTATCCAATCACTCTGCCAAAACCCAAACACTTATAAAATCACTATGCACTCTCTTTGCAGTATTCCAATCATCCAGTCAGTACCCATGTACTCTTGCAATGACCCAGGCACTGCTACAATTCTCTATGCACTACCCACGCAGATGTCTAACCACCTACACACTACTGATTCACTCCTCCAATTACCGATGTACTACCCTTGCAATCCAAAAATCCCCCTGTCACTTCCCATGCACTCCTCCAATCACCCATCGAGCACCATGTACTTATCCAATCACTTTGCCAATACCGAAGCACTTATAAATTCTCCATGCACTGTCTTTGCAGTACTGTAATCATCCAGTCACTACCCATGTACTCACTACTTATTCACACCTTCAATTACTCAGGTAGTACGCATGCACTCCAGCGATCCGCCTGTCAGTACCTATGCTTTCTTCCAATCACCCATCCAGCACCATGTATTTACCCAATGACTCCGCCAAAACACAAGCACTTATAAATCACCATGTACTCTATTTGCAGCGCTGTAATCATGCAGTTACTACCCATGTACTCATGCAATGACCCAGGCACTAACTCATGTACAGATACAATCCTCCAAGCACTGCCCATACAGACATCTAACCACTTACATACTACTGATTCACTTCTTTAATTACCCAAGTACTACCCATGCAGTCCAGAAATCCCTGTCACTTCCCATGCAGTCCTCCAATCACCCATCCAGCACCATGTACTTATCCAATTAGTCCGCCAAAACCCAAGCACTTATAAAATCATTATGCACTCTCTTTGCAGTAGTCTAATCATCGAGTCAGTACCCATGTACTCATGCAATGACCCAGGCACTAACTCATGCACTGCTACAATTCTCCACGCACTACCCATACAGGTATCTAACCACCTACACACTACAGATTCACTCTTCCCAAGTACTACCCTTGCAGTCAAAAAATCCCTCCTGTCACTTCCCATGCACTCCTCCAATCACCCATCGAGCACTATGTACTTATCCAATCAATCCGCCAATACCCAAGCACTTATGAATTCACCATGCAGTAATCTAATCATGCAGTCAGCACCTATTTACTCATGCAATGACATAAACACTAACACATGCAGTGCTACAATCACATATGCACTGCCCATGCAGTCCTCTAACCACCTACACACTGCTCATTCACACCTTCATTTTCCTAGGTAGTATCCATGCAGTCCAGCAATCACACTGTTACTCCCCGTGCACTCCTCCAGTTACCCAGCCAGTACCATGTACTAATCCAATCACTCCGTCAATACGCAAGCTCTTATAAATTCACCGTACACTCTCCGTGCAGTACTCGAATCATCCAGTCACTACCCATGTACCCATACAACCACCCACGCACTAACACATGCAATGCTACAATCACATGGTCACTACCAATGCAGTCCTCTAACCACCTACACACTGCTCATTCACACGTTCATATTCCCAGGTACTGACCATGCACTCCAGCAATCACACTGTCACTTTCTGTGCACTCCTCCAATCACCTAGCCACTACCATGTACTAATCCAATCACTACGCCAATACCGACGCACTTATAAATTCAACATGCACTCTCTTTGCAGTACTCTAATCATCCAGTCACTACCCATGTACTCTTGCAATGACCCAGGCAGTAACACTTGCACAGCTACAATCACATGTGCACTATCCATGCAGTCGTGTAACCACATAGACACTGCTCATCCACACTCTTTCAATCACTCAACCACCACTTATATACTAATGCAATCACCCACGTATTATAAATCCACTCATGCAATGACTCACCGATTACAGATACACTTGGTACAATCATGTAGGCAGTACTCATGCACGTATACAATTACCATGCACTACCCATGCACTCTTTGAATCAATCATGCTCAACACACAAACTCCAGCAATCATGCAGACATTAGCATGCAGTTATTTCTCTTTTTAAACCAGATAATGTTGTTCTGAAAAGAACTCTTTTTTTCTTCTTAAATTTTTGTTTGTGTTTTTTTAAACAGTTTTGTAATGTTTGGGGTGTTTTTGGAAAACTGAAAAAAGCAACAGGCTAAAGTCTTAACTTTAAGAATTCTAAAGTCATTAAAAAAATAATTAGCAGCGATGGTTCCTTGCTGCAGAACAAACAGCATCCACAGATTGTTCACCACGACATAGGATGGCATTGCATTTTATGCATAGCTGTTTTAAGTGCTGGGACCAGCTCCCTGGTCACCTTCTTACATATTTTGTTTTGCACGTCTCAACTACTTCCGTGCAAAATGTCTCAGGTTGATTGTCTGGCAGTGCATGTACATGCTCAATTTGCCACAAGAGTATTTTTTGTCACTACCGCTAAACAAAATCTGTGGACAGAGAGTACAACTGACCTTCCTTGCGTTGACTCTCTTTTCACCATCTGGGATGGTAAAACATTTCCAGACGATGGATTGTGGCCTCTTTTTGGAAGCTGGTTCTTCCATCTCTTCTTCATCAGAAGTATGTTCTTGCTGAGGATAGGAAGAAGCCATTTCCAAATCTTCCCAAAAAACACCCCAAAAATGTACAGACTAGCTGCAAAAACACAACAGGTGACTCTCCTGTGAAGCTGCAGAGAGAATGACTAAAATGGGTGAGATCCTTCAAGTGTTAAAATGGGAAACCTTATGAACCAATCAAAAGCTCTCTTTTAAAGTCAGATGAGAGTCACGCCCCCGGCACGCAACCAGTGCATCCGATGCAAATTTGCGAAAATATATTTCACAATAATATAAGTTTAGTGCAAGTACAAATATATTATTTTTATAAATAGTTTAGATAATCTCGTGCCCTCATGTATACATTAAAGTTATATACATATAGTTTTAAATCATAAAAGTTTTTTGCAGGGGTCGCGTACCCGGCCCGATCCCATACGTATATGATGTTACGCGGGGCCAGGCACCAATCAGCCGTCGCAAACCAAACATGCACATGACACGATCCCATACGTATATGACGTTACATGGGGCCAAGCACCGCGCAGCCATCACACACCAAACGGGCACACGACGCGGTCCCATACGCATATGATATGCGGGGCCAGACACCGCGCACCCGTTGCACACCAAATGCTCATGCTTTCCGACTTTAGCAATATGGGACTTGAATCCGCGCACCCACCGAGATGTGTACACGATGGCGGTTGCTTTTGGACAAGGGGAGCTGCATGTCAGCAGCTCCCCTTGTCCAAAAGCAATACTGGCTCCCGCAGGAGGCGGGGAGCCGGCTGGGACAGCAGAGGCATTTGGGCTCCCCTCGCGGTCCCTAATATGCGGCCAGGCCCCAGGGGATGGGGTCCCTGGGACCGAAAGTGGCCCAAGGAAGGGGGAGCCACGCGGCCCCATTCCCGTAAAATAAAAATAAAAAGAGGCAAAGCCCAGGAAGATGGGGTGCCCGGGGCCAAAAATGGCATCAGGAGGTAGGCCACATGGCCCATTCCATTAAAAGTTGTTTCTTTTCTTTTTTTATTAAAAGGTTGGCCATGCTCCGTGGAATGGGATCACTGGGGTCGAAATCAGCCCCAGGAGGGGGCCGCACGGACCACTTCCTGTTAATTATTTTTTTTAAAGACGGTTCTTTCCCTGGGTTACGGGGTCCCCAGGGCTCACAACATATTAAGAGAAGGGGGGCCACACAGCTCCCCTTCTAACAATAATTTTTAAAAAAGCAGAAGCCGGCACCACCGCCTGGCGCGTTCTGTATTGGAGGATTAATTCCCCTTGAATCCTAAGGGTCCTTAGGGGCCAATTAGCCCAGAAGGTACCTCCAGTAAGCCCCACATAGAGGGATTGCTGAGAGGTGGTCCGAGGCCACACCCCTTTTTACACCACTCTGCAAACGCGCCTTTTGGCGCATTGCTGGTGGGACGATGAGGTCCTTTTGTGTCCTGAGGACCTCAGGACTAAAGTAGACTTCATCCCCTGAGCAGCAGTGCTCCAGGCGGTGCGCTTGCAGAGTAAAAAGGGGGTGTGGCCTCAGTCAACTCTCAGCAATCCAGCTTTGTGGGGCTTACTAGAGATAACAGAAGGGCTAATACGCCCTCGGGGAACTCAAGAGGCAAAGGGACTTCATCCCCCAACCTCTTTCTGCACCCCTCTTGACTCTTTCTGCACCTCTGTTCCTTCTTTCTGTACTTCTCTTGTTTCTTTCTGCACCTGTCTTGCTTCTTTCTGTATCCCTTTTACCTCTTTCTGCACCCCTCTTCCTTCTCTATGCACCCCTTTTGCCTCTTTCTGCACCTCTGTTCCTTCTTTCTGCACTTCTTTTGTTTCTTTGTGCAGCTCTCTTGCGTCTTTCTGCAGCCCCTTGTCACTTTCTCCACCTCTCTTCCCTCTTTATGCACCCCTGTTGCATCTTTTTGCATTTCTGTTCCTTCTTTCTGCACTTCTTTTGTTTCTTTCTGCGCATCTCTTGCGTATTTTTGTACTTCACTCACCTCTTTCTGTACTCAAATAGGAAGTGCAAGCTGGCAAGATTAAAGGTCTGTGTGCTCTTGTGACTGAGGTATATGTCTACTTGTATGTGTATTCTCACATGTGTTATGCATCTGAAGATGGTAGCTTAAAAGTGGTTAGCTTCTTCTATAGGTGGTTAAATGTTCTCAGTTCTGTTCTGTCATTCAGTTGCACAGGCAGACATGTCTTATGTATATAGGTGTTATCGAGCCTCTTAAATATACTATTGAATACCCATGTTTCCTGTATTATGAGCAGAAAGAAATACATGCATCTTTATGTATACATATTTGCAGAGTAGGGTGTTTGAAACACAGGTATTCAAATATTTCTATGTTTATTTTTATGTAACATGTCATTCGGTAAAATCAGAGACACGCATGTATACCTTCACAAACTTGATCAGACTTATAACAGTGATATGCTTAGGATTGCTGTTTTATATTTGGTAGGCAGGCCTAACATTCTGAGCAGTCGATTAATAGTGAACCTTCAAGAGAAAAGTGAGTTTTAAGACATCTTGGGAGAAGGTTTAGCGATTAGGTAACTTTGTATGAGTCTGTTGTAAGGTACAGTCAATGCAGGCCACTTTCTGCACCTCTGTTGGTTTACTCTGCACGTCTCTTGCTTCTTTCTACACCTTTCTTCCTCTTTCTGGACTTCTATTGCCTCATTCTGCATTTCTCTTGCTTCTTTCTGCGCCTTTCTTCATCTTTTTGCACATGTCCTACCTATGTAGGCATATTTAGAAATTAGTATTTTAAAAACCATAGAAATTCACTGAAAAATCCACATGTTTCAGGGACGTTATAGTTAGTTGGACATTTCACTCGTACAAAACCAGAGAAATTTGACCGTTAAAGTTAGTTGAGCTAACTATAACTCGCTCCCCCACAATGCACTGCTGATGACGTCACATATTACATCACTCATGACATGGTGAGTGACATCGCTCATGACATCACTGATGACATCTCAAATGACATCACCAATGACATCACCAATGACATCACTGATGACATCATCCAGAGACTGGGTGATTTTTAAAAGTTTAAGGGCCAGTTGTAGGAAGCCTAATACCGGTCGGTAACGGCCGAAATTACCGAATTTCGTCCGTTACTGACCGGTATTAGGCTTTTGGGATGTAGGGGCCTAATTTAAGGATTCAGTAATTTACTGAATCGGTAATTTAAGGAATCAGTAAATTACCGAATTCTTAAATACCGATTCGGTAAATTACAGAATCCTTAATGTAAGAAGCACTCAAGTGAGTGCTTTTCACTTGTAAGGATTCGTTATTTACCACCAAACTACAAGTTGGTGGTAAATAACTAAAACTGTTAAAAAAGTAATTTTGTGCTTTTTTTAACAGTGCCGTGTGGCAGACCTACATGCCCTTAGGGCAAGTATGTGTGCCACATGTGCACCCATGCACTATATAGGGTTGCAATAGGGTGTCAATGTGACACCCTGCCACCCTTGTAGGTCTACGTACCAAATCGGTAATTCTCATTCATTCCTATGGGACTCCAGGCCCGTAGGAATGAATAGGGAATACCGATTCGGTAAATACCGAATCAGTATTTACCGAATTTTACTGATTCGGTAAAATTTACCGAATCATTATCTACATATCATTTACCGATTCTAAAATACCGAATCGGTAAAATTCGGCATTTGAGAATCGGTAAATGATATTTACCTAGATCTGGCCCTAAGAATGTTAATTATAGATACGCAAAGGTATATTGAAGAATGAGTGGGTGTATGAGTGTCTCAATGGTTTCAGCCATTATAGGCTGGAACAATGTCAGTCAAATCTAAGTTGTACCTGACTTCTGATGACCCTGCCTCAGCACAATAGACCAATCAAACTATGCCATTTTGGAATTTACAGTTTCCTCTTGATTCAACATTACTTCTGAATGGCTATTAGGTTCAGGTCATGACGTTGCTGGCTTAACAACACCACCAGGTCTTAATGTTCTTTACAGTTGTGCAATCTTTTCATAGAGTAAATTCTTCTTTGACACATCATATGTGAAAGATAGGAAGATAGTTTAGCCAATGCCCATTGAATTCTTTACCTCTATGTTTAGACTGTGAACTAGTGGTGGAACCAGCTTTCATATCAGCTCTTCACACAAAACACTGTGGAATCCCTCAGGGGTCCATTGAATCCTCTCTATTATTTAACTTCTACCAAACCTGATTAAATCATTCACACTCATATGTTTCCACTATGCAGATGACCCCAAATCATTTTAAAAATGGATGGTCTAGAAGACTTCTACGATTTAAATCTTGATGACTACCTTCTGGCCATAAACACATGGATGACGAATAAACATTTAAAGGGCAATACCTCAAAGACAAGGATTATGACCTGCGCACAATAACAAAAATAGCAGCCTACCGCCATATGTCCTAAGGAACATGATATCCCTCCAACAAGGTCAAGTTGAGTCAGAAACCTAGCGGTAACCATGAATTCGACCTATATTTGATACCATATGTTAATAACTCCAAACAGAGGGCCTTATATACAATGAAACCCCAACTTTGCAACCTCTCATACCTTGGATGCCAACAGAAACAACTGCAAACCATCCTCACACTGGTAATCTCCAAGCTTGAGTACGCAAACACCAACAGCCTATACCTTGGTGCACCTGCAGATATCATGCACAAAATGCTACTCATCCAAAATGTTACTGCAAGACTTCTTCTCCACCTTCGCTCAAGAGAAGAAATTACTCCAGTCTTACAATCACTCCACTGGCTACCTATAGCAAGTAGATGCAATATTCAATGCTCTTTGCATTATCCACAGAGCCTACAAGGAAAAGGGCCAATCTACCTACAAGCTCAATTCAAGCACTACAAACAAAACTGTAGTGTAGCTCCTATCTTCCCAATAGGCTCTGCGCATTGGAATAATACCTACAGCAGTAAAGGCCTAGGCCAGACGTTAACTAGGTCTACTACTGTCGATACTAGACTTAATTTTTGGGTTTGCCAGCTAAGCTCAGAGTTCGCTAGAAACTTTCTCGAATGTTCAAGGAAGGAATTAACTCCCCTGATTAGACAAGAAGGGATTTAGTTTCTGACAACCATAGAACATGACAACTTTGCTCTCCCCTAATCAAGAGTCAATCTCGAGAGTCGTGTGAGCACAAGGCAATTATTTTACTCAGTCAGTACGTGCATTCTTAGTCTCATCAGAATGTAGAGAAAAGGAAGAGACGGGCGTGTTCAATAAAAAGGTGTTATTTATTGATCAGTCTCTTTTCTCATACAAGAGAAATGGATCGATATTATTGCAATACTTATAGTTAAGTAAAGTGCATACATTAAAAGCAATAGTATAAAATAATACTGTAAAAACATTGATATGGTTTCTGAGCCATATGATGTTTAAAATGATTAAAATATATTTACATACACATATACATTTGACTAAACGTACTCAACTGGTGTTTCTAAATACGCCTACCCCGTGTACCTGACCTAAGTCTAATGCGTGGGCGGGAATAGAAAGTTACAGTTTAAGTTAAGTTTGTTTTTGCCAAGTGAATAACTAAAGAATTCTCTGTGAGGGGTTATTCAGTTCTGTACCTGGAAGTTAGGATGAATGAGGAATGGTATCTCTTTCTCTGCTCTCGATATTCCAGGCTGCCTGCGAGGGCTGCCCAGAAGCGCCGGTGCTGGGTCTCTCGGCTTGAGATAGCAGCGCGTCTCTCAGCGCGTCAGGAAGGCGGGGCTGCTGCCAGCGGGGTCTGCTTCTGCTCTCGGCTTCGGCAAGTATGGCTGCTCCGTCTTGTCACCACGCGTGTGTTTGCATAGGGCAAGGTCGGCAATATTTATACCTTAAAGGTGCCGAGATTGACGTAAGGATGGACATAGATACGTCAATAAAGATGTCATACGACTTGCTCGTTAGCACATTCTTTACTAAAGTTCTCTGTGAAATCAAAACAATGGCCGCACGGATTTTCCAGGTTGTCATAGGTTTGATTTGTTATGAGAACGTCGTATGCCTTATCAGGGGCTGGAGGAATGTCGCTTGTCTAATTAGATCTCAAGCGTTATGACCTAATCAGATAACACGTTCCTGTGCCGGAGTGTGACTGCGTCAGATAACGGTATCTGCATCATGGGGGTTTTCTTGCCTCATGGGCTGACTGTTAGTTAACTTGATAGTTAGTTTAACCAGAATAGGGTCAGGAATAGGGGGACTGATTCAGAACCTATAGAAATACACGACACCCACTCCACGCTAACTATGGTCATATCTACTAATCTATGCATAGTATAACATAGTACAACATACTATAGAGTATAGTGTATACCTTACCACCCCAAAATACATAAATGCATTTCGAAATTTTCAAATATACTGAAAAATTGCAGTCATATATATTGTATGCACTTAAGCTATGAATTAAATGCAAAAGTAAACACGCATTTTTATGCATTATTGCTTATTGGTATATGAGAAATACACATGAAACGGCTCTTAATATGGCTATACAGAAAGGAAGTCCGAGACCATTTCATCACATAATAAAATTTTTGTGAACATACCAGCGGGCAGCTAAAGTCTATAAAGTATCTAAAAATAGAAATTTTAGTTCTCTAGGAATAGTTTCTTACTTTAAGCAGAAGATCAGTGTCCCGGGAAAAAATATGTAGAAAAATATTTTAAGGGGCATGCTGAAAAAATTGCTGTCCGTGAACTGGAGTGAAATTGTTCATGTGACTTTATTTTCAAAGTTGAAGGCCGAATTCAGGGAACGCCGTGTGCGAGTTTACTCAAAAGTCTCTATTTCTGTTCTGGAGAGAACATCATATCATTCAGGCTTTCGAAAAAACTGTCAACAGCTTCATGGGAAAGTTCCACTAAGTCGGAAATAGGTGTAACCATGCATTCATGCGCATGATTGTCTCCATTGACATTCTGATTCGCATTGCTGACAGAAGGTCGTACCTGTTCGATGCTGCTTTCATCTTGAACTTCACTACTCTTCAATCGTAGTGGTGAAGATTCCAGGAATGCCGTCATCAGGATTGGCAGCCTTTGAGGGCAGCACAAAGCGTGAACCTTGGTAGGAACCAACAGTGTATCTGCATCCACTGGCGCATCCGATTGTAGCGTCAGACAGGTGTCTAACACGCATTCTTCTCCGCATAGCAGACACCTTAGTACAGGTAAAACACACCTTTGCCACATTGGTCGAAATGATAGAAACCAAGTCATGTTCAGGTCTCTAAGCCGGGAGAGTCCCAGGATTTTTGATATCCGGTCCCGGTATCCAATGGCTAGGATCGTGTCTTCCATTGTCGCGAGAGTTTGATCTGTGACATGGGTTGCCATAACGAAAAATAAGGACTAGGAATAGGATTCCTGCAATTAGTCCCAGGATCAGGGGAAGTCCGCCAAAAATCGAATGGACGAAATCTGGAAAAATACCCAGTATGGCTTTGAATGGTGTTAATGCCATCGAAAATACTGTCTTAAATACCTTTGAGACCCCAGTGGTATCAGAAATATTTAAGATTTCGCTTAGGATTTCCGCGAAATGTATGGGGGATTAGTTGATAATAGTGTATGTATCTCTGCAGTCGTCCTTGCGACTTGTAGATCATACGTTTCTTTTGATGACGTGAGCCTTGTAGGCGTCTGAAGAAGCACTGTTTTCATTCTGCTTAAAGTGTCTATTCGAATAGAAGTAATTTTCAAACTGGGCCATGCCCTTGCCTCTTTGTCTGGAAAGGAGCTGGGGAACAAAGAACGTCCACAGCACTTGACCTTCGCCGTTGTAGTTACTAGATAAGGAGTCCCGGGCATAAGACTGCAGCATCTGCGGTCTACAATAAGAATATAACTCCCATTATAGAGTCTTTGAAAGAATGGTTCTATTTCAGTTGCAGGTGCGCCTTGCTGGTGACATGAAAGGTTGTATGAATTCCCTTCACAGGCTCCATGCAAACTAATTCCGTTACACAGAAGCGTGCCGCTTAGTGACATAGCACAATTGTTGCCACTAAGAAACACTTTCTGTCCTTTATTACTGACACATGCATGTGAATAGGGCAGGTTCCAAGTTGTTTTAAGGTACCCCTTTCCCAATTTCTCGTACATGCCAGCCTGTATATATTTTTGGCAGTATTGAAACCTGAAGGTTGAGATTGGAATATTTATGATTCCGTGGATTATCCATTCACTGACAGGTCGTTCTGACATTGTCAACGGTAATCTTTCTAGTTTTTCAATGCTCAAGATTGTATAATCAGCACCCTTTTGCGCCATACCGATTTGTCTATCAGTAAGGTTAAAGATTTGGAATAGTGACGTTGTGTTGATTAAACGCCAAGGCACATAGCCTGAACGCAGATTTTGTAACGTCCAGCCAAGCTGTACAATGGAACGCAGTTGTGACTGACCATGTTGTAATAACAGTAAGTCTTGCGATAATATATCGATTGCTGAAGACACAATGCTGTCCAATGAAAAAATTCTGGAGGACAGAGTCATTAACCCATTGTCCACTACAGAAAGTGATTTTTTCAAATTAATACGGTCAATTTCCCGTATTCTTTCTGCTGTCTCAATTTGAGTAACCTTCCAGGCCTCATTGTATGCTGCATATACAGAGGCTGCTATGAAACGCTTTTGACGCTGTTTGCGTGGTCCCAGTATGAAATCACGCAAGTCAGCACCATCAGTAAGTAAAGTTAGGTGTTGCTTAATTTCAGGCAGTGTGGAAGTTTGTAGCCACTGAAGGCATAATTTGCCCACACTGTAGGTTGTTATTATCCCTGGGTGATGTCTTTGGGGATATCTAGGGTCTGGCCTGGTCATTTTGAAACCCTGTGTTTTATTCAGGAATCTATCTTGACAGTAATTTGTATCTGTGGGCCAGATCAACCATTGTTTCCAATCAGGATGTGTTCTGTTTTGGTTTAATATATGGTTTACGTCTATCTCTTCATCTGTATCAGAGCTATTGCTAAACATTGTTGGCTTTGGAATAGACGGGTTATTTAAATCTTTGATTTTGGCTAAGCCAAGACAGGTGGTTTGTTGAACAGTGTCATTTAAAAATATTATTTGTTCTGGGATCATGCAGGCTCTAAACAAAGCTTCTATACCCTGTACTTGCCATTCTTTTGTACCCCAAACACTTTTCAAATCAACATTTTTGTCCCAATAATCAAATCCAAAAGTATTCATTTTTTCAAAGAATGAATCTGAATATATCAATTTTGTGTTGGTTATCATGGTTTTCATCCCTGTCTTGTTTGACAATTTAAAATAAAATGTTTCAGCATTACTTATGTTAAAACCTGAAAAATATGAATATTTGTCATACATGGTTCTAGAGCTCCCTTTTGGAGGTGTAGCACAATGTTTCCATTGATTATAATTTAAAACATTTCTAGGTTGTGCAGATTTATGCAAAAAATGGTTACCATAATGGTTATAGCAATACATACTATCATAATTTGTAGAACCTTGCAAATAATCATGTTTTGTAAATTTAGCAGACATTACTAAGTCAGACATCATGTTGTTAATACTCTCGAAGTCCCAATCATCAGCAAATGAGTTTGGTTTTGCAAAATCACTCAAGGAGATCTTGATTTGGTGTGGATATTTCAGGATCTCGACCGGACCATAAATTTCATAGTCAGTGTTGTCCCAGGCTACCCCACCAGGTATAGGATTGGCTGTGAAGTTGGCTGAAGAAAGTTCTGAAGAAAGTTCTCTTTTCTCGACGTGTGAAGATGTGTGTGGTTTGAGGACCAAGTTGATGTTCTGACTTGCTGTGTCCATTTTAGCATATTTTCCCTCAATGAAGCGTCCCAAAGTAAATACCATGATGAGCCAAAGTATGAGGATAAATGCACCAAAACCCACCCAAAATTCAATCCATGGAGAAACCAGATATGTTTCTTTCAGATGTTTCAAAAGTTCCATAGCTTTGACTTTAAAGGATTTTGATGATGGCTGTGTCTTTGATTCACTGAAGCCGTCAGAGGAATCATCGAAGTTGATGAAGTAACCGGATGCAGTTCTGTCAATTGTTCCAATTGGTTCAGGATTTTTGTTTTTTGCATTGTCACTCGGCACTTCATTGTAGATTGGTGTGTCTCTGCTAAATGTTTTTATTTGGGTTTTCAGAGGTCTGAGTTCTATTGCATTGTTGCATAGTCCTTGTTGTTCTTCTGTAGGCGTTTCGAATGTGATGAGCCTCTTTGTTAGGACCTCTGTACTGGTAGCAAACCTTGGTGTTCTGCTACTTATTGGGAGTCCACTTGGCCTACTGTTTGTTATCGGCCACATGTTGTGGTTTTACCAGGTCGATGGATACAACTCGGTTCTCCTTTTTTCCAGCAAGTGGCGGTAGTACAACTGATCTTGTCCCGTTGACAGACAAGACAGGAACTGCTTTTCTGTAAGAAGGCCCAAATTCCTTCTTTACCGCGATCTTCTCCCTGACTAGATCCCCGACTTTTGGAATCCAGACAGGTCTTGCTGGGACAGGTGGTGATTCTTCAGTGGTTGTTGGCTGTTGTTTCAACTGTATGTTGCTCAGGTCTTTTCTTGTTTTGTTTAAGTCCTGCAAAATAGCCAAACGGTCTTTGACATCAAAGGTTTTTTCTATTACCACTGAAGTCTGACTATCAAGGTCAGAGATCAACATCCTAGTTCCGAATAATAATTCGTACGGACTGAATCCCTTCAGAGAATTTCTTGGCAAGTTATTTAGACTACGTTGGACACTTATTAGATGTTTGACCCACCCAGCTCCCGAACCTAATATCCTTTCCATTATAGATTGCTTTCTGCCTTGGTTTTTTCTTTACACCATCCCGTACCCTCAGGAAGGAAGTGAGAAGATTCTCGCTGGGCTGTGCTCATTCGGCCATGTTTCCCCCCCAGGCTGGATTGCCTGAGTGAAAACAATGGTCGAACGTAGCATGCTCTTAGCGTATATGCCATTTAGACTCGCAAATCTTGTATAATAGTCCGGACGTCAGCCGAGTGCTGTGGATCTACATTATAAGTGGAAACTAGCCTGTATATGTTAATCGCAAGCCATTCTTTTTACTGGTGATATTATCTGCCTTGATACGACGAGGTATTAAACTGCTTCTCTCCCCACTGCGATCTCTGTTGCAGTTTGGGCAGTTTTTTACAAACATGGTGTAGTGCAGGCTCATGCCTGGCCACCAGTACCGTGATTGTAAATCTTCCAGAGAATCTTTTAATTTAAGGTGTCTGAGACCCTCGCCCATGTGTGCGTCTGCGATTAACAAGCTTCTCCTGTCCATGTTTGGAATCACTCTATCCCCCACTCCAGGGATTCGAGCAAAAGGGACGGAGTTTGCATCGATTATGTATGTATAATTGAGTGGATAGTTGATCGGTAACGCTGAGCAGTCGCCTTTTGATGACGTTTTCACCGCCAGCAATGTTTCACCGTCAATGTATTTTAATGTACGCTTTTTTCGATCTACGGGAGCCGATTTAGTGGCTGCCGCTGCGGCTGTTTCAGCCAATGAATTCCCTACAACGTGAACGCCATCACGTTGATGACTCAGTGAGTGAGTCACGTGAGTCTTTGGTAGTTCTTTTTTCAAAAGAGCTACTTGTTCCCAGAGCATTTTCTGCTTTATTGGTGCATCTGTGTCATCTTTGTAACCGTTCTGGATCCATGTCTGCAAATCCTTGTTATATGCTTTGACGCAGTAATATGAATCTGACACTATAAGTGTCGGGAATTCGCGATCCGCATTATCTAGCGCCATTTTCAATGCGATTATTTCAGTTTGTTTTTCTGAATTAGTTTCTACTGAGTGTGATTTTGTTAATAGAGGTTTTAATTTACCTCCGCGCCACACTTCTTTTGTAATCTCACATGTGGGATTGTATGCATGTTCTCCCCAAACGGAGGGTTGAGCATGTCCGTCTGTATAGATTACACAGGCGTAATGTCGTAGAGGCAGAATGTCGATTGGCAGAGGATACGTCTTTTCATATTTTAGATTTTTTAATTCTTCTAGTTCTGGATCAAAGTAGTAGTATACTTTGTCCGTTGTGATTGAATTCACCCATTGTATCCATTCCGGATTCAATGTTGTTGTTGGTAAATTACACGGTGTTGTTAGTGCCTCAAAGGCTGATTCTGCTGTTCTGACTGTGATATGTCTACCGTCAGCTATGTCTTTTTCTCTAGCTATTGCGGTTTGAACTGCACGAATGATTTTTTCTGTATTACTGAATTTCTGTTCAGCTTCTGTGTACATGTGTGATTTGAATGCAATTGGTACCATTTCTCCCTCATTAGAGGTCAGGTATGTGAATCCGCATCTCCTTGGGATGACTCGGATCACAAGGTTGCGTGTGTTATCACGTGTTTCTAATTTTGTTTTAATTAGCATGTCTGTTTCTAAGGATCTAAAAATTTCTGTGTGTGTTTGAGTCCAACTGGATCTTTTAAAGTCTGGTTTAATTAGATCATAAAGGGGTTTGACCCTTTCTGCGTAATTTGCAATGTATGTTCTTCCGAAATTTAGGAAGCCTAGAATTGACTGTAGGTTTTTTAGTGTTTTAGGAGCTTGGATTACGGCACATTTCTCTAGGAAATTGTCTGCCAGGCTTTTACCTTCACTTGATAACTCATATCCTAAGAATAGGACCGTCAGATGGGCAATTCTGGACTTTTTGAAGTTGAATTTGTAACCCTCTGCAGCGAACCCAAGTATTATGGTGTTCACTCTTTTCAAGTGAGTCTCCAAGTCATCATCTGTTAAGTAAATGTCATCGACATAAGATAATGCTTCATCATCATATAGTTGTAGTAATTCTGTTACTCTCGCTGAGAATACCCCCGGGCTGTTCTTGTACCCCTGGGCTAACCGACAGAATTGTTTTTGAGTGCCATTTACTGAGAATGCAGTTAAATATCTGCTCTCCGGTGCTATGTTTTGACAAAAGAATCCATTGGAAATGTCCAAGGTAGTTTTGTATTTTTTGCGCACTATGTTATTCATTAGTGCAGCACTGTGTGAGTTTTGCACTGCAAAGGTTTTGCAACATGTGTTAAGGTGTCGGTAATCCAATACTAGACGGTACGAATTGTCTGGTTTGGAGACCGGAAACAAAGGATTGTTCATTTGTGAGGTGCAAGTTTCAATCACCCCCTGGTATTCTAGCTGATCTAGTATTTCATTTACTTGTTTTTTAGCTTCTTGCTTAATTGGGTACTGCCTTTGTGCAGTAGGTTGTGATTTTAACTGGATTTTGTGAGGAGGAGAATCCTCATCCCATCCTACATGATTTTTATATAAAGCAGGTGCTAAGGCCACTGCCCACTTTCTAGCAAGTGTGTATTTTTTATGAATCGGGATTTGATTCGAGAAGGCAGGCATAATTACTTCTTCGCCATGAGGGCACTCCCTGACAAACTCTGGTGGCCAGTCTTTTTCAGCTAGAAGGATGTCATAACCCTTTGAGAGGTTATCCCAAAATAGTCCCCTTATTTTCCTAGTCTTATCTCCCTCTATACGTAATGTTATCTCGTATATCTTGTGGGGCTTGCTAACTCTGGTGTCTGCAGTTTCCACTTGAAGGTATTCATTCGTGTCCACTGTCTCCAGATGATTCATAAGGACTTTGCGAGCTATGCTCACCTCTGCTGCGCTGTCTAGCATTGTCTGAGCCCACTCTCCGTTTTTCAGTTGTGTCCTCAGTATTCTCGGCATTGTTAACTACCTTGATACTGGCTACCTTCTTTTTTGGAAATTGTAATTTCTTTTTTAGCTGAGCAGGTTCCTTGTCTTTGGACTTGGCGTGCTCTTCTGATCGTCCTCTTCTTTCCGATTTCTGCGAGGAATTCTGAAAAGATTGAGAGGGACGTGTATCAATGTCTTGATATCTATCAGGTTTTTTAATATTATCCCTATTTCTAAGGTTATATCTATTCCCAGAGGGGTCACTCTGCGGTGACCTCTGTCTTTGGTTTGGAGATTTCTCTCTTCGCCTCGGAGACCTTCCTCTGGACTGGAATTTCTTTTCTTTAGGATTGGATTGTTTATTTCCATCCCAGTTCTTTTTTGGTGAATTATTATTATTAGAAAATATTTTTTCTGGACTTGTAGTCAGTTGCGGTTTTACTGGTATTCCACCTAGACTATCTCTGCCTAGTTCTTCATAGGATTTTTCTATGATTCTGGCAATTTCAGCTGGTTGGTCTGCTATATCTGTCTCTTTTAACCTCTGGCGGATCGTCACGTTTGCTGCTTCACCTTTTATGTTGGCTAGTAATATAGCCGAGACCTGCTTGAAGTCTTTCAGTAATTTCATACCAAGAGTTAAAGCAGGTTCTGGACCGTATTCATCTTGAATTTGTTTTAGCACATCTGGTATTACCGAAATCGATGGAACACCGTGCGTTTTTGTGTAGATGGAAGCAAAGACTGTACCCCAAGTGTCACAGTCCTCAATGTGTGGTGCGATTCCCATTGGGAGACATATAGTCAGAATCCTGTGTTTTTCCAGCGGGGTGGTGTCAGGAAACACCGCCTCTATTTGGGTGATTTTCTGTGCCAACCAGAATGGTATTTGTTCCCGTTTAGCTGGAACTTTACCTAGGCAGGATTGGATGTTCTGTGGTGTGATTTTATTTGTGTTCCCCTGGTGAGGGGTCAGCTGTGGAAGTTTAATCGCTGGCTGTATTGTTGAAGTCCGCATTACATACTGAACTAATTGTCTATGAATTTTTAGTAGTTGTTTTAGCTGTATTAATAGCTCTGCTGCAGGCATTCTTTCGATGTCTGGATGTGGTGTGTATCCGGCTAAGACCGGCCACGTTGCTCCTGGTCTTCCTAAAGGACCGAGCCTTGTAATGTGATTGTTATGTATTAGGGCGCCATCAAATAAGAGCAAATGCTCTTGGAATTTGAGTGGTACTTCCACCTCCTCGAAAGGAGTGTATGTTTCAGGAGGTTCCTCTACTTTGTAATAGTGGAAGTACTTTGTTACAGCATTTGCTGCTGGAAAATGTATCCATGAATAGTATACCTCTGTCTGCCGATATTCGTGTGCCTCAATTACGAATATGACTGTGCCACCTCTAGGTGTCAGTCCATTTTCTATAAGTTTTAAGGTTATAGATCTCCTTTTAATGACCGGAATGAGTGTTATATTCGGGTCTGCTGCTTGCATGGTAGCATCAGCATCTGCGAGTTCAGTTGCTAATCTAACTGCCTCTCTTTCTTCATCACTGTCTCCCATTTTACAGACAGGATGGTATTATGTTTGTTTGCAGATCAGGTTTCTTTATGGAAACGAAGATTAGATGCACAATATTTTGGAACTGTTTTTATCCTTCAACGTTGACTTTACCAAGAACCATACATAGGAGTTCCCTCCTGCGAGGTTTTGGAGGATATAACCTTTCACCCACTCCAGACGTCTTTGGAGTATAATGGGAAAAGGGGTCTGAGTGAGAAAGCACGACTGAGTTACTCTAAATGTCTTACGTTAGTTTTATCGCCCTTTCCAAACGCGTTGGGCGCCATGTAGTGTAGCTCCTATCTTCCCAATAGGCTCTGCGCATTGGAATAATACCTACAGCAGTAAAGGCCTAGGCCAGACGTTAACTAGGTCTACTACTGTCGATACTAGACTTAATTTTTGGGTTTGCCAGCTAAGCTCAGAGTTCGCTAGAAACTTTCTCGAATGTTCAAGGAAGGAATTAACTCCCCTGATTAGACAAGAAGGGATTTAGTTTCTCACAACCATAGAACATGACAACTTTGCTCTCCCCTAATCAAGAGTCAATCTCGAGAGTCGTGTGAGCACAAGGCAATTATTTTACTCAGTCAGTACGTGCATTCTTAGTCTCATCAGAATGTAGAGAAAAGGAAGAGACGGGCGTGTTCAATAAAAAGGTGTTATTTATTGATCAGTCTCTTTTCTCATACAAGAGAAATGGATCGATATTATTGCAATACTTATAGTTAAGTAAAGTGCATACATTAAAAGCAATAGTATAAAATAATACTGTAAAAACATTGATATGGTTTCTGAGCCATATGATGTTTAAAATGATTAAAATATATTTACATACACATATACATTTGACTAAACGTACTCAACTGGTGTTTCTAAATACGCCTACCCCGTGTACCTGACCTAAGTCTAATGCGTGGGCGGGAATAGAAAGTTACAGTTTAAGTTAAGTTTGTTTTTGCCAAGTGAATAACTAAAGAATTCTCTGTGAGGGGTTATTCAGTTCTGTACCTGGAAGTTAGGATGAATGAGGAATGGTATCTCTTTCTCTGCTCTCGATATTCCAGGCTGCCTGCGAGGGCTGCCCAGAAGCGCCGGTGCTGGGTCTCTCGGCTTGAGATAGCAGCGCGTCTCTCAGCGCGTCAGGAAGGCGGGGCTGCTGCCAGCGGGGTCTGCTTCTGCTCTCGGCTTCGGCAAGTATGGCTGCTCCGTCTTGTCACCACGCGTGTGTTTGCATAGGGCAAGGTCGGCAATATTTATACCTTAAAGGTGCCGAGATTGACGTAAGGATGGACATAGATACGTCAATAAAGATGTCATACGACTTGCTCGTTAGCACATTCTTTACTAAAGTTCTCTGTGAAATCAAAACAATGGCCGCACGGATTTTCCAGGTTGTCATAGGTTTGATTTGTTATGAGAACGTCGTATGCCTTATCAGGGGCTGGAGGAATGTCGCTTGTCTAATTAGATCTCAAGCGTTATGACCTAATCAGATAACACGTTCCTGTGCCGGAGTGTGACTGCGTCAGATAACGGTATCTGCATCATGGGGGTTTTCTTGCCTCATGGGCTGACTGTTAGTTAACTTGATAGTTAGTTTAACCAGAATAGGGTCAGGAATAGGGGGACTGATTCAGAACCTATAGAAATACACGACAAAACAGGACACTTCACTCCAGGCTTGCATCACATATCATCATGCCACCTTGTCATAAGAAATCCGTAGGAGGCACTGCTTTATCACTACAAGCCGCCAACCACAGGAACTCATTACCAGCCAGAATTCAAAGCATCCAGGAGCATATAATAATTTGAAAACATGGGAATTTCGAAGACAGCTACGCCACCACACATTTCAGCAGCAGAACCCAGTAAGACAATAACACCGTCAAGCTCAAACTTCAACTTACAATGTACAGATTGGGAAACAACCCAACCAGTAAACTACTTTCGACAAGCAGTTATGTTAAGGAGGGCTAGCCTATGGTTCACCAAGGTATTACATAGTTATGTAATTTCGTATGTAACATTCCTGGCCCACACTAATACAATAACACTCAGCAGTCGGCAGCCAACTTTAACTTACACCTCTGATATCCATGTAGGGCATATCTGCTACAAGGGTTGTCCATCACTGTAACTTTGTAACCAATAATCCAGCCATCACTGAATTAACAGTCATGTAGTAAATTAAAAGCTCTGTCACACTTCAGGTCAATCAGAGGACTTTAATTTAGTCCACAACCATCTATACACTATGGCCGCTACTTTGCATCTAAGAATGACACTCTGATATGGGATGATAGTAGCAATGTACATACCAGCCCATCTCTCCACTTCTCTCTCCCTCCAACAATGCCAGTTCACGCCCACAGTATACAGTAAATGTATGATTGGACCATGTAGTGGAGTGACCAGCTAAGCAAACTACAATCATAAAAATACCATAAAGGGACCTGCACAGCTGTTCAAAGCTTCCAAAATATTGAAAAACCATCAATTGGTCTTTTGTGTATCTTACATCGCATCATTCACCACCCTGCCATGTGCTGCATTCCATAACATGCATGATACCAGCACCTAGGCGGTCATCATGCACAACATGGAAACATTTCCCACATAGGATCAAAAAACAAAGACAAAACTCTTTCAACCACACACCACCCTATACGGCGTAGCTTGCTTCCCATGTACATAAGCACTTCAGTGTCACACACAGGAGTAGTAAGCACTATATAAATACTGCCTTACAATGCAGTGCAATATTTATCATTTGTGGTTTACCAAGTTTTGTTTGTCAATCTTTTTTTTTTTTTTAAAGATTTTTATTTATTTCCATTCCAGCAAAACCGGAAAACAATTTTATACATAAAAAAGCAGTGTAGCACATCACTTCATCACCATAAATATCGTCAATTATTATAAAGTCACAATTTTGCAATCTCTCTGCAATAGAAACCGGACCCCGTCTAACCACCCTCAGGTCTTCATACTGCATCCAAATCTGAGTCATCTTCATCTCGGTCCGGTGGTGGATCGCAGATATCACCCCTATATTTATTCCACGCCCCCCAGATTTTACTCCACTTTTTAGGGCATCCCCTACTACTGAATACCGCCCTCTCTGCCATCATGGTCGCATCCATGTCCCTTCCCCACGCTGCAAGAGTCATTCTTCTTATGATTGAATTTTGTCATAAGGACTTGTAATACATTCAGTACATAAAGACCATCATTTCATCGGCATCGCTATATCCAGAAACAGTTTTCGAGTACAGTTCTAATGGACCCTTTTACCCAGTAACCATCATTCTTTGTCAACAAGCCCCACCCCTCCCTCCCTTGGAGACATACCATGACAACAGGAATCTGCTACGGTACAGGTATGTGCATCAGGGCTGAGGGGCCACCTGGGTGTCTTCAGGTATGTTGTAAGGGACTATTCAAAACTGGAAGAGATGTTGTGCCCATGTTCATGATGGGCAGGCTATTAGCAGACGTCCTTTAGAAAGATAGCTAATTATAGATCCCCATGAGTACTCAAAGTTTTTTAAATCGGCCCTAAGTTTATCACTCATCGCTCCAGTTTTGTCTTCAGTACTCTCAGGTAGTCTATCTCTGGGTCAATGGGCAGGCAGGCTCTGGAACAGATGAAGGAACCTAGGTAGTACCACCATCTTAATCGCTTGAATCCTTCAGAGCCATCATAGGTACACAGGAGCCCATCTCTTTAGGTTGACCTTCAAATTGTGTAAAAGTGTGGGTAGTTAGCCTGTAACAGCTTCGAGATCCTGGGCGTCAGTTTGATGCCTAAGTTAGTGAGGTCTTTCTTGCCCATTGGAAGGGTGTTGTTCATTTGCCTCCATCTCTGCTTCTTGGAGAGTTAGGTTGAATATGAAGGACTTTGATAGGTTTATACTAAACCCGCCATTCCTTAAAATAGTCGCAGTTCACTTTGTAGGGTGGTCAATGAGTGTTGTGGGTCTGTAAGAATGCCATCAGCAAATAAGGAAGTCTTATTCTCCTCTGGTCCAAAAACAATCCCCTGGATCTGGTGGTTGGCTCTTATCATTGCTGCAAGGGGTTCACTGCTCAGAGCGAAAAGGCGAGGAGAGAGCAGGCAATCCTGTCAGGTTCCCCTTTCCAATGAAAAAAGTTCAGCACGAACTCCATTGACCAGTACTCTAGAACATGGCGCAGCATAGTACACCTGGATCATGGTAAAGAAGGGTTCGCAGAAGCCAAATCGTCTCAGGGCGGCAAATAGAAATGACCAATCCACTTGGTCAAACGCTTTCTTAGCATCTGGGCCGAGCATGACCGTTGGGATATCCTTCTTGGTCACTTTCTCTATTAGATGTATGACTCTTCTTACATTATTGTGGGTCTGTCTCACCTTGATAAACTCTGATTGGTCTCGATGGATTGAGTCAGGCATTAAGTTCTCCATTCGTGAGGCCAAAATCTTTGAGTAAAGTTTTGCATCGAAATTAAGGAGTGCAATGGGGCGGTAGGAGCTACAGAATGTCGGATCCTTTCCGGCATTGGGAATGACTATGAGATTGGCCTCACTCATGGACTCTGTTACCTTACCAACTCGGCTATATGGTTAAAGAGGGGGGTCAAATGCGGAACAAGTAGAGAAATGTGCCTTCGGCCCATCTAGGCTGGGGGATTTAAAAAGTTTTAGGGAGCCTATGGCTTGCTGTACCTCTTCCTCTCTAATGGGTTCCCTCAGCTGCTCATTCTGTGTGGATGTCATTTGCGGGAGATCTGCCTTGTTAAGTTAATCTAATTGAGACTGGGAGTCCGTGGATACAGCCGTATTTAATGAATTATAAAACTGTCCGAAAATACCCGCCTTTACCTGTTCTGACTTCTCAAGGTCACCTGTGGAGCTATAAATATTACCAATTCACTCCTTTTCCCTTTGTACCATGAGTTGACGTGCCAAATGTGCTCCCACCTTATTGCCTTGAGTGTAGGATGTTTGCTTGGGTCGTAGAAATGTCAGCTTGGCCCGGTTTGTGTAGATGGCTTTTAATTTCCCCTTCACAGCTGAGACTTTGCACTGGAGGGCTAGATATTGGGCTCTCTTGTGTGCTTGTTCCAGTGTCTGGAGCTCTGTTTCTAATGTCAAGCATTCAGTGGTCCGTTGTCTATTGAGCGCTACTTTTGCTGCCTATCACTGGTCCCTCAGAACTGCTCTAAACACATGTCAGTGGTTAGAGGGAGGGGGTTGTTCATCAGAAAAAAATAGTTTATGACTTTGTGAAGTTCATCTTGAGCTAGTATGTCTCACAGCAACGCATGTGGGAAGAACCAGTGTGAATATTTGGGCGGGGTCCTTCTACTCGAGGGAGATAACCACAGATGCACGTTCAGAGATAATCATAGGGCCGATCTCTGCCTTGTGAACATCTCACGCCAGAGTTCGGCTCACAAACATGTAATCTAACCTCGAGTAAGAATGATGGATATGTGAGAAAAATGTGTAATCTCTATTCGCTGGGTGGGACTCTCACCAGGCATCAACCATGCCCAGGTCCTGCATTGCGAGTTTCACTGCTTTTGAAAAGCTGCTCGTGTGAGACCAGTGCTTGTGTGTGCTATCTGACCCGAGTGCCAAGTAAGGTTGAAATCGGCCATGAGAAGTATCTCCCCCTCCGCAAATCCCCCAGGGTGTCTCCAGACTTGGTATGAATGTTATATGGTTAGTATTTGGGGCATAAATTGCTTCCCCCGTATTTGTCCCATCACCATGACCACCCTCCCCTCCTTGTCTGTCTTGTACGGTTCATGTTGGAATTTTAACGCTGAGTGGAACAGGAGTGCCACCCCATTGTACTTGGTGGGACTGGATGATTTATGCACTAAGGGGTAGCATTTATGTCTCAGTCTGTGGTCCTCTAACCTCTTGAGGTGTGTTTCTTGTAGTGCAACAATATCATAGTGTTCGTCTAACAGATATTTCCACACCCTATGTCGCTTAGTCGGCACATTGAGCCCCTTCACATTCCATGTTAGAGCCGTGGCCACCACTGCAAAAGTCGGGGCAATTCCCCACAGTTCCTGGGCAGCTCATATCTAACCGGGTTGTCTCCCATTGGCAGCTTCACCACTGTATGTACTTTTTCTATTTTTATTTTGACTAAGTTTGAGCCCACAATTTTGCTGAATAGACCCAGGACAAAAGCCTCTAGGTCTGGTCTCTCCACGCCTTCTTCCAGATTTCTGATTCAAATGTTGTCCCTTTGAGAGCTTGTTCAGAGGTCTGAAGCTGGTCAGCGCATTGCTCTAGTTCCAGAGTTTTGGTCTCCAGGCTTACCATTCTGCCCTCCACTGAGTCTACGTCTTACGGTAGCGCTACCAGCTTTTTGTTTAGGTACGCCTTTAAGGTCTCCAAGGTTGTGGACACGTCTGTTTTTGAGCTCCTCCCATAGTTCCCTTTTGAATTTGCGCCAAGAGGTTAGGAGATCTTCCTTTGTGAACGCCATCATGTCTTCTCCTCTCATTGACTGGTGGCTACTACCATCTTCTGTAGGGCCAAAGTAGTTGGATACTCTGTTGTGTTGTTTCTTTGGCGGCATAGGGAAAATGGGTCTCCAGCAAAGCTTTCTAAGTGGGCTGATCATCAATTGTAGTAGTCCTGTGAACCCCGGGTGTCTCTGGGGTTCAGCCCCTGTTTCACAGCCCTCGCCTCGTGGTCCTACTATGTGCAGCCTCCCTTGCAGCCTCTCATGTGCCTCTAGTGAACCAGGGTTATGTCATGGATTTCGATATGGCTCTTAATGGGGTCAGAATATCTGCCCCGGACCACCATGTCAAGGTCAGGCATCAAGTATTTCCTTCCATTGTGGGCCGCCAACGGAGCTGGAAGGCTTTGCATATGCAGGGCCCACTGCCCGACAGTCCGGTCTCCTCCCAGGGTCGCCGACACCTAGACCTGGTTCGCTGTACTCACCGCCACTCCCCGGGCCCTCTCGTTGCCATCTTGGGGTCAGGTAGGGCCTCTGCAACCCTGAGCACATCCAGCATCGAGTCTGGAGCAGCACTTCCCAGGTAGGGACCCTCCATTGTGGTGTGCCTACTGTTGCGGAGGGTCCGCCAGAGGCTGCCTTCCGGGATCGAAGTCTCCACTGCTGTAGTTCGTTGGTCGGCGGTGTATGACCAGCACTGTCCATGGTAAGCAGCTCCACTGTAGGTGACTCACAGTAGACCAGCCAATTCGGGGTCCTCCCCCCTTCCTTATGCATGGGGTTCTCTTCAGTGGTATTGGTGGGCTGCCGATACGAGCCCACTTGTTTCCTGGCTACTTAACCCTTAACCAGCACTTCTCCGTCTCAGTGGGCCTTAGCTACATCCGGTTGCCTCTCATCGTGCCCGGGTCCTGGGTTCGCCAGGAATTGTTGAACTTACCCCCAGGAGTTGGCCACGCTCAGTGTGCCGAAGGAAGGCTGGCGTTTGTGGCTCTTTCACCCCAAATTTCTTTGGTGGCAGCAGAGCCGTTGTGGATTACGTCTGTACGGCCATCTTGGCTGGCCAACCTCCCTTCACCAAGTGTTTTTTTGTTTCTATTAAAATCTTTAATTTTCATCACACTTCAAAATTACAAAAGAAAATGTGCTTCATTTGTGCTTTCGTAAGTGCTGATATATGTTGAAATATCTGTACAGTTCATTTACAGGTATGTACATGTTTTTGTGTATGAAATTAACATCCTATAGTCTTTCTTTTCACACTTCCTGTACATAGGGCTACTGGAATTATGCGATTCTGCTGCACTTTCTGCATAATTAATTTGCTGCATTTGTCACATATTCCAATATCTTCTGCAAAATCTGCAGGTTTTAACAAAAAAAAATTCTTTCCCAACCGGATCTAAAACCACTGCAACACGTGCTTTCACTCAGTAGAAGGTCGTTTGCTAAGGTTGACTGGTCATCTCGTTAGTTACTTATAGCTGTATTTGAGTCTGCAACTGCCAGTAAAGAAGTGAAACCATTCCCCATAAAGTGGTAACGTGTAAAAAGAATGAAGTAATACTATCACAAATTGTGCTGCATTAAGCTTCAGAATTTACGTTTTTTGCCGCACATTTTAGTCAACCTTGCCACACAATTTGGGCCTTTCTACAGCATAATTCCAGTGGCCCTGCTTGTACCCTAGTAACCTAGTTAAGAAAAGTAAACAGCATTTCCACTTAAAAGAATAAGCAGCAATTTTTCAGAACACATTGCCTGACATTGCAGGGACCCGGGGGAAGTGGAGACGCAGTCAAGTCTTCCCCCGGGTTCATTCGCGCAGGGAGGGCCAGGCTGGGGTTGGGGGGTGGATATAAGAATGCAGGAGAGGAAGGCGACTTCCTCTTCCTGCATTCTGGCATTGTCGGGTGGGGAACAGATATTTGAGGTGGATTGAGGTGAGGTTGAGCTAGGGAATTTAGGTCGTTGGGTCAGCGTTTTTCTTCTAGAAGGCTTGCGTTGCGTGCCACTGTCCGGTGGTGTGGTGTCTGCGGCGTCGGGTTGTGTGCGGCGGTTTCAGCAGCGGGAGTCATGTCTAGTGTGTCGGCGGAGCAGGTAAGGGAGGCCCTGAGGGTGCTGGGCAGGCCGGGCGGGAGGACCTCCTCCCACCCGGTGTGCTCGGGGAGGCGTGGGTTGGTCTCTCCCGTGCGCCGCGGGTGGCCTTGGCCGGGGTTTCTGCGGCGGTGGTGGCGTGCCTCGACTAGCCATCACCGCCGGTGAGGAGTGCGCTGGGTAGAGGGAGGGGCACAAGGCAGCGAGTTTCTGCACACGGAGGCCGGCGGAAGAGCCTGCCTCCGCGTCTAGTAAAAGACGAGAATGGAGCTGCAAGGCCTAGGGATGTAAAAATGTAAATTGATACTTGTATAGCGCACTACTCACCCGCAAGGTTCTCAAGGCGCTTGTACGAATACCGCTGTGGAACCCATCCTGGCTTTCCCTGTGAGGTGTCCACTCCTGGGCACCCCCAAGGTGGAGGCCCAGCATCCTTAGCGTTGTGGGAGCCGTTGTGGAGATTAAGCAAGCTATTGCCCAGAGTTGCAGAGTGGGACTCCATGATTGGAATAGGCACCGAGGCGAGAATTATCAGGTCCGTGGAATTTTGAGCCCAAGACCCGCCGAGGCGGGGAATTGAACCCTGGTCCCGGGCTAGACCTCTGCATCAGGGTCTGCCGCTCTAACCATTGAGACACACTTCTCTGGGGGGTGGGGACTGGTGCTCCCGCGCTCCCGGTGTAGGAATGGGGTCGGCAGTGGGGGAGGGAGGAGAGGCGGGGGCTCCGGGGTGCACCAGGAGACTGCGGGCCCAGTGAGGCAGCTGTTGTGGGCCAAGGACACCCCGTGGCAAGGTTAGGGTCAAGTGTGCGCAGGGGAACCAGAGCAGGGGGAGGCCAGTGATGGGGGAAGTGGCGTGCGAAGAGGCTACCAGGCAGGTGGAAGAGGTGCCAATGGACCTTTCTAGGGGGTCGCGCCCCGGCACCCCCGCCCAGGTGGGGAGTGCGGGGCGGGGCCACAGGTTGGATGTGCCAGCTGGAGGCCTAGGGGGGCGCTACTCAGGCTAGTGCTGGGGTGCCCTGGGTCCACATGAAAAGGGTGGGGCCCGAGGTCATTGCCCCCCCATTGCTCCCCAGGTGGGATACCATGCAGATTGCAGACAGGATTAGGGAGCAGCGCCTACTGGTGCAAGAGTCGGAGGCGCGTCTAGCAGAGCTAGAGGCAGTCAGGTCGGGGGCTGTCTGGGAAGAGGAGGCAGAAGGGCCCCCCACACCCACCTCTGAGGAGGAAATGTGGGCGGAACAGGAGAAAAGAGATAGAGTGGCCAGGGCCAGGTGTGAAAGGGCAGGGGTTCGGGGAGTCCAGCAAGGTCAGTTAGGGACGGCCAGGACAGCAACGAGGCCCGACAATGCCAGAGCACGCTTAGGTTGGAGCGACCTGGGGAGTAGGGGGGATCCCGGCTGGCGGAGGTCAGCAGAGTGGTGGTAGGTGCGGCGAGCGCAAGACGGCCCCTGGACGCTGCTTTGAAGCAGCAGGGGGGGTCTGCGGCAGCCTTTCCTCCAGCACGGGATCAGACTACGGCAGCGTGCATGGAACGTGAGAGTGTGTGTGGATGTCAGCACAGAAAGGAGTGAAGAGAGCGGTGCGTGAAGTGATGAGGCAGCCTGTGGTAGATGGACCGGTGTTGGTGTTGGACTATGGTTCTGAGAGTGAAGACTTGGAGGACGGGGAGGTGAGGGATGACGTTGACAGGACGGGGGTGCAGAGCAACAGTGTTCTTGGTGTTTTGATGACCCACAAAAGAAGAAGGGAAGGGCGAAAGCGGATACCAGCACAGCCACCAGCTCGAAAGGATGGTCGGGAGCGACACAGACACCTTTGGCAGGTGAGGGGGCGTGGTGGTCAGCTTGGGAGGAGGGCCTGAAAGGGGGCAGGAAGAAGGCGTGCCGGTCCGTAGGTGTGGGGCATGGGTTTGTGCGGGATGTGGGGGGTCTGCAGGGGATGTGTCCGAGGGGGTGACACCCAAGATGGGGGAAGGTAAGGTGGTGGTGGTGGCTGGTGTACAGACTGACAAACCTGATGGGAAGGAGGACAAGACCAATGTGAAGGAGGACAAGGAGGGTAAACGGGAGGACAGACAACAGAAGAGACTGCCGTATATGGGGCTAGCTATGCCACTGGGTTCCCACTTGTCGGACAAGATTAAGAGCAGGATTTGGAAGCATGAATATGTAGATGTGTTCAAGCTTCTACATAGGGAGGTGCAGGCCAAGGAGGGCTCGAAGGAAGAAGAGTGGGAACTAACTAGGCGTCCCAGGGTGCCAATGTATTTGGAGAACTGGACGTCCGCTTTTCTCATTTATGCAAGTATATACTGCGTAAAGAATTTGGACAGAGCGATACCCCTTATGAAGTACATGGTTATTATTAGGAAGGCCCAGTTACAGTTCGGGGGGTTTGCCTGGTTGAGTTAAGATGAGGAGTTTCAGGCACGGTTTAGCATGAACCCTGACAAGCCATGGGGAGAAATTGATCAGGAGCTGTGGATGCAGTAGATGGCGTCGACACACTCGTCGGCGTCCAGGCACACGGCCGGTGGTTTGCCGGTCCCTTATCGGTCTTTTCCACCGCGGCCCGCCCAGTCTGGGGCAGGAGGGGCTACTGCATCCGTGGGTAACACCAGTCAATCAGCTAAGCCAGGCACCAGCACGACAGGTGCATGCTGGAGCTACAACAAGGGATACTGTTCGCGGTACCCTTGCAAGTTCAAACATGAGTGCTCCAAATATGGAGGCCGGCATGCCGTTACTCAATGTTTCACCTTAGTCACCCCTTCTGAGCAGTGGCGAAATGCAAATGCGAAAGGTAGAGGGCAGCCTGGACAGAAGGGCGCCTACTCCGGTTAAGGTGGAGGTGATGGCCCCGTGGCTCTCGTGTTACCCGGATAGGGAGGCGGCTTTGAAGTTGCATTGGGGTTTCACAGAGGGTTTTCGTGTGGGCTACCAGGGACCTAGGGTGCGGAGATGGGCGGACAATCTGACGTAACTCACTATTTGGGCGACTTTCTCTTCCTGGGAAGGGATCGCTCCGGTGACTGTGGCAGGGCCCTGTCCCAGTTTCAGGAGATGGCGCAGAGGTTTAGAGTCCCCCTGGCACCGAAAAAAACAGCTGGACCCCAGCTGCTGCTTGACTTTCCTGGGCATTGAGCTGGATTCCATTCATTGGATGGCTTGCCTCCCGCAGGCAAAGGTGGAAGGTACGAGCATGTTTGCTGTGGGCAATTGGAGAGAAGAGGATTGCTTTGAGGGCAGTGCAGCAACTGTTGGGTTTCTTGAACTTCGCTTGTAGGGTGGTGAGGGCTGGACGGACTTTCTGCAGGCAGCTCAGCATGGTCTTGTCGGGGGCGGTTTCACCACATCACAGGGTTCGGATTTCCATGGGAGTGCGGGCTGGCTTAAGGACATGGCTGACATTCCTCACTGAATTTTATGGGGTGTCACTCGACTTTGTGGAAGAAAAGATGGTCTGGCAAATCCAAATTTACTGTGACGCAGCAGGGGCAGCAGGGTTTGGCATCTTTTGGGATGGCAGATGGTGTGCTGAGGTGTAGCCGGCCCATTGGATAAAGCAGGGGTGGAGCATTGCTTTTCTGGAGTTCTTTCCCTTGTTGGTGGCATTGGAAGTGTGGGGAGCTGAGTTTCTGAACAGATCGGTGCTTTTCCATGTAGACAACATGACTGTGGTTGAGTTGGTTAACTGGCAGCGGGCAAGGGATTTGAGAGTGCTACGGCTGTTGAGGAGTTTTATGCTAAAGTGTCTGCGTTTGAATGTGGTTTCTCGGGCTAAGCATGTTCCTGGAGCGAATAATGACATTGCGGATGCTCTGTCTCGTTCGCAGTGGCAGCGGTTCTGGAGACTGGCGGCTGGAGTGGATCAGTGCAAAACTGGATTGTCTGGGCCTTGGGGGAATGAGGGTGCTAGGCCTGGTGGAGAAATCAGATGCGGACTCAACGAAGCGGGCCTACAGGCTGGCATGGGCAGAGTTTGGCTCCTTTATGGGTTGGCAGCGAGATGTGACGTTTGGAGATTGGACTGTGGTGGAACAAGGGGTGTTACATTTTGTTTTGCATTGCATGGACAAGGGGTTGTCGGCTGTGACCGTTGCAGGGAAACTGGCGGATCTGTCATTCTATGGGACTTTGTTTTTCGGCTTTGACTCTACCAAAGATCCGGTTGGTGGAGGTGTTGCCGCTATGTTGTTATGATAGTTTTGAGGTTCGCATTTTCCGTTTGTGCATGGTGTGGATGTTTTTTGGAGCTCTCAGGGTTTCGGCGCTGTTAGGGACAAGGGCCACAGGTGGCAGGCGGTATGAGGAGATCAGATTGGATGCTGGTCGGCTGGGGATTTGATTTGGGTCAGTCTAAGATGGATCAATTGGGGAGGGGAAAATTGGTTTGACTGTGTGAGGCTGGTTAGGGGAGAGTGTGCCCGGTGGCTGAGTGGAGGGCGTTTCTGGTTTCATCGGCGGCCCCGGTGGGGGAAATTTTTTGTCATGCGTCTGTGGCTAGGGTCACGGTGGCACAGTTGTTGGCGGTTTTGCGTATGGCAGTGGGCAGGTTGGGATTGAACCCGCCGGGTTTTGGAACGCATTCTTTCCGCATTGGGGCGGCGAAGGCAGCGGCACGACTGGGTTGATCATGGGATAGGATCAGGAGGATTGGCAGGTGGAAGTCTCGGTGTTGTGAGCGGTATGTCCGAAAGTAGGGTGCTGTTTTAGGGGTTGGGTAAGGCGAAATGAAGGATGTGGGGGTTTTACGTGTCAGGATGTGTACTAATTTCTGTTTCTTCTCCTAGGTTGCGTGGGTGGCCTGGGGGCCAAGATGTTCACATGGATTGTGGGGCATTCATTCGTACACTGGGCCTCCAAATATGCAGAGCAACAGGTCTACTGCCGTAACCTGGGATTCAGAGGACACCAACATGAGGTGCACTGGTAGGGAAAAGGGGGGATGCGATGGGGGGCACTATTGCCCTGGCTCGTGAAGATGGTCCCACAGAAAGGATACCCAGATCTTTTGATTATTCATTTGGGGGAAAATGACTTGATTCAGCTGTCGGGTAATTGTGTATTGCTTTTGTAATTCGGCTATCATGGCAAGACATTACAGATGAAAACGTTGTCACAATATCTGTTTTTTACTGATACTTTTCAATATTTTTTTTGTTTCAGCGGTTAGTTTCTTTAGGAAGATCTTGAAGTAGATACACAAATGACTCCTTGCTGAAATGAGAATGTTGTCTCTTTTTACAAATGTATAGTTTTCTGAGATCACCCATGAGTTTCAACCTGTTTCCATCACAAACTGGAAGGAGGTTAATCTTAGAAAAATGTCAAAACTATGTGAAAAGAGTTTTGATTCAGCTGTACTTGCTTCAGACTTTCTTGTGCAGCACTTTTTCCCCATAATCACCCTCAACCTCCCCCCCAAAATGAAATTGGACATATTTTTGGGCTAATTTTGAAGTCCTCTTAAGGATAATCCAGCCACCCTGGATACCTTTAGAATGCCCATGGTTCTGGGTAAAAATGCACAAATTTGGCATGGATATCTTAAATGGAAAAAAAGTTATGGAGGCCTAAGCATAAAATACCACAAACAGTAAAAAAAAAAAAGAAAAAAAGGGCGCAGGACTGTGGTTTAAAAGCCTCAGCCGTTAAGGGGTGAAATAAGGCATTTGTGGCTGGACATGAAAATAACAAAGCTAACTGCAGGTTGCTGCTACAATGAGAATGCAGACAATGTGAGGGCGCTGCGATGTTGGAAAATGATACTAGGACAAATGCATCATGTTTCCATGGGAAATAGCTGTCGGAACCAGGATCCGATTGAGCTTAACAGAACTGCTAGCACATATCACTGAGGCCACCATCATTGTATTTTAATATTTAACTCCACCAACTGTCTGACAGAGAAGCTGTTCACAGGGCCGTAGCCATGGGGGCATTTGGGGGCGGGCCAGCCCATGTTAATTTTTGCCCCCCTCCCCCATGACAGAGGCATCTGGCACAATATTTATGAAAAACTCAGTTTAACCAAAGAAACTTCTTTCACGTTTGAATGCACACAGTCTAATCGGAAAGAAACATGCTGAAGTTCAAAAGGTGCTGCACATTAAAAGACAGGTTAATCGCGCAATAATTAGGCCACACTGTTGTTTAAGGCGTATAAGGCCATTTATTAGGACCAGGCTGCACAAACACAACAATATCCAAATTACAATAATCCCCCAACAAATCCCCCCAACAACACTCAGCCTTCATACACTCCAAACTCACCTTCCATTCCACTCCATGGCCCATTCCATTCTTCCTCCCTTTCTTCCGCTCCCTCTTATCATCCGGTCATTAGCCTCATGCCTCCAGTCCCCCCTCATCATTCACTCCTCTCCCCCACGAGAGTTAGGTGCGCCCGCTAGTGACTCCCCCACCCCTCCCAAGTACCGCCAACCCTGCAGCCCGTCGGGGGGGCGCTAGAGGGTGCACTGCGGAATGGCTGGCTAACTAGGCAGCTCCGCCGGACGGCCCTTTATTTACATAAATCAGCGAACATGCAGCTACCGCTTCTAACGCCAAAGCAGAAATTACGGCAGCGGAAGATAAACAGCACACAATGATATAATTCTCTGCACCGTCAGTACAACGAAACGGAAGAAATCTGTCTCGCAACCACTGCCGATGATCGCGTCTGGAACTGACAAGATGGTGCCTGCCCGGGACATGTCGGAGTAGGAGGCGATTAGAGAACCCGGAAGGTGCCCAACGGTAACACCCAGATACACGGACGCAGACCTGTCAGTGTATGCGGTGCTGCGATGCGGGAGCGATTGCTCAAACAGACAGAACGGTCCGGACCACGCCGAGATGTAACAGTTGTATGGGCGCAGTAAGTTAACGGCGGCTCCCGGGTGATTTGTTTGAACACGACCAGCCTCGACATATGCGTCCAGGTATTTGATAGATGGTCACTGTGCGCCGGTGATCAGGCATGCAAAATTTATTGAAGTAACTATATTGGCGGCGGTGCTGGCGCAGGACACTATCTGTCTGAACTTATTTGCAAAAGGGCGCGAAGGAGAGGGATTAAGATGGCGGCGCTCGGTGCTGGCACCGTATCAGCAACTGTGAGACTCCACTGAATGCGACATTTGTGAACTCACCACAGCAGTGCCGACTGTTTACTTAGCTGGAATAATAAGTGCTTTTTGGACGCTCCTAGTTCCTATCGAGGGTCTGTGGTGCGATGTAAATCATAGCTAGATGGGCACAGGAGGTTGGATACTCATCGAACTTTAAGCTACCTGCGACGCAGACGCATCCATGCGTGAGCACTACCATTTAAGGCAGTATCATCTATACAACCCCCTTCACCACTGTAACTGGGTTGGCTGAAGACCACGCGACACAACGTATACCCTGCAACTACGGGTGGACATGGCGGCGATATCTAATTGACGCTACGAACACTAGTAGCGTTTTGACACAACAGGGACACATGCCGTTCCTGGAAGATCGCTGTAGCATGGAATAGGGGTCTGTCCTGTGTTGTTGGATGCTGCCGCTATACATTGCTGTAACTCGAAAGTTGCACGGCCGATAGAAAGTAGCGGACATTTTGCTGTGCATGGATCAAACCGGTATCTGGAGGAAAACACTGAAGGATTGTGTGGCAGCGACTGTTGTGTGCACTGTCGGTTCCACTAGTAAACATACATTGCAGTGACAACCCGCGCACTAAGCACCCACTCACCATGGTCACGAGATCGACCTGCGCGTGACGCAACCTAACGGTCACCATTGCGAACTGTACCCCAGGCATTGATTGCACAGGTCGACCACAACATCAGGTGCTGTAGACCTTGTACAAATCACAAAAACGGTCACGGCTGTATACCCCAGTGCAGCGCCGCAAGGCATGATATCTACACCGGCTTGCAGTCAGGGAGTACTAACAAACACGACCGACGCAGCACTGGGGAAGGCGAAGCTCCAGCAGCATGGGGAAACCTGACAAGCAACAACAAAAGCTTAATTTTGAGCAGCGACGCACGACTAGAGGGTTGCACCCACATTCGGACACCGATAACGAGGCTGAGCGTGCACCACCCAAAGGCATGGAAGCTATGCTGAAGGCGATACAGGATAGTCTGCAGGATATGCACAGCAAAATGGACCATTTAACGACACGCATGGACACCATGGCGGCGAAAGTGGATCGACATGGCGAGCGCCTAGACGAGGCTGAGACCCGGATTTCAGCAGTGGAGGACGAGTCACGTGCAAGCACATCTAAATGCACGGGCTTCGAGAAGATTCTAGAGGTAATAAAGTCTAAGGCTGAAGATTTGGAAGCGAGATCACGTCGCAATAACGTACGCATAGCGGGCGTACCGGAGTCGACGAACGTAGGGAACATGGAAGCGTATGTGGAGGAAATGTGCCTAGCCCTATTTGGCAAAGACAAACTGTCCCACGTATTCATTGTGGAAAGAGCACATAGAACACTAGCACCATGACCACCACCGGGAACGCCACCAAGGCCGATAGTGGCCCGCATATTAAACTACCGAGACACAGATGCGATATTGCGAATGGCGAGAGAGCAGAAAGATCTCCACTTCCAAAACAACAAGCTTGAATTCTATCCCGACTACACACAAGCTATCCAGCAAGCTCGTAGGGAATTCAACGGAGCAAAGGCGAAACTTCGAGAACTGCAAGTGGAGTATGCCATGCTATACCCGGCGAGGCTGAAAGTGTCCTGGGAAGGTAAACCCACATTCCTCACCACTCCTAAGGCAGCGAACGACTTCATAAAGAAAATTATAAAGCATCGCAAAGACTGTCAACGTCCGCAGCAAGACCGAGATGAAGACGAACAATAGGTGGTATGTGAATTCCACCTCTAGTGGCATTGGGGGTCAGAGAGTACTGTCTAAATGTCGCCAACGCCCCTTTCCACTATGCGTAGGGAGACACGGACGATTTCCCTGTGGGTAAGTTCTAACTGTATTTCTATATTGACTATCACTGAGCGTGTCAACCCCACTGCTGTGATAAATGGGATACACGAACTAACTAGTACACGCAACCTGTTATGGCTTGAGCTCATGTTAAGATCCAACCACAATGTCAGACCTCTGACGTAGTAGGGGCACACTGTCCAAATACTCTAAAGTGAACTGTTATGGCATGTGTTGCAAATAGTATATAACAAGTTCAATGGCGTTTACCTACCTAATACGACGTCACCGACGATAAATGATCAATGGTCGATACAGGGGAGAAAAAGAATGATGCTGTCTAACTGTGATGCACACCTATCACCATCACGGAATATTTCTACACAATGCACCCAGATGTTTGTTTCAGGATAACGGCCCAAAGCACTAACTGTTTTTATGGCCGAGGCACAGTATGTTGGACACTGCAACATTATACTTCCCGAAGGGACACACTCCTCTTCCTATTGAGTAATGTGGCTGTTTCCAGAATTACATGTTTGTCGTAGGGGGTGCAGTGGAGCACACTACACACTATTGTTATTTCACTGTACATATCTGCACGGCCACATGTCTGTTGTCCTAAATTAAAACTGTGAACAGCATCACTGTTGAGAGCGGGTAAGGTACAAATTGTCCTACGACATCACTGCCTTTCAAAGTTTGTGCAGTCACTATACACAGAAGAGATATACATGGCTGGAATTCGGTAACTGTATAAGACAATATGGCCATCCACATCCGCCAGGTCGGATGGTGACGTGCAGTCCAGGCGGACCCCCTAATGGGTGTTCCCCGACACAGTTTCTATGCAATTGGGATGTTTACTGAGGGTATGGCATCAGCAGGCTTGGGCTGCTGTTGTGGGGTGGGGGAGGGAAGGGAGGATTGTTACTGTTATTTATAGATCAGACTGCTTGAGATGCATTGCCTACATCCAATCAAGACACTATTATCAAAATGTAAGCAGAAACCTACTACACTGTTACCGTGATATACCGTGGACCCTCCATTATCTGGGTATGATGACACTTCTACATGTTTATGGCGCTATCTATGGCTAGTCCTGTATTTCCGAACCGAATATTGAATGTCCTGACATGGAACATTAGAGGTTTCACAAACCCAAAAAAAATTCGTCACATATTCACCTGTCTAGACAGATGGCACATTGACATTGTCATGTTTCAGGAAACACATGAATCTCCGCACTCATATGCACAAGTGGGAAGACGGTGGGCTGAATCGATGCATTGTTCCAAATATTCCTCATATGCCAGGGGAGTTTCTATATTGGTCAAGAAGGGTACGAATTTCAGAGTAGACACAACGACACTGGACACTAATGGAAGATATGTGATAGTGAGGGGCAGAATTCGGGGCAGGCAGGTCACAACGGTGAACACATATGGACCAAATACAGACACGCCAGAGTTCTTCCAGGACATCTGGCAACACCTAAGCACAGATACTGGTCGCCTGCTACTATGGGGAGGCGATTTTAATATTGCACTGGACGACACAGTGGACAGATCAGGGGACACGACAGAACACCTCACGCGTGCAAGAACCAAACTACTAGATATAATGCGCGACTTGTCCCTGCAAGATCTCTGGAGAGTGCGATACCCGGAGGTCAGCGAAGCTACACATACATCAGTGCAACACGGTAGCTGGTCAAGAATAGACTACTGGCTGGGGTCGGATGACGTTTTACTATGGACACACGCCATAACACACATGCCCAAAATATTATCAGACCACAACCCAGTCAAACTGTCATTAAACACCCCGGATTATATACCGCCGCCATACAGTTGGCGTTTCAATACCACAGCACTCACTGATCCCCTATATGTAGACTCCATTGGTAAAGCGATTAAAGAATACTTCAGACTTAATGCTGCAACCACGGAAGACTCTGGGCTCCTGTGGAAAGCATTCAAGGCAACAATACGGGGGGTTTGCATTAGCACAACTGCTGGTATTCTAAAAGACATCAGAATGCAAATCTCGCGTTGCGAATCCTCACTCCGCACCTTGGAACGTCAATATGAACTGACCCCGACTCCAGCCATACTGAGTGACATTAGAAACGCGCTCAGAGAACATCAAAAATTTGCAGCACACGAAATCAAGTATTTAAGCAAAAGACATGTGGCTAGATCATACGAAGAAGGCGGTCGACCAGGCAGAGCTCTAGCTACTAAAATTTGCACTGGACGCAAGCAACACATAATCACACAGACTGTTGGGGCAGACGGGATAACACAGACTGATCAGGTGGGCATACTACAAAGCTTTGTGCACACTTATCAGGACTTATACACATCACGCCCAGTTGCCACACAACGAGAAACACTACAATACCTAGATGATATCGCTATCGCCTGGTTGTCTGATAATCAGCGGCAGTATCTAGCCCAGCCACTAACGGTGGAGGAAGTTACGGAGGTCATACACTCACTACCGAACAGTAAAGCGCCAGGTCCAGATGGATTCACGTGTGAATTATATAAAACTTTTAGTGACTTGCTATTGCCGTATCTGGTTGACATGTTCGGAGAAGCGCTTGACGCGCAAATACTTCCAGCCACACTGCGAGAAGCGATGATAATAGCATTACTTAAACCGGGTAAAGATCCTGACGCCTGCAACTCATATCACCCTTTATCTCTGATAAATGTAGATTCCAAATTATTGGCTAAAGTCCTTGCTACCCGTTTGCAACCGCTCATGACTTCATTAGTCCTTCCCGACCAATCGGGATTCATCCCATCTAGAAACACCACACACAATACAAGAACACTCTTTGCCACAGCGCACTACCTCACACCGACCACGAAAGCAGCAGCGATTATGCTTGACGCTGCGAAAGCGTTCAACTCCATTGAATCACCTCCTCTCTTGATCTACTCATCCCTAAAACCTCCTTCCTTAAACACCCCAAAAGAGTAGCCTCGGCTCCTTGGTACACACCAGAGCTCAAAGCCCTGCGCCAAGAGTGCAAGAGGACGGAACGATCCTGGAGGAAAGTCAAATCGGAAACAAATAAAGAGATCTACTCTGCTTCTCTCCTTAATTACAAAACCACCATCCGTAAAACCAAAATTGCGTTTTTTCAGGAGAGAATAGAGAAAGCAGACACTCGTGGAATACCTGGTGTGTGTTGCTGCTGTTTGCTGCTTGGGAAGGCACACTTCGCGGGTCCCGCTTCGGACCTCTCTCGTTGGTTGGCGCTTCGGTGGGGGCTGAAAGGCTGCAGGGCTGCGAGCGGAACCCGGGACTCATTCTCCCAAGAGTCCCGGTGTAAACGGCCGCACCACCTGGCCCCGCTCTCCCTGACCGCCCCGCCCCACCTCCTCCAACAGAAAAGAGGGAAGGACCCTGCACTGCGTGGGACACTCGTGGAATACCTGGTGTGTGTTGCTGCTGTTTGCTGCTTGGGAAGGCTCCCTGTCTACGGCTCGCGGTACCCGCTTCGCGGGTCCCGCTTCGGACCTCTCTCGTTGGTTGGCGCTTCGGTGGGGGCTGAAAGGCTGCAGGGCTGCGAGCGGAACCCGGGACTCATTCTCCCAAGAGTCCCGGTGTAAACGGCCGCACCACCTGGCCCCGCTCTCCCTGACCGCCCCGCCCCACCTCCTCCAACAGAAAAGAGGGAAGGACCCTGCACTGCGTGGGACACTCGTGGAATACCTGGTGTGTGTTGCTGCTGTTTGCTGCTTGGGAAGGCTCCCTGTCTACGGCTCGCGGTACCCGCTTCGCGGGTCCCGCTTCGGACCTCTCTCGTTGGTTGGCGCTTCGGTGGGGGCTGAAAGGCTGCAGGGCTGCGAGCGGAACCCGGGACTCATTCTCCCAAGAGTCCCGGTGTAAACGGCCGCACCACCTGGCCCCGCTCTCCCTGACCGCCCCGCCCCACCTCCTCCAACAGAAAAGAGGGAAGGACCCTGCACTGCGTGGGACACTCGTGGAATACCTGGTGTGTGTTGCTGCTGTTTGCTGCTTGGGAAGGCTCCCTGTCTACGGCTCGCGGTACCCGCTTCGCGGGTCCCGCTTCGGACCTCTCTCGTTGGTTGGCGCTTCGGTGGGGGCTGAAAGGCTGCAGGGCTGCGAGCGGAACCCGGGACTCATTCTCCCAAGAGTCCCGGTGTAAACGGCCGCACCACCTGGCCCCGCTCTCCCTGACCGCCCCGCCCCACCTCCTCCAACAGAAAAGAGGGAAGGACCCTGCACTGCGTGGGACACTCGTGGAATACCTGGTGTGTGTTGCTGCTGTTTGCTGCTTGGGAAGGCTCCCTGTCTACGGCTCGCGGTACCCGCTTCGCGGGTCCCGCTTCGGACCTCTCTCGTTGGTTGGCGCTTCGGTGGGGGCTGAAAGGCTGCAGGGCTGCGAGCGGAACCCGGGACTCATTCTCCCAAGAGTCCCGGTGTAAACGGCCGCACCACCTGGCCCCGCTCTCCCTGACCGCCCCGCCCCACCTCCTCCAACAGAAAAGAGGGAAGGACCCTGCACTGCGTGGGACACTCGTGGAATACCTGGTGTGTGTTGCTGCTGTTTGCTGCTTGGGAAGGCTCCCTGTCTACGGCTCGCGGTACCCGCTTCGCGGGTCCCGCTTCGGACCTCTCTCGTTGGTTGGCGCTTCGGTGGGGGCTGAAAGGCTGCAGGGCTGCGAGCGGAACCCGGGACTCATTCTCCCAAAGAGTCCCGGTGTAAACGGCCGCACCACCTGGCCCCGCTCTCCCTGACCGCCCCGCCCCACCTCCTCCAACAGAAAAGAGGGAAGGACCCTGCACTGCGTGGGACACTCGTGGAATACCTGGTGTGTGTTGCTGCTGTTTGCTGCTTGGGAAGGCTCCCTGTCTACGGCTCGCGGTACCCGCTTCGCGGGTCCCGCTTCGGACCTCTCTCGTTGGTTGGCGCTTCGGTGGGGGCTGAAAGGCTGCAGGGCTGCGAGCGGAACCCGGGACTCATTCTCCCAAGAGTCCCGGTGTAAACGGCCGCACCACCTGGCCCCGCTCTCCCTGACCACCCCGCCCCACCTCCTCCAACCCCGCCCATTGACTTAGAACATACAAATACGGACACCAAACGCCGCGCGGGAGCGCGCGCGGGAGCGACCGGGGCGAAGACCGGGCAAAGAGCGGGCCGTTTGAGGCCGTTCGAGGACGGCTGAGGACAGCCCCCGGCCCAAAAGCTCTGGTCCGCCGTGTGGTTATAGTAAGATTGGTTGAAGTGTACCAGGTGGGGGTTTTGGGTTCCTGTATATTGGTATCGTCCATCAGGGTGGCCTATCCAGCCTATCCAGTTTTTCATTACATCTGTATAAAGATTGTTATTAGGTTTTCCTATAGAAGCTGGGACGTATTCCGATATCATGGTTTTGAGATCCGGTAAAACACGTAATGTTCAAATCCAAACCCCAACTGGTGTGGTTTCTGGCCCACTAGACGCTTTCATTACGCGAGCCTCGGGCATCCTGGAAAAAGAAATTGCAATGGTGGAAAAGCGTCTTTCCTTAGATCTAGTTAGTGGAAAACGCTCTTCTATAGGTAGATTGGCCAAGGTTCCTAGCCCCGTACCACCAGCTCACACACACGCAGCTTTTAATTGCATGCACCTAGACACCACGGAAGCTATTGTCCATATGGATAGCGAGGAACTTAATCCTCCTGATCACACCACACTTTTCCCCAAACATCCCCTGGATGACCCTGAAGTAACAGGAGAAAATGATACTCAGGATAGCTATTCGACTAATTTAAGTTTTGACTCGGCTGATTCAATCCCTGATATATCCAAAGCAGATTCTAATACACCAGTCCACACAGATTCTAAAGACATAAACAAGGGTTCTAGGAAAAGAAAACAAGACTCCAGTTACAAGGGAGGGAGAGAATGCAAGATGCCGAAATTAAAAGATCCCGTTGGTATTCGTAAACCAGGCACAGGGCACCCAAGTGGAACTCAATGCACAAATACACTGCCTAACACTCTATGCCCCTCCCTTGTTTCTCTAGGTTCCTCAAACCCCTGTCCAACATGTCTGAGCAGTGATGAATCCCTGCTGGCAAAGATGGAGGTCTTAATGAAAAACCTCCTATCACCTGTTTTGGAGAGGACTAGATTAATGTTATCGCAAATAAATTCTTTAGAGGCCGTAGTTAATGCGAACTCTGCAATACTATTGTCCTTATCGGACATAGATTCTGGTTTGGCCAAACATATCCATCCATCTCTGGCCCCAAAAACAATCTTGATTTCACCGAGCCTAGCTAATAACAATCATAATCCATCAGGACTAGCAACGGATAACCCTAGCTTAAATAAAGGGAGTGCCCATAAAAATTCTCCAAACAAGGTACTAAAGGCTGCTCCCCATCACCCTCAAAAGCCAAAGCCTACGAACAAAACACCCACTAGACAGCAACCAACTAAATTACCCGCTCAGGTAAAACCCAATCCCACCACTCAGAGTTTCCCACCCCACAGGCCCCGTATTAATCCCCAAAATGCCCCAAATCCCCTGGCAAGGAAGCATTCCAGACATCCCACGCCGCGGGTTGATATCCCCATAGAGGCAACACCTTATACTATGGTGCTGACTGGCGTTGCCCCATTGCCATCGGGTAACAGGGAGACCCATGAAGACCTACGAAATAAGGTTACTTTTTGGCTGAACAAAAATAGACCTTTGCCCCCATCTTCGCCAACAGAAATCTTATTTGTAAGGAGGGTCGACTGGGTGGGCCAGAGTCCTAAGGACTTGGAGGGTGATTGTATTTTAATATCGTTTAGGGACCCATGGGTGGTGGACACAATTTGCCGTGAAGCCAGGTTTGCCAGACAGGGGGACGTCCAAACCCTTGACCTTTCTTATTTCTATCCACAACGACAGGCTCTCTCCCAAAAAGCCCCGAGACAGGGACGATCCATTGTTATGAATAACCCCAGGACACTACACCTACCAATCTTTCCACCTTTATTCAACCGCTTTGGTCCCCTGTCCGATCTGGAGGCAATTGATTGACTCCGTAAACCACCCCAAACCTCGGAATCTGTAGATAAAGTCGACTCTGGGGAAGGGGGTAAGAGGCAGGGCCTGGTGCCTACTCAATTTACAGTCATGGTAGAGGAGGGGGAAAGGGTCCCACCTTCACCAGGGAAAAATTCACCACCTTCAAGGGAAGGGGGATCCTTTCTGCAGTTGGCTGATTATGGCCTCATGGGGGGGTCAGCAAATGGATTGAAAGCTGGGACGGGTCAGGATTCGCATGTAGTCCCTGCAGTGGTGGCCCCCTCTGCTGTTACATCAGAAACTCTGGCCATAGCGTCCTGGAACATTGCTGGGATTAAAAACCGCGTCCACTCTAGTGACTGGCTTGAGTTCATGGATAAATTTGATGTCATACTACTCCAGGAAACCTGGTCTGTGGACACAGTCTATAAGCAGGGCTATGTAAACTTTTATAAAGCAGCTACCCAAAGTGCTACTGGGAACACCAAAGGGCGAGCCTGCGGGGGGTTACTGATCTGGGTGCGACAATCCTTGGGCTATTGTCTCACGGAGATAAGTGTACCTAATCCGGACATCCTGATTGTTAGATTGCGAAGGAATGGTCACCAGGACCTGATATTGGTAAATATATACGCACGAGGCCTGCCAGGCGGACGTACGCCACCATTGTTGGGGGTACTAGAATCTGCTTTGGCAGCCCTCGATTGTTCCAATGTCATCTTGATTGCAGGGGACCTAAATTGCTGCTTTGAACCTCTACTAGACCCTGGGGATTGCTGGGGCTCTGCGGAGGACACAGTATGGGGTATACCTGAGCTGACGTCTGTAAAATCAGTACCCGCCACAGAGGCTGCGGTAAATTGGACGGCCTTTTGTCTTAACAGTGGCTTCAGGGCCTGTAATGGTCGAACTAAATCAGACCAGGGAGCCAGCTGTACTTTTGACAACGGGCTGAGAAGAAGCCGCATTGATTACATTCTACTAAAAGTAGCAGATTGGTCTCTGATGCTGGACATGGAGGTAATTCCCCGCCCTGAAAGTGACCACAATCCCCTGATTCTCCAATTAAAGGTGCCAGGGCTAGTAAGATTAGAGGAACCTGGTATCTCACAGACGGGGGAGGCCTACTTAACGAATGATAGGAAGAGGGTTAAATGGTCCAAAATTGAGGGGGACGACCTTCTGAGAAACAAGATTATTAGTGTGGCTAACAGTACTCTCAATGAAATGCTGACTCACGTTGACTTGGGGGACAAAACCAGAGCAGCTGATCATATTTTAAGTCTCCATAATCGTTGTTTCGAGGACCTAAAAATTCTCCTTTCACAACCTCTCCGACAGGGAAAAAACCTGGTACCTATTCGCCCTAGCAAATGGTATAATAAAAAATGCAGGGAAGCACATACAGCCTTAGTTAATGCTGTTAAGTCCCGGAATGCCGGGTTGGTGAGAGCCGCCAGGTCATCCTATAGGAAAGCACAAGGGGAGGCTAAAAGGGAGTGGGAGGATAAACACTGGTCCGACCTCCTGATAGCCTCCATGTCTAGCAATCCCATCAAATTTTGGGAGATAGTTAAGTGGGGGAAGGATGCGGATGGTCGTATCCCAACAAACCATGTACCCCCCAATGAATGGGTTACCTTTTATGCAACTCAGTTCCGTGCTGTTAACCCTACGCCATCCAGTACTTTTGAAAAGATTCCATACCCTAACACTCTGAGCGAGACCATCACTTTTACAGAAGGCGAGGTCGAGCTTGCATTACACTGTACCACGCGAGGGAAAGCGCCAGGTATGGATCTTATACCCGCTGACCTCTTTAAAGCTAACCCTGCCCTGTGGGTACCATATATCGCCATGGTGGCAAATTCCATTGCTGCAGGTGCAGGCATACCTAAATCATGGAAGGGGGCGGAGATCCTGCCGATTTATAAAAAGGGCAATAGGTCTAGTCCGGGTAATTATCGCCCGATTAGCCTTATTGACTGTATACAAAAACTTATCGCTCGCATGGTCCTGGGTAGGGTCCAAGGATGGATTGAGATGGAGGACATCCTATCCCCAATGCAGGCGGGCTTCAGATCGGGAACCAGCACCATCGACCAGGTGTTCAGATTTTGTTTGATCTACTGGAAGGTGGTGCTGCTTGGCGGCGGTACCATCTTTGCTGCGTTCATCGATCTGAAGTCCGCATTCGATCTTGTACCGAGGGAGAAAATGTGGGGAGTCCTGAAGTCTCTAGGGATGCCAACGGAATTGCTTGATTTGATAATCAAAATGCATAAGGACAATTTTGCTAGGGTAAGATGGGGTGCCCAGGGCCAGGTGACAGAACTCTTCCCAGTCACCCGTGGTGTCCGCCAGGGCTGTGTTTTGGCCCCAACCCTTTTCCTTTTGTTTATTGACCAAGTTGTAAAATTCTTTCAATCGACCCCAACCGATGCTCCCATGCTGGCAGGACAGCGATTCCCAATGCTCATCTTTGCTGATGACACCTTACTCCTCTCCAGAACACGTAGCGGCCTACAGCGGGCTCTGGACCGCTTTGAGGAGTTCTGTGTCATCAGCGACCTTAAGGTGAACGTCGGGAAAACCAAATTTATGGTCTTAAGTAAGAACCGCACCGTCCGAAGCACAGTTAGTATGGGAGGGGTCAAGTTGGACCAAGTCGAGAATATGACATACTTGGGGGTAATGCTAGACAGTCGCCTGAAATGGAAAACACAAGTTGAGGCCCAAAACCTTAAACTTGCACGACTTACAGGCTGTCTACTGAGTGAGCAAAGGAAAACCATAACCAAGCGGGTCACACCTGCCCTCAAAATCTACGATGCCAAAATCAACCCTGCAATCCTATATGGTGCGGACTTGTGGGGTCATATGGATTTGCAGGGCCTGTTTAAAACACAGTGCAAGTTTCTTCGCAATCTGGTTGGTTTGCCACAGTCGTCCCCATCAATCCCCCTCTGTTTGGATATGGGATGCCCCCCAATTAACGAGTTGGCCAGATTCAGACTGGTTGCCTTCTGGAGGCGTTTATGGACCTCGCCCGACCTCACCTTATTTGTAAATGGGGCAGTAGAAGTAAGGGCAATCAGTGGATCGGAAAAAATCCCCTGGTTTCAAACGGTCAAATCAATCCTGACGGACATGGGCCTAGAGCATCTTTGGTTTTCCCCAGCAGTTAGCACTTTTCCAACTAAACAGGCATTTAAGGAATTGTACTGGTCCACGCTTCGCCTGAATAGAATAAATGCATCATGTTCTGCTAGTCTTACTGGTAGGTTTCTTTGTTTTAAGTTGGACCCCACACGTGAACACTACTGGGATACGGTCTCTAAATCCTTAGACAGGAAACTTTTCCACCAGTTTCGGGTGGGCACTTTGCCATTGAATACCTTCACGAAAAATTGGTCCTCTAGTATTACGGACCAATGTAAATGGTGTCCGGGTCAGAAAGAAACAGAGGGTCATTTTTTGTTCGCTTGCCCCAAATACCACGCACCAAGGACCAAATGGCTAAAACCACTTTTTCAGAGTCTGCCCATAAGAAAGTCAGAAGAGGCAATCTATGTATTAAAAAGTAACACTCAGGAAATCATCACAGTGTGTATTGCCAAATATTTGGGTTGGGCGTGGATACTCAGGACAAAACAGTAGCCTAAACTTGGATAGTAAAAATGTACCTGTAATCCCATTTTATCTGGGGAAATTTGTATTAGGGAATTTAATTCAGGATTGTCTATAAATTGTTTAATTCATTTTTTTAATGCTAATTTGCCTTTTTTAATGTATGTGTATTTAAAATGTTATTCAATTAATTATTGCCTGTAAAATTGTCTTTTATGATTCTTTTAAATCGAAATAAAGACTTTAAAAACCTGAACCTGAGAAAGCAGTATGCTCCAGCAAGGAATCCTATGCCATCCTAAAAGACCTTCTGAAAACCCCAGCACCCGGACCCAAACATCCCATTGACCCTACAGCTGACCAGACCAAATGCCAACAATTGGCGGATTTCTTTCATGGGAAAATCCTAAAAATCCTCGAGTCTATTCCCTCCGCGACTCTGTGCGAGGAACGCGATCCCCTGCAACCTTCAACACCCTGCCGTCTTTCTTCTTGGGGTCAAGTCACGACTGAAGAAGTGGAAAACACGTTAACATCTATAAAAAGCGGCTCTCCTAAGGATCCCGCCCCACTCCGAATTCTTAAAAAGGTTGCCCCCACGATCATCCCCCCCGTAACCCACCTGATTAACACCTCACTCCAACAGGGAGTTGTACCCCTAAGCTGGAAGGCGGCGGTCATGAAAGCTCTGTTAAAAAAACCCTCCCTTGACCCCGAAAACCTGGCGAACTATAGGCCCATCTCCCTACTCCCAGGAATCAGCAAGATTGCTGAAAAACTGGTTAATAGAAAACTTTCCCAGTTCCTGGAAGTCAATAACATACTAAAAAGCTCCCAGACGGGCTTTCGCCCAGGGCAGGGCACAGACATCGCCCTCCTAGCAGCGGTTGAGGAGGCCAGAACGCTACTGGACGGAGGAGGATCAGTGGCAGTGATCCTCCTCGACCTAAGCGCGGCCTTCGACACCGTCGACCACCGACTTCTTATTAAAAGACTCAAGGGAGCCGGTGTAGAGGGCTCCGCCTTAGCCTGGCTCACATCTTTCCTGGCTCAACGGACCTACCAAATCTGGGAGAACAACGCCCGCTCCTCCGAAATTCCCCTCCAATGTGGCGTGCCTCAGGGCTCCTCCCTGAGCCCCACATTATTTAATATCTATATGTCCACATTGGAGGAGGTCATCACGCCATTCGGAGTGAGTGTCGTCAGTTACGCTGACGACACACAATTGGTTGTGTCATTATCCCACCCCAAACAACAACCAGCAGACCTATTCAATTGCCTTGCGCAGGTCCATCACTGGATGAACACCTCTGCCCTAAAATTAAATGGGTCAAAAACGGAGGTTCTGCTCCTTGGCCCACCAGGATTCACACTGTCCCCGAACATCTGGCCAGCCTGTCTGGGCCCTCTTCCCGAACCCAGAGAGGAAGTAAAGAGTCTGGGAGTGTGGCTTGATACCGACCTCTCGTTCACTGTGCAGGCAAAGAAAGCGGCCGGGACCTGCTTTGGACTTCTGAAATCTTTGAGGAAAGTCCTGCCCCTCCTGCCCACCGACTCTCAAAAGTTGCTTATTCAAGGCCTAACAATTTCGAGGCTTGATTATAGCAACGTGATATACCTAGGCGCCCCAGAGGTGACTCTGAACAAACTTCAGAGAATTCAGAATACCGCGGCCCGGATTCTCACAAATACCCCTGCCAGAGCATCGGCCAAACCGGCCTTAAAACTCCTCCACTGGCTTCCCATAAGAGAGCGGGTCAAATTCAACGCCCTGTGTCTGGCCTACAAACTACGACGAAATCAAGGCCCCCCTGTTCTCAAGAAATTCATCACACCTTACAAATCCTCAAGACCCCTCCGCTCTGACACAGAAAATCTCATTGTTGCCCCCAAATTCAAGAGAGCCCGGTCTGGAGGAAGGCGTTTCTCAGTCCAGACTGCACGACTTTGGAACGCACTTCCCCGAGTCCTCCGCCTCGAACCTCAATACCTCCGCTTTCGGAAACAGCTCAAAACCCACCTCTTTCCACAGTGAATCACTCTTGGCCCTTATCTTGTTCTTTCGTTTCACCCTTCCTGTCCTTTCTCCCTTTTCCCCTTCCCTTGTCCCACTGTACTCAGGAGATAGGATTTTCTAGCGCTGGGATACCTCCGGGTGACTACGCGCTCTACAAAAATAAATAATAATAATAATAATAATAATAATGGTCATATTTGATAACGATTTTGCATAGAATGGGCTTTCCTAGGATATTTATTCAATGGATGCAACTACTTTACACCAGACCATTAGCTAGAATTAAAATAAACGGGTACGTGTCAGAGGCGATTAACATAGAGAGAGGAACAAGGCAGGGTTGCCCCCTATCTCCTCTACTGTTCGCACTGACACTGGAACCACTAGCCTGCATAGTGAGACAGAAACATCATCACCTGGCAATTCAATTCCCTAGCAGACCATTGCACATCTCGATGTATGCAGATGACATGCTCTTATACGTCAAGGACCCAGCTGTTAACCTGGACCCACTCCTAAGAGTATACATCAAATTTGGGGGATTTTCGGGCCTACAGATCAACTGGGACAAATCCTCTATATTTCCACTGACTGACTCCACGCGACAACACCAGACTGAATATCCGCTAGAATGGCAGACAGACCCTATAAGATATCTGGACATATGGTTTCATCGCGACCCGAGGTGGTTATCAGAACCAACTATGGCAGGGCGATTGACGCTCTCGAAGACAAAGTCAAAAGATGGATCCAACTCCCACTGTCACTAGCAGATAGGATGGCTATCGTAAAAATGGTGATACTCCCTAAACTCCTCTACCTTTTTAATAACATTCCGATCCAGCCTCCGAGGGAGGTATTCAAACGCATTACAACCATGGTCCTGAAGCTGATATGGGCAGGCAAGAAAGCGCGCATAAAATTAGACACACTAACACTGCCCATTCATAAAGGGGGTTGGGGAGTGCCAGATTTTTGGTTATATTATCTATGCGCTCAAGCCCAATGTGCAACACACTAGTACCACAGCACTCCATATCTAACCCATGTGGCGGTGGAGGAAGGTGACACTGCTCCAGTCCCACTGGATGCCATAATCACGCATAGCAGACCCCCACTTCATAATAATGACATAAACACAATTGACACTACGAACTCAGCTTGGAGAACTCTGGGCCACATGATGCACAAACTGCCACTCTATGCTCCGGCGCTACCCCTTCACCACCACCCAAATCTGTCTGTCACAAGTGAAGAAGTGGGCATGAATATTTTAAAACAAGTAGGCTTATGTACAATGGGTGATATTTATAAAGACGGTGCCTTTATTACTGACGGAGACTTAGCTTTTATCCAAAACCCGACAATGCTTTTCCGCTTTACACTCCACAGACTTAAGGGGGCGTTAAAACAGCACTACCCGACCTTCCCAGAAGAACCACCAACTATGGCTACCCTGCAACTGTTGATTACCTCCCCAAATACATCACATTTGGTTTCACGTTTATATGTACAGGCACAGGCGGAATTAGATAATAAGGCAACTAAAGCACTAGGCAGGTGGAATGAAATACTTGACACACCTCTCACGGAAAAAGAATGGGAAACAACATGCACACTCACGAACCTGCTCACGCCAAACGGCAATCTACGAATAATCCACTTCAAATACCTACACCAGGTATATTACACACCAGCCCAGCTCTATAGATACGGCTTACGTGAGGAGGCACGATGCAAGAGATGCGGTCATGACCAAGCAGATTTTATCCACCTGGCCTGGAACTGCGCGAAGATACAGGCCTATTGGGTGGAAGTAGTAGAGAAGCTAACCACAATGGTGGGAGTCCCACTGGTGTGCACGGTTACGAGCTGTCTCCTGGCTGTACTACATAATGTAAAAGCCGCGAAACGTAAATTCTGTGTCATAGCATTATTATTAGCCAAACGCAGAGTCTCTATATGCTGGGACAGCCCAAACACACCCCAGGTCAAGCAGTGAATGACGGACATGTCATATTGCCAAGATACCCTTAGGACATACGAGGAGTCACTTCCCACTAGATCTAGGCCCAAGGACTACTGGGCATATTTCACAAATTATTTAAACGTGCAACTGGAGGATTGAGAGGCACACGGTCCACATGACTTAAATTGTAAAATAACGTATTTGTAGATGTGCAGAGGTTTCGACTACAACACGGCACTGATTTGTGGGGTTGGGTGTGGAATGCGGTAGTGGGCTGATCTGGTTATGTTATTTGAATGTTATTTAAAGAAAACAGTAAACACTGAGACCAAAGGACATTGTAAACGCGGCCGGCCCACAGTGGTTGTAGGCGACTTGCTGTGTAATCCACCAACTGTTGTTTGTAATCTTGAACGCACCGACATGCTGCCGGCCTCTTTAGGTTGTGGGCGCTAAGCTGTGTATTTTATGCGCATACCAACAATAAAGGTCTTGGTACTAAAAAAAAAAAAAAACCTGCAGCCCGTCCTAAACTGGCACGCTCTGCCAACCCTACCCCATAACCCTAAAAACTGTAGGGTGGGTGGGAGGCCTCAAATAACTGTTCCCCACCCGACACTGCCAGAATGCAGGAAGAGGAAGTTGCCTTCCTCTCCTGCATTCTTATACCCACCCCCCAAACCACACACCCCAACCCCAGCCTGGCCCTCCCTGCGCGAATGACCCCAGAGGAAGACTAGCCTGCATCTCCACTTCCCCCGGGGCCCTGCATCGCGCAATAATTAGGCCACACTGTTGTTTAAGGCGTAAAAGGCGATTTATTAGGACCAGGCTGTTCAAACTCAACAATAACCAAATAACATTAATCCCCTAACAAATCCCCCCCAACAACACTCAACCTTCATACACTCCAAACTCACCTTCCATTCCACTCCATGGCCCATTCCGTTCTTCCTCCCTTTCTTCCGCTCACTCTTATCATCTGGTCATTAGCCTCATGCCTCCATTCCCCCCTCATCATTCACTCCTCCCCCCAATAGAGGTGGGTGCGCCCTCTAGTGACTCCCCCACCCCTCCCAAGTACCGCCACCCAAGGAACCCCCTTTAGGGTGATTACCTACCCCCCCCCGGGAACCTACTGTGCATCTTTCGCCCCCCCAATTCCTTCAAGCAGTCCTGTGACACCAGATCGCCTCATTCCGTAGCTTGCTCACCACATCTCTCACTTCCATCATATAATAGGCATTTCCTAAAATCGAAAGATGCACGCCGTCATCGTTAAAAAGCAGTCTCTCTTCCAGTCTCAGTCCGGGGTGCGCTATCACGTTAATGCCTCTGCTCTCACAAAAAACCCTCATAGCTCTGTTCAGCTTCCTTCGAGCTTTCTCGACTGCCCCATGCTTGATCACCCCTCTCCAAACTCTTCTGGGAAAGAATTCAGTCCAAGCAACACAAGTCCCAGATAATTTCTGCTTCATTACTTTCAGGTCTCTTTCCATGAGCTGTATGGCAAGCTGTAATGTCTTGCCTTGATAGCCGAATTACAAAAGCAATACACAATTACGTCTGAGAAACCTTTCTGGTCGCTGCAATATATAGGGTTTGTAGGTTTTCCAAGAACACACAATACCCATAATCAACAAATGAGCCGCACCTTACAATTAATTTTCATTGTGTAAAGACCATTCAGCAATTCATATGGTAAAATATAAAGAATGAAAAACAGGTATGAAGGAAACATTTATTTGTGAAGTGTTCACAAGATACTGAGTTTAGGAACAATAATTATTTCTACACGTCTGAATTTGGGATTACCCATACTATCATGTGAATCAGAGGTAATATTGCAAAGTGTCTTCTTCATTGCATATTGGCTCATATTTGGAAGTCACAAATTCGATAGAAATCCAAATGGTAATAACAAATGTTCTACTATTCTGTGTTCCCACATGTCTCCTGATAAAAACGGTACTTTACTTGTATGCTTGGGCCTAGCGCCTGTGATGCTAAACATATCAACACCTGACCTGGCGATATATTTCACCCAACTGTTTCCACCATTTTTTTACAATGTGTGTAGCTGTGGATTGTATGTCATAACTCAGCAGCCACACAGGGCACCTACCATACCCCGACATTTCTTAAAACTAGATACCTGGGGAAGTCCAGGGTTGGGTGAATTGTGTGGTCTCGCCAGGTTTTCATACCCAGCAGCCCTAGCAAACCTCAAACTTTGGCTTAAAAATACACATATTCCTCCCATTTCTTCAGGGGAAGTTCTGGAATCTGCAGGAAGCCTCAAGCTTCCTACCACCCAGCGTTCCCCCAAGTCAACCCCCCCAAAATGGTACTTTACTTGGGTGGGTGGGCCTAGTGCATGCGACTGGAAAGGGTCCAAAACGCAACATGGACAGATCACATTTTTCCTCTCAAAACGTACCCTTTTTTTGCAATGTGGGTTGCTGTGGATTGCGGGCCCTAGCTTAGTCCGCATCTAGGGAAACCTACCAAACCCACACATGTCTGTAAACTAGACACCCAAGGGAGTCCAGGGTGGAGTGACTCGTGTGGCAGTCCTTCTTACTCAGAAGCCCTTGCAAACTCAAACGTTAGCTAAAAACATACATTTTACTCACATTTCTGTGAGGAAAAGTTCTAGGATCTGTAGGGAACCACAAATGTCCTAACACTCAGTGTTCCCACATGTCTCCTGAAAAAATTGGTACCTCCCTTCGGTGGGTGTGTCTAGCGCCTGCAACAGGCAAAGGCCCAAAATGCAATGTGAAACATCAACATTTCCAGTCAATAAAATGCTCTGACAATGGGATAGTTGCGTTAATTTGTCCCAGGCTTGGGTGTCACCTAGGGAAACATACCAAACCAGACATCTCTGAAATCTAGACACTCGGGGAAGTGCAGGGCAGTGTGCTTCACATGGATTGCATGCTGTTGTATTACCCACAATGCCCTGCAGTCCCCGTAGACCCCATTCTACCCTGGTTTGATATGTTCATGTCATGGCAACTAGACCCAGCCACATAAGCGTGGTAGCGTTTTTATTGGGACAAATTGGGAAATGTTCTCGATCCCTGCAGATTCTGGAAGTTTACGTCACAAAAATGCAATGAAAATGTTTGATTTTAGACAAAGTTTGAGATTTTCAGGGCATTGTGGGTAAGAAAACATCATGGCAATCATGTGACACACCACTCTGGACTCCCCCGGTTGTCTAGTTTTCAGAAATGTGTGGGTTTGGTAGGTTTCCCTAGGTGGCAGCTGATCTTAATCCAAGTTCATGCAGCTACTACCATTGCCAAAATACCCGAAATGTTGAATTTTCTACATTACGTTTTTGGGTGTTTTCCTGTTGTGGACATTGGGCTCACTGATACAAGAAGGGTAGTGGTTTTTGTTTTATAAGTGGGGAAAGCTGGGCAATAAGAACTTTGTGGATCACTGTATATCCCGGAAGTTTACATGCATGATTTTAAGCAGAGTTTGAGATGTGCAGATCACTGAGGGTACGAAACGTCATGGGATCCATGCAAGGCATACCACCCTGGACTCCTCTCGATGTCTAGTCTTCAGATATGTCCGGGTCTGGTAGGTTTCCCCAGGTGGTAGCCTACTGAAGCCCAAAAAGTGCAGCCATTCATGATGGCAAGTGGAGCAATATAGGGATTTAGTTAGCTCCACTCCTTTGGCCCATATGTAAAGTGAACACCCAAAGAATCAAATGTCCTCTCGATGGCCATTGAAAGACTGTTAAGGCTTTAGAGGTGAGGGTTGGGCCTGATTTTAGGATGAGCCAGACACTCCTTGTTATATTATAAAAAATATTGCTGCCATTCAGTAGACTTTCTGCCCGCTGGGGGCAAATTGGTGGCAAGTCTCCTCTCTGCCCGCCCCGGTGTCTAGTGGGCTTCAGCCCCCATGGGGTAGGCAGATTGGGGAAAAACTCTAAACTGCCTACCAATAGGGCAGAAAGACTGCTGCATCCTTTTTTGGGGTGGGGAATGGACATGCCCATAGTGGGCAGCACCCACCCCTAAGCTTTTTTAAAATAAATATTCCCTGTTGTCTAGTGGCTTTCTGCCCCATCAAAGGAAGGCAGATTGGGACAAACCTCCAATCTACCCCCATAGGGGCAGAAAGACTGTTGCGTCCTTATTGGGGTGGTGGTATGGCCATGCCATCACCCCTGTGTTTTCTTTTTTATCAATATTCCAGGTGTCTAGTGGGCGTTCTGCCCAGAGGGAGGCAGATTGGAACTGTTGCACCCTTTTTGGGGTGGGGCATGGCCAGCCATAGTATCCAGCCCCCATCCCTATGTTTATGTTTTTTATAAAAAATATTCCCTTGTGTCCAGTGGTCTGTCTGCCCCCCCCCCTTCCCTCCAGGGAAGGCAGATTGGGGCAAACCTCCAATCCACTCCCCTGGTGGGGCAGAAAGACTGATTCAAACTTTTTGGAAAGGGGTGGGGCATGACCATGCTTACGTGGGCAGCCCCCACCCTTATGTTTTTTTAAAATCATATTTCCTAGGTGTCTAGTGAGATATCTGCCCCTCAGTGGGACCCATTATGGGTAATTGCCCCCTTCACCCCAGGGATTGGGAGAGGGGTGCAGAAAGATTAAAGCTTTTCAGGGATGGCACATGCCCTTGCCAAAGGGGCTGCTGCCCCTACCACAACTCCTTGGTGTCTAGGAGTCTAGTGGGCAGGTCATTGCTTGGCAATTGCTCTCATTTGGCGACCCCTAGCAGGGATCCACTGGCAAGATATCTTATTGGAAAAGGGAGATGTTTCCCTTTTCCAATGATATCTCCCTCAACTCAATCCGTATTTGGGGTGGCTGAGATAGGCCCATGAGCAATGATGTGGTGGAAGTAAAATGAGCCAATCGGCTCGTTTTACATTATTTTAGTAATAATTACACTAGTGCGCGCTGCGCTGATGGTCATTACCAAAAAGAACAAAACAAGGGTCTGACCTGAGCTGCCCAAGATAACATTTTTAAAAGAGGAATCCTTCTAGTGCAAGCACCAGAGGGTCCTTTATAGCCCTCCCCAGCGTTGGCCAATGGTGGTGAAACTCACAAGGGAGGGAGTGCGGGGTCGACCATTGCCACAGACAGCACCCACACAAAAAGATTAAAGAGCCATCAGCCCTTCTTTTGTGCATGCATCACCTTGCCTGTTACCTATATGCCAATGCGATAAAAGAAAACACAATACCTTTAGTGGAACTAGGACTTGGAGGCAGGTTTATGACTTTGTTCATTCCCTATGTAAGAGATATGCTTGCACTGTAAGAATGCAAGATTTATATGTGTATGCGTAATTACACAAATAATGATTTAAATAGCACCGTCTATTTCATTCCATTACAATGCTACTCATCATAGTGTAGGATGACAGAGTTCTTTACACTACACAGAGGCACTATAAATCATACAAATGTGTAAATCAATATTCAGGAAATGTTTCATAACACAATGAGGTTTATCAGTAATAGGAATCACATATCATCCATAAATGTAGACATTTATCTTAAGAGTGAAGGATCAGGAGAAACAGTCAGGATGTAAAATGTAAAGCAGTGATTGTGGTTGTCTGTGCTAACAAGACTTTATTTCCTCCCAAAGGTATCTTTCTAATCTTAGAATAACAACTGATTGAGAAAAACAATAGGACACAAACCCATGACTTACAGTTTGCATGCAGCTCCTTGATGCTGGTAAATAGATAACTGTGCTATACTAGAAGGATTGCAACTTATTGAATGGAAGTAACAAAATGATCTTAGTATCAAAAGCAATGGCCCATGTATCTACATACATAAAATACACATCTGTGTTCTGCATTTTTCATGAGGTGCTTTGCAGCAAACACATTTCGCTCTGTGTTACTATATGAGTCAAAATTGTGACTGGATGAAACACAGACTCACCCAAAACTGCGTTTGCCACTAAAGTTATCTTACTGCTATTATAATCCCCTCAAAATTGCTGGGCACACAAAGATCTCTGCAGCATGTGTCCTAATCCTGTAAGATATTTTAAAATGCAGCCTCTTTGTAGCCTATTAAGTAACCTAGAATAGATTTACTGTCACATATGTTGGTGTCACTTTTCCCTCTAGGGTGCACGCCTGGACGGCCGCGTACACAGAAATCAGTCTCCGCGCAGGGGGCACACTGTAGCAAGCATTTGAAAGGAGAGACCTTTAAGGTCTAAGGCGAGAAATCCAGCAGACGAGGAACAAAAACAAACCAGGCTAATTAAACCTGAAAAGCAATCATTTGCATCTGTGTATGGGGTGATCTCCATCGTGTTTGGAAGCATGTAACTTTTATTGCCAACAGGTCAGAACACAGACAAACGCTTCCAAATACGATGAACGTCACCCAAATGCAAATGGATGCTTTTAAATATTTTCAGGGCTCTGGCTCTTGCAGGGGCTCTTCCCGTTAATATGTTAGCTTGCCCACCTGTACAAAACTTTGGGGTATAATGACAGTTTTGGAAAAGACGGCTGCAAGATTCCTTCCTTACAGAAATCTGCCAAAATGTGTTGCTTTCTTTTAACTTCACTGCACACTACAGTGAGATTTCCAATTCTACATATTTTTTTTTTTTTAAGGACATGTCAGTAAATCTCAAACTTTTGTGCAGGTGGGCAAGTTAACAAATTAATGGGGAGAGCCTGTGCAAGAGCGGAGACCTGAAAATATTTATCAGGTAACCTCTACACTAAACATCACATAAATATGATACAATCTCTACAAAACTACAAAAGTTTATTTCTGTAATATTTGGAAGCTTTTTCTTTTCCCTCATTTGCCTTTTCGCCACCCATAACTCAACGGAACAGCCTCGGGCATTTCCACTTCAATTCCTGGCTATAGGGGAAGGGATAGGACAACACTTTTGTAGAATGGATACTCCACTCATGGTACCAACGTAGAGGTACAAGGAGTCTTCCTCCACAGCGCGTCTATCCTTGCCCCCAATCCTCTTGATAACTAAGAAGACTTTCACCAGCCGAGATAGGCTAAGGCTTAATCATTGGAGTTATATCTTTTAAACACCAGGTCACCCTGCCCTCACCCAAAGTGTGCTAAAAAAGGAGTCCAACATTTACATATTTTCTTCGTTTGATCCGAAATATCCAATTTCGCAATAAATCTTATTGCTCGTAACCAATCCTTTTCTATTGGCGAGACCGGAGAAACCCACAATTTACATATCTCTCTTCGTGCCAAGAGTACAGCATAAAAAATAAGCTGTGCATTATCATCTGAGCCCCTACCTTGCAAATGAAGTCTTCCAGATATGATTAACTCCGGGCTTACATTAATCTGTAGCCCTAAAGCAATCGACAAGCAGCTACTCACGGCCTCCCAGAACACCTGGATCTTCGGACATTGCAGAAACATATGCATGTCATCTTCATTGGGACTTTTACACTTGGGACACACCACCACTCTGCCTGAGCCAAATTTGGAGAGTCTTCTCGGAGACCAATACGCCCTATGCATCGTTAAAAAATTTGATTCCTTCTTAAATTTGCAGACTTTACTATTTCATAAAGCATAGACATTGTTACTTGCCATTGGTCTTCTGAAGCGATCTCCGGCAAGCAGTCTCCCCACAGGACCTCCGGTAACTTGAAGGGGCCATCTTCCATTTCTAACATCAGCCAGTACAACAGTGCTATTTCTTTTTTTAATATACAGTTAGAGAAAAGCTTCTCCTCCAACTCGTTGTATGTTCTAATTTGATTCCCCGATACCGCCGACCAACTTTGAATCTGTAAATACTTATATCTGGAGAAGCTATGACCCCATTCCTCCTGAAAATACCGCCATGAAACTAATTTTCCATCCGGGAATAACTTCTTCCATCTCTGAAGACCCATCTCCTTTAGTGGTCGAGCTAGCAAGACCCTAGACCAGAGTGGAGAACCCGGAGCATCCCAAATTGAAGCCATTTGGCTGTAATAAGGAATTTTTAAAGCCCTCCGGATTCGGACCCATGTCTCTGTTAGGTGTCTCAAACCTTTAACCTAACCTTCTTGAAAAATTTCGGATCGGCGAATTTGTACATAAAACCATTTTCATTATAGTTTTGTATCTTCAGCATTGCTTCAAACATTTTCCCAATCACCGTATTGGTCGGAATATCCAACAACATTCTACTATTTTTCAACAAAAAAGCCCAAGCATATAGTTGCAAGTCTGGGGCCGCTAAACCTCCTTTAATGAGCTTTCTCCTCAGCTTTTTCCAAGACAAGCGCGGCCCTTTTGAAGCCCAAAGAAAAGTACTGATCTCACTCTGCAAACTAACAAACTAGTCTTTCTTAAACACCAGATGGATTGTTTTAAATAAAAAGGTTAACTTTGGCACAATCATCATTTTCACCAAATTTGTCCGACCGAACAGTGTGAGTGGCAAGTACGCCCACCCCCGTAGACTTGTAGTTATCTCCTTTTTGAGCCTAACGAAATTGACTTTGGTAAGATCTGCAATATTTTGTGTTATCTTTACTCCAAGATTCCTCATCTCATTTTTGCAAGGGATTCCATCAGTCTTCATATTGCAAGCCATAACCTCCGTTTTTTCTGTATTAATATCATAGCCTGAGACAGCTCCAAACTCTTTAGTTATAGCTAAGAGGGATCTCATCGATTCCTGCAGTTTAGGGGTAAAAATAATTATGTCGTCTGCGTACAATCCAACCTTTCTAGACCAACCTCCAAACTCAAAGGGGACAATATTTTCAACAGACCTTATCTTACGCGCCAAGGGCTCTATATATAAATCAAATAGAAGCGGTGACAGCGGGCACCCTTGTCTGGTGCCACGCATAACTGGAACCGGCTGGGTCAGCATCCCATTCACTAACACTCTTGATGTAGGGGCCTGATAAATCCTTGATAGGGATTTGCTAAAATGTAATCCCAAGTTAAGATGTTCAACTAAGGCGTGCAGATAGACCCAGTTAACTTGATCAAATGCCTTGGCGGCATCTAAAGCGATAACCGCCAAGGGAAGATCGTAGGCAGAGGCCATATCAATAGCACCAATAAGAGGAAAAGTGAGTTCTTTCAAGTATCCTCCCCTGATGAAGCCCCTTTGATCCTCATATACTAACTGTGAAATGACATCATTCAGCCTCCCTGCCATGATTTTCGAAAAAAACTTGTTATCAGTATTGAGTAATGAAATGGGCCTATATGATTCCACATTCTTCGGTGACTTTCCTGGCTTCGGTATTAATGTTATATTTGCCTCATTCCAGGAGGGGGGCAGGGACCCATTACCCATAAATATCTCATTAAACAGCTGACTCATAATCGGTGTTAATATTCCGACCAATATTTATTGACTTCAGCGGGGAGGCCATCTGGCCCAGGTGCCTTGCCTCTTTTTCCCCCTTCATAACCTCCCAACCTCTATCTCAGTAATCTCCTGATTTAAAATCTCCTTCAGCTCATCCGATAGGGGATCCAATAGTTTGACCCAACTTTGCACTGCTTGATCCCAAACCTCCGTCTCTTCCTTATAAACCTTTCCAAAATATGCATAGAAAGCTGCAGCAATTCCTTTATTGTCTGTAATCATCAGACCCGTTTCTACATCTTTAACTTCTTTGATCAGATTTTGAACTTGGTCACTCTTTGTCTTCCACGCTAACAACTTGCTGCAGCCCTCACCATATTCAAAATGGGCAAGTTGGCTGGAATCCCATTTCTCCTTAACTCTCTCTCTCAGGATTCCCACTAAGTCTGTCTTTAACTCCGTAAGCTCCGTAAGCTCCTGAAGGACCCTTTCATTAGGCCCTCCACTACCATGCCCTCTTCCAAATTACAAATCTTCTTTTCTAAGTCTGTGACCTTGCCATAGTAAAGTTTCCTTTTCCTAGCTACCAAGGCTCCTAATCTCCCTCGTAAAAATGCCTTGTACGCATCCCACACAATCTCTAACCTAGCTGATCCTTGATTCTTTTAAAAAAATACTTTGGTCTCCTCTTTCAAGTACTCTATTACCTCCTTATCAGAGAGTATTATGTGATCTAACCTCCAAATCGAACCCGAGGTGCCATCCCCTATTACGAACCTCAGAGAAATAGCTGAATGGTCAGAGAGATGAACTCCTACATGTGCCACCTGAACTACTGAATCAACCAACCTTCGATCTAACAAAAAATAATCAATACGAGATTTAGGATTATATTTTTTATTATAAAAAGTAAACCCTAACTGCTGTCCAAACCTGCTTCTCCAAATATCACATAACCCCACTGTGCCATCATCAACCTAACTCTATTTGACATTTTAGTATCCACTTTTTTCAGACCGATCTAATTTATGATCTAGGACTGTATTGAAATCTCCTGCCATGATGATCTGTCCAGAGAAATTCAGTAATTCCCTGGCCAAATCGTCTGAAGGACCTATGTCATCTAGTTTTGGACCATAGTAGCCCACAAAAATAAAAAAATTGCCTGTCAACCTTTAACTTTACAATCATCCTCCTCCCTCCTACACTGGCCGATTTCCATTCCACTGAAATATTTAACCCTTGTTTAATTAGAATTGTGAGTCCTTTCGTTACAGCTGTCTGGGGAGTATAAAATGAATGAGCCAACCACCGCTGACTCATAAACAACTTCTTGCTCTCATCCCCGGATAAGTGGGTCTCCTGTAATATTATTATTTGGGCCGAAGAATCCCTCAAATATTTCAAAATCAGTTCCCTTCTTCTTCGCACTCGCAACCTATTAACATTCCATAATAGAATTCTCAACTCTTTAGAACTACCCCCACTCATCCCAGACATGAACAAACAATCTCTCACACCCTATTTTCCATTGCCAGCGAAAGTGCCTCTGAGGATTTTTCTTTATTTTCCCTTCCCTCCCCCACCCACCCACGTAAGGACCTAGAAACCCCCCTGTCTCCCTGGAAAACCAGAAAATGGCACAAACTCTCTCTAACTGCCTTAGAGCAAACATATCTCAATAGTCTCAACCCGCTCCCGGACGACCTGGACCCAGCCGTGCGTATACTGAACAACGACCTTACTTCTGAAATAGAAAAAATTGCCCCATTGCATCTTCTCACCTCCCACAGACAAAAACCTTCTGCTCCATGGTTCACACAAGAACTCAGGGCACATAGAAGCAAGTGCAAAAAGCTGGAACGACTTTGGAGACAGAACTATGACCCAGTAGCCAAGGCACTCTACAGACAAGGCCTTAAAGAGTTTCGTAAACTCAAACACCATTCCATGAGCACTTACTTCTCTGACACCATTGCCAAAGCAAATAATTCCACCAAGACCCTTTTCAATATAGTGAAAGACTTCACTCAGCCCAATGCTCTTACTGCCCCAGTTCTCATGTCTCAAACACTGAGTGACAATCTATCAAATTTTTTTGAAGAGAAAATCATTAACATTGCAGCAACCATCCGTCAGAGCGGCCCCATCAGTACTGAAGACCCTGACACGAACTACAATTTTGCCTTTACAGCATTCCAACCTCTCACTAAGGAACATGCTACGAAATTATTTCTGGATTGCAAATCAGGCTCACCTTCAGACCCTGCCCCAGCCTTAATCCTGAATGATATTGCCCCCTTAATCATCAACCCCCTTCTCGAAATCTGGAACTCTTCCTTATCTACCAGTGTTGTTCCTGCTGCCTGGAAACATGCATTGCTAATCCCAATCCAAAAAAAAGTAGGCATAGACCCTCTTTGTCTAAGCAATTACCGTCCGATTTCACTTCTGCCCAAACCCGCCAAAGTACTAGAGAAGGCTGTTCAACTACAACTATCGAGTTACCTGGAATCTAACTCCTTATTTCATGACACCCAGTCTGGCTTCAGACCGGACTTTAGTACCGAGTCAGCGCTACTTGAAGTCTCAGAGTCAATTAGGGAATGCACGGACAGGGGAGAGGAGGCCATGTTGGTCCTCCTCGACCTATCCGCTGCATTCAATACCATCTCACACGACAAACTAATGACTCGCTTACAAGAGGTAGGGATCGGCGGTCCTCCCCTCCAGTGGGTGAAATCATTTCTAAATAACAGAACCCAGCAAGTGATGCTGGGATCCTTTCTCTCTGCCAAAAAACCGCTGATTTGGGGAGTCCCAGAGGGCTCCGCCCTAAGCCCGCGCTCTTCAACGTGTACCTCAAACCACTGGCTAAGATTGTCGAATCATGTGGCGTCAAAGTGACCTTCTACGCCGACGACACCCAACTGGTGTTCTCCTTCAAAGACCACGCTGAAAAATCTTTCGACAACTTTCGCCATTGCATGCTAAAGATCGCCTCATGGATGTCTGAGAACAATTTAAAGCTTAACACTGATAAGACTGAAGTCTTATTTTTTAATCAGAAATCACCCCTACCCCCTAATATCTGGTGGCCGTCCGAACTATACCCTCCCCCAGTACCTGTCCTAGCTGCCCGAAACCTTGGATTTCAATTCGACACTTCCCTCTCCTGTAAAACCCAAATCAGCAAAGTTACCTCTGCCTGCTTCGGGAAGCTACGAATGTTAAAAAAAAATCATTCCCTACTTACCGCTAGACTCTCGAAAAACAGTAGTCCATGCCCTGATAACCTCCCATCTAGACTACGCGAATAGCCTGTATGTAGGTGCCCCATCCTACCTCATCAACCAGCTACAGAGAGTTCAGAACGCAGCAGCCAGGCTGATTAACAATATTCCTTACCGTCACTCCATCTCACCCCACCTTATCAAACTCCACTGGCTCCCAATAAAACTGCGGATCCAATTCAAAGCCTTGACCTTGGCTTTCAGAGCCCTTAATGACCGAGGCCCCACATACCTACGGCGCAGAATGAAGTTCTCACAGTCACAACGTAACCTCAGATCCAATCATCTACGCCTAATGATATTCCCCCGGTTTCGTCTTGCGCGTAAGGGCTCTTGCCGTAGTCACCTCCAAACTCTGGAATCAGCTGCCCACAGAGTTAAGATTCACTACCTCAGAACCCCTTTTCCGAAAAAAAATTAAAGACTTGGTTTTTCTCTCAGATCTAAACCCCCTCTTTCCTTCTCCCCCGACCCTTCTGAGATAATGTCTTCAGCGCCGGGACACCTCCGTCGGAGGTAGCTGTGCGCTCTACAAAATACTAAATAAAAATAAATAAACCCATACCAATTAACCATGGCTAAAAAGCCCTATGGGTGCCCCTTTTGACGGGCGGTGCAGTCTAAAAAGTATTACAAATTGAATATACACTGTGACATACCCGGATCAATCCTTTAAGAGCGAAACATAAAGAACTTAACAAAACATTCAACAACCTAGAGTGCGGTGCTAACACTTCCTAACTTAAATATCAGTAGATTGACACTGCTCTAAAAGCTTGTCAACCTCATCAATGAAACGAAAGGAGTGCATCTTGTTATTCCACATTACTTTTAAAAGTGCTGGAAATTTCAATTGGACCGAAGCCCCCGATTTCTTCAACGGATCAATCCTTTTGCCAAGCTCCCATTGTCTATTGGCAGTTACGGGTGATACATCTGATCTTACCTCCACCTTAGCACCATCTACTTCAATTGTTTTCCTCTTAAGAGTGCTTGCTAGTATCTTTTCTTTCAAAGTGTATGTCATAAAATTAATTAAGATTCTCCTGGTTTTGGCACGATTCGGGTTAAACCTGAAAGGATCACAATGTATTCTCTGTATATCCCTGGAGATTTCCTCCTCTCTCTCTTCCAACTGCAACTCATTCTTCAGCAACTGTACTTCGTATTTTCTAATATCAGCTCGCTCTTTGCCCTCCGGGAGTTTTAACATTTTCAAGTTATTTCTTCTCTGCATATTCTCCAATCTTACTACCCTTTCTTCATGCTCCCTATCATTAAACTTGATTACTTCTAACTCTTTTCGATTTGCCTTCACCTCTTCTCTGAGGTCCCTAACCTCAACTTCGAATGCCACTGTACGACTACTAAAATCGTCTATTTTATTCTCTAGCAAACCACACGCCGCTCTAATACTTTACTGATTAATCTCCGAAACCTCAAATATCTTATGCATCTCGAGGTTTCATTTTTTTAGCAAAGTGATAACAGAAAGATCACTACTCCCCTGTTCCATCTCTACCTCACTTTGCTGAACCAACTGATCGGACTGCTCTCCTTCTGGAGTTAACATGTTCCAAATGTTAGGTGGATCAGTAATCTCCCGAGCTACTTCGGGGAATACAGCCTGCGACAATAAACTCGGGTTCGCTCCCTCCCGGACCTGTAAAACGTCTTCACCACCATCACCGTCCCCCATATCTAGAGATAGAACCTGAAACCGATTTGGACTCTGGTGCTTGGACCAATCAATCGAACCTATGTCAAACGCCTCTTCCAACCCGTCCCCACCTATCAAACTGCTCTCACTAATCACACAATCCTGTCTAGCTTTGGGAGATACCAGAGGCTCCAATAACCCAGTCAGGGATCCCCCTTTCAATACTAAAGTCTTTGGGACCACCTTAAAGAATGACCTGAGAGATGGAGTAACTTTAATCCTGCGTTCTAATGACTCCCCCGTCTCAATTTCTGACAACTTTTACTGTTCTTTCTACTCTTAACTGTAAGCCTACCCCTGGTCTTAATTTCTACAAGCTCTTTATTATTGTGAACAGGAGAGCTAGTCTGGTTTAGTAGGCCCCCCTCCCTGCACTCCTTAGCGCGTATCTAGAAATCCCACTAAAGTCTCTCGCTACCCCAGTTTCAGCCCCAACCGATCCCCCCAACACCACCTTACTGGGCGCCACCCCGGCGTTTGGCACTAGCAACTCACTTTTACTCTGCCTTAAAGCACAAGTGGCCTGGGACTGCTGCTGGGAACAAGCATGTGGCACAGATACCTTTGGAGCCTTTAGTGAGGGAAGCTGCTCCTCCGTGATTCTCTCAATTATTTATTTTTTATTTATTTATTTTTAACATTTGTTAAGCGCAAACAATTGCCCGCAGGCATCTCGGCGCTGTACATTTGTTTGCTCTCCTGTGCTGCTCTGTTAAGTTATTAGAGATTAAATAACCAAGTTTTCAGTTTTTTCCTGAAAGAGATGAGGGTTTCGCAGGATGTTATGGATTGCGGGAGAGTGTTCCACAGCTTTGGGGCAGTGACCAAAAAGCGTCTGTCTCCCCAGTTGACCAGCTTGGTCCGGGGTACCACCAAGACATTCTGTGTTGTTGAGCGAAGTGTTCGTGAGGGGGCGTAAGGAACAAGGTTGTCTATAAAAAATTGGGGGGCTTGATGATGTAGTGATTTGTAGACAATACATAATGTTTTGAATTTAATTCTGTTCCTGACCGGGAGCCAGTGAAAACTTCTTAAGGTCTCAGCTATTGGCATGAATCTGGGAGTACCTGAAAGAAGTCTGGCTGCAGCGTTTTGGATTGTTTGCATTTTCTTAATGACCCTAACTTGGGCATTGGAAAAGAGTCCATTACAGTAATCCAATGCTGATAGGACCAGAGAGCTGACCAATGTTTTGCCTACATTATTTGGAAGGAACGGGAGAATCTTCCTTATCAAGCGTAGTTTAAAAAATGCTGTGCTCGCCGTTTGATTGGCATGGGCCATGAAATTTAATTTGTCGTCAAAAATTATTCTGTCTGCCTGTCTGCCTCTCCCCCGTCCTCCCCCTCGAAAGAGGATTCTAGCTGCTGCTCTACCTCTAACGCGGCTCTCTCCCAGCAGACCTCCACCTGCCCTGCTGGCTCTGCCTCTGCCGCCTCCTCCCATGTCTCTGACCTCCGAACAGCTGAGCCCGCCATATACCGCCCGCAGTAGTGTTTATCGCCCAGACACTGTTTTCCTTCCGCATCAACACCACAAACAGAGAAAGGGCACAAAGGTCACCGCGCTCTCAAAACCTTTTTCTGCTCTTGCCGGGTCTCACACGGTATGTACGTCGCTGCCTAACAACACCGCCCGTCTTGAAAGACACCCGCAGCCCGGACCTAGCCGGCCACCATGTTTGGAAGCTTTAACATTAATACATTACATTATAGCACTGCATTGAGAAGAATTTTAAACGTGAAGCATGAGTGAACTAAGAGGTAAGACAATTTTCATGTAAACCCTGTATGTGTCCTAGGTTATTATGGAGCAATATTATAGTCAAATAAATCAAACAATGGTTTTTGTACAACTGTTTTTCTGAACTCACATATTGGAAAGTGCTTTCTTACGAGATAATGAAAAAAAGTGTTGTGCTAAAATAATATATTTGCCTAAGACCACACAATTTAAGCGGGGAAGCCATGATTTATCCAGGTTTCTTGGTGTCACTTTGTACAGATCAGGTAGTAAATAGATATTTATTTGACTTTACTAATATTACAGCTTTCTCTTTACCTCTTTGTGCACTTTTCTGAAGTTTTTATATGGCACGAACACAACCTGAAGGTACTGGAGTGATTTACATGTGCACTACACAAGGTCACCATTCATTGTTAATAGGCGTTGGGAGATTAAGTGATTTCCCCAGAACCACAGAAGTTTGAGGTTACTCCGACACTCAAACCTGGTTCCCCTGCTCCAAAGTCAGAAACTCTGGTTGTAACACAAAATCCAGGGTACAGGGAGGGAGGCAGGCAGAAGCCACGCGAAAGCTTGCCTCATTACGGGCTCAAGGTTTCAAAAGGACTTCGACCTAGGCTTCAGGCTTGCGCCTGGCTTGAGCTTTCAGTGGCTCGCCCACCTCTAAAGTTTTGTAAAAATGTAATTACAATGGTAGCTACAACTCTTAGTTCAACTACTCAATAAACAATATATATATATATATATATATATATATATATATATATATATATATATATATATATATATATATATATATATATATATATATATATATATATATATATATCCACCAGCAATCTTCACCACCTCCGAACAAACGGCGAAATGAAGACACGGACCCCAGGCTGTCGGCAAGGTAGATTTATTTGGGACCTTTCAACGGGCGACGCGTTTCGAGCAACGAATGCCCTTGTTCACACACCGTACACCCGGTCAGCTGACTAATTATATACTCATATTGAAAGTACAGAGATTAGTAATGCTGACTCGCTTGTATTTAACAGTTGGAATATAGCTGGAATTAATTCCAAATTAGGTACTATATTTTGGGACAACTTCATCACATGCGGCTATGACATTATCTGTCTACAAGAGACATGGCATACAGGATTACTAGAAGTTGAAGGTTACAGCTCCTACAATGTGGCAGCAGTGACTTCGAAAGCTGGTAGAGCTAAGGGAGGTTTACTGACTTTAGTTTCAACTAACTTGACAGAATTTATTCTTGGGGAACACTCTATAGTCTGTCAGCATGCGTCTATATTGCGCCTAAAACATAGCCATGGTAGGGATTTAATAATTGTGAATTTTTACAACAACATTGTGGGCCCCAAATGTGATAGGATTGTCCCCGATGTTGAACATGCTATTGAAGCTGCAATCTCTCTTTCTAAGAATAACTATATAGTTCTGTGGGCAGGTGATTTTAACATTCAAGTCTGCAGATACGCCCGGAAGGGGATATGTGGTCATCACGAGGATTATGTAGGGGGTGACAGTGTTTATGTTAACCATTTCCCGCACAGCAACTATGGCAGCGCATTGAATAGTTTAATAGCCAAGTTTAATTTGGAACTGCTTGATTGTATAAAAAACAAAAATAATGAAATTTGTCCAACTTTTAGGGGGAGAGATGCTCATACTAATATAGATCACATTCTGGTGTCTAGTGGTCTAATTTTTACCAATGTCTGGGTAATAGAGCAGCCGGTGAGTGATCATAACAGCATCTCTATGGAATTAATGGGCTGGGGTCAAAAAAGTGTTGTGAGTAGTAAAGCTGTTCACGGGATTTCCGCTGAGAGACCAAATGGAACAAGAATTAAGTGGATCAAAATTGACCCCAATAAATTAACAAAGGATATTATTTGTAAATGTACCAGAGAGGTTGAATATTGCCTTGCTCCTAATGTGATAGCGCATGATGTTCTCTCCAACTTTATGAAAATTACATGTACAGTTGAAAATTCCCTGTTAAAAAGAAACAGAAGGGTTAAAAGAAAGAAAACTGTATGGTTTGATAAAAGTTGTGCTGAGACTCTGAATAGACTAAAAAGTGTATTGAATGCTAGACCTAGAAATAAAGAAAGAGTCAGAGAAGAACGTAATAATTATAAATTGGCCCTGACACTTAGGAAAAGGGAGCTACAGGACGAGGCCTGGAATAAACTTGATATGGCCGCTGTAACTAAAAATCATAAACTTTTCTGGGAAACAATAAATGGCCCATGCTTAAAGAACGAAAATACCCCCGAGGTTAGTTCCCATGTCAGTTGTCTCGCATGGATTGTACATTTCTCAGAGATTTTTAATTCGGATCTTAAAATTGATGGGTCGATTTTATGTTTTAACTGGAAGAAAATGCAGTTGTTTTTAACTATGAATGAAGTGATAGATGCAATTAAACAAAGTAAGGGTGGTAAAGCCCCAGGGCCCGATGGGGTACCCATTGACTTTTATAAGCATGAAATAACATTATGGGCACCAATCCTAACTCGTTACTTTAATGCTGCGGTGGAAGATGATCTGCCACTGACCTGGGGCCAATCAATTATTATACCCCTTTATAAAAAAGGACCCAGGTCAGAGGCTAGGAACTATCGTCCAATCTCTCTTTTGGACTCGACAGTTAAAATCCTTAGTCGAGTCCTTTTAGTGAGATTGGAAGCCTGGGCCGAGGAGAATAACATTCTGTCTCCAGTGCAGTATGGTTTTCGTAGGGGTTTAGGAACACTGGAGCAGTGCGTGAACCTGGAACTCATAGTTGGCAAGTATACCAAAGCAAAATCAGGTAATCTTTATCTATGCTTTGCCGACTTGAGTTCCGCGTTCGATCTGGTGGAACACGCACTGCTCTGGCCCATATTAATATCTATGGGTGCCCCTACTGAAATTATCCATCTGCTAGCTCGCCTGTATAGTAATCTATCATGCAAAGTAAGGTTTGGAATAAATGGAGAGTGTATCCCTTTATTTGAAGTCAAGCGAGGCATCCGTCAAGGATGCGTATTAGCTCCTTTATTATTTTCACTTTTTATTAATCATGTGCATACGTTTCTCAAACTGACTAATGCAGATGCTCCAACTATAAATGGTAACCCCGTCCCTGTCCTTTTATATGCGGACGATACGGTCCTCCTTTCTAGGACACAGAATGGTCTACAACAACTAATTGACCAATTTCAAATTTTTATTAAGAACAGGAATTTGAAAATTAACAAAGGGAAGACCGTCACCATGGTTTGTGGTAAGAAACCTAGAAATCACAAACCTTTTTTCTTAGATGGAGAGAAATTAGAATCTGTTAATAGTTTTTGCTATTTAGGAATTAATTTTTCGGGTAATGGGAAATGGACAAATGAACAAAATAGTGTCCTTTTCAAAATGGCCCGGAATACAAACTGTATTTTTAGATTCGCAGCGAAACTAGGGGATCGCAGAATTCGTGAAATGTTAACCCTTTTTAACGCTAGATGCATCTCCTCTGCTATCTACGGGGCTGGAGTATGGGGGTATGATGCACAGTGTACTAAATCTATCCAGGTGAGGGAGAATGCTTTTTTAAAAAGATTAATTTGTGCTCCAGTTATGGCTTCAACAGAGTTAATACACAAGGAATTAGATATGTACTACATCAGTGATCTAATTGCCCTTCGTCCTCTATCCCTGTGGCGCTCAATATGGGTAAAGGAGGAAACCAGGTTCACACAGGACGTAATAACAGATTGTATTAAACTTGACTGCCGATCGAACATCCCTTGGCTGAAGCATATACATTATTGGTATAAAACTGTATATGGACTGGACATTTATGATGATTTAACAATGGACCCTATTTTATCAAAACGGGAGTTGAAGGTCTCGTTTATGAAATATGCTGAAGAGACCAGGCTGGAAAAATATACTAAACAGAGCACATTCATTTTTTACCAACGACATAATATTAATGTTGGCTTTCAAACCTATCTTGTAACAGTTAGTATTCCATCCCACCGTTTTGTTTTAACCCGTCTTCGCCTAGGAATTGCGCATCATCTTGTGGCTTTTCCTGTGCCCAAAAAACCTGGAACTTGTGTATGCCCATGTGATGGTAAATCAAAGCAGAGCACATGTCACTTTATACTATCTTGTACTTTTTATACTTTTTTAAGGAAATATTACTTGAAACCCATCTTTTTAAAATATAATACGCATCATCTACAAACAGCAATGTCACTAGTATTTAATCTAGAGTCCTCAGATGTATGCTTTTATGTGGCTACTTATATTTTAAAATGTATCTCTGCAAGAAAATCAATTATTGTATGAATTGTGTTAGTTGTTAATTGTACTATGCACTTTAAACTTGATGCTGCTGAACTACGTATTTGTATTTTTGCACAAAACTACGGTGCACTTTGAATTCGATGCTGCTGAATCATATAATTGCATTTTGCACATATATTGTTGTTGGACTAATTGCTGCTACCAATATTTTCTTGTGTAGGATTATCTTATTACCTGCAGTTTATTCATTATTATTTTAAGCCAATAGTTAGTTTAGGTGATGTTATTTGGATATACACTTTAGAATTGTTAATTTGCACATATACTAATCACGAGATAATACTTAGCACTTTAAATTGTATATTTGCACATAACCAAAGATCGTAGGATTGTTAAGTTCTTTTGCCAAATTTGTTGATCCTATGACTATGCATTTTTAATATTGTTAAAATGTTTTTTTCATGAGTGCTATTATGTAAGATTATTTTTGAGATAGTTTAATTTAGTATGGTGTAAAAAATTCTCTTGTGTGTATGTTGCTATGTGGTTGTATTTTTTTTTTACAAACCGAATAAAGCATCTTTGAAATACTCATTTAAAGTGATGCTCCACCTCACTAGTGTATCACATGATCACGTAATAAACATAAAGAAAAACCTTAATAGTATCCACAACAGTGTCGCTATTGAAACATGATACAAAGATATAACAGCATAAATGCTTGGTTAGCACAAGAACTATACAATGCATCAATTTAGATTGAATAGTTAGGCCACAAAATAGTTTACATTACAGGAAACAAATGGATTGATTTTACTTATAGTAGTTATCAAAGATATATACACATAAATATATATACACATTCGTCTATACTATCTACATACCAATTCATCTATATACATAATACTGTACACTATCTATACCTTAATCGATCCTATTACTGTACAAATACTTGTCAATGTTGTCGAGGTTTAATGAAATAATCCTTAATCCTGTATTCAAAACTTAGTTCCCTATTAAATGGGATAACTAAAAATGGCCCCTTGTGATTTACCAAATCTAATTGTACCAAAATCACATGTTTACAACGTGACCAATGCAAAAAAATGTAATTAGTGATTTTTATCTAAAAAGAATGTCGTGATTCCAAAAACACAGATCTTCTAGACACACAATGTTGAAGAAACAATACATGTCATTGAATTGATCAGTTACACCCTGTGTAATGATGTTAACCCAACTGATTAATCATATAATAACAAAACATGAATATCCGTGAAAATTGAAGTGTATAGATACAATATACAAAAAGTGAAGAGAAAATAATTACTTAGTCTAATATAAACAATATTTACATGATACAGTTCGGATTGATATAATTGCGGGTGAATTGATTCAGCTCTATTTTCTTTCCTGGTCGTATCAAATCCGACCTGTTCACCAGTGTTGCACATGTTCGCCAAACAGTCCTCCTACAGATACACAACCTTAGTGATGGGAGAGGCGATCCCTATAGTTGAAAACATAAGTTGAATAATTGGTTCAGAAATGGGTATGCTAATATTATGTGTTAAACTAAACAGCAAAATATTTTACAGAAAGTGATGTAAATCCTCAGTGGTATTAAGCCCATTGGGATATTTACTGTCTAGCTCTACAATATATTGCGTCTCCTTCCTTCTTAACAGTTTTTCTCTGTCACCTTCTCGTTTGAGGGGGGCCACTGCATCAATGACAAAATATGTCAGATTGCTCAGATCATTGTTGTGAGTGGATCTGAAATGACGAGCTACTGGGTATGTCTTGTCATTATTGACTATTGCTCGAAGATGTTGTAAGATTCTGACGTGCACCTGTAATTTTGTGCTGCCTATATATCGTAGGCCACAGGTGCACGTCAAGACATATATAGCAAAGTCACTATGACAGTTGTAGTTACCTCTAATAGCTCGACTGACTTTACAGAAGGGGGTATTGTAATGCGTGTTATTAATACCGAATTTGCAGGCTCGACAGGATGAACATTTAAAAAAAACATCTTTCTGTTTGAGCCAGAAACTGCCACTACCTCGCTCTGGACTTGTTTTGACTAAGCTGTTATGCATACTTCTTGCTCTTCTGTATGTTATTGTAGGCATTGCTGGAAGAGTGTCATTAAGGAACCCATCAGTCATGAGAATAGGCCAGTGTTTCTTGACAATTGATTTAATTTGTCTTTCTTGTTTGTTGTATGCAAGAATTAAGCGAGGAGTGGCATTATCATTAGTAATCTCTTGGTCCCCAGATTTTAATAGAGACTCTCTAGATCTTTCACGGCTCTGAACCAGAGCCCTTTGCCGTGTTCTATTGCTATATCCTCTAGCTCTGAGTCTGGTTATCATTACTTTGGCTTCCTCCTCAAATATTTCTGGAGTGCTGCTGATTCTTTTTAAACGTAACAGCTCTCCATAGGGAATATTTTCAACAACATGCTTGGGATGTTTGCTGCTGGCATGCAATATGCTGTTGCCAGCTGTGGGTTTGCGAAAAAGTGATGTTTCAATAGTGTTGTTATTTATTGTGATATGAACATCAAGGAAGTCTGCCTGCAATCTATTAATGTTTGACGTGAAGAAAAGATTTTCTGTATTGCAATTTAAGGCTTTGACGAATTGTACAGCACTCTGTTCGTCACCTTCCCATATACAGAACACATCATCTATAAATCGCATCCAGTGCTTGACTCCACTAAAGCCAGGTGTGGCGGTGAGACCACGCTCCTCCCACCTGCCCACGTGTAAACACGCGTAGCTGGGGGAGAAGCATGATCCCATCGCCACACCCCTGACCTGTCTCCAAACCTCCTTCCCAAACATGAAGTAGTTGTTATGTAAACACCAATGTACTAACTCACACAGCATCTTGTTGTGACTATAATATTCACATGTTTTTAGATTCAAATAATATTGAACTGCTTCGATGCCTTTAGAATGATCAATGCAAGTATACAACGACTCGATGTCGAGAGTCACTAGACACCAGTTCTCATGCCACTGAATTAAGTTCAACTTGTTCAAAAAGTCACCAGTGTATTTCAAATAGCTCGGTAAGCTTTTAACAGAATCTTGAAGAAAAAAGTCAATATAATGGGAAATATTTTCTCCAATGCTGTTGATGGCCGATATAATTGGTCGGCTTGGTGTTGGAACTTTCATCTTATGCACCTTAGGAATTAAATACAATATCGGTATAACCGGATGTTCAACGTGCAAAAAATCAAATTCTGTTGATGAAATAAGATTCTGTCTCTTATAAGATGATAGCATTTTTTTAAGTTCCTCTTTAGCTTTTTTATAGGCCAGGCCATTGGATCTTACATAGCAATTAATATCATTTAATTGTCTCATGGCCTCTACAATATAGTCTTTTTTTGCCATAAAACAATATTTCCGCCTTTATCAGACTTGTTGATTACTACTTCCTGATTTAGGCTGAGTTTCTTCATTAGCTTGATGTATTGATTAAATCTGGCATTAAGCTTCTGATCTTGTACCTGTACCTTGCGGTAAAGTTTTTTTTAATCTTCAGCTACACATTCGTGATAAATGTCTACCGCGTCTTTAGGCATAACAGGCAGAAAAGTGCTTACCGGCATAAATGGGCTGTCACCGGCTCCCTTCTGTCGAATATCAACATTCTGTAACTCCCGCTGTGTATTAGGAGTTTCAATAGAGTTTGGATTGCTTATGGGGTTTCCAGAATCCCCTAAGTCACAAAGCGTTAGTAACAGTCTTGCATCTCGTGCAGCTGGAATTGTGGTGGTGCAGCTTTTAATTGACTCTTTGCTCTTGCCGTATTCAGTTTCTTTAGATGAAGGCTTGGAGGAAAAAAACTTTCTGAGTTTTAGTTTACGAATGAAGCAAAAAATGTCCGCCCTCGTAGTAGTATAGTTGAAACTGCTTTCTGGGCAATAGTTCAACCCGAGGGTTAACAATTGCTCCTCTGCCGCAGTCAGTATAACGTCAGATAGATTGGTAATGGTGCAATCCTGCATTACTTTCTCTTGTTGAACCATTGTTTTTTCCTTTTCTGCGTTTGCTGTTGCTGTGGCTTTGTGTTTTTTTCGTCTGGCATGGCGTTTTGCGTTGCGCCTTTTGCGTTGTAATTCTTCCGTAGTCTTGGGCGCAAAGTTTGCAGACGGTCCTCCACTAAAAAATCAATTTCTTCGCCGAGATCCAGTATCTTGCTCCCCGGTCTTCCTTCGGTACTGCTTGTTTCAGAAAAAGACGTGCTGGAGGCACTAGTTACTGAAATTGAGTCGGCATCTGAGTCAGCGTTGTTGACTGCCAAAAGATCTTTTTTTGCCGATTCTCCCGCCGTGGAATTACTGCTGATTAATTTCGACTGTTTAGCTTTGTCGAATTTGCGGGAAAAAGTGTAAATTTGGCGCAGTTCGTAATCTTTGAGGTCTCTCGCAAACTTATGTATCTTTCTCACTTTGATTCTATCTTCGTGTTTGCGAAGTCGTTCACTGATCTCTTTACGTGTAGCTGTTATCAACGCTTTTATTTCGGGATCAGTTATGTTGTCTAACTCCTCATCTAGTTTTGTTATTTCTTCCAACAACTTTTCGCGGTCAATTACGGCATACCTTATTAGCATTTTAACCAGGTTCATTGAGGCCAGGAGATTGCACTCCCCCCATTCTTTCAGCATCGCGGGGTTGGGATCCTCAAAGCTGGGTGCCAGCATTATCCTCAAGCCTCGCGGCACTCTTCCCGCCTCCACATATTTGGTGAGCGATTTGTGTTCCCACCACTTCGTTACCTCGGCTTTGTTTTTTTTCTCTAGTGTTCTAAGCAGTTGCTTGGCGTCATGTTGTGCATCACTGGGTCGGCTGATTTGCGTGGCGGTGCTGTTACTGCTCTGTCGAATATTGTTGAACAGAGCTTCTGCCGATTCAGCTCTATTTTCTTTCCTGGTCGTATCAAATCCGACCTGTTCACCAGTGTTGCACATGTTCGCCAAACAGTCCTCCTACAGATACACAACCTTAGTGATGGGAGAGGCGATCCCTATAGTTGAAAACATAAGTTGAATAATTGGTTCAGAAATGGGTATGCTAATATTATGTGTTAAACTAAACAGCAAAATATTTTACAGAAAGTGATGTAAATCCTCAGTGGTATTAAGCCCATTGGGATATTTACTGTCTAGCTCTACAATATATTGCGTCTCCTTCCTTCTTAACAGTTTTTCTCTGTCACCTTCTCGTTTGAGGGGGGCCACTGCATCAATGACAAAATATGTCAGATTGCTCAGATCATTGTTGTGAGTGGATCTGAAATGACGAGCTACTGGGTATGTCTTGTCATTATTGACTATTGCTCGAAGATGTTGTAAGATTCTGACGTGCACCTGTAATTTTGTGCTGCCTATATATCGTAGGCCACAGGTGCACGTCAAGACATATATAGCAAAGTCACTATGACAGTTGTAGTTACCTCTAATAGCTCGACTGACTTTACAGAAGGGGGTATTGTAATGCGTGTTATTAATACCGAATTTGCAGGCTCGACAGGATGAACATTTAAAAAAACCATCTTTCTGTTTGAGCCAGAAACTGCCACTACCTCGCTCTGGACTTGTTTTGACTAAGCTGTTATGCATACTTCTTGCTCTTCTGTATGTTATTGTAGGCATTGCTGGAAGAGTGTCATTAAGGAACCCATCAGTCATGAGAATAGGCCAGTGTTTCTTGACAATTGATTTAATTTGTCTTTCTTGTTTGTTGTATGCAAGAATTAAGCGAGGAGTGGCATTATCATTAGTAATCTCTTGGTCCCCAGATTTTAATAGAGACTCTCTAGATCTTTCACGGCTCTGAACCAGAGCCCTTTGCCGTGTTCTATTGCTATATCCTCTAGCTCTGAGTCTGGTTATCATTACTTTGGCTTCCTCCTCAAATATTTCTGGAGTGCTGCTGATTCTTTTTAAACGTAACAGCTCTCCATAGGGAATATTTTCAACAACATGCTTGGGATGTTTGCTGCTGGCATGCAATATGCTGTTGCCAGCTGTGGGTTTGCGAAAAAGTGATGTTTCAATAGTGTTGTTATTTATTGTGATATGAACATCAAGGAAGTCTGCCTGCAATCTATTAATGTTTGACGTGAAGAAAAGATGTTCTGTATTGCAATTTAAGGCTTTGACGAATTGTACAGCACTCTGTTCGTCACCTTCCCATATACAGAACACATCATCTATAAATCGCATCCAGTGCTTGACTCCACTAAAGCCAGGTGTGGCGGTGAGACCACGCTCCTCCCACCTGCCCACGTGTAAACACGCGTAGCTGGGGGAGAAGCATGATCCCATCGCCACACCCCTGACCTGTCTCCAAACCTCCTTCCCAAACATGAAGTAGTTGTTATGTAAACACCAATGTACTAACTCACACAGCATCTTGTTGTGACTATAATATTCACATGTTTTTAGATTCAAATAATATTGAACTGCTTCGATGCCTTTAGAATGATCAATGCAAGTATACAACGACTCGATGTCGAGAGTCACTAGACACCAGTTCTCATGCCACTGAATTAAGTTCAACTTGTTCAAAAAGTCACCAGTGTATTTCAAATAGCTCGGTAAGCTTTTAACAGAATCTTGAAGAAAAAAGTCAATATAACGGGAAATATTTTCTCCAATGCTGTTGATGGCCGATATAATTGGTCGGCTTGGTGTTGGAACTTTCATCTTATGCACCTTAGGAATTAAATACAATATCGGTATAACCGGATGTTCAACGTGCAAAAAATCAAATTCTGTTGATGAAATAAGATTCTGTCTCTTATAAGATGATAGCATTTTTTTAAGTTCCTCTTTAGCTTTTTTATAGGCCAGGCCATTGGATCTTACATAGCAATTAATATCATTTAATTGTCTCATGGCCTCTACAATATAGTTTTTTTTTGCCATAAAACAATATTTCCGCCTTTATCAGACTTGTTGATTACTACTTCCTGATTTAGGCTGAGTTTCTTCATTAGCTTGATGTATTGATTAAATCTGGCATTAAGCTTCTGATCTTGTACCTGTACCTTGCGGTAAAGTTTTTTTTAATCTTCAGCTACACATTCGTGATAAATGTCTACCGCGTCTTTAGGCATAACAGGCAGAAAAGTGCTTACCGGCATAAATGGGCTGTCACCGGCTCCCTTCTGTCGAATATCAACATTCTGTAACTCCCGCTGTGTATTAGGAGTTTCAATAGAGTTTGGATTGCTTATGGGGTTTCCAGAATCCCCTAAGTCACAAAGCGTTAGTAACAGTCTTGCATCTCGTGCAGCTGGAATTGTGGTGGTGCAGCTTTTAATTGACTCTTTGCTCTTGCCGTATTCAGTTTCTTTAGATGAAGGCTTGGAGGAAAAAAACTTTCTGAGTTTTAGTTTACGAATGAAGCAAAAAATGTCTGCCCTCGTAGTAGTATAGTTGAAACTGCTTTCTGGGCAATAGTTCAACCCGAGGGTTAACAATTGCTCCTCTGCCGCAGTCAGTATAACGTCAGATAGATTGGTAATGGTGCAATCCTGCATTACTTTCTCTTGTTGAACCATTGTTTTTTCCTTTTCTGCGTTTGCTGTTGCTGTGGCTTTGTGTTTTTTTCGTCTGGCATGGCGTTTTGCGTTGCGCCTTTTGCGTTGTAATTCTTCCGTAGTCTTGGGCGCAAAGTTTGCAGATGGTCCTCCACTAAAAAATCAATTTCTTCGCCGAGATCCAGTATCTTGCTCCCCGGTCTTCCTTCGGTACTGCTTGTTTCAGAAAAAGACGTGCTGGAGGCACTAGTTACTGAAATTGAGTCGGCATCTGAGTCAGCGTTGTTGACTGCCAAAAGATCTTTTTTTGCCGATTCTCCCGCCGTGGAATTACTGCTGATTAATTTCGACTGTTTAGCTTTGTCGAATTTGCGGGAAAAAGTGTAAATTTGGCGCAGTTCGTAATCTTTGAGGTCTCTCGCAAACTTATGTATCTTTCTCACTTTGATTCTATCTTCGTGTTTGCGAAGTCGTTCACTGATCTCTTTACGTGTAGCTGTTATCAACGCTTTTATTTCGGGATCAGTTATGTTGTCTAACTCCTCATCTAGTTTTGTTATTTCTTCCAACAACTTTTCGCGGTCAATTACGGCATACCTTATTAGCATTTTAACCAGGTTCATTGAGGCCAGGAGATTGCACTCCCCCCATTCTTTCAGCATCGCGGGGTTGGGATCCTCAAAGCTGGGTGCCAGCATTATCCTCAAGCCTCGCGGCACTCTTCCCGCCTCCACATATTTGGTGAGCGATTTGTGTTCCCACCACTTCGTTACCTCGGCTTTGTTTTTTTTCTCTAGTGTTCTAAGCAGTTGCTTGGCGTCATGTTGTGCATCACTGGGTCGGCTGATTTGCGTGGCGGTGCTGTTACTGCTCTGTCGAATATTGTTGAACAGAGCTTCTGCCGCATCCTCACGCTCCCTTTCCAAACTAGCTAACATGGTGCTAAATGAAAGGATTTTGGAATAGTAACCATTTGCCGTACGCCGCTGACGGTCTTCTTGCCCTTTAAGCCTTGAGCTTCTCACCTGGATTATTTTTGAGTAACACCGCTAGCTATTGGACGAGCACGCTCCCAGTTAGCCTCTCAGACCTGCTGACAGTGTGTTCCAACGGCTTCCGCGGTATAATGTCCAGTCCAGGGGGTCACGCTAATGCTCCTCTCCGGAACGAAAACTTCGTGAATAGTTGTAGAGCGAGACCACTTTTGGAGAAGCGGGTACCGTGAACGGAGACAACAAACTTCCGTTACATAACCACCAGCAATCTTCACCACCTCCGAACAAACGGCAAAATGAAGACACGGACCCCAGGCTGTCGGCAAGGTAGATTTATTTGGGACCTTTCAACGGGCGACGCGTTTCGAGCAACGAATGCTCTTGTTCACACACCGTACACCCGGTCAGCTGACTAATTATATACTCATTTAAAGTGATGCTCCACCTCACTAGTGTATCACATGATCACGTAATAAACATAAAGAAAAACCTTAATAGTATCCACAACAGTGTCGCTATTGAAACATGATACAAAGATATAACAGCATAAATGCTTGGTTAGCACAAGAACTATACAATGCATCAATTTAGATTGAATAGTTAGGCCACAAAATAGTTTACATTACAGGAAACAAATGGATTGATTTTACTTATAGTAGTTATCAAAGATATATACACATAAATATATATACACATTCGTCTATACTATCTACATACCAATTCATCTATATACATAATACTGTACACTATATATACCTTAATCGATCCTATTACTGTACAAATACTTGTCAATGTTGTCGAGGTTTAATGAAATAATCCTTAATCCTGTATTCAAAACTTAGTTCCCTATTAAATGGGATAACTAAAAATGGCCCCTTGTGATTTACCAAATCTAATTGTACCAAAACCACATGTTTACACTCAAACGTGACCAATGCAAAAAAATGTAATTAGTGATTTTTATCTAAAAAGAATGTCGTGATTCCAAAAACACAGATCTTCTAGACACACAATGTTGAAGAAACAATACATAGAAAAACCAAAGGTGGTGATGGACGTAGCGTTGACAATACAAACACTCACCCCCAGTCAACTGATCTGGGTTTAATCAATCACCACTCTTTAGCTCACTCCGCCACCCCAGTTCAGACATGGCCATATGCAAATCAGTCTGACCCTGTGCCTCATGGGAACAGTCCAGCCCGAACTGCCAAGCCATGTCTTCCCTGGACTGGAATCAAGCTTCCCAGGACCGGTTTCTGGCATTACAGGCGTCTTCGGCTGGGCTTGCTTGACTCCAGTGGCAAAGTGAGCAAGGGACTCACGTCTGAGCATACCCTGCCAACTTAGGGCGAACAAAGAAAAACCAAAGGTGGTGATGGACGGAGCGTTGACAATACAAACACTCACCCCCAGTCAACTGATCTGGGTTTAATCCATCACCGTTCTTTAGCTCACTCCGCCACCCCAGTTCAGACATGGCCATATGCAAATCAGTCTGACCCTGTGCCTCATGGGAACAGTCCAGCCCAAACTGCCAAGCCATGTCTTCCCTGGACCGGAATCAAGCTTCCCAGGACCGGTTTCTGGCATTACAGCCATCTTCGGCTGGGCTTGCTTGACTCCAGTGGCAAAGTGAGCAAGGGACTCACGTCTGAGCATACCCTGCCAACTTAGGGCGAACAAAGAAAAACCAAAGGTGGTGATGGAGGGAGCGTTGACAATACAAACACTCACCCCCAGTCAACTGATCTGGGTTTAATCCATCACCGTTCTTTAGCTCACTCTGCCACCCCAGTTCAGACATGGCCATATGCAAATCAGTCTGACCCTGTGCCTCATGGGAACAGTCCAGCCCGAACTGCCAAGCCATGTCTTCCCTGGACCGGAATCAAGCTTCCCAGGACCGGTTTCTGGCATTACAGCCGTCTTTGGCTGGGCTTGCTTGACTCCAGTGGCAAAGTGAGCAAGGGACTCACGTCTGAGCATACCCTGCCAACTTAGGGCGAACAAAGAAAAACCAAAGGTGGTGAGGGACGGAGCGTTGACAATACAAACACTCACCCCCAGTCAATTGATCTGGGTTTAATCCATCACCGTTCTTTAGCTCACTCCGCCACCCCAGTTCAGACATGGCCATATGCAAATCAGTCTGACCCTGTGCCTCATGGGAACAGTCCAGCCTGAACTGCCAAGCCCTGTCTTCCCTGGACCGGAATCAAGCTTCCCAGGACCGGTTTCTGGCATTACAGCCGTCTTCGGCTGGGCTTGCTTGACTCCAGTGGCAAAGTGAGCAAGGGACTCACGTCTGAGCATACCCTGCCAACTTAGGGCGAACAAAGAAAAACCAAAGGTGGTGATGGACGGAGCGTTGACAATACAAACACTCACCCCCAGTCAACTGATCTGGGTTTAATCCATCACCGTTCTTTAGCTCACTCCGCCACCCCAGTTCAGACATGGCCATATGCAAATCAGTCTGACCCTGTGCCTCATGGGAACAGTCCAGCCCGACCTGCCAAGCCATGTGTTCCCTGGACCGGAATCAAGCTTCCCAGGACCGGTTTCTGGCATTGCAGCCGTCTTCGGCTGGGCTTGCTTGACTCCAGTGGCAAAGTGAGCAAGGGACTCACGTCTGAGCATACCCTGCCAACTTAGGGCGAACAAAGAAAAACCAAAGGTGGTGATGGACGGAGCGTTGACAATACAAACACTCACCCCCAGTCAACTGATCTGGGTTTAATCCATCACCGTTCTTTAGCTCACTCCGCCACCCCAGTTCAGACATGGCCATATGCAAATCAGTCTGACCCTGTGCCTCATTGGAACAGTCCAGCCCGAACTGCCAAGCCATGTCTTCCCTGGACCGGAATCAAGCTTCCCAGGACCGGTTACTGGCATTACAGCCATCTTCGGCTGGGCTTGCTTGACTCCAGTGGCAAAGTGAGCAAGGGACTCACGTCTGAGCATACCCTGCCAACTTAGGGCGAACAAAGAAAAACCAAAGGTGGTGATGAACGGAGCGTTGACAATACAAACACTCACCCCCAGTCAACTGATTTGGGTTTAATCCATCACCGTCCTTTAGCTCACTCCGCCACCCCAGTTCAGACATGGCCATATGCAAATCAGTCTGACCCTGTGCCTCATGGGAACAGTCCAGCCCGAACTGCCAAGCCATGTCTTCCCTGGACCGGAATCAAGCTTCCCAGGACCGGTTTCTGGCATTACAGCCGTCTTCGGCTGGGCTTGCTTGACTCCAGTGGCAAAGTGAGCAAGGGACTCACGTCTGAGCATACCCTGCCAACTTAGGGCCAACAAAGAAAAACCAAAGGTGGTGATGGACGGAGCGTTGACAATACAAACACTCACCCCCAGTCAACTGATCTGGGTTTAATCCATCACCGTTCTTTAGCTCACTCCGCCACCCCAGTTCAGACATGGCCATATGCAAATCAGTCTGACCCTGTGCCTCATGGGAACAGTCCAGCCCGACCTGCCAAGCCATGTGTTCCCTGGACCGGAATCAAGCTTCCCAGGACCGGTTTCTGGCATTACAGCCGTCTTCGGCTGGGCTTGCTTGACTCCAGTGGCAAAGTGAGCAAGGGACTCACGTCTGAGCATACCCTGCCAACTTAGGGCGAACAAAGAAAAACCAAAGGTGGTGATGGACGGAGCGTTGACAATACAAACACTCACCCCCAGTCAACTGATCTGGGTTTAATCCATCACCGTTCTTTAGCTCACTCCGCCACCCCAGTTCAGACATGGCCATATGCAAATCAGTCTGACCCTGTGCCTCATTGGAACAGTCCAGCCCAAACTGCCAAGCCATGTCTTCCCTGGACCGGAATCAAGCTTCCCAGGACCGGTTACTGGCATTACAGCCGTCTTCGGCTGGGCTTGCTTGACTCCAGTGGCAAAGTGAGCAAGGGACTCACGTCTGAGCATACCCTGCCAACTTAGGGCGAACAAAGAAAAACCAAAGGTGGTGATGGACGGAGCGTTGACAATACAAACACTCACCCCCAGTCAACTGATCTGGGTTTAATCCATCACCGTTCTTTAGCTCACTCCGCCACCCCAGTTCAGACATGGCCATATGCAAATCAGTCTGACCCTGTGCCTCATGGGAACAGTCCAGCCCGAACTGCCAAGCCATGTCTTCCCTGGACCGGAATCAAGCTTCCCAGGACCGGTTTCTGGCATTACAGCCGTCTTCGGCTGGGCTTGCTTGACTCCAGTGGCAAAGTGAGCAAGGGACTCACGTCTGAGCATACCCTGCCAACTTAGGGCGAACAAAGAAAAACCAAAGGTGGTGATGGACGGAGCGTTGACAATACAAACACTCACCCCCAGTCAACTGATCTGGGTTTAATCCATCACCGTTCTTTAGCTCACTCCGCCACCCCAGTTCAGACATGGCCATATGCAAATCAGTCTGACCCTGTGCCTCATGGGAACAGTCCAGCCCGAACTGCCAAGCCATGTCTTTCCTGGACCGGAATCAAGCTTCCCAGGACCGGTTTCTGGCATTACAGCCGTCTTCGGCTGGGCTTGCAAGACTCCAGTGGCAAAGTGAGCAAGGGACTCACGTCTGAGCATACCCTGCCAACTTTGGGCAAACAAAGAAAAACCAAAGGTGGTGATGGACGGAGCGTTGACAATACAAACACTCACCCCCAGTCAACTGATCTGGGTTTAATCCATCACCGTTCTTTAGCTCACTCCGCCACCCCAGTTCAGACATGGCCATATGCAAATCAGTCTGACCCTGTGCCTCATGGGAACAGTCCAGCCCGAACTGCCAAGCCATGTCTTCCCTGGACCGGAATCAAGCTTCCCAGGACCGGTTTCTGGCATTACAGCCGTCTTCGGCTGGGCTTGCTTGACTCCAGTGGCAAAGTGAGCAAGGGACTCACGTCTGAGCATATCCTGCCAACTTAGGGCCAACAAAGAAAAACCAAAGGTGGTGATGGACGGAGCGTTGACAATACAAACACTCACCCCCAGTCAACTGATCTGGTTTTAATCCATCACCGTTCTTTAGCTCACTCCGCCACCCCAGTTCAGACATGGCCATATGCAAATCAGTCTGACCCTGTGCCTCATGGGAACAGTCCAGCCCGAACTGCCAAGCCATGTCTTTCCTGGACCGGAATCAAGCTTCCCAGGACCGGTTTCTGGCATTACAGCCGTCTTCGGCTGGGCTTGCAAGACTCCAGTGGCAAAGTGAGCAAGGGACTCACGTCTGAGCATACCCTGCCAACTTTGGGCAAACAAAGAAAAACCAAAGGTGGTGATGGACGGAGCGTTGACAATACAAACACTCACCCCCAGTCAACTGATCTGGGTTTAATCCATCACCGTTCTTTAGCTCACTCCGCCACCCCAGTTCAGACATGGCCATATGCAAATCAGTCTGACCCTGTGCCTCATGGAACAGTCCAGCCTGAACTGCCAAGCCCTGTCTTCCCTGGACCGGAATCAAGCTTCCCAGGACCGGTTTCTGGCATTACAGCCGTCTTCGGCTGGGCTTGCTTGACTCCAGTGGCAAAGTGAGCAAGGGACTCACGTCTGAGCATACCCTGCCAACTTAGGGCGAACAAAGAAAAACCAAAGGTGGTGATGAACGGAGCGTTGATAATACAAACACTCACCCCCAGTCAACTGATCTGGGTTTAATCCATCACCGTTCTTTAGTTCACTCCGCCACCCCAGTTCAGACATGGCCATATGCAAATCAGTCTGACCCTGTGCCTCATGGGAACAGTCCAGCCCGAACTGCCAAGCCATGTCTTCCCTGGACCGGAATCAAGCTTCCCAGGACCGGTTTCTGGCATTACAGCCGTCTTCGGCTGGGCTTGCTTGACTCCAGTGGCAAAGTGAGCAAGGGACTCACGTCTGAGCATACCCTGCCAACTTAGGGCCAACAAAGAAAAACCAAAGGTGGTGATGGACGGAGCGTTGACAATACAAACACTCACCCCCAGTCAACTGATCTGGTTTTAATCCATCACCGTTCTTTAGCTCACTCCGCCACCCCAGTTCAGACATGGCCATATGCAAATCAGTCTGACCCTGTGCCTCATGGGAACAGTCCAGCCCGAACTGCCAAGCCATGTCTTCCCTGGACCGGAATCAAGCTTCCCAGGACCGGTTTCTGGCATTACAGCCGTCTTCGGCTGGGCTTGCTTGACTCCAGTGGCAAAGTGAGCAAGGGACTCACGTCTGAGCATACCCTGCCAACTCAGGGCGAACAAAGAAAAACCAAAGGTGGTGATGGACGGAGCGTTGACAATACAAACACTCACCCCCAGTCAACTGATCTGGGTTGAATCCATCACCGTTCTTTAGCTCACTCCGCCACCCCAGTTCAGACATGGCCATATGCAAATCAGTCTGACCCTGTGCCTCATGGGAACAGTCCAGCCCGAACTGCCAAGCCATGTCTTTCCTGGACCGGAATCAAGCTTCCCAGGACCGGTTTCTGGCATTACAGCCGTCTTCGGCTGGGCTTGCAAGACTCCAGTGGCAAAGTGAGCAAGGGACTCACGTCTGAGCATACCCTGCCAACTTAGGGCGAACAAAGAAAAACCAAAGGTGGTGATGAACGGAGCGTTGACAATACAAACACTCACCCCCAGTCAACTGATTTGGGTTTAATCCATCACCGTCCTTTAGCTCACTCCGCCACCCCAGTTCAGACATGGCCATATGCAAATCAGTCTGACCCTGTGCCTCATGGGAACAGTCCAGCCCGAACTGCCAAGCCATGTCTTCCCTGGACCGGAATCAAGCTTCCCAGGACCGGTTTCTGGCATTACAGCCGTCTTCGGCTGGGCTTGCTTGACTCCAGTGGCAAAGTGAGCAAGGGACTCACGTCTGAGCATACCCTGCCAACTTAGGGCCAACAAAGAAAAACCAAAGGTGGTGATGGACGGAGCGTTGACAATACAAACACTCACCCCCAGTCAACTGATCTGGGTTTAATCCATCACCGTTCTTTAGCTCACTCCGCCACCCCAGTTCAGACATGGCCATATGCAAATCAGTCTGACCCTGTGCCTCATGGGAACAGTCCAGCCCGACCTGCCAAGCCATGTGTTCCCTGGACCGGAATCAAGCTTCCCAGGACCGGTTTCTGGCATTACAGCCGTCTTCGGCTGGGCTTGCTTGACTCCAGTGGCAAAGTGAGCAAGGGACTCACGTCTGAGCATACCCTGCCAACTTAGGGCGAACAAAGAAAAACCAAAGGTGGTGATGGACGGAGCGTTGACAATACAAACACTCACCCCCAGTCAACTGATCTGGGTTTAATCCATCACCGTTCTTTAGCTCACTCCGCCACCCCAGTTCAGACATGGCCATATGCAAATCAGTCTGACCCTGTGCCTCATTGGAACAGTCCAGCCCAAACTGCCAAGCCATGTCTTCCCTGGACCGGAATCAAGCTTCCCAGGACCGGTTACTGGCATTACAGCCGTCTTCGGCTGGGCTTGCTTGACTCCAGTGGCAAAGTGAGCAAGGGACTCACGTCTGAGCATACCCTGCCAACTTAGGGCGAACAAAGAAAAACCAAAGGTGGTGATGGACGGAGCGTTGACAATACAAACACTCACCCCCAGTCAACTGATCTGGGTTTAATCCATCACCGTTCTTTAGCTCACTCCGCCACCCCAGTTCAGACATGGCCATATGCAAATCAGTCTGACCCTGTGCCTCATGGGAACAGTCCAGCCCGAACTGCCAAGCCATGTCTTCCCTGGACCGGAATCAAGCTTCCCAGGACCGGTTTCTGGCATTACAGCCGTCTTCGGCTGGGCTTGCTTGACTCCAGTGGCAAAGTGAGCAAGGGACTCACGTCTGAGCATACCCTGCCAACTTAGGGCGAACAAAGAAAAACCAAAGGTGGTGATGGACGGAGCGTTGACAATACAAACACTCACCCCCAGTCAACTGATCTGGGTTTAATCCATCACCGTTCTTTAGCTCACTCCGCCACCCCAGTTCAGACATGGCCATATGCAAATCAGTCTGACCCTGTGCCTCATGGGAACAGTCCAGCCCGAACTGCCAAGCCATGTCTTTCCTGGACCGGAATCAAGCTTCCCAGGACCGGTTTCTGGCATTACAGCCGTCTTCGGCTGGGCTTGCAAGACTCCAGTGGCAAAGTGAGCAAGGGACTCACGTCTGAGCATACCCTGCCAACTTTGGGCAAACAAAGAAAAACCAAAGGTGGTGATGGACGGAGCGTTGACAATACAAACACTCACCCCCAGTCAACTGATCTGGGTTTAATCCATCACCGTTCTTTAGCTCACTCCGCCACCCCAGTTCAGACATGGCCATATGCAAATCAGTCTGACCCTGTGCCTCATGGGAACAGTCCAGCCCGAACTGCCAAGCCATGTCTTCCCTGGACCGGAATCAAGCTTCCCAGGACCGGTTTCTGGCATTACAGCCGTCTTCGGCTGGGCTTGCTTGACTCCAGTGGCAAAGTGAGCAAGGGACTCACGTCTGAGCATATCCTGCCAACTTAGGGCCAACAAAGAAAAACCAAAGGTGGTGATGGACGGAGCGTTGACAATACAAACACTCACCCCCAGTCAACTGATCTGGTTTTAATCCATCACCGTTCTTTAGCTCACTCCGCCACCCCAGTTCAGACATGGCCATATGCAAATCAGTCTGACCCTGTGCCTCATGGGAACAGTCCAGCCCGAACTGCCAAGCCATGTCTTTCCTGGACCGGAATCAAGCTTCCCAGGACCGGTTTCTGGCATTACAGCCGTCTTCGGCTGGGCTTGCAAGACTCCAGTGGCAAAGTGAGCAAGGGACTCACGTCTGAGCATACCCTGCCAACTTTGGGCAAACAAAGAAAAACCAAAGGTGGTGATGGACGGAGCGTTGACAATACAAACACTCACCCCCAGTCAACTGATCTGGGTTTAATCCATCACCGTTCTTTAGCTCACTCCGCCACCCCAGTTCAGACATGGCCATATGCAAATCAGTCTGACCCTGTGCCTCATGGGAACAGTCCAGCCTGAACTGCCAAGCCCTGTCTTCCCTGGACCGGAATCAAGCTTCCCAGGACCGGTTTCTGGCATTACAGCCGTCTTCGGCTGGGCTTGCTTGACTCCAGTGGCAAAGTGAGCAAGGGACTCACGTCTGAGCATACCCTGCCAACTTAGGGCGAACAAAGAAAAACCAAAGGTGGTGATGAACGGAGCGTTGATAATACAAACACTCACCCCCAGTCAACTGATCTGGGTTTAATCCATCACCGTTCTTTAGTTCACTCCGCCACCCCAGTTCAGACATGGCCATATGCAAATCAGTCTGACCCTGTGCCTCATGGGAACAGTCCAGCCCGAACTGCCAAGCCATGTCTTCCCTGGACCGGAATCAAGCTTCCCAGGACCGGTTTCTGGCATTACAGCCGTCTTCGGCTGGGCTTGCTTGACTCCAGTGGCAAAGTGAGCAAGGGACTCACGTCTGAGCATACCCTGCCAACTTAGGGCCAACAAAGAAAAACCAAAGGTGGTGATGGACGGAGCGTTGACAATACAAACACTCACCCCCAGTCAACTGATCTGGTTTTAATCCATCACCGTTCTTTAGCTCACTCCGCCACCCCAGTTCAGACATGGCCATATGCAAATCAGTCTGACCCTGTGCCTCATGGGAACAGTCCAGCCCGAACTGCCAAGCCATGTCTTCCCTGGACCGGAATCAAGCTTCCCAGGACCGGTTTCTGGCATTACAGCCGTCTTCGGCTGGGCTTGCTTGACTCCAGTGGCAAAGTGAGCAAGGGACTCACGTCTGAGCATACCCTGCCAACTCAGGGCGAACAAAGAAAAACCAAAGGTGGTGATGGACGGAGCGTTGACAATACAAACACTCACCCCCAGTCAACTGATCTGGGTTGAATCCATCACCGTTCTTTAGCTCACTCCGCCACCCCAGTTCAGACATGGCCATATGCAAATCAGTCTGACCCTGTGCCTCATGGGAACAGTCCAGCCCGAACTGCCAAGCCATGTCTTTCCTGGACCGGAATCAAGCTTCCCAGGACCGGTTTCTGGCATTACAGCCGTCTTCGGCTGGGCTTGCAAGACTCCAGTGGCAAAGTGAGCAAGGGACTCACGTCTGAGCATACCCTGCCAACTTAGGGCCAACAAAGAAAAACCAAAGGTGGTGATGGACGGAGCGTTGACAATACAAACACTCACCCCCAGTCAACTGATCTGGGTTTAATCCATCACCGTTCTTTAGCTCACTCCGCCACCCCAGTTCAGACATGGCCATATGCAAATCAGTCTGACCCTGTGCCTCATGGGAACAGTCCAGCCTGAACTGCCAAGCCCTGTCTTCCCTGGACCGGAATCAAGCTTCCCAGGACCGGTTTCTGGCATTACAGCCGTCTTCGGCTGGGCTTGCTTGACTCCAGTGGCAAAGTGAGCAAGGGACTCACGTCTGAGCATACCCTGCCAACTTAGGGCGAACAAAGAAAAACCAAAGGTGGTGATGGACGGAGCGTTGACAATACAAACACTCACCCCCAGTCAACTGATCTGGGTTTAATCCATCACCGTTATTTAGCTCACTCCGCCACCCCAGTTCAGACATGGCCATATGCAAATCAGTCTGACCCTGTGCCTCATGGGAACAGTCCAGCCCGAACTGCCAAGCCATGTCTTCCCTGGACCTTAATCAAGCTTCCCAGGACCGGTTACTGGCATTACAGCCGTCTTCGGCTGGGCTTGCTTGACTCCAGTGGCAAAGTGAGCAAGGGACTCACGTCTGAGCATACCCTGCCAACTTAGGGCGAACAAAGAAAAACCAAAGGTGGTGATGGACGGAGCGTTGACAATACAAACACTCACCCCCAGTCAACTGATCTGGGTTTAATCCATCACCGTTCTTTAGCTCACTCCGCCACCCCAGTTCAGACATGGCCATATGCAAATCAGTCTGACCCTGTGCCTCATGGGAACAGTCCAGCCCGACCTGCCAAGCCATGTGTTCCCTGGACCGGAATCAAGCTTCCCAGGACCGGTTTCTGGCATTACAGCCGTCTTCGGCTGGGCTTGCTTGACTCCAGTGGCAATGTGAGCAAGGGACTCACGTCTGAGCATACCCTGCCAACTTAGGGCCAACAAAGAAAAACCAAAGGTGGTGACGGACGGAGCGTTGACAATACAAACACTCACCCCCAGTCAACTGATCTGGGTTTAATCCATCACCGTTCATTAGCTCACTCCGCCACCCCAGTTCAGACATGGCCATATGCAAATCAGTCTGACCCTGTGCCTCATGGGAACAGTCCAGCCCGAACTGCCAAGCCATGTCTTCCCTGGACCGGAATCAAGCTTCCCAGGACCGGTGTCTGGCATTACAGCCGTCTTCGGCTGGGCTTGCTTGACTCCAGTGGCAAAGTGAGCAAGGGACTCACGTCTGAGCATACCCTGCCAACTTAGGGCGAACAAAGAAAAACCAAAGGTGGTGATGGACGGAGCGTTGACAATACAAACACTCACCCCCAGTCAACTGATCTGGGTTTAATCCATCACCGTTCTTTAGCTCACTCCGCCACCCCAGTTCAGACATGGCCATATGCAAATCAGTCTGACCCTGTGCCTCATGGGAACAGTCCAGCCCGAACTGCCAAGCCATGTCTTTCCTGGACCGGAATCAAGCTTCCCAGGACCGGTTTCTGGCATTACAGCCGTCTTCGGCTGGGCTTGCAAGACTCCAGTGGCAAAGTGAGCAAGGGACTCACGTCTGAGCATACCCTGCCAACTTAGGGCGAACAAAGAAAAACCAAAGGTGGTGATGGACGGAGCGTTGACAATACAAACACTCACCCCCAGTCAACTGATCTGGGTTTAATCCATCACCGTTCTTTAGCTCACTCCGCCACCCCAGTTCAGACATGGCCATATGCAAATCAGTCTGACCCTGTGCCTCATGGGAACAGTCCAGCCCGACCTGCCAAGCCATGTGTTCCCTGGACCGGAATCAAGCTTCCCAGGACCGGTTTCTGGCATTACAGCCGTCTTCGGCTGGGCTTGCTTGACTCCAGTGGCAAAGTGAGCAAGGGACTCACGTCTGAGCATACCCTGCCAACTTAGGGCGAACAAAGAAAAACCAAAGGTGGTGATGGACGGAGCGTTGACAATACAAACACTCACCCCCAGTCAACTGATCTGGGTTTAATCCATCACCGTTCTTTAGCTCACTCCGCCACCCCAGTTCAGACATGGCCATATGCAAATCAGTCTGACCCTGTGCCTCATGGGAACAGTCCAGCCCGAACTGCCAAGCCATGTCTTCCCTGGACTGAAATCAAGCTTCCCAGGACCGGTTTCTGGCATTACAGCCGTCTTCGGCTGGGCTTGCTTGACTCCAGTGGCAAAGTGAGCAAGGGACTCACGTCTGAGCATACCCTGCCAACTTAGGGCGAACAAAGAAAAACCAAAGGTGGTGATGAACGGAGCGTTGACAATACAAACACTCACCCCCAGTCAACTGATCTGGGTTTAATCCATCACCGTTCTTTAGCTCACTCCGCCACCCCAGTTCAGACATGGCCATATGCAAATCAGTCTGACCCTGTGCCTCATGGGAACAGTCCAGCCCGAACTGCCAAGCCATGTCTTCCCTGGACCGGAATCAAGCTTCCCAGGACCGGTTTCTGGCATTACAGCCGTCTTCGGCTGGGCTTGCTTGATTCCAGTGGCAAAGTGAGCAAGGGACTCACGTCTGAGCATACCCTGCCAACTTAGGGCCAACAAAGAAAAACCAAAGGTGGTGATGGACGGAGCGTTGACAATACAAACACTCACCCCCAGTCAACTGATCTGGGTTTAATCCATCACCGTTCTTTACCTCACTCCGCCACCCCAGTTCAGACATGGCCATATGCAAATCAGTCTGACCCTGTGCCTCATGGGAACAGTCCAGCCCGAACTGCCAAGCCATGTCTTCCCTGGACCGGAATCAAGCTTCCCAGGACCGGTTTCTGGCATTACAGCCGTCTTCGGCTGGGCTTGCTTGACTCCAGTGGCAAAGTGAGCAAGGGACTCACGTCTGAGCATACCCTGCCAACTTAGGGCGAACAAAGAAAAACCAAAGGTGGTGATGAACGGAGCGTTGATAATACAAACACTCACCCCCAGTCAACTGATCTGGGTTTAATCCATCACCGTTCTTTAGTTCACTTCGCCACCCCAGTTCAGACATGGCCATATGCAAATCAGTCTGACCCTGTGCCTCATGGGAACAGTCCAGCCCGAACTGCCAAGCCATGTCTTCCCTGGACCGGAATCAAGCTTCCCAGGACCGGTTTCTGGCATTACAGCCGTCTTCGGCTGGGCTTGCTTGACTCCAGTGGCAAAGTGAGCAAGGGACTCACGTCTGAGCATACCCTGCCAACTTAGGGCCAACAAAGAAAAACCAAAGGTGGTGATGGACGGAGCGTTGACAATACAAACACTCACCCCCAGTCAACTGATCTGGTTTTAATCCATCACCGTTCTTTAGCTCACTCCGCCACCCCAGTTCAGACATGGCCATATGCAAATCAGTCTGACCCTGTGCCTCATGGGAACAGTCCAGCCCGAACTGCCAAGCCATGTCTTTCCTGGACCGGAATCAAGCTTCCCAGGACCGGTTTCTGGCATTACAGCCGTCTTCGGCTGGGCTTGCAAGACTCCAGTGGCAAAGTGAGCAAGGGACTCACGTCTGAGCATACCCTGCCAACTTAGGGCGAACAAAGAAAAACCAAAGGTGGTGATGGACGGAGCGTTGACAATACAAACACTCACCCCCAGTCAACTGATCTGGGTTTAATCCATCACCGTTCTTTAGCTCACTCCGCCACCCCAGTTCAGACATGGCCATATGCAAATCAGTCTGACCCTGTGCCTCATGGGAACAGTCCAGCCTGAACTGCCAAGCCCTGTCTTCCCTGGACCGGAATCAAGCTTCCCAGGACCGGTTTCTGGCATTACAGCCGTCTTCGGCTGGGCTTGCTTGACTCCAGTGGCAAAGTGAGCAAGGGACTCACGTCTGAGCATACCCTGCCAACTTAGGGCGAACAAAGAAAAACCAAAGGTGGTGATGGACGGAGCGTTGACAATACAAACACTCACCCCCAGTCAACTGATCTGGGTTTAATCCATCACCGTTATTTAGCTCACTCCGCCACCCCAGTTCAGACATGGCCATATGCAAATCAGTCTGACCCTGTGCCTCATGGGAACAGTCCAGCCCGAACTGCCAAGCCATGTCTTCCCTGGACCTTAATCAAGCTTCCCAGGACCGGTTACTGGCATTACAGCCGTCTTCGGCTGGGCTTGCTTGACTCCAGTGGCAAAGTGAGCAAGGGACTCACGTCTGAGCATACCCTGCCAACTTAGGGCGAACAAAGAAAAACCAAAGGTGGTGATGGACGGAGCGTTGACAATACAAACACTCACCCCCAGTCAACTGATCTGGGTTTAATCCATCACCGTTCTTTAGCTCACTCCGCCACCCCAGTTCAGACATGGCCATATGCAAATCAGTCTGACCCTGTGCCTCATGGGAACAGTCCAGCCCGACCTGCCAAGCCATGTGTTCCCTGGACCGGAATCAAGCTTCCCAGGACCGGTTTCTGGCATTACAGCCGTCTTCGGCTGGGCTTGCTTGACTCCAGTGGCAAAGTGAGCAAGGGACTCACGTCTGAGCATACCCTGCCAACTTAGGGCCAACAAAGAAAAACCAAAGGTGGTGACGGACGGAGCGTTGACAATACAAACACTCACCCCCAGTCAACTGATCTGGGTTTAATCCATCACCGTTCATTAGCTCACTCCGCCACCCCAGTTCAGACATGGCCATATGCAAATCAGTCTGACCCTGTGCCTCATGGGAACAGTCCAGCCCGAACTGCCAAGCCATGTCTTCCCTGGACCGGAATCAAGCTTCCCAGGACCGGTGTCTGGCATTACAGCCGTCTTCGGCTGGGCTTGCTTGACTCCAGTGGCAAAGTGAGCAAGGGACTCACGTCTGAGCATACCCTGCCAACTTAGGGCGAACAAAGAAAAACCAAAGGTGGTGATGGACGGAGCGTTGACAATACAAACACTCACCCCCAGTCAACTGATCTGGGTTTAATCCATCACCGTTCTTTAGCTCACTCCGCCACCCCAGTTCAGACATGGCCATATGCAAATCAGTCTGACCCTGTGCCTCATGGGAACAGTCCAGCCCGAACTGCCAAGCCATGTCTTTCCTGGACCGGAATCAAGCTTCCCAGGACCGGTTTCTGGCATTACAGCCGTCTTCGGCTGGGCTTGCAAGACTCCAGTGGCAAAGTGAGCAAGGGACTCACGTCTGAGCATACCCTGCCAACTTAGGGCGAACAAAGAAAAACCAAAGGTGGTGATGGACGGAGCGTTGACAATACAAACACTCACCCCCAGTCAACTGATCTGGGTTTAATCCATCACCGTTCTTTAGCTCACTCCGCCACCCCAGTTCAGACATGGCCATATGCAAATCAGTCTGACCCTGTGCCTCATGGGAACAGTCCAGCCCGACCTGCCAAGCCATGTGTTCCCTGGACCGGAATCAAGCTTCCCAGGACCGGTTTCTGGCATTACAGCCGTCTTCGGCTGGGCTTGCTTGACTCCAGTGGCAAAGTGAGCAAGGGACTCACGTCTGAGCATACCCTGCCAACTTAGGGCGAACAAAGAAAAACCAAAGGTGGTGATGGACGGAGCGTTGACAATACAAACACTCACCCCCAGTCAACTGATCTGGGTTTAATCCATCACCGTTCTTTAGCTCACTCCGCCACCCCAGTTCAGACATGGCCATATGCAAATCAGTCTGACCCTGTGCCTCATGGGAACAGTCCAGCCCGAACTGCCAAGCCATGTCTTCCCTGGACTGAAATCAAGCTTCCCAGGACCGGTTTCTGGCATTACAGCCGTCTTCGGCTGGGCTTGCTTGACTCCAGTGGCAAAGTGAGCAAGGGACTCACGTCTGAGCATACCCTGCCAACTTAGGGCGAACAAAGAAAAACCAAAGGTGGTGATGAACGGAGCGTTGACAATACAAACACTCACCCCCAGTCAACTGATCTGGGTTTAATCCATCACCGTTCTTTAGCTCACTCCGCCACCCCAGTTCAGACATGGCCATATGCAAATCAGTCTGACCCTGTGCCTCATGGGAACAGTCCAGCCCGAACTGCCAAGCCATGTCTTCCCTGGACCGGAATCAAGCTTCCCAGGACCGGTTTCTGGCATTACAGCCGTCTTCGGCTGGGCTTGCTTGATTCCAGTGGCAAAGTGAGCAAGGGACTCACGTCTGAGCATACCCTGCCAACTTAGGGCCAACAAAGAAAAACCAAAGGTGGTGATGGACGGAGCGTTGACAATACAAACACTCACCCCCAGTCAACTGATCTGGGTTTAATCCATCACCGTTCTTTACCTCACTCCGCCACCCCAGTTCAGACATGGCCATATGCAAATCAGTCTGACCCTGTGCCTCATGGGAACAGTCCAGCCCGAACTGCCAAGCCATGTCTTCCCTGGACCGGAATCAAGCTTCCCAGGACCGGTTTCTGGCATTACAGCCGTCTTCGGCTGGGCTTGCTTGACTCCAGTGGCAAAGTGAGCAAGGGACTCACGTCTGAGCATACCCTGCCAACTTAGGGCGAACAAAGAAAATCCAAAGGTGGTGATGGACGGAGCGTTGACAATACAAACACTCACCCCCAGTCAACTGATCTGGGTTTAATCCATCACCGTTCTTTAGCTCACTCCGCCACCCCAGTTCAGACATGGCCATATGCAAATCAGTCTGACCCTGTGCCTCATGGGAACAGTCCAGCCCGAACTGCCAAGCCATGTCTTTCCTGGACCGGAATCAAGCTTCCCAGGACCGGTTTCTGGCATTACAGCCATCTTCGGCTGGGCTTGCTTGATTCCAGTGGCAAAGTGAGCAAGGGACTCACGTCTGAGCATACCCTGCCAACTTAGGGCCAACAAAGAAAAACCAAAGGTGGTGATGGACGGAGCGTTGACAATACAAACACTCACCCCCAGTCAACTGATCTGGGTTTAATCCATCACCGTTCTTTAGCTCACTCCGCCACCCCAGTTCAGACATGGCCATATGCAAATCAGTCTGACCCTGTGCCTCATGGGAACAGTCCAGCCCGAACTGCCAAGCCATGTCTTCCCTGGACCGGAATCAAGCTTCCCAGGACCGGTTTCTGGCATTACAGCCGTCTTCGGCTGGGCTTGCTTGACTCCAGTGGCAAAGTGAGCAAGGGACTCACGTCTGAGCATACCCTGCCAACTTAGGGCGAACAAAGAAAAACCAAAGGTGGTGATGGACGGAGCGTTGACAATACAAACACTCACCCCCAGTCAACTGTTCTGGGTTTAATCCATCACCGTTCTTTAGCTCACTCCGCCACCCCAGTTCAGACATGGCCATATGCAAATCAGTCTGACCCTGTGCCTCATGGGAACAGTCCAGCCCGAACTGCCAAGCCATGTCTTTCCTGGACCGGAATCAAGCTTCCCAGGACCGGTTTCTGGCATTACAGCCGTCTTCGGCTGGGCTTGCAAGACTCCAGTGGCAAAGTGAGCAAGGGACTCACGTCTGAGCATACCCTGCCAACTTAGGGCGAACAAAGAAAAACCAAAGGTGGTGATGGACGGAGCGTTGACAATACAAACACTCACCCCCAGTCAACTGATCTGGGTTTAATCCATCACCGTTCTTTAGCTCACTCCGCCACTCCAGTTCAGACATGGCCATATGCAAATCAGTCTGACCCTGTGCCTCATGGGAACAGTCCAGCCCGAACTGCCAAGCCATGTCTTCCCTGGACTGAAATCAAGCTTCCCAGGACCGGTTTCTGGCATTACAGCCGTCTTCGGCTGGGCTTGCTTGACTCCAGTGGCAAAGTGAGCAAGGGACTCACGTCTGAGCATACCCTGCCAACTTAGGGCGAACAAAGAAAAACCAAAGGTGGTGATGAACGGAGCGTTGACAATACAAACACTCACCCCCAGTCAACTGATCTGGGTTTAATCCATCACCGTTCTTTAGCTCACTCCGCCACCCCAGTTCAGACATGGCCATATGCAAATCAGTCTGACCCTGTGCCTCATGGGAACAGTCCAGCCCGAACTGCCAAGCCATGTCTTCCCTGGACCGGAATCAAGCTTCCCAGGACCGGTTTCTGGCATTACAGCCGTCTTCGGCTGGGCTTGCTTGATTCCAGTGGCAAAGTGAGCAAGGGACTCACGTCTGAGCATACCCTGCCAACTTAGGGCCAACAAAGAAAAACCAAAGGTGGTGATGGACGGAGCGTTGACAATACAAACACTCACCCCCAGTCAACTGATCTGGGTTTAATCCATCACCGTTCTTTACCTCACTCCGCCACCCCAGTTCAGACATGGCCATATGCAAATCAGTCTGACCCTGTGCCTCATGGGAACAGTCCAGCCCGAACTGCCAAGCCATGTCTTCCCTGGACCGGAATCAAGCTTCCCAGGACCGGTTTCTGGCATTACAGCCGTCTTCGGCTGGGCTTGCTTGACTCCAGTGGCAAAGTGAGCAAGGGACTCACGTCTGAGCATACCCTGCCAACTTAGGGCGAACAAAGAAAATCCAAAGGTGGTGATGGACGGAGCGTTGACAATACAAACACTCACCCCCAGTCAACTGATCTGGGTTTAATCCATCACCGTTCTTTAGCTCACTCCGCCACCCCAGTTCAGACATGGCCATATGCAAATCAGTCTGACCCTGTGCCTCATGGGAACAGTCCAGCCCGAACTGCCAAGCCATGTCTTTCCTGGACCGGAATCAAGCTTCCCAGGACCGGTTTCTGGCATTACAGCCATCTTCGGCTGGGCTTGCTTGATTCCAGTGGCAAAGTGAGCAAGGGACTCACGTCTGAGCATACCCTGCCAACTTAGGGCCAACAAAGAAAAACCAAAGGTGGTGATGGACGGAGCGTTGACAATACAAACACTCACCCCCAGTCAACTGATCTGGGTTTAATCCATCACCGTTCTTTAGCTCACTCCGCCACCCCAGTTCAGACATGGCCATATGCAAATCAGTCTGACCCTGTGCCTCATGGGAACAGTCCAGCCCGAACTGCCAAGCCATGTCTTCCCTGGACCGGAATCAAGCTTCCCAGGACCGGTTTCTGGCATTACAGCCGTCTTCGGCTGGGCTTGCTTGACTCCAGTGGCAAAGTGAGCAAGGGACTCACGTCTGAGCATACCCTGCCAACTTAGGGCGAACAAAGAAAAACCAAAGGTGGTGATGGACGGAGCGTTGACAATACAAACACTCACCCCCAGTCAACTGATCTGGGTTTAATCCATCACCGTTCTTTAGCTCACTCCGCCACCCCAGTTCAGACATGGCCATATGCAAATCAGTCTGACCCTGTGCCTCATGGGAACAGTCCAGCCCGAACTGCCAAGCCATGTCTTTCCTGGACCGGAATCAAGCTTCCCAGGACCGGTTTCTGGCATTACAGCCGTCTTCGGCTGGGCTTGCAAGACTCCAGTGGCAAAGTGAGCAAGGGACTCACGTCTGAGCATACCCTGCCAACTTAGGGCGAACAAAGAAAAACCAAAGGTGGTGATGGACGGAGCGTTGACAATACAAACACTCACCCCCAGTCAACTGATCTGGGTTTAATCCATCACCGTTCTTTAGCTCACTCCGCCACCCCAGTTCAGACATGGCCATATGCAAATCAGTCTGACCCTGTGCCTCATGGGAACAGTCCAGCCTGAACTGCCAAGCCCTGTCTTCCCTGGACCGGAATCAAGCTTCCCAGGACCGGTTTCTGGCATTACAGCCGTCTTCGGCTGGGCTTGCTTGACTCCAGTGGCAAAGTGAGCAAGGGACTCACGTCTGAGCATACCCTGCCAACTTAGGGCCAACAAAGCAAAACCAAAGGTGGTGATGGACGGAGCGTTGACAATACAAACACTCACCCCCAGTCAACTGATCTGGGTTTAATCCATCACCGTTCTTTAGCTCACTCCGCCACCCCAGTTCAGACATGGCCATATGCAAATCAGTCTGACCCTGTGCCTCATGGGAACAGTCCAGCCCGAACTGCCAAGCCATGTCTTTCCTGGACCGGAATCAAGCTTCCCAGGACCGGTTTCTGGCATTACAGCCGTCTTCGGCTGGGCTTGCAAGACTCCAGTGGCAAAGTGAGCAAGGGACTCACGTCTGAGCATACCCTGCCAACTTAGGGCGAACAAAGAAAAACCAAAGGTGGTGATGGACGGAGCGTTGACAATACAAACACTCACCCCCAGTCAACTGATCTGGGTTTAATCCATCACCGTTCTTTAGCTCACTCCGCCACCCCAGTTCAGACATGGCCATATGCAAATCAGTCTGACCCTGTGCCTCATGGGAACAGTCCAGCCTGAACTGCCAAGCCCTGTCTTCCCTGGACCGGAATCAAGCTTCCCAGGACCGGTTTCTGGCATTACAGCCGTCTTCGGCTGGGCTTGCTTGACTCCAGTGGCAAAGTGAGCAAGGGACTCACGTCTGAGCATACCCTGCCAACTTAGGGCCAACAAAGCAAAACCAAAGGTGGTGATGGACGGAGCGTTGACAATACAAACACTCACCCCCAGTCAACTGATCTGGGTTTAATCCATCACCGTTCTTTAGCTCACTCCGCCACCCCAGTTCAGACATGGCCATATGCAAATCAGTCTGACCCTGTGCCTCATGGGAACAGTCCAGCCTGAACTGCCAAGCCCTGTCTTCCCTGGACTGGAATCAAGCTTCCCAGGACCGGTTTCTGGCATTACAGCCGTCTTCGGCTGGGCTTGCTTGACTCCAGTGGCAAAGTGAGCAAGGGACTCACGTCTGAGCATACCCTGCCAACTTAGGGCGAACAAAGAAAAACCAAAGGTGGTGATGGACGGAGCGTTGACAATACAAACACTCACCCCCAGTCAACTGATCTGGGTTTAATCCATCACCGTTTCTTTAGCTCACTCCGCCACCCCAGTTTAGACATGGCCATATGCAAATCAGTCTGACCCTGTGCCTCATGGGAACAGTCCAGCCCGAACTGCCAAGCCATGTCTTCCCTGGACCGGAATCAAGCTTCCCAGGACCGGTTTCTGGCATTACAGCCGTCTTCGGCTGGGCTTGCTTGACTCCAGTGGCAAAGTGAGCAAGGGACTCACGTCTGAGCATACCCTGCCAACTTAGGGCCAACAAAGAAAAACCAAAGGTGGTGATGGACGGAGCGTTGACAATACAAACACTCACCCCCAGTCAACTGATCTGGGTTTAATCCATCACCGTTCTTTAGCTCACTCCGCCACCCCAGTTCAGACATGGCCATATGCATATCAGTCTGACCCTGTGCCTCATGGGAACAGTCCAGCCCGAACTGAAAAGCCATGTGTTCCCTGGACCGGAATCAAGCTTCCCAGGACCGGTTTCTGGCATTACAGCCGTCTTCGGCTGGGCTTGCTTGACTCCAGTGGCAAAGTGAGCAAGGGACTCACGTCTGAGCATACCCTGCCAACTTAGGGCGAACAAAGAAAAACCAAAGGTGGTGATGGACGGAGCGTTGACAATACAAACACTCACCCCCAGTCAACTGATCTGGGTTTAATCCATCACCGTACTTTAGCTCACTCCGCCACCCCAGTTCAGACATGGCCATATGCAAATCAGTCTGACCCTGTGCCTCATGGGAACAGTCCAGCCCGAACTGCCAAGCCATGTCTTTCCTGGACCCGAATCAAGCTTCCCAGGACCGGTTTCTGGCATTACAGCCGTCTTCGGCTGGGCTTGCAAGACTCCAGTGGCAAAGTGAGCAAGGGACTCACGTCTGAGCATACCCTGCCAACTTAGGGCGAACAAAGAAAAACCAAAGGTGGTGATGGACGGAGCGTTGACAATACAAACACTTACCCCCAGTCAACTGATCTGGGTTTGATCCATCACCGTTCTTTAGCTCACTCCGCCACCCCAGTTCAGACATGGCCATATGCAAATCAGTCTGACCCTGTGCCTCATGGGAACAGTCCAGCCCGACCTGCCAAGCCATGTGTTCCCTGGACCGGAATCAAGCTTCCCAGGACCGGTTTCTGGCATTACAGCCGTCTTCGGCTGGGCTTGCTTGACTCCAGTGGCAAAGTGAGCAAGGGACTCACGTCTGAGCATACCCTGCCAACTTAGGGCGAACAAAGAAAAACCAAAGGTGGTGATGGACGGAGCGTTGACAATACAAACACTCACCCCCAGTCAACTGATCTGGGTTTAATCCATCACCGTTCTTTAGCTCACTCCGCCACCCCAGTTCAGACATGGCCATATGCAAATCAGTCTGACCCTGTGCCTCATGGGAACAGTCCAGCCCGAACTGCCAAGCCATGTCTTCCCTGGACTGAAATCAAGCTTCCCAGGACCGGTTTCTGGCATTACAGCCGTCTTCGGCTGGGCTTGCTTGACTCCAGTGGCAAAGTGAGCAAGGGACTCACGTCTGAGCATACCCTGCCAACTGGGGTGGCGGAGTGAGCTAAAGAACGGTGATGGATTAAACCCAGATCAGTTGACTGGGGGTGAGTGTTTGTATTGTCAACGCTCCGTCCATCACCACCTTTGGTTTTTCTTCGAAGAAACAATACATGTCATTGAATTGATCAGTTACACCCTGTGTAATGATGTTAACCCAACTGATTAATCATATAATAACAAAACATGAATATAAAAATAAATAATATTTAAAAATCAGTACTGGTAAATTGTTAATAGACGGGAAAGAAAATGTATATAATGTGTATATACATGTGACCAAGAGCTGGATAGCTTGAAATGCGTCTTCTTATTGTTTGCCCAGAAATAAATACTTGATTTACCGCAGACTTGATTGGTGTGGCTCGTACTTCTTTATATTAAGAAGTTCTCTGTTTGATATATATATATATAAATATATAACTGTCTGGCCTAGATGGATTGGATTGACTTAATAGTTACCTTCCCTTGATACAAGACTGTACTATGATAAAAGAAGGTACTTTAGCTGGTGATATCACCCAAGACACCATGGGTGAAAATCGAACAACTGAAGAATGCACCCAGTTGACTCAATCTAACCATTCATCTGACAGGGGGTGGGAAAATCCAACTAGGGGGAATAACATTACCACTACATCCACTCGAGTTCATGAGGACCATAATAGGGAGGTGGAGGCACCTGCGCTTAATACGCCAAATAGGACAAATGGAAGCCAGGCCTCCGTTATGAGAGGAGAAAAAATTCAACTCATGTACTGGAATTGTGCAGGCCTCAGAGATAAAATTCTGGACGGAAGTCTCTTAGAGTTTGCCAATGAGCCCCAAGTCTTAGCCTTACAGGAAACTTGGCTTACAAAAGAAATGCATCTGATAGGGTATAAAACTTATTTCTCAGCAGGAATTGCAGGAACCCACGGGAGAGCTAAAGGCGGGCTGATAACTTATATATCGAACACGATAGCTGGCCTGGTAGTCACTCCATTTAGCTTGGAAACCCACTATCAGATCCTGAGACTGGTATTTAAGACAAAGAGGACTATTCTCCTCGTCAACCTCTATGACAATGCAGCGGAAAACGAGAGAATAAAAATATTGGGGGTTTTACGTAAGAAACTAAGTAGTGATACAAAACTAATGCTAGGGGCGGAACCAGTAAGTATCGTTTGGGGAGGAGACTTTAATCTCCACCCCTGCGAGAATCAAAAGAATAACATCTGTGGTATGGGCCATGGGATGGAGGAGCAAATAATCCATTTTACTCACTCAGTGGTGGGAGACTTCCTAAACGAATCCCTGTCCAGTTTAGATCTAATAATATTAAATCAAACAAACCCTTTACTTGGGAAGCTGGACCCTACCTATCTTGGAAGGGGAAGTGAAACCACAATTGATTACATCCTCACCACAGCGACCCTCGTAAATAAGATCCGGAATTTCAGAGTGAAAATTAATACATTAAGCGATCACTCAGCTTTAACCTTTGATCTAATCCTGGACCTATCCCAGCTATCATCCCAAATCTTAATGTCTACCCTTTCCCAGAATAATATCCAGCTCACAAAAACAAATGGCTATACTCTTGGGTGGGGGAAGATCGATCCTAATGAACTGACTAATAAGGTTGTAACAGCAGCACAAATAGAAATTTTGAAGTGCTTAGATATGGAGGTATCTGATGAGGAAGTCCTGTCCAATTTTAAGACGATTTTAGGTAAAGTAAATGAACATCTTACTGTGAAGCAGAAAGGGACCAAAAAAAAAAGAAAAGGATGGTTCAACCACGACTGCTCAGTAGCCCATAAAAAGCTAAAAAAAGTGTGAGAAGTTGGCCTGGTATATGATGCTCACTAGTTCTAGTGATCACCTTGTACCATGCCAAGCAACCCTTATGGTGCAGGTTGTAAAGTCAACCTTATAGACAAGCTATCCTAGGGGTAGCATGGACTAAGCAGTCTTAGGCTAAACTCTGTAAAGGCATGTGAAGCAAGCTGTTTTACCATACACAATCCCTTGAATACCAAATGAAAGGACACCACACAGATATATATTGAAAATATATATAGATTTATTTCTACAAATATCCCTGATACTCTTTATGAGCACAGAAGCAAATGCGTTAAAACAAAACACAGTTTAAATACCCAAAAGTTGCACAATTATGGATGAGCCCTAGGGGCCACCTAAACCATATACTAAAATAGTGGTATAAGAACCACTATGGGGAAAGTGAAGAGGCCTAGGGCCTGGGGAATCGCTGGAGCTGTTCGGGACTAGCAGTGAAGAAGTCGGGAAAGGCCCGCGGGACTCGGGTGCAGTGCGGAAAGTGCACGCTTTACCAATGCAATGTCAATGGTGCGTAAAAGTTATAAAGTTAGTTATTAAGGAACCTTCCGAGTGACCTAGAAGGATGAAACTTTAGACACAGATACTAGGGGTGTGTACCAGTGTGGGAACACCGGCGTTGCTGAGTTACCTCACCCACAGGAAGCGGGTGCACAGGGTCGAAGTAGTGTCGGGTTTCGTCACGCAGGTCGATGGTGCTTGGAGCTGATCTTCGGTGCAAGGGCTGCTCGAGGTTGGGGCTTCTCAAACCCCAAAGCACAGCATCGAGGGTGCCTCTGATGCTGCGCAGTCAGCGTATCGGGGGTCTTCCAAGAGGTCCGGTCCCACGTCTCTTGGTGCCTCCACGGGTCCCTTCTTTGCAGGGACTGTGGATCGGGATGTGAGAAGTCTGGGAGTCTGGGTCTTGTCAGGCTCTGGGCTCGGGCTCCGGCGGGAGGCGGCGGCAAAGCAGACGTCGAGTTGCTGGTTGGTGCCTGTGTTCACAGGGTGGTCACTCCTTGGCCACAAGGGAGATTCTCTTCCTTCTTCTCTGCAGCAGAATGTCGAAGTCCAGTCTTCTTCTGTATTTCAAGTTGATTCAGGATGATCTGAAGTCTCAGGACACAGCTCCCACTCTTATTCGAATCTGGGGGGCCGGATCACCTACTAGGTCCCTCCTCTGGGTGGAACCAGGAAGGGGGGTGGTTACACCCCCTTTCCTTTGTCCAGTTTTGCGCCAGGACTGGGGCTGGAAAGCCCCAGCACCGGTTTGAACTGGCCTATGCACAGGGACACCTTGTGTGCCCCAGGCATGTCTGATTCTATTCCGCCCTGTCCTACCCAATACACAAAATCCTGTCTGGAGTGGTGCTAGCACCTCCCCAGGCAGGAAGCCCTTTGTCCAAGCTGCCCTCACTGGAAGGACTCCCAGCAGCAGGAGGTCTTGTGTCTGTGGTGGCAGCATCCATTTTGTGATGCTAAGGCTCTGTTTAACTTTAACCGGGGTTCAGGCTAGGTACATGTCGTGTCCCTCTAGAAGGGTGGAATGCTACCCCCCCGTCGCCAGAACTGGCGAGGGGGTAGTATTCCAATTCGTATGACACCTTACTCGACATGTTTTGATAAAGCCAAACCCAAGATAGCATTTAACCGCGAGGTTCATAATGCACTTAAGAGTATATGGTATGGCAATATCATGAAACAGCTAAAGGACATGGTTCCGAAAGCTGCAGACAGGCTCAGCTCATGCCAGAGCACCATCTCACATATTTCCAAGCACTCTGCCTCCAGGATTGATGAGGCCTTCCATAGGAGTGACTGATAGGAACATATGTGTCCATTTTAGGTTAGGTATAGGCATACTACACCTAAGTAAGGGGTGGTTACACCGACTTACCCCAGCTGAGTGATCAGCCAGTTGTGTCAAATATGGAGGCCAGGCCAGGGGTGGCACAATACATGCTGCAGCCCCTGGTAGGCCTTGGAAGCACCTATGCCCTGGGTACCTGGGTACACTGTTACAGGGGCCAATAAGGTGAACCAGTTCCAATTTCGTTATGCACCTAAAGTACATGGGTAACAATTTAGAGAGAGAACAGCAGGCTGTGGGTCTGATTAGCAGGCCCACAGCCACATTAAGTCATAAACCAGTGGAGCAAAAAGCAAAAATTTGGGGTGGCCATAGGATAGCAGACCCTACTCTCCTACAAACCCCCCCCCAAACGCAGGGACATTAGACTAACCTTGACCAGTTGTGTCTTCATGTTCTAAGTGGAAGTACCTGGAGAGACCATCTGCATTACCATGGTCAGTCCCTGGGCGCTGCTCCACTGTAAAGTCCATCCCCTGTAGGGAAATGGACCACCTGAGCAGTTTGGGGTTTTCACCCTTCATCTGATTAAGCCATAAGAGGGGCTTATGGTCGGTCTGAATCTTGAAGTGAGTGCCAAACAAGTATGGTCTCAACTTCTTCAGGGCCCACACCACAGCAAAGGCCTCCCTCTCAATGGCTGACCAACGTTTCTCTCTGGGGGTCAGCCTTCTGCTAATGAAAGCAATGGGCTGGTCTTGACCATCTACATTAAGTTGTGAAAGCACAGCTCCCACTCCCAACTCAGAAGCATCTGTTTGGACAATAAACTCTCTTGAGTAGTCAGGACTCTTCAGGATAGGTGCAGAGCACATGGCCTTCTTCAGGTCATCAAATGCCTTTTGACAGTATTCTGTCCACTGAACCTTTTTGGGCATCTTCTTGGATGTCAGATCATTAAGAGGAGTCACAATGGACCCATAGTTCTTAACAAACTTCCTGTAGTACCCAGTCAGGCCCAAGAAAGCTCTGACCTGAGTCCGGGTAGTTGGAGGAGTCCAGTCCTTTATGGTCTGAATCTTACTCTCCAGTGGTTGAACTTGGCCTCCACCCACAAGGTGGCCCAAGTACACAACCTTACTCTGCCCTATCTGGCACTTGGTTGCCTTGATAGTGAGGCCTGCCTTTTGCAGAGCCTCTAGCACTTCCTTCAGGTGGACCAGGTGATCCTCCCAGGTGGAGCTAACGACAGCAATATCGTCCAGATATGCTGCACAAAAGTCATCCAACCCAGTAAGGACTTGATTCACCAACCTTTGGAAGGTGGCAGGTGCATTTTTCAAACCAAAGGGCATCACCACAAACTGGTAATGCCCACTGGGGGTAGAAAATGCTGTCTTGGCCTTAGACTCCTCAGCTAACCTGATTTGCCAGTAGCCAGCTGTCAAGTCAAATGTGCTCAAATACTTGGCAGAAGCCAATTTGTCTATGAGCTCATCTGCCCTTGGAATTGGGTGTGCATCTGTCCTGGTGACAGCATTGAGTCCTCTGTAATCCACACAGAACCTCATCTCTCTCTTTCCATCTTTGGTGTGAGGTTTGGGGACCAGAACCACTGGGCTAGCCCAGGGGCTCTCTGAAGGCTCAATGACACCTAACTCCAGCATCTTTTGCACCTCAGCCTTGATACAGTCTCTGACATGGTCAGGCTGCCTGTAAATTTTGTTCTTTACAGGAAGACTATCACCAGTGTCCACCACATGGGTACACCAGTTAGTCTGACTGGGTGTCAGGGAGAACATATGTCGATATGACTGCAAAACCTGTCTACAGTCATGTTGCTGATGTTCAGTGAGGCTGCCATCTAAGGCCACACCATCAACTGAGCCATCCTCAGGGTTCTGAGTCAGCAGGTCTGGGAGAGGGTCACTCTCTTCCTCCTGCCCCTCATCTGTAGCCATGAGCAAGCCCATGTCTGCCCTGTCAACATATGCTTTCAGCCTGTTAACATGGAGCACCCTGTGGGGGCTCCTGGGAGTTCCTAGGTCCACCAAGTAGGTAACCTCTCCCTTTTTCTCAAGGATTGTATGGGGTCCAGACCATTTGTCTTGGAGTGCTGCTGGGGCCACTGGCTCCAACACCCATACCTTCTGTCCAGGCTGGTACTCAGTCAGGACAGCCTTTTGGTCATGCCAGGCTTTCTGTAATTCCTGGCTAGCCTCAAGGTTTTTGGATGCCTTCTCCATATACTCAGCCATCCTGGAGCGGAGACCAAGTACATAGTCCACTATGTCTTGCTTGGGCTTTTTGAGAGGTAACTCCCATCCTTCCCTCACCAGACATAGGGGTCCTCTTACAGGATGTCCAAACAACAATTCAAAGGGGCTGAAGCCAACTCCTTTTTGTGGGACCTCTCTGTAAGCAAACAGAAGGCAAGGCAGAAGGATATCCCATCTTCGCCTGAGCTTCTCAGGTAATCCTTTGATCATGCCCTTTAGGGTCTTGTTGAATCTCTCAACAAGCCCATTGCATTGTGGATGATAGGGAGTGGTTAACTTATAGTTAACACCACATTCCTTCCACATAGCTGTCAAGTATCCTGACATGAAGTTTGCACCTCTATCAGATACTACCTCCTTAGGAAACCCCACTCTGGAGAAAACTCCAAGTAAGGCCCTGGCCACAACAGGAGCTGTTGTGGTCCTAAGTGGAATTGCCTCTGGGTACCTGGTGGCATGGTCCACCACCACCAGTATGAATCTGTGCCCAGATGCTGTAGGGGGCTCCATTGGTCCAACAATGTCAATCCCCACCCTTTCAAAGGGCACCCCCACCACAGGTAATGGTATTAGGGGGGCCTTTGTGGTACCACCTGCTTTGCCACTTGCTTGGCAGGTTACACAGGAGCGACAAAACTCCTTTGTATCTTCTGACATGTGAGGCCAGTGAAAGTGACAGACAAGTCTGTCCCATGTTTTGTTCTGGCCTAGGTGTCCTGCTAAGGGAATATCGTGTGCCAAGGTAAGAAGGAAGCCCCTAAATTGCAGAGGTATGACCAACCTCCTGGTTGTACCAGGCTTGGGGTCTCTACCCTCTGAATAAAGGAGCCCATCATCCCAATAAACCTTATGGGTACCTTGAGCATTCCCAGCAGCCTCAGCAGCAGCCTGCTGTCTGAGGGGTTCAAGAGAAGGACAGGATAACTGAGCCTGCCCCAAGTCTGCCCTAGAAGGTCCCCCTGTCCCCAGAAACTCAACCTGATCAGGTTCAAGCTCTATAGGGACAGTTCCTTCAGGGGTCTCAGAATCATCTTCCTGTGAAGGCTGATCCTCACTTGTAGGCATTTGGGAAGGCACAGCCTTTGCCCTCCTGTTCCTTGTCTTGGGAGGTACTTGGTCCATTGTTCCAGGATCCAAGACCGGAGGTTCAGAGAGGCACTTTTTGGCCTGTGACCTGGTCACAGCAAGGACATGTGATGATATCCCTAACATCTCTGCATGAGTCCTGTACTCAACTTCTGACCATAGAGAGCTCTCCAGGTCATTGCCCAACAAACATTCTACTGGGAGATCAGCACTAACCATCACTCTTTTTAGGCCAGTTACCCCTCCCCAGGAAAAGTTAACAATTGCCACACTATGTGTAGTAGTGACATTGCTGGCATTGGTCACCAGGTAATTATCACCTGGTATGTACTGTCCAGGCTCCACAAAGCTAGGTGTCACCATAGTGACACTGGCACATGTGTCCCTGTATGCTTGAGCCACTTTTTCATTAATTAAAGGTGTCTGTCTGTACTTGCCCAAATGATTGAGACTGACAGTAGGGGAAAAATCAATCTCCCCATCACAAATCAGAGCAGCCAGTGTGGGGACTCTGACTAGGTCAGAATCTCCATCAGTTCCCAAGGTGATACCCACTACCCCCTTAGTCTGTGGACCAACACTGCCAACTGTACTAGAGGGTGCAGGTGCCTTAGGGGCTGCAGTGTTTGGGGCTCCACCCTTTTTACAATCACTTGTCCAGTGAGTGGTGTTTTTGCAAAAGTTACACCAGGGTTTTCTTTGACCTTCTTTCTTCTTCTTCTTGGAAGTTTGGGACCCACCCTCAGTATTAGTTTGGGGCCCTGTTGAAGACTTCTGGTCTTTAGCTTTCTGCTCCCCACCCTTCAGGTCTGTTTTCTTTTGGTCACCACCCTGGTTCTGGTTCTGGTTCTTTTGCTTAACTCTGGTTCTAACCCATTTGTCTGCCCTCTTTCCCAATTCATGGGGAGAGGTTAGATCTGAGTCAACCAAATGTTGATGCAACTGCTGGTTCTGACAGTTATTTAAAATCTGTTCTCTCATAAGCAAATTATACAATCCTTCATAGTCTGTAACCTTACTTCCCAGCAACCAGCCCTCCAGAGCCTTAGTGGCACATTCAACAAATTCAGACCAGTCCCGAGTCTGTGTCTTCTGGGTGTCTCTGAACATTAACCTGTACTGTTCAGTGGTTAAGCCTAACCCATCAATCAGAGCACTCTTCAGGACCAGGTAGTTTCTAGAATCCCCATCACTAACTGTGAGGAGTCTGTCTCGGCCTCTACCTTCAAAGGAGAGCCACAAGATTGCTGCCCACTGCTCCTGAGGGACCTGCTGTACTTTACAAGCTCTCTCAAGTGCAGTCATCCACTTGTGGATATCATCCCCAACTTTGTAGGGGGGCACAATCTTACTCAGGTTTCTATTGTCATAGGACCTGTCTTTATCCTTAGGGATAGTGCTGCCACCAGTGGATTCTAATCCACTCTCTCTAGGCTGCCTTGCTCTAGCAAGTTTCTCTTTGGCCAGGGCAACTTCTAATTCTTGTCTCTGGATCCTAAGTTCAGCCTCTCTCATTTTGGCCTCATATTCCCTTCTCTGAGGGCTAGTGAACTCCCTTCTGGAGTTGCCATGAGAACCTCTAGAAACATGGGAAGTATTGGACTCACCTGAGTGATTCCTCCTCCTCCTATGCTCCTGGTTAAGTCCATTTGGGGGTCTGAATGGGTTGGACCCACCTTCAGTCCCAAATAAGCTTAGGTTAGCCTGGTTAAGCCTGCTGACTAACACCTGGCTATTTCTACCATCATCAGAATCACTTTCTTCTCCCTCCTCCTCCTCTTCTTCTTCCTCAGGCTGAGAATTCCCAGGGGTCTGGTCTTCCTCATCTATCTGGATGACAGGGGCAGGGGCATCAGGGTTATCATCTTCAGTGGGAGATCCTCCATCTCCAGTCCCTGAGGGGCCTGGTTTGGAGTTCTTTAGAGCTTCAGACTGGTCTAACAGCTCTCTGAGGTGTCCTGCTGTAGGAGTAGGACCTGTTTTGATTCCTCTCATGGAACACAGTTGCCTCAGTTCCTTAAATGGAAAGATAGCAAATTTGGATGGTGCCCTTGGAGGGTCACTCTCAACAGAGGTGGTTCCAGTGGATCCCTCTGCTCCAGACATTGCTCTAGTGTGGTGGATGTGTTGCAATCTACCTACACTTGTGTTTTCCTACAAAACCTATCTAGTAGTTGTAGTCAGGGTGTGCTACTCCCTATCCTCTACAACAACTAAGTTCAGTAGAACTTAAGTATATCTAGTCTTGTTTTAGTGTACCTATCAGGTACCTGTATGATCTTTCAAATGATATTTTCAAAGATTGTAATGGTAAAACAACAGCAAGCTCAAATCCCAATCCGCTGCTCACCAATGTGAGAAGTTGGCCTGGTATATGATGCTCACTAGTTCTAGTGATCACCTTGTACCATGCCAAGCAACCCTTATGGTGCAGGTTGTAAAGTCAACCTTATAGACAAGCTATCCTAGGGGTAGCATGGACTAAGCAGTCTTAGGCTAAACTCTGTAAAGGCATGTGAAGCAAGCTGTTTTACCATACACAATCCCTTGAATACCAAATGAAAGGACACCACACAGATATATATTGAAAATATATATAGATTTATTTCTACAAATATCCCTGATACTCTTTATGAGCACAGAAGCAAATGCGTTAAAACAAAACACAGTTTAAATACCCAAAAGTTGCACAATTATGGATGAGCCCTAGGGGCCACCTAAACCATATACTAAAATAGTGGTATAAGAACCACTATGGGGAAAGTGAAGAGGCCTAGGGCCTGGGGAATCGCTGGAGCTGTTCGGGACTAGCAGTGAAGAAGTCAGGAAAGGCCCGCGGGACTCGGGTGCAGTGCGGAAAGTGCACGCTTTACCAATGCAATGTCAATGGTGCGTAAAAGTTATAAAGTTAGTTATTAAGGAACCTTCCGAGTGACCTAGAAGGATGAAACTTTAGACACAGACACTAGAGGTGTGTACCAGTGTGGGAACACCGGAGTTGCTGAGTTACCTCACCCACAGGAAGCGGGTACACAGGGTCGAAGTAGTGTTGGGTTTCGTCACGCAGGTCGATGGTGCTTGGAGCTGAAGATGCTGCAGGCGGCTCGATGTGAAGAGTTCCAGTGGATCCAAGGGTGGATCTGAAGAGGTGAAGACCTGAAAGCAGAGGGGACAATGTTCAAAGTCACTAGCCAGTGACTACCGTGGAACCAGAGTGGAACCAGGCGATGTCGGGTGCAAGCAGGCATCGAGGTGTAGCTTCTCTCTGCAGCCACGTGGACACGAGGGGTCGAAGACGTCCAGGAGTCGGTCACGAGCTGTCCCACGCAGGCTTCTCGCTGTTGGCGTTGTCGGCAACTTGATTGGAGCAAACAGGCCTTGGCTAATGCAAGCCATGCAGGAATCGAAAAAGGCTTGTTACTCGGACCAGCAAGGTCAGAGCAGGTGCTCCTTTTTACAGGAGCGAAGGCAAGTCTGGAGCAACCAGACCCGCAGTGTAAGTTGAAGGTTTCGTTGCCAAGATGGCCGCTAGCCACGTGGCAAGTGGACGGGATGGCGTGTCGAGTGGCACAGTGCAAAAGGGCCCCACGCAGATCGTGGAGATGCTGGGGGGCTGATCTTCGGTGCAAGGGCTGCTCGAGGTTGGGGCTTCTCAAACCCCAAAGCACAGCGTCGAGGGTGCCTCTGATGCTGCGCAGTCAGCGTTTCGGGGGTCTTCCAAGAGGTCCGGTCCCACGTCTCTTGGTGCCTCCACGGGTCCCTTCTTTGCAGGGACTGTGGATCGGGCTGTGAGAAGTCTGGGAGTCTGGGTCTTGTCAGGCTCTGGGCTCGGGCTCCGGCGGGAGGCGGCGGCAAAGCAGACGTCGAGTTGCTGGTTGGTGCCTGTGTTCACAGGGTGGTCACTCCTTGGCCACAAGGGAGATTCTCTTCCGTCTTCTGTGCAGCAGAATGTCGAAGTCCAGTCTTCTTCTGTATTTCAAGTTGATTCAGGATGATCTGAAGTCTCAGGACACAGCTCCCACTCTTAATCGAATCTGGGGGGCCGGATCACCTACTAGGTCCCTCCTCTGGGTGGAACCAGGAAGGGGGGTGGTTACACCCCCTTTCCTTTGTCCAGTTTCGAGCCAGGACTGGGGCTGGAAAGCCCCAGCACCGGTTTGAACTGGCCTATGCACAGGGACACCTTGTGTGCCCCAGGCATGTCAGATTCTATTCAGCCCTGTCCTACCCAATACACAAAATCCTGTCTGGAGTGGTGCTAGCACCTCCCCAGGCAGGAAACCCTTTGTCCAAGCTGCCCTCGCTGGAAGGACTCCCATCAGCAGGAGGTCAGACTTGTGTCTGTGGTGGCAGCATCCATTTTGTGATGCTAAGGCTCTGTTTAACTTTAACCGGGGTTCAGGCTAGGTACATGTCGTGTCCCTCTAGAAGGGTGGAATGCTACCCCCGTTGCCAGAACGGGCGAGGGGGTAGTATTCCAATTCGTATGACACCTTACTCGACATGTTTTGATAAAGCCAAACCCAAGATAGCATTTAACCGCGAGGTTCATAATGCACTTAAGAGTATATGGTATGGCAATATCATGAAACAGCTAAAGGACATGGTTCCGAAAGCTGCAGACAGGCTCAGCTCATGCCAGAGCACCATCTCACATATTTCCAAGCACTCTGCCTCCAGGATTGATGAGGCCTTCCATAGGAGTGACTGATAGGAACATATGTGTCCATTTTAGGTTAGGTATAGGCATACTACACCTAAGTAAGGGGTGGTTACACCGACTTACCCCAGCTGAGTGATCAGCCAGTTGTGTCAAATATGGAGGCCAGGCCAGGGGTGGCACAATACATGCTGCAGCCCCTGGTAGGCCTTGGAAGCACCTATGCCCTGGGTACCTGGGTACACTGTTACAGGGGCCAATAAGGTGAACCAGTTGAATTTCGTTATGCACCTAAAGTACATGGGTAACAATTTAGAGAGAGAACAGCAGGCTGTGGGTCTGATTAGCAGGCCCACAGCCACATTAAGTCATAAACCAGTGAAGCAAAAAGCAAAAATTTGGGGTGACCATAGGATAGCAGACCCTACTCTCCTACAAAAAGCATTAACACAAACAACAAGAGACAAAGAGGAGGTCAGGAATCTGAGAATAGCGTATAAGTTGGCCTGTAAAGCGAGAAAAGAAGAGCTAAAAAAGGCATTATGGGACCAGCTGCATGAAAGCTCATTAAATAAAAATAGCGAACTCTTTTGGAAAGTGGTTAAAGCACCCTTCCTGATGGATTCAAAAGACCAGCCATGCCTCGAAGTAGCTATTGAGGGACAAACCTGGACAAATCATTTTGCTAAGATTTTTGGCAAACCACCAGTAGTAGTTGTTAGTGGAAAAAATACCACCACAAATGAGGATAATTCATTCCCCATTCCACTGACACTTAAACTATATGAGGTAATAAACGCACTGAAAGCCAGCAAGAGTGGAAATCTCCAGGCCCGGACGGGGTACCAGTCGATTTTTTCAAATTCAGATTAGATCTCTGGGCCCCGATAATAAAAAGGGTGTTTGACGCAGCAATGGTCTGCGGATTACTTACATCCTGGACCCAATCAATTCTGGTACCCATCTTTAAGAAGGGAAATAGAGAGGAGGTGACCTGCTATCGCCCAATCTCCCTCCTGGACTCACTGGGGAAAGTACTGGGCAGAGTGGTTCTCCAGCGTTTACAGGAGTGGGCAGACGATACCGGGACCCTCTCGGACATCCAGTACGGTTTCCGAGAGGGCCACGGAACAACGGAACAAGCCCTGAACTTGGCCCTACTGATGGGAAAGTATGTCTCAGCAAAGCGCGAGAGGTTGTACATGGTATATGTCGACCTCTCTGCCGCTTTTGACTGCGTCAGTCACGCAAAACTCTGGTCAGTTCTGACTAACATGGGAATGGACGAGGTTCTTGTGACCTTCCTTAGAGAACTATACTCCAACGCTTCCTTCCTCTTCTCCCTCTATACCAACGGACTTGAGGCAGAGATGTTACGGGGGGGATTGGACTTACCCCGCGTAAAAGATCGACTGGTGCCCGCGCTCTTGTACGCAGACGATGCGGTGATTATAGCACGCACCCCTCGTGAGTTACAAAAATCCTTGAATAGCTATGCAAAATTCATGAGCGACCTAGACCTTCTTATAAACATAAAGAAAACTTTTGTTATGGTAGCTGGACGGGTAAGGAGTAATAGAAAAGCAATACTTTTAAATAACGAAAAATTAGAAACCACTTCCCAATACCCTTACTTGGGAATTATGATAGATGAGAAGCTCAACTGGAGAGCGGCCATAGAAGCTCGCAAGCACCAACTTTTGCGATCCATCGCTGCTCTTATGAAATTTGCCCAGAAATTAGGGAAAAAAACCCCGGTTAAACTACTCCAAATCTATAGAGCCAAGTGTCATTCAATCGCACTTTATGGGGCAGGCTTATGGGGCCACACACACACAAAAGTCCTACAGGTCGCGGAGAATACTTTTATAAGATTCTTACTGTCAGTCCCTAAAAGAGTATCGACTTTTGCTTCTCATTCAGAATTGGGTCTATCACACATTGAGGATTTGGCCAAAATGGAACCTGTACTTCTCTGGCGCAGAATATGGGTCTCAACAAAGAACTCTCTCACTAAAGCTATTGTTGCCGATTGTATGACCCTAGATCGCGTAGATAAAATTGCCTGGTTAACATATGTTAAAAATCTCCTCACTGATTTAGGAATGGCCGAGTATTATCATAACCCCGAATCTATTATTGGAATTCCTAAGAAAGACCTCAAGGCAAAGACGTTGAGTCACTTTGAAGAATTACGCATCACTGTGGAGATTAAGAAACCATCCGTACAGCACGCCTTGGCGGTCACAACAACAATGGAATTGGAACCATATCTAACCTATGTTGACTCGCAGTTTGAACGATTCCTACTAGCGCGATTTAGGATGAATATTTTCCATAGGGTTGTAGCATTCCCAAACCGAAATAGTTGGGAAGAGAGTTTAACCCTTTGCCCATGTGACGATTTATCCGAACAGTCTACGATGCACACCGTACTGTTCTGCAAATATTATTCCGCCCATCGAAGGCTTTGGCTAACCCCATTGTTGAGAACTTTAGGCCTTCGAAAATGCCGCCCCGCTATGTTGTGGTTACAATTTTTAACCTCAGAATACGTATGCAAAGTAGTCAGTACTTTCTTAAAATGTATTTTTAAACTAAGGCTGAATCTTCAGAATACCAACCATTAAATTGTCTTAATAAACTATTATCGCCACAAATTCTAAATGAGCTGAATATGTTTTAGTATTGTTAAAATGCATGTAAATATAATGTATAAATGCTTTTATGGTAACTCATGGAAAATGAATACCGAATAAAGATTTTACTTACTTACTACTTACTATATAAATATATATATATATATATATATATATATATATATATATATATATATATATATATATATATATATATATATATATAATATATATATATATATTACTTCCTCACAATCGGGTCATTCGGAGACCGAGCCCTTCGCCAGTTGGTGCATGACGCCGGTTATGCCCGAAAACAGGCAAATTCCATGAATCCAGTTTCCTTAAAGTAAATGCACACTCGGAGTCACAGATATGACTTGTTCACACGAACAGCCCAAACATTCACGTGAAATCAAATAAAGTTCATTGACATTCATGGAAAACGACAGAGGACTAAACTCTGGGTAACACAGCAGCTGGCAAAACCCTGTACTTTCAGACACCTCGATAGGACTTCCCTCAGCTCCAAAAGATATAAATCCATACCCATCCTGGATAAATGTACACCATCACTCTGAAAAAACTCGACAGTATCAAAACGAATGCTCTGTGAGTCACTCTACCAAAACCGATACCTCTGAAAATCTGGAAACTTCCAAGTTTATCTTCTTGCGCGCCCTATCAATTGCTTTAGGTTTGATTGCGCCTCTCCAAATCCTACGTGGAACCAATTCCGTCCACAAAACATGACAACCTGACCACTGTTCCTTCAAAAGTGTAAGATCTCTTTTCATTGCTCTCAACAAAACTACTCCCTTCACCCCACATAAATCATTTTCACCCAAATGAATTAATAGCACATCCGGGCACTGGCCCCCAACCAACCACGAGTTAAGAGCAGGAATCAACTCCCTCCATAGCATCCCTCCCTTTCCCTTCCAAACCACTTTTAACAAACTTTCATTAAAACCCAGTAAAGACCCAAAATAACTGCGGCATGCTTGAAAATGAGCCCCTTTAACGAAAGAATGCCCCACAATCCAAATGGTCATTTCCGTCCACGGGGGCCAGCCACAGAACCTGAAATGAGAAAAGCAGTATCAGACTTATGACAAAACGGATGACGCAAGCGCCTCCCCCCGTCGTTTCTCACATAGCGCTGAAAGCAATTAGAAGACCAACGCCCCAAGCGCAGAATGTCCTGTCTAGATCAACCCCGGTTGTGTGCCTCGGTTGCCGCCCCAATCCTGAAGGAATGAGACCCATACTGAGCCCCATCCAGACCGATACTCCGCAAAGCCTTACAAAGCACCATGCGTAACTGGTATGCCGTGACCCGTGACCCATCGGCATGCTCAAAAACACTGGCTTCAACACCCCCACCTGATAACACCCACCAACGCCGGGCCCACTGTAACAGGCATGTCCACCAGGGGAGGACGCTACTAACCAAATCCCTTTACCCCTGCTCCTCTGGTCTGTTTTAGATCTAGACAACCAAATATGAACTCCCCTGTCCGCCAAGTGTACCTCCTGCCACCTTATGCCCAGGATTAACTTCGAACCCAACAACTTAGAAACTCTGAACGCCCCAAAAACACATCCATACCATGAGGGTAGAAAAGAGGCATGCCTCAAAAGTATCTCTGCAAACTAACAGCAAAGCTTCCAATACCCTGGCTAAAGTCTGCCAAGACAAGGGAATACGAACTGCCCGCTCTGCTCCCCGCTCCCTAGCCCAACCTTCAACATCCTCCTCCCCACCTCCCCTGCGGAAGGAGAGTAACCCCAAAGGAGTTTCCCCATGAATGAAATGCCTGCTAGCTTTCCAGCTATAGTAACTCTGGACAGGCCTTTGTCCATTAAATCAAGAATGAACTGTATAACATCCTCAGACCGCCGCCATCCAGGCTCCCGTTCACAAGCACCTGAATTCGTGAATTCCTTCCAAGCCAGCGCATAAGAGGCCCGAGTAGATGCCAACAATGACCCTACCACCAGTTGTACGACCCTACGTTGCCTACATACCACAAATGGTCCGGCATGGGGGTTGGTGTCCTGTCCGCGTCCTTGGCCAGCCCATGGAATCTCTCCCACTGCGAACTAGACAAAGCATCCGCAATGTCAATGTTCACTCCGGGGATGTGCAAAGCCCTGAAACTGATGTCAAATCTGTGGCAACCTAACACAAAGACTCGCAGTAACTTCAAAATCTGTTAATCTCTAGCCGACTGTCTGTTAATGATGTTCACCACGGCCATATTATCAATCCTAAACAGAACCTTCTTATGGGCCAAATCCTGTTCCCACAAAGTCAATGCCACCAACACTGGGGAGAGTTCCAAGAAAGCTATGCTCCTCCCACCATCCTTCCACTGGTCAGGCCACTTCTCCGCACACCACCTGCCCTGCCAATAAAGGCCAAATCCTTCACTGCCCGCTGCATCTGAGAAAATTTGCACGTCCCATTCCCAGTCTTCTTCCCTGGCTAAAGGAACTCCATTGAAAGAATGCAAAAAGACTGACCACATCCTTAGATCTTCCTTCACTCCAGCTGACAAACGTACACGGTGGTGTGGCAAATGATGACCAGACAGTGCCCGACCCAGTCATCTGCAGAAAGTCCTTCCCGCCCTGACCACCCTGCACGCAAAGTTAAGATGGCCCAGCACAACTTGTATTTCCTTCACTGTTACTTTCTGTTTTGCCAACATTGTCCCCAAAAGCTCCAACATCTTCACCTTTTTTTCAACGGGCAAGCGGGCCTGCATCAACACTGAGTCAATCTCTATTCCCAAAAAAGACATGGTCGCGCAAGGACCCATTGTCTTCTCTGGAGCCAACGGCACCCTAATTTCCTCCATGAGCTCTTGGAATGTGTCCAGGGCTGCCTGGCACTCCGTGGAGACCGGGGAGCCGATGAAAAAGAAATCATCCAAGTAATGTGTTACTAACTCATGACCAGTGCGCTGTGTAAAAAAACATTGCAAGAAGGTGCTGAAAGACTCAAAAAGAGCACAGGACATTGAACAACCCATCGGCAATGCTTTGTCCACGTACCATTTACCATTAAAATGGATCCCCAGAAGACTCCAATCATCTGGATGGACTGGAAGCAATCTAAATGCAGATTTTATATTGCATTTTGCCATCTCTGCAGTTGCGCCCGCAGTCACTACTAGTGATAGGGCAACGTCAACCGAGGAATATGATACCGAGGCTGCCTCCTCATCAATGAAATCATTGACTGAAGACCCCTCTGGCCATGATAGGTGTTGAATTAATCTGTACTGGCCCGCCTCCTTCTTGGGGACTGCCCCAATTGGTGACACAATCAAATCCTCCAAAGGCCAGTCATCAAATGGCCCTGCCATCCTCCCTTCCTGCACTTCCTTATTCAGTTTTTCTTGCACTACCTCTTTTTGTTCATCAGCCGATTTTAAATTATTTGACCAGCACCGCAGCCACGGCCCATTGTAACCAAGGTGAAACCCCTCCTTAAAACCTTCCAGCAGCATTGTTTTTACCCTCACATCCCCATAACCCTGTAGCCCTTCCGCCAATTGCTCTAGCTTAACCGGAGAATGAGCCTTTGGGTCCAGTCCCCTGTGGACCTTTACCCCCTCTGCTACTCTGAGACTGTTGTGAGGGGCCTGGAGCACTGGCCGCTGGCCGCTGCCACTGCTGACTGCCCGAATTCCCTGTCCCCCAGCACTTGACCAAGGGATGTTTCCTACCACACTGTGAGCACTCGTGTCGAAATCTACAATATTCTCTGGTGCACAGGCCCTTGTTAAAGTCCCAGCATGCCCCAACCTCAGACTGCGTTGCTGCTGCATTCCCCACCCCTCCCCTGGTGGGCTTCCCCTGAAAGGGCCGGTATACTAAAGGCAATCCACTAGCTGTGAAAATGGTCTTACCCCCCGCTGAGGCTCCCATCGTGTGCTGCCACAGATCAGTATCCAACTCACCCCACTTGGCCTCCGGATCCCAAGCTATGCGGGCCCTACATTCCTCATCATATTGGGCCCATGCAAAACCACTACCAGTGATTTGAGCTTTTCTGGTTACATCCATGTATTTCAATATAGCAACGCAGCGCTCCGGAAACTTTTCGCAGTAGACACTGGCATAAATTAAGAATGCTGCTGTCCAATTTTCGATTATTAAAGGTACCTTTGGACGCTCAGCCAACTCGTATTCTTCCTCCTTGGAACCCTCTTTTGAGCGTACTTCCCTATGCAACAATTTCAAAAGTTCAACATATTCCCCCTTCCAAATCCGTTCCTTCATTGCCAACATCAAATGTGCCCCCAAAGGCTATGTTACGCCCATGTAGGGGAGCTTCTTAATCTTCAACTCTTTGCTGTGTAACGGTTCCTTAACTAGTTGAACCTCCTCAGTGTTCATTCCTGTCTCCACTTTCGCTCCCAATACTCCTTCCCCTCGTACCCACCCCCTGATCTTTCACATAACGACCTTTGTAGAGCTTCCCTTCACTCGTCCCCCCAACGTCCTCACCCCCGTCCCCACAGACACCATTTTTGGTTTGGCCCGTGGTTCACAAATCTCACCTGGCTGTAACAAGGGGGCTTGTCCAGGCACCGACCGCCATGCCACTTGTTCCACGTTGTCCACCATCCGAGGAGCCCTCACCGAGGGGCCGCACTCTCTTCTGGGTCCGGACACCACTGCCCTTTTGTGCTGCACCACTGCCTGCAAAAGACTATGAGAAGCATGAGAAACCCCCCCCCAACCTCAACATCCCACAGTTCCCCTTCCTCGGGGCTGTCCTCATTGTAATCCAGAACCAAAGGCTCCTCCATCTGTGGAGGGCCAGCCATCAACACCTTCGGAACCAGACTGGGCCTGCACGGACCCTTTTAGCACACTTGGCGGGGGAGCCGACTGTACCCGCCGGTACTCCCCCAAACGTTGACCACACCTAGAAGCATCTCCAGCTATCCACTCGGTCCGACGTGAAGCAATTATAGTTGGGGCCAGCGAGGTCACGCCGGACCCAGGTCTGCTGGCTGTGGCGGGATTCCTCGACGGTAAGGAATGTGCCGCGCCAGGCTCCACCCTCCCTTCTCCTCGGCACCAATGGGCCGTACTTCGCCCTACCGAGTCCGCTGCTCTGTGATCATCCCTGGCCTGTGGAGAAAAAATTCAGACTGATGTGCCGGGACTCTTACCACTAAAAGCCCTCCAATCCTCCTGCCTACTAGAAACAACTGCGCCTGACCATGAACCTGAAACCGGCTCTATGTGGTGAATCCTTTTTACACCTGCCCCACAAGCATCCACAACCGGGGGGAAGATTCCCCTGCCTCCTCTTCACTACTCCAGACCAACATGTCTTGCACTACTGAAGCCGCCGGGCCAAGAACCTGGCCCCCTTGATCGCGAGTACCTACCTCAGAAACCACCTGTACTGCCTTCACTCCACCTGCTACCCCCTCCAGCTGCCTTGTTAAATCAATCGCACCCACCGTGTTCCTCTGGTGGCCGAGACCTGCCCACCCCCCATCCCTGGACCAAGCATCCCGCAACCCTTCCGCCCAGGATGGAAAAACATCCAACCCGTCCCGAGATCTAGCAACCCCTCCCTGTCTGCCCTCCCCAACTGTAGCTGCCCTCAACCTCTGTGAACTACCCAGCCCCCCCAAAACATTCCCCCCCGGGGTCCAAGTATGGGCGGGGGGTGACAAGAGCCCAGCATCCTGCCCCACCCCTGAGAAGGAGAGAGCCCCCACCCCACCACCTGCGCCCACTCACCCTCTCCTACAGAACCACTGCGCACTGAATACACTTCACCTCTGGGTGAATATTGAGGGGAAAAGAGTAGGAGGCTAAAAGGAACCAGCTCCCCCCTTGACTCATCCAGCTTAACCTCCTGTAAATGCTTGTCCTCCCCCCCCCAGTGCTGCACAAACCTAACAAAGAGGGAGCCCAGGAAATAAGCTGCTCCGAACTCCATGCACCAGCTAAATGCCCAGGCTGCGGAATGGCCCCGCCTTGATCTCCCCCCCACATTACAACCTTCAAAAATCTCCCGGGCCGGAGAAAAAGCCTCACGCTCCCACGCCATCCCTCCTCCCTGCTCCAAAACTCTTTGCGGGGCAACCGACGCAGAGGCAGAGCGTCTCTTGGTGCCCCTTCTCCCCCCGTGCTTTCCTCGCTGCGCGGGGGCTGACGCTGTCCTGGCCCGGACCGCCGGAGCAGGCAGCAGCTCCGGTGGTTCCATAAATTGCATCGCTTGCGCTCCCACACTCCCTCCTGCCTCCGGCTGAGGTAGAGGCCCCGCTCCCGTCCCCTGAGTCACCACTGGACATACCTTTGATGCCGACGGAGGCCTGACGCGCCGGTCGCGAAGGCCCCCGCAGTATCCCCCAAAACTATATCCAGACGACTCTCCTCCCTCACTTAAAAGCCTGATTGTTTCTAGCATGCGGTAGTATTCAGCCGCCATCCCAAACTTGAACAAACTGCCTACAAGCACTGGAAAGAACACGAAAAAAACACAAAAGCTAGGTCCCGGCCACCTGGTCACCGAAAGCTAAAATGGTGGCCGGGGGGGCGGAGCCACAAGCACTTATGCTTGGGCTCCCTTGGGCTATACCAAAAACAAGCCCAATATAAAAAACCCGCCCGAGGCCTGCAGAACAAATCCCTCCCCCCCGCCCCTCCCAAACTGCCCGGGCAAAATTATCGAGAGGGCATACAGCGAGGGGGGCCTGCAGCTCACCTGACTCACCGGATCACCAGGGCTTCGTGGCATTGCTGGGTCCCGGACGCTGTGGTCTCCCCCGGCGCCGAGCTGCTGGCAACGCTCGACCGCGGAGCGGGGTCGAGACTACAGCTCCCAGCCTGCCCTGGGAGAAGACTTCCTGATTGGCGCGAACGGAGGCGCACAAAAGCAGATAGCTTCCTCCGCGTCGCGGACGCACGCGCGGACGGCGCCGGGCGGAGCCCGGGCAGAGGGCGGGCCATCTGTGGCCGTCAGGGGACGGCAAGGGACGGGACGGGCTATTCCCCTAAGCCCTACAAGCAAGAATGGGTAAGCGAAAACTACAAACATCCATTACTGGTGGTACTGGGAAAATTAAAATCCCCCGAAAGTCTACTACATCTGCCAATATCATGACATATCTTACAACTGCTGTGGGAAAACTAAATAAAGAGATTGCTGATAAAGAACGAGAATTGGGGCTTGAAACTACCCCTCCAGCTATCTTGGAGCACTCCCCTCAAAGTAAGCACGTTGTCCCTTTGGAACCTAACATTCATATTGTCACTGCCAAGGTTACTTCACCTCAAGCCCAAGGCACGCCTGGCCCTGCTAAACCCAATCCAATTAATGAAATTAATGAAACTAATGATGAAGATCACATACGGGAGGGGGCAAGCCAAGTTTACAAAAGAGTTGTAAGGAGGAAGAAAAGCAGAAAGGGATAATTTTGCAACGCCATAAAAAATTCACGCTGTACCTTAAGTGATCTTGAAGGCCCGATAAGTGACATGATTGAAAGAGTGATTACGGAAAAAATAGAAACCACCCTCGTTCAGATCTCTAATGATATCATTGACACCCTAAAAGAATGTGTGGCTGATATATTGGGCAAATGCGATAGGATTAACTTGTTTTTATCAACAAATGTGCCAGTACATCTCCCCTCGAAGATACTTGGACCCCTGGATACCGTCGTACAACCTATGGAGGTGACAAGAGATGTAACACTAGTAGATTCCCGTCTCATTCCTGTTCCACCAATGCCAAAGATGCCTTTACTAACTACGCCTCACCTGCCTACCACAGATTCAAAGTCATCTGGGCTGAGTAAACTTAACCTTAATATCTCCACTACAAAGGTTAATAGGCATAATGATGGTGATTTACAGGGAGGAAAAAGACAGCGTACAAAGCCTCGTGTTAATCTACCTATGGAGGCTACCCCGTTTGTTGCAGTCCTGGTAAATGTCCCTGCTTTGAAACCAGGAGAGATAGAATCCGAGGGTATTTTAATGGAAAATATTAAATCATGGTGCGATAATAACTGTACAGGCCCAAAGAATATTTCCATGAACATTAGCACAGGGAGAAGAGTTGACTGGCTGGGGCATACAGAAAAAAATCTGCCAGAGGATTGCCTTATAGTAAACTTTAACAGACCCAATGTGTGTACTCGTTTATTTTGGGATGCTACTGATGTTAAAAAAGGAGAAATACGGGCTGTGCCCTTAGGCTTCTTCTATCCACCACCTAAACATCATAATTATCCTCAAGCTTGGAACGATCACCACACTACTTCGAGACACAACACTCGTCTTTCATCTTGGGCAACACAAACAACAGATTTCACTCCAAATCCCATGAACGGTATTATACCAGCGAGTAGACCTGACACGGAGCTTACAAATAGATATACAGTCCTATCGCAGCTAGAGGAAAACGACTGACTGACTCGCCCTGCGGCCTCGCCTAAACAGAAACAATGTAGCCCCACCAACACAAAGGAAAGAGGGAAAGCGGTGAAACTTATGAGCTGGAACATTGCAGGTCTTCGCTCAAAAAGGGAAGATAGAATCTGGCTTGAGAAAATCATGGACTGTGATGTTGTAGCTCTACAGGAGACGTGGGACAGTAAATGTGATTTCTGGATAGATGGCTATGTATCTTACTTTCTAGCAGCTCAAGTTTCAACCGTAGGGAGAGATAGAGGAGGGCTCATGTTTTTAGTTTCTGTTAGACATATGGGGGTTATTATGGTACTTAACACCACCTCCCCTAACTTCATGGCTCTGGAAGTAACTATGCCTAATAAACATAAAATTGTGTATATCAATTTCTATAATGCCCCACATAGCACTTATATTAATGAGAATACTGATTGTCTTGCTAAATTGTTAATGGATTATAAAGAGTGTCAAACCACTTTTGTTCATTTTATTCTTTTTGGAGATTTTAATACACACCTATGTAACTTGCACTGTCATTATGGAGTTTATGTAGATGCGGATTATTTGCCCCACTCTCATTTTGAACATTCGGCAAAAGGGGTTGCCCTACAAGATTTACTATCAGACATAGATCTGTCGGAGCCAGAGTTTATTGATAACAATGATAGAGTGGCAACATATAGTGCAAGGGGCAGTAATACAGTAATAGATTTCATTTTTGTATCTCCAGGCCTGTTACGTAATGTTATTTTTTATAATGCTGTATATGCAGCTTTTAGCGACCACAACCCGGTGATCATGGAATTGATTAATAATAACCCAGTCTTATTAAGTGAAAAAGATAATAGGGATTACCCCTCAAAAGTAGGGATACAAGATCAGGGAAGACGTATTAAGTGGAGCAATATCATTCCAGATGCCTTTTTTGATGAACTTTCTAACAAAGTGGGTGATGAAATAAATATTTGTCGAGACCCGTTAAAATATGGAGGGAATGTCACTACTGCCTTTGATATAATCTGCAAACAAGTGGCCCTGGATTTATCGTGTAAGCCGAATTTTAAGACACCTAGACATCTAGATATATAGATGGTTTAATAAGGAGTGTTCCAAAGCCCACAAAGATTTAATGGAGGCATTAAAAAGGGTACCTCGAGAAAACCAGGTAGTGGCTATGCTAAGGAAAAAATATAAAACAACTATAGAGAGACGTAAGAATGAAATAAAGACAAATGCTTGGGAGTCCCTCTTTGAGAGAGCAACCCTGAAGGATAGTGCTAAATTCTGGTTGATTGTTAATACACCTCTTTTTAATGGTAAAGAAAATGATCCTTCTGAACTTAATATTACAGAACAGCAATGGTTGGACCATTTTGAGAAAATATATGGCAGTAATATCGCTGCAGAGCCTTATATTCCCGAAATAACGGAGCACACAGAGCCCCACCTGAGTTTTTCAGTTAAGGAAGTGCAGAAAGCCATAGATGACACGGCGGGACATAAGGCGCCGGGCCCAGATGGGGTACCGGCTGATATGTATAAAGCTAATCCCTATATCTGGTCCCTTGTACTTACAAATGTCTTTAATGTAGCCTGCGTGGATAACACTAGTGTGCCTACATCCTGGTCCAGATCCATCATAATCCCTGTTTTTAAAAAGGGTTAAAGGGGGGACCCAAGGTGTTATAGGCCGATATCCCTAATTGATTCCTCTTTTAAAATACTGGGGAAAGTTATCTTGGCAAAAATATCTACATGGGCTAATAACAACGATATTTTGTGTAATGAGCAATATGGGTTCAGATCGGCAAGAGGCACAGAAGACCAGTGTCTAAACTTGCAGCTTATAATTAATAAATATACAGTGGCGTCTAGGGGGTCAATCCACCTGGCTTTTATGGACTTGTCCACAGCCTTTGACCTAGTCAATAGGTCAAAGCTGTGGACAATGCTCTTGGATCTGGGTCTGGATCGGGCCCTTGTAGATTTCCTGGCTGAACTACATAGAGACTTGAAGGCCTCAATACGTATGACACAGGAGGGGAAGTGTACTGCTGGTTTTAAGTCTGGTAGAGGTGTACGCCAGGGTTGCATCTTGGCCCCAATGTTATTCTCCATCTACATTAATTCATTGGGTAATACCTTGGCTACAGCTACCACTGATGTCCCATATATGGGGGGGGGGGTCCCATTGCCTGTTTTACTGTATGATGATGATACAGTCCTAATTTCAAGGACTCCCATCGGCCTACAACTTTTGCTTAACTCCTTTGGGGCTTTTATGCACAAAATAGATCTTGTGGTAAATATGGAGAAATCCCATGTTATGTCCGTGGGGAAAGGGAAAAATAATACGAAAACATTAACCTGTAATGGTGTTGTACTAACAAAAGTTAAAACTTTCACCTACCTTGGAGTGGTGTTTGATGACACGGGCTCCTGGGTACCCCAAATCTCTAACAAAGTGGCTGCCGTGAAAAGATCGTCGGCTGCAATTTTGGGGTTTGCAAAAAGATTGGGCGGAAAACCAGCAGAGGCCATACTGGCCATATACAGATCTAAAACCATAGCCATAGCAAGGTATGGAGCAGCGATATGGGGCTATAAAGACACTGCCCAAATACAGAGAGAGGAAACAAATTCCTGCGCTCACTCCTGGGGCTACCCCATTCCACATCATCTTTTGCAATACATATGGAATTGGGGTTGGGATATATTGAGGATTCCCTTAACATGGCACCACTCTTGTTTTGGATCAAAACATGGCTGAACCCAAACCTTACCCTAAATCATAAGGTCATCAAGGACTGTATGGGACGTGATAGAGCAAAGGATATCCAATGGCTGTCATTTATAAAAACAACAGCTAAGCAACTAGGTCGGCCTGAAATATATATTAACCCCGAAAACCCATGCAAGGAAGATATTGCATGGGTAAAGAAACATTTTGTGGGTAATAGAGTTTTAGAGCGAGAAGCCCGAGAAATGGTTAAGCCAACAGTAAGGGTACATTATTCCCTGATCATGACAATATCTATACAATCTTATTTGACTATTGTCACAAGACCATACCATCGGTGGCTTTTAACAAAATTTCGCTTCAATCAGGCTCATTTTTTGCTGGGCAATTATGTGAAGTGGTGTAGACCAATGGAAAATGAACCATGCAAATGTGATAATTTCTCTGACCAAGATCTTATACATTTTATGTTTTTTTGCTCTTTTCTAGTGGAATGTCGAAAAAAATATATTGTACCACTGCTAAGGGATAAGGGGTTTACACAGGTAAAACCTGCATTGTTATATCTACAGCTCATGCAGTCCCCAGTAGTGATGTTTGGGGTTGCGAACTTTCTGATAGCTTCTATTCGCGCTAGACGGAACAGAGTAAGGGATATTACATCATTGGAACCGCATAATGTTTAATTGCCATAGCCTTTAACTATTACCATGTAAATAATGAATCAATAACAATGAATTAATAACGTAGTATAGTTGATATGAAACAATGTATACATCTGAAAACATCTGAAAATTTCTCCATAGAATCATCTATATAGCCAGTTTTATATATTCATACTCATGTACTGTATTGCTTTTAGCAAATTGTATTTTTAATTATTTATATAAATTTGAAAAAGTTTTGTATAGGTATAGTATACTTTTATGATTTTAAAATAATCGAATAAAGTGACTTTGACTGACTGACTGACTGCCCGGGGGAGGGACCTCCCTTTGGTCGGCTTCCCCCCCCCCCAAGCCCCCCTTGTGGGCAGTGTATAATGTTTTAACCATTTTATCACTTTTATAATAAAAACATTCAATTGACATTCTTCATTATGTATGTCTCCCATGTTTGATATTTTTAAACATTTTTAAAGCAAAACAGTGTGACTACCTCGGCATCCTCTTACGACATAGTGCCATTCTCTGGGGAGAGATCGAGCAAGTTTGAGATACGAGGCATAGGAAGCCTCACGCTAGGTCATTACGAAGAAAGCAATGCAGAAATATATGCGGGCATAAGAACTTTGAAAACGAAATCTCGAGTGTCTAGTATCTAATCCTGTATACCCTTTTCCTTTGGTTTGACTTGCATTTGTATTGCGGTATCAGGAACTGCCGATTTCGCACATGTACGCACACCATGCCACTTATGCAAATGAACCGCTCATATGTGTGATGGCATCACAGACCATTTGTCACAAATCAAACATTTCTGCTGTCTGATGATGTCCATGTATTAGTTTTGGAAATATCACACCGCTAAAGGAATATGTCAGATCTGTGCAAATTATGGCACATGTGATGTGGGTGTGTGTATTGCTGTCAGCTGTCTGGATGTGCAGACAACCTCCTAATGCAATTCACGTGACGTGTGTCACTGACGTGATACATTGTCATGCTCACTCAGACCTTCCCATCAGATCATTTGTATGCATGTAATATCCATTCCACAGACCACAGGTCTTTTACTTTTCACGGAGGAGTGGACGGCAACTGGCACATGTTTCTTCAGTGTGTATCCCATGCCACACTCAAAATTGTCTAAATTTGTTGAAGCAGTGTTGCTTGTGCCATGTACATTGTTATTGTCTTTGTCTGACAGTTGGACACATTTTCTACTAAATATGGATTGCAGGGCACCCCCTCTGGAAAGGCCGTTGCCAGACTTGGAAGCCATGAGGGAACGTAATTGCATACGGCGTTACTGCTTCTCCAGACAGATGATCAAGGACCTGACGGACAGGCTGGAACAACACCTGCAACCATGACACAGGTACCCAACTGCGCTGACACCCAAGGTAAAGGTGATGGCAGCCCTACATTTCTTTGCCACAGGTACATTCCAATTTACCATAGCTGATGTGGGAGGGATGTCACAAACAATGTTTAGCTGGGTATTAAGCGATGTATTGCAGCTATGTTGCTTCACATAGATGAATTCATTACATTCCCTACTCCAGAACAATTGACACATGTTAAGGGGGAATTCTATGCCCTGGGACGCATGCCACATGTAATTGGTGCAATTGATGGTACCCATGTTACTCTGGTGCCACCACAGGCTCAGGAGCAACCGTACCGCAACAGGAAACACTACCACTCGATAAATGCCCTGGTGGTGTGTCTTGCCAACATGCTTATCTCACAAGTTTGTGCACGTTTTCCAGGATCTTGCCACGATGCATTCATCATGAGGCGTAGCAGGGTACCACAGATGATGCTGCAGCTGCACAACCATCGGGTATGTCTTGTTGGTGGGTAAACTCTGTTAGCCATGTATGTCAGTATGTCAAAACTTCATGAACTGCATCATATTATACATTCATTTCCATGATGTCAATTTGCAGGAGACGCAGGATATCCAAACATGCCGTGGCTAATGACTCCGCTACGCAACCCCAGGACAGCTGCAGACCAGCGGTACAACAATGCTCATGGGAAGACCAGGCGGGTGATCGAGCGAACATTTGGACTCCTGAAGAGCCGGTTCAGGTGCCTGGACAAGACAGGCGGAGCCCTCCAATACACCCCACTCAAGGTGTGTGACATCTTCACCGTGTGCTGCATGCTACACAACATGGCAGTGGAGATGGCCGTGCCACTCATCCTTGATCCTGATGAGCTGGAACATCCGCCCGTTGAAGATGAAGGCCTTGCCCAGGATGCCAGTGACGAGGAGGATGAAGATGATATCCGGAGTCACCTCATCCGCAACTTCTTTTCATAATGGTGAGTCATAGGTGCATTTTGGTAAAACATGTACTATAGAGTTGCATGGGTAGCATGCTGTGTATGCAACTGACTGTATGCAATGTCACTTGGATGTTTGTTGTGCAGTGTCACACAGGTGCAGATGTAATGCAACACACATACGTGCTATGTGTGTACTTGGAATGTACATGTGTACTACAACATCAGGCTATTCAACAGGACAATGTCAGAATGACATTATACAGAACTTGACCCCTTGTGTGCCTCTCATCCCCAGCTCGCCCTGCCTGTTGTCCGTTGGTGTCATCGTGGTCAGCCTGCTATTGCTCATTATGATTGCAACGTCAGCCGAATCAACGGAGCATGCATGGACATGTGGAAAAGTCAATTTGGGTAAGGACTCATATGAGGCTGTTTAGCGTTGGTATGGTTTCTATTGTGTGGTACCTGTTCATGCGCATGTTGTTAGACCATGCATACATGCAACAACATCATGTATCTTATTACATGTAGGCCCACTCCCATGACAGGATAGTTACCCCATCTGACAGTCATCTGTCGTAGTTTTAGACTCTGGTGAATGCATCAATGTGTGTAGACATTGACACTGCAACATTGCATATACCATGGTTTGATATTGTGTTAGAGGTCACAACCACGGACTCTGTGGGGGATTGCAGCCTCACTGTGTTCATTAGAATGTGTCTGGATCCTCACCTCAACCTTGTGGGCCAGTCCAGTTTGTTTACAAAAAAAACACATGTCGTGTAGGTGTAGCCCAGTGTATGTTCCACATGTTAAGACAACTGTCCTGTGATTCTGTTCGCATGGATGCATTGCCCGTTGTTGCAGTATGTCATGTCACTGTCATGTCGTTACCTCAGTGCAGGTTGAGAATACTGCTACGCCAGCCTTCACAGTGAGTAGCAGTTATGTTTTCATTCACATGATGCCATGTATGTTTAGCAGTAGACATGACAATGGTGGGATGATGCATATGTGAATTATTGTGTTGCACCAGTGGAGTGCGGTCATTCACATGATTATCTTGTCCCGTGCAGCATTTCTGTGCGACGGTAGGGTTCACCTCCAAATAGCCCCTTGGTCTGAGTACAAATGACAGACACAAAAGGGTGATCAGGCGAGGGAAGGAGAGGATGGGAACTGCAGGGAGGGAGACCTGAAACAGAGGCAAATAACCATTAGGAGTACTTTTTCATGTCACTGATACTACAAATACCTCATGAGATACACTGTACCAGTCACACCTGTGAAGTGTAACGACTGTAGCCAATTTGAGATCACTCATTATGCTATCACATGAGCATCACACCACTCTGATGAAGAAAGGTACGGCCAGTCCCTGGCAGGCTTGTAGCGAATCGTTCTGCTGCATTACAGGTGACATCATTCATAGTCTTTTTTTGTCTTCTTGCCAATGCCAATGACCATGTATGTTTGATAATGCTCCATGGGCTCCCAAGTTAAATCATCATGTTGTGCATGACGTGTGATTTCAACTGTATTGTGTGCCTCCTTGATGTCAATGCACATGTCCTTGTAATGTGCATGTATACTATATGGCATGAAGTAAGCTTATTCTTGTTATGTGTTTACGTGTACAGTGACAACATGCATGGTGTTGATTAAGGCTAAAGTACTATATTGTGTGTGAGGTAGATGGCTATGTAGCTGCTGTTTAGCTTGGAACACACTACCTGTAGACTACACCTGCTGACGCTGTGTGTCCTGTGCCCCACTTGTCCCTAAGGGACCTGATCCTGTGACCGTGATCTTTGGTGATTACTGTGCCATTTTATTTGCAGTGACCCTGAGTGAAGCAGACTCTCCTGCATTCACATTCACATGTCACTTTGTGGCTTGCCAATGCCCTTGTGGTGTGTGCTTGTTTTGCAAGTTGTCACACCCCTCCTGCAGTCATGTCTTCACTCATTCCTGCTGCTGCATACACAGCCACAATGCAGCGCACACTATCCAGGACCACACACGCCCACAGGATACACCTCCTTCCATCCATTTGTAGAGCATGCTCCAGCCACCCTACACACAGAGAACACAGAGATAATCATCCTCCTGGTATCACGATGCCTCAAACTCACCCATCACAGCTTCTATGCCGGTGTGTGCAACACATACTGGCAAGACTATGCTGAGCCACATGACAGTGTGTCTACGTACCACCAGGTCATGTGCCTTGTACAGCACACACACACCTTCCATAGGCACAATATTGTACAGTGTTACCTTGTCAACACCACAGCAGCAAAAGTCGCCTTCCTTACAGTCACGTGGCAGTACACGACCTGGTCACACCACTTCAACATAGCCGTCACAGTCAGTCAAGTAGCCACAGGGGACACACACCATGACCACGTCTCTTGGGTGTGGTGTGATTTGGCCGTTCTGGTGTAGATAATTGTCAGACGTGGCTATTTGTTCTAGATGCGTTGCACCCATCACAGGAGTTTAGTACTTGTAGCTCCATAGGGGGAGGTCACGTAATCAGGTGAGCTTGGGTAGAGTGCTACAGCTCATTGCCCACAGTCTGCCCTGCCACCCTTGTCCTGTGCGCCATTCATCACATTCACAGTACAGCAGCATGCTGATGATAGTCCACATACCTGAGGACACAGATGTAGGTACTCCCTACGTGGACAACTAGCTTTTTAACACTGATCTATACACCTCCAAGTGACTCTCCCCGGTGCCTGTCTGTAATTGCAGTTTTGTGATCCAAACCCCCTCCAGCATTTACTTTCCATCACAGGTGTGTTTTTCCATCTATGTATCTAGTTGTTAGAAATTTGTGACCTATGTGTGTCCTCACCCGGACTCAGGTCCAAGTGTGTGGATGGCTGCAGTTTGTTGGATACTCTTGCATTTCATACATTTGCACACACATATTCTTTTATAGTGTGGGTACAAGGTAACACAACAAATGCGTATGATGTTTGTTATATTTATTGGGTGATCTTGTGCAGGAAACGTGAGTAGGTGCTGTACAGAAAGGGGGGGAATCCAAAGTTCACTGCTGGAGATGAGATGCCTTACAGTTTGAGTCAACAGAGTCCAGGCCACAGTGCTTGGCATCATTGGGCAGCCTGTGACCAGCAAGTCCATGTGGGAGAGTCTCATATGTAATGCTGTTGCACCCAAGAGCAATATGCCAGGTCAGGTGTCCTGGGAGTTGTGCATGCCCCACTGCCTCTCAACGTCTTAGCCGTGGACGAGCCTTCTTCCTTGCGGGACCCTCACGTGCAGGCATGGACGATGCATGGGACGCTACGTCAGACAGTTCCTCCTCCTCCTCCTCCTTCTCCCTCCCTGTGGCTGGTGTTGCACTTTGCCTTGATGTAGCTGGCCTGGTGACACAGGGAGGGTGCTGCATGTTGGCAGCAATCTGACGTAGTGATTGGCTCATTTCCCGATGCACTGTCAAGAGCTCAGCCAGACTTGCCTCCACCCATCACAAATGTTGTTCTTGCCTGGAATTTTGCTCACTGAGAAAAGGGGGGGTCCCAGCAAACAACAGACAATATACAAACAAATTTTGACACCGAATGATCACACCTTTAGTTATCATGCATTGTTATTTAATCACAATGCAGATATATCTTAATGAGCATTGAATCACAATTATTACAAAATATTTACAAGTGCCCCGAGGGGAGGTAGGGAAAGTGATATTGTGATGGGACGTGAAGGTAACAAATGGTGACATAAAACACGGCCAAGCAGCCTGAATATATAAGTATTTGTAGTCAAACATAGACAAAAAAGGAAATTAAATCCGGTACTTCAATTAGCAAAACATGTTCCACTTAGTACATTAAATGTCAAATAATGATGGAAGAGTGGAGCTGAAAAAAACCAAAGCTGTCGACGTTTCGACCCCTAATGCGAATTGCAGGTACTAATTAAATTCCTTGCAGCGGGGTCTTCATCAGGACAGGGAACAAGGCAGGGCACCTAATTAATAAATGATGAATGTGCGTTTTAATTAATGCATCCATCAATGTTAATTCGTTAGAAATAAATAGTTTACACACAATGGAGGAGACATACCCAATCTTGTTCGTCTTGGGTTGGGCTGTGATGCGAGGGAAATATCGGTCCTATAAAATCAGAAGAATTATCAAAGACAGTCCCGAATACGGGAGAGACTCAAAACATACGGCATCGGATTAGTGCTGGTTGAGCAGGAGCACTTACTCAGTTTGAAGAAAAAAGGACATCAATGTGGGGTTCGGGTCGGGACGCCCAAGGGCTGGATTCATGTAGGAGGCGTCACTCAGAAGTGGATTGTAGTTAACCACATCACCGTTTATATTATAATAGATGTAAATTAATATCAGGGACCGACAGATAGAACACCTGTAACCAAACCGAGGAGGCTGGTGCTTACCGGAGCTGGGTAGAGTTAATCCTTCCAAGTCTGCAGCGCGGTCAGCAATGGAGACCGTCTGCTTCCTGGTTGTGGTATAACCAAGGCAACCAGGACACGTGACTGTGGAAGCCTTGCTCTCTTAATAGACACAAAGATAGGACTCCCTGAGCTGCAAAAAAACGGGTCTAGTTCTGAGACAATGGTAACCACAATAAATTATGACAGTCTGTATTGCTCTTACGATCTGGGCACGATAGCGACTTACAATCATTTGAATAGAGATAGCAAGACAATTTGTTTTAAAGAAATATCGAAATAAAGTAAGCATAATAAGATCAAGCAGTGGAGCACCAGTATCTTAAAAAAATGCGTTTGTTATTATGAATTATTTCTTTTAGACATTCCTACGTAAGGACAGTTCAAGGTGGTATCAGTAGCTCAATTAAATGCATATTTCAAAAAGAAATTCATTTCAGAGGCAGCGCATAATGGGCACATCAGTATTGGTGCATATCAAGTAAATTCACATTTCATGGAAATTAGGGAGATAGCGCATATACGATACATCAATGTTAATATACCTGGAATTACAAGGCCGTCAATTCAGTGTTGCCAGTTGAGAAAAAGAGCTGTCATGTTCATTAAGGCCATTGCGAATGGAATCAAAGTGAAACATCCATTGTAATTCACGTACATTGAGAACGTTTGTGATGTTGCCACCCCGGGGCCCCAGTGTGGCCTTTTCCAGAATAACCCATTTAAAGCTGTCAGGCAGGTGTTGGGCAGATAGAAAATGCTCCACCAGTGGAGCACCTTGTACCTCACAGCGTATGCGGCTGGAGTGTTGTAAAATTCTGACCTTGGCTTTCTGCTGTGTTTGACCAATATATATTTGGTTACACGGGCATACTATTGCATAAATGATGTTAGCAGTGTTGCAATTAGTGTGTGATTTCAAATGCACTTTGTGTTCTTTATAAAGAAATTCCTTGGTTTGTACCGTTGTATCGCAGGCCTTACACTGTCCGCATCTGTAATGGCCTTCAACTGGTGGAAGGTTCCACATGGTTAAAAGTGTTTGTTCTTCCCTCGGTGGTAAAAAGGATCTCACCATGTGATCTCTTACACTTTTGCTCTTTTAAAGGCATGTAGGGGTGGGTTCGCTTGTCCTATCTCGTCTGCAATTAGTTTCCAGTGTTGGTTAATTGCTTGTTTGATTTTGTTGCTTTTGGTGGAGAAAGTGGTTACGCACACGATTCTTTCTTCTTGTTGGTCCCTTCTTCCTTGAGGCATGAGCAAATGTTCACGATGGTTGAACCATGCACGCTTTCTTGCACGTTTTACCAGGCGTCTTGGGTAGCCTCGCTGTAAAAGGCGGTTGCACAGATCCAATGATTCATCCATATAGTCTTCTTTTTTAGAGCAGTTCCTACGGATCCGTAGGAACTGCCCAAATGGTAAATTATCCCGCATTGCACTGGGATGGTGGCTATTGTATTGCAGAAGCGAGCTCCTTTCTGCTGATTTACCATAAAGAGTTGTTTTCAGGAGTCCGGATTCTTCGTAGATGGTGACATCCAGGAAATCCACTTTCTTGTTGTCAGCGTGCATCGTGAATTTCAAATGGGGTGATTGCTGATCGAGCCATACATGAAAGGATGCCAGATCCATTCGGTCGCCATTCCATATCATTAGTATATCATCAATATACCTCATTCAGAGACCGAGATGATCTCTGAATGGGTTGAAGCTGTTCAAGATTAAGTTGTCCTCAAATGTAGACATGTAGATAATCGCTATGGCCACAAAGCCGCATGGCCACACCTTTCGTTGGTAGGAAAAATTCGTTCTTGAAAATAAAGAAGTTCTTTGTCATCGCTATCCTGAGAAGGGCGACGATAAATTCAGTCGGTACTGCCAACGGTGCTGGGCGCTTGTCAAGAGATCTGGTCATAACTGCCAAAGCCTCCTCCTGGGGGATAGAGGTGTAGAGTGAGACCACATCACACGTGGCCAGGATCTGATTCCTGTGATCAAAGGGTAGATCTTCGACGATATTGATGGTGTGTGTAGTGTCTCGCAAGTATGTCTTGGTTGCCTCAGCAATGGGTTTAAGAAAGAAGTCGATGTATCTTCCAAGTGGTTCAAGTATGGAGCCACAACCCGAGACAATGGGTCGTCCCGGGGGTCTACCATGCTTTTGTGTATCTTGGGAAGTGAATAGATCGTAGGTAACCTAGGGTGCCTCTGATTCAAATATTCAAATTCCTGTTCAGTAAGGAAACCCAGATCAAGACCTTCCCTAGTGACTTCAAGGATTTCACGGGCCAGAGATAGTGAAGGGTCAGCCGAAAGGTGTTTATAGCTAACTCCATCCTTCAATTGTCTGATAATTTCTGATTCACATTTAGACACATCCTGTACAACTATTGCCCCGCCCTTGTCGGCTGGCTTGATGACCACCTCTTTATTGCTGGCAAGTGAATTGAGAGCCTTCCTCTCTGATTTGTTGATGTTAAACTTTGTATAGGTTTTTTCTTGGAGAATCCTGTCAATATCATTCCAAACCACTGACTCATATGTGAGGATCTTGTGCGACATGGCGTTGGAGGAAGGGACAAAAGTTGATGGAATCCTAAGACCAGTCTGTGATTGACGCTGGTAGGGAAGAGCATTACGAAAGAAATATTTTAATCGGATCTTACGGAAAAATTTAAAAAGTTCGGTTCTCACAGAGAAACTGTCCGGTAGATTGGTGGGGACATAGGATAGTCCCTTACATAGTACTTTGTGTTCATCAACACTCAGATTGTATTTGGAAATGTTAATTACAGGATCAACAGTGGTTGTAGGATTTACCATTGATAAGTCTTGCGTCGTGTTGTCCTTTCTCCGTGCTGTTCCTGCTGGAAGTGCACTTGTTTCTGGGCTTGGCCTCTGCCCCCATCCCATTGGTTGGTGTTCAGTTGCTGTCCTCGTTGCTGGCCCCTTGGCCAGTTGTTGCCCCTGCCTCTCGGAGGCCTCCATTGGCCTTGTCCCTGTCCTAAAAAAGGAGGGTACTGGTTAGGGTTAAATCCGTAGCCTTGGTCAGTATAGCTGTTGTTCGCTCCTGCTGGATCCTGTTCTCCCTCGGAACTGTAGGAGGAATCCGAAAATATTGTATAAGTGCGTCTTCCACGATAAGATGCACGGCCTCTGTTGGTAAAACGGCCTTGATGGTCCTGGCTATAGTAATCCTCCTGTAGGTAGGGGTAGGTCTTCTTTTTGTCGTGTAGACGCAGGTCACGTGCAAGTTTCTTGATCTTCTTATTCTGTGTGGTCAGCTCACATTCCTTCAGTGATGTATCAAGGGTGCTCAGGGCCTCTTTTGCATTGGTGAGGGTGGTGTCACCGTTAATCTCTAACCTGAGAGCGTCAATTTCTGCTTGGATAATTTGGATTTGCTCTGCAGCCGTCTCCACACCTAACACCATCCAATGGCGAGAGCAATTATTTGCCACGTGACTGAAACCTTCCTTGAATTTTGGCACCTCTACAAAGATTGCAGGTTCTATCTTTATTTGTAAACCAATGGGAATGATGTTCTCTCTCAAGTATCTGGTCAAGAGATGGCCATGCCAACGAGTCCGGATCAGTTTTTTCTCCAGGCGTTCGAGGCGGGCAATCTTATCTTTTAATGTAAAGTCTATTGTGGGTATATTTGTAGAAAGAAAGTGGCTTCTAGGATTTTGTAGCAATTGGTCAATGTAATGTTCAGAATAGGATAGAAGTTCCCTCTCAACCATAGTGTGTACAAAATGAAATTAATTCAGAGAAAAGGAACCTCGCAGGCGTGCCTGCTCAGAGTAGGGTATGTAGAAGGGGGGTTCACCCACTAACAGTCACTGGGACCTGGGTAATTAGAGTACTGAGAAAAGGGGGGGTCCCAGCAAACAACAGACAATATACAAACAAATTTTGACACCGAATAATCACACCTTTAGTTATCATGCATTGTTATTTAATCACAATGCAGATATATCTTAATGAGCATAGAATCACAATTATACAAAATATTTACAAGTGCCCCGAGGGGAGGTAGGGAAAGTGATATTGTGATGGGACGTGAAGGTAACGAATGGTGGCATAAAACACGGCCAAGCAGCCTGAATATATAAGTATTTGTAGTCAAACATAGACAAAAAAGGAAATTAAATCCGGTACTTCAATTAGCAAAACATGTTCCACTTAGTACATTAAATGTCAAATAATGATGGAAGAGTGGAGCTGAAAAAACCAAACCTGTCGACGTTTCGACCCCTAATGCGAATTGCAGGTACTAATTAAATTCCTTGCAGCGGGGTCTTCATCAGGACGGGGAACAGGGCAGGGCACCTAATTAATAAATGACGAATGTGCGTTTTAATTAATGCATCCATCAATGTTAATTCGTTAGAAATAAATAGTTTACACACAATGGAGGAGACATACCCAATCTTGTCCGTCTTGGGTTGGGCTGTGATGCGAGGGAAATGTCGGTCCTATAAAATCAGAAGAATTATCAAAGACAGTCCCGAATACGGGAGAGACTCAAAAAATACGGCATCGGATTAGTACTGGTTGAGCAGGAGCACTTACTCAGTTTGAAGAAAAAAGGACATCAATGTGGGGTTCGGGTCGGGACGCCCAAGGGCTGGATTCATGTAGGAGGCGTCACTCAGAAGTGGATTGTAGTTAAACACATCACCGTCTATATTATAATAGATGTAAATTAATATCAGGGACCGACAGATAGAACACCTGTAACCAAACCGAGGAGGCTGGTGCTTACCGGAGCTGGGTAGAGTTAATCCTTCCAAGTCTGCAGCGCGGTCAGCAATGGAGACCGTCTGCTTCCTGGTTGTGGTATAACCAAGGCAACCAGGACACGTGACTGTGGAAGCCTTGCTCTCTTAATAGACACAAAGATAGGACTCCCTGAGCTGCAAAAAAACGGGTCTAGTTCTGAGACAATGGTAACCACAATAAATAATGACAGTCTGTATTGCTCTTACGATCTGGGCACGATAGCGACTTACAATCATTTGAATAGAGATAGCAAGACAATTTGTTTTAAAGGAATATCGAGTAAGCATAATAAGATCAAGCAGTGGAGCACCAGTATCTTAAAAAATGCGTTTGTTATTAAGAATTATTTCTTTTAGACATTCCTACGTAAGGACAGTTCAAGGTGGTATCAGTAGATCAATTAAATGCATATTTCAAAAAGAAATTCATTTTGCTCAGCCTGCTGTTCTTTCACCTGGTTGAGGGCCTCCGCTACCTGGCTTACCTCCCTGGTGTCCCGCCGGTATGCCTCCAGGATGTTAGTCAGTTCAGACATACCGGGCCCTGCAGCTGACTGGCCAGAATCTCGCCTCCGCCTTGTGCCACTCCCACCACCCTGACCCACACGAGCACGGCCTGCGCTTGTGGGCACATCCGATCGACGGGCCCCCGAGTGCTGGCAGGGTGGATGTTGTCTGCCACCTCAGGGGTGCCCGACAAAGGGTGTCCCTCATTTTCAGACAGGCTCTCTGGTGGATCATGGGCAGGGCTCTGACCTGTCTGCTGGGATGTGGTGGGAATGGTTCCGGTGGTTGGCACAGATGTACTTGGTACAGTTGCGGCAGGGGTTTGGGATCCAGAGGAGCCAGGTTAGTTGAGGTCATCCACAGTGCGTTGAGTGGTGTTGCTGTTGGTGGAGTCAGGGTCCTGCTGAGCCTGGGACTGGGATCCTTCTCTCCCTGGTTGGGGGTGGTCTCCACACGTTGCCCTGTGTGTGGGAGAGACAGACACTGTTAATGCACTATCAAGTGACATCTTAATTTGTTAGCCATTATCAGCATCACAGTTCCACCAGCTTTACATTGTTGTCATTGTTCAGTTGTGTATGTAGTGGTAGCAAATTGACATGTACTCAGGGGTATTTTCCTTCTTCCATTCTCTTGACAATGACTGACACAGCCATTGCTGTGTCTTGTCTTGCCGGCACAACACATATACAGCAGTGCTCTGTTTCACGCAACATCCAGGATACAGTGTAAATCCTTATGCCTGCATCAAGCATGCACAGAGTTTAGATGCAGCATGTTCATGTAAGAGACAGAGCATTATTTATTACAATAAATTCTTCTACTTTGGATAGGTGTTGCTGTTCCGTGATGGCCAACCAATGCCAACACCCCTGGACCTGTACACCCACTTCTAGATAATGGCTTTAGAACGTGGCACTTCTCCAAGACGCATCACCTTGTCAATACCCATGTCCATGTTGGTACTTAAGTGCATCCACAACGTTCATAAGATGGGGCACGTGCATTGTGTGAGAGGCACAATGGCCTGGAGCATCTGCAATGTGCATGTTAAAGTTGTATGCGTATGCATATGAGTGAGTGTTTAGTTGTGGGACATGACAATTGTGACAGGATATCCAAACATGCCGTGGCTAATGACTCCGCTACGCAATCCCAGGACAGCTGCAGACCAGCGGTACAACAATGCTCATGGGAAGACCAGGCGGGTGATCGAGCGAACATTTGGACTACTGAAGAGCCGGTTCAGGTGCCTGGACAAGACAGGCGGAGCCCTCCAATACACCCCACTCAAGGTGTGTGACATCTTCACCGTGTGCTGCATGCTACACAACATGGCAATGGAGAAGGCCGTGCCACTCATCCTTGATCCTGATGAGCTGGAACATCCGCCCGTTGAGGATGAAGGCCTTGCCCAGGATGCCAGTGACGAGGAGGATGAAGATGATATCCGGAGTCACCTCATCCACAACTTCTTTTCATAATGGTGAGACATAGGTGCATTTTGGTAAAACATGTACTATAGAGTTGCATGGGTAGCATGCTGTGTATGCAACAGACTGTATGCAATGTCACTTGGATGTTTGTTGTGCAGTGTCACACAGGTGCAGATGTAATGCAACACACATACGTGCTATGTGTGTACTTGGAATGTACAGGTGTACTACAACATCAGGCTATTCAACAGGACAATGTCAGAATAACATTATACAGAACTTGACCCCTTGTGTGCCTTTCATCCCCAGCTCGCCCTGCCTGTTGTCCGTTGGTGTCATCGTGGTCAGCCTGCTATTGCTCATTATGATTGCAACGTCAGCCGAATCAACGAAGCATGCATGGACATGTGGAAAAGTCAATTTGGGTAAGGACTCATATGAGGCTGTTTAGCGTTGGTATGGTTTCTATTGTGTGGTACATGTTCATGCGCATGTTGTTAGACCATGCATACATGCAACAACATCATGTATCTTATTACATGTAGGCCCACTCCCATGACAGGATAGTCACCCCATCTGACAGTCATCTGTCGTAGTTTTAGACTCTGGTGAATGCATCAATGTGTGTAGACAACTGTCCTGTGATTCTGTTCGCATGGATGCATTGCCCCTTGTTGCAGTATGTCATGTCACTGTCATGTTGTTACCTCAGTGCAGGTTGAGAATACTGCTACGCCAGCCTTCACAGTGAGTAGCAGTTATGTTTTCATTCACATGATGCCATGTATGTTTAGCAGTAGACATGACAATGGTGGGATGATGCGAGATTCTGGCCAGTCAGCATCACAGTTCCACCAGCTTTACATTGTTGTCATGGGCAGGGCTCTGACCTGTCTGCTGGGATGTGGTGGGAATGGTTCCGGTGGTTGGCACACATGTACTTGGTACAGTTGCTGCAGGGGTTTGGGATCCAGAGGAGCCAGGTTAGTTGGGGTCATCCACAGTGCGTTGAGTGGTGTTGCAGTTGGTGGAGTCAGGGTCCTGCTGAGCCTGGGACTGGGATCCTTCTCTCCCTGGTTGGGGGTGGTCTCCACACGTTGCCCTGTGTGTGGGAGAGACAGACACTGTTAATGCACTATCAAGTGACATCTTAATTTGTTAGCCATTATCAGCATCACAGTTCCACCAGCTTTACATTGTTGTCATTGTTCAGTTGTGTATGTAGTGGTAGCAAATTGACATGTACTCAGGGGTATTTTCCTTCTTCCATTCTCTTGACAATGACTGACAAAGCCATTGCTGTGTCTTGTCTTGCCGGCACAACACATATACAGCAGTGCTCTGTTTCACGCAACATCCAGGATACAGTGTAAATCCTTATGCCTGCGTCAAGCATGCACAGAGTTTAGACGCAGCATGTTCATGTAAGAGACAGAGCATTATTTATTACGATAAATTCTTCTACTTTGGATAGGTGTTGCTGTTGCTGTTCTGTGATGGCCAACCAATGCCAACACCCCTGGACCTGTACACCCACTTCTAGATCATGGCTTTAGAACGTGGCACTTCTCCAAGACGCATCACCTTGTCAATACCGATGTCCACGTTGGTACTTAAGTGCATCCACAACGTTCATAAGATGGGGCACGTGCATTGTGTGAGAGGCACAATGGACTGGAGCATCTGCAATGTGCATGTTAAAGTTGTATGCGTATTCATATGAGTGAGTGTTTAGTTGTGGGACATGACAATTGTGACAGTGTTGCACTCCATTGCCTGTCCCCAGGGGATACGTTTCTGTAAGGGGGGTATGTGACAGGCCATGCTAGTAGTTTGAGTGTGATTTGCAAGCGTCCATCATTCGTGATTTGGCTGTGCCCTCATGTAGCATGCTGGCATAATCGTGGTTGTGGGTTCCTGCACAGGATGTCTGACCTTGTCCTGGTGTTTGTGTTTGCAATGTTCACAGGAGGGACTTGTGCTGCCTACACCTGGGCCCATTGTGTACTACAGAGCTTTCCAAACTGTGTGTCCTGACACAGTACTGCGTCGCCTGCAAATGGTGGGTGTGTCGCAGGCACTTAGTACATGACTGCTGGTATTTAGGAGACATCCCTAGACATTCTGCTCTATGGTCTTAATAAGGCCTGTGCAGTGCTCGGGTGCAACTGTGTGTGTGCCCAGGAAGCTGGGGTGAGGTGACAGAGGGAGGAAAACTGAGGGAGGGATACAGAGGGAGGAGGGTGGCAGAGGGACGGAGACTGCGGGAGAGGGTAACAGAGGGAGAGGGAGACAGGGAGAGGGAGACAGAGGGAGAGGGAGACATGGGGAGAGGAAGACAAAGGGAGGGAGACAGAGGGAGGGAGACAGAGGGAGAGGGTGACAGAGAGAGAGGGAGACAGGGATGGAGGGAGTCAGAGGGAAGGAGGGAGGGGGAGGGAGGGAGACAGAGGGAGGGGGACAGAGGGAGGGAGACATTTGGTGACAGACAGAGGGAGATAGTCAGAGGGAGGGAAACAGAGGGAGGGAGACATAGGGAGAGGGAGACAGAGGGAGAGGGCGACAGGGATGGAGGGAGTCAGAGGGAGGGAGGGAGACAGAGGGAGGGAGTCAGAGGGAGGGAGACAGAGGGTGACAGACAGAGGGTAACAGACAGAGGGAGACAGACAGACAGAGGGAGGAGGGCAACAGAGGGATGGAGACAGGTTGTTTGTGCTCGCTCGCTTACTACACTGCCTTACTGTGTCACAAAATGATGCATCTCCGAAAAGTGTGTCAGCAACATGAAATTGTTTTGAAGCTGTGGTCTACTATCTTGTGTGAAATTTCCATATCCCTGTGCATTGGGCAAGGTGCTTGGGTGTGTACCTGGGACATATGGGATGAGAGCAGCCTCCTACCCTACACCTTCCACCCTTTGTGCCTCCCCCTTACAACTACCCACATTCTGTTGTGTACTGCTGGGACTCATGGCCACCCATCCCCATGCTGCTGGGCACTGTTGTAAGTCCACCCATGTAACATGTGTTTTTTGTACACTCACCAGGCTCAACGGCTCCTTCAATTCCGTGTACTCCCACTGGCGGCAGCAGGGCCATGACTTTCTCCTCCCAGGTATGGTATACTGGAGGTCTGCGGGGACCACCACCTCCAGTGTAGTGTGCATTGGCGTAGTCCTGGTCCATTTTCTTCTTGACCATCCTCCGCAGCTCATACCACCTGGACTGGCATTCTGGCCTGGTGCGCATGATGGGTGCAACAGCATTGACCCGGTCTACGATCCTCTCCCACAGGCTTGTTTTGTCAGCCATGCTGGTCTGTCTGACCAATGCGCCAAACAGCTGTGGCTCGACTCTGATGATTTCATCTGTAAGTATCTCATTCTCGGGTTAGTGAACTTTGGATTCTTGGGTGTGCTCATGGTGTGGGGTGTATGTGATTGAGGGGGTGATGGTGTGTATGGATGAGGGTGTGTGGGTCTGATTGTGAAAGGGGTGTAGATGAGATAGGTTGTATGTGTGAAGGTGTGTGGCTGCAATTGTTGGTGTGATGTCTGTGTCTTAGCAAGAATAGGTATGTTGCAAAGGATGATGTGTTGTATGAGTGGACCCTTTTATTGGTCAATTTGTGGGTGTGGCTTATTTTGAATTGGTGGTGTGTGTGTTATATGGGGTGGGTGTTAGAGTTGACCTCTGTTTGCCTGTTTGGCTGTGACCAGGACATTGTTTCTTAATCGTGTGTACACAGGAGACATGTTCAGTGTTGTTGTGTGACTCGTTAGCAAAGTCCTTGTGCTGGTTTAGGTATTGGCGTTATGTGTGCGTGTCGTACTTGTGCGTGCGGTTGACTTGTACGGGCAATTGGCGGGTGGGGGGTTCACGTAGGCTTGATCGGGGGGTGTGCGTGTCGTACTTGTTCGTGCGGGTGACTTTTACGGGCCGTTGGCGGGTGGGGGGGTTCGCGTAGGCTTGATCGGGGGGTGTGCCTGTCGTACTTGTGCGTGCGGGTGACTTGTTCGGGCCTTTGGCAGGTGGGGGGGTTCTTGGTCGCTTGAGGGGGGTGTGCGTGTCGTACTTGTGCATGCGGTTGACTTGTACGGGCTGTTGGCGGGTGGGGGGTTCGCGTAGGCTTGATGGGGGGTGTGCGTGTCGTACTTGTTCGTGCGGTTGACTTTTACGGGCCGTTGGCAGGTGGGGGGGTTTGTGTAGGCTTGATGGGGGGGTGCGTGTCATACTTGTGCTTGCGGTTGACTTGTACGGGCCGTTGGCGGGTGGGGGGTTTGCATAGGCTTGATGAGGGGTTGTGCGTGTCGTACTTGTGTGTGCGGGTGACTTGTACGGGCCATTGGCGGGTGGGGGGTTCGCGTAGGCTTGATGGGGGGGTGTGCGTGTCGTACTTGTGCGTGCGGCTGACTTGTGCGGGCCGTTGGCGGGTGGGGGGGTTCTTGGTCGCTTGAGGGGGGTGTGCGTGTCGTACTTGTGCGTGCGGTTGACTTGTACGGGCCGTTGGCGGGTGGTGGGTTCGCGTAGGCTTGATCAGGGGTGTGCGTGTCGTACTTGTGCGTGCGGTTGACTTGTACGGGCCGTTGGCGCATGGGGGGTTCGCGTAGGCTTGATGGGGGGTTGTGCGTGTCGTACTTGTGCGCACGGGTGACTTGTACGGGCCGTTGCCGGGTGAGGGGGTTCGCGTAGGCTTAATCAGGGGGGTGTGCGTGTCGTACTTGTGCATGCGGGTGACTTGTACGGGCCGTTGGCGGGTGGGGGGTTCGCATAGGCTTGATGGGGGGTTGTGCGTGTCGTACTTGTGCATGCGGGTGACTTGTACGGGCCGTTGGCGGGTGGGGGGTACGCGTAGGCTTGATGGGGGGGTGTGCGTGTCATACTTGTGCGTGCGGTTGACTTGTATGGGCCGTTGGCGGGTGGGGGGTTCGCGTAGGCTTGATGGGGGGTTGTGCGTGTCGTACTTGTGCGTGCGGTTGACTTGTACGGGCCGTTGGCGGGTGGGGGGTTCTGGGTCGCTTGAGGGCGGTGTGCGTGTCGTACTTGTGCGTGCGCTTGACTTGTACGGGCCGTTGGCGGGTGGGAGGTTTGTGTAGGCTTGATGGGGGGGTGTGCGTGTTGTACTTGTTCATGCGGTTTACTTTTATGGGCCGTTGGCGGGTGGGGGTGTTCGCGTAGGCTTGATGGGGGGTGTGCGTGTCGTACTTGTGCGTGCGGTTGACTTGTACGGGCCGTTGGCGGGTGGGGGGTTCGCGTAGGCTTGATGGGGGGTTATGCGTGTCGTACTTGTACATGCGGGTGACTTGTACGGGCCGTTGGTGGGTGGGGGGGTTCGCGTAGGCTTGATCGAGGGGGTGTGCATGTCCTACTTGTGCGTGCGGCTGACTTGTACGGGCCGTTGGTGGGTGGGGGGGTTCTTGGTCGCTTGAGGGGGGTGTGCGTGTCGTACTTGTGCGTGCGGTTCACTTGTACGGGCCGTTGGCGCGTGGGGGGTTCGCGTAGGCTTGATGGGGGTTGTGCGTGTCGTACTTGTGCGTGCGGGTGACTTGCACGGGCCGTTGGCGGGTGGGGGGTTCGCGTAGGCTTGATGGGGGGTTGTGCGTGTCATACTTGTGCATGCGGGTGACTTGTACAGGCCGTTGGCGGGTGGGGGGGTTCTTGGTCGCTTGAGGGGGGTGTGCATGTCGTACTTGTGCGTGCGGTTGACTTGTACGGGCCGTTGGCGGGTGGGGGGTTCGCGTAGGCTTGATCGGGGGGTGTGCGTGTCGTACTTGTGCGTGCGGCTGACTTGTACGGGCCGTTGGCGGGTGGGGGGGTTCTTGGTCGCTTGAGGGGGGTGTGCATGTCGTACTTGTGCGTGCGGTTGACTTGTACGGGCCGTTGGCGGGTGGGGCGGTTCTCGTAGGCTTGATCGGGGGGGTGTGCGTGTCGTACTTGTGCATGCGGGTGACTTGTACGGGCCGTTGGCGGGTGGGGGGTTCGCGTACGCTTCATCGAGGGGTACACGGGTGGTATGTGTTCTTGCCGCTTGTTGTGAGGCGAAAAATCCCGTACGAATCATTCTTCCTGCGCGAATACTTTGGCCCGTACAAAATGGCGGACAGGCTTTCCGTACAGGATCATACTTGTGTGGTTGTACGGCATGTTTACAAATCGTACGGTCGGATTTCCGATGCTAATTCGTACGGGTCATCGACTGTGGTTCGTACGGTTCGCTGATATTCGTACGGCACTCGACGGAAATGGATCGTACTTCGCAGGTCGGACGGTAGTTTCCCATTCGTACGGATTCGGCTACGAATACGAATCGTACGGCGGATGTTTTTTACCGGATCGGAATCGACCCCCGAGTGTGCATTTACCTTAAGGAGATTGGATTTATATATATATATATATATATATATATATATATATATATATATATATATATATGTACAAGTATATACACATACATAACATTTTCTTTCCCTCCTCATGACAATCTTTTACCTATATTCAGATTTAAATGTTGCTATTTATCTTGATGCTATCTCCTTTTTGTCAATATCGTATATTTCGATTTGCTTTCTGCCAGTCTCTTTGTGAAGCGCTCTGATGCATGTTGGGCCTTGAGTTTGCTACCAAAAAAATCCTCAAAAATAAAAACATGCCCTTTTTTACACCCCCAAAAAAAATCATTCACATTTTTAAGACTAATGGAACATTGAATTCTACATTAAGTCATCCCCTTAAAGCTGTGTTTAGTTAGTCTGGTAGATTGGTTCTTAATTTAGCATTGAGTTTTCCCTGCTCTAATGGCTCAGTTCTACATGTGTTTAACAGAACCTACTTTGACATGCTTATTTCTTAAAACTTGGAGAGGGAGAAAATGTATAAGTATTTGTATGACATTGCAGCACAGTCTGGTATTACATATTATGACACTCCGAACATTTCCATTGTGGAACAGAGTTTCATTTAACTCTGGAGAGTTATGCTATCAGTAGCATGCAGGTGTATGTTCTTATTCAATGAGAATTTTGGCAACCGGGTGAGAATGGAGTGCTATGCCAAATTCCTCATTTGATATAGATGCCCATTGCCCAGCACATAATGGGTGTCGTAGTTAGTTAACAATAACAAGTGCTATTGGATTAAAGTATGACTGATTCTGCCTAAGCGAAATAGTAATTTGGGATTGAAGACGAGAGAGGGCCTTATTATCACACTTTTGTGCTAATACAGATGCATATTTTCAAACCTATATCTACCGTTTGCTTGGCATGTGGTAAGTAGCCGGTGTACAATTTACACCCAACGAGGAGTTGCAGAATAAGGAACAAGTGCAAATTGCAGATGATTTCACCCAGTCTGAGGTATGCAATGCATTATTTTGCACTCTAACCCCCCAAGGTGTGCAATATAAGCTAAGGATGTATGCCCCCACCCCAGTTTCCACCAGAGCTGTAAACCCAGTTCAGGAATAAATGAAAATTTGCACATGAAACTGCATTAACTGCCCTATGGTAATCAGAGCCTGAGTGAGCTAATGACTAAAAGACCATGGGTTAGTGTGGATCCATTACAGTGTTAGTGATAAAACAAAAAGCTAACAATAGAGATTTAGAATACGTAAAAGATAGAATCTAGGTAAGTGAGTGAAATGAGAGGCATGTCAGAGGGTTAGCGAACTAAGGCAGCTCTCAAAAATGAAAATTGGAGTACCATCAGCAAATTTGTACAGGTTTAGTACCAAGATCACACATGCATCTCAGCAGTACCTAATTTGAGTTGGTGGTGGCCGGTGTGCACTGCTGCCACTTATTTATGTGGATCAGGACAGATCACTGACAGAATATCGAGGAGGAAAATATTGACCTGACAAAATATCGAGGACAAAGTATCGAATGGCAAAATATCGAATTTCTATCTACAAACAGGTAAGTACAAAAAATATCAAATTTTTTAAAATGTCTTAAAAGTAATTTAAAATTAATGAAACAATAAATATAATGAACTTAAACATACTTAAAAATACTTAAATATTCTTAAAATTGATAAATAATTAATGTAAGTAAAAAAAAGAAACAAATTTTTTTTTAATACATATATATATATATATTAACATAATATTAATAAAAAATATTCAATATTTTTAGCGTAGGATGGCGGGAGGGTAAAATTTACTATTACCACTCCAGTGAGTACAACAGAAGGGAAAGTGTTGGATAGCGGGAGGGTAACAATTACTATTCCCCTTCCAGTGAGTGCAACAGTAGGGAAAGCGTTGGATAGTGTAGGGGTTAAAATTACTATTCCCACTCTGGAGAGTGTATCAGTAGGAAAAGCCCTGAATACCGTAGGGATAAAAATTACTATTTCCACTCCAGAGCGTGCAACAGTAGGGAAAGCGTTGGATAGCAGGAGGGTAACAATTATAATTCCCACCCAGTGAGTGCAACAGTAGGGGAAGTGTTGGATAGCGTAGAGGTAAAAATTACTATTCCCACTCCAGTGAGTGCAACAGTAGGGAAAGCGTTGGATAGCGTAGGAGTAACAATTACTATTCCCACTCCAGAGAGTGCAACAGTAGGGAAAGCGTTGGATAGCGGGAGGGTAAAAATTACTATTCCCACTCCAGTGAGTGCAACAGTAGGGAAAGCATGGATAGCGTAGGGGTAAAAATTACTATTCCCACTCCAAAGAGTACAACAGTAGGGAAAGCGTTGGATAGCGGGAGGGTAACAATTACTATTCTCACTCCAGTGAGTGCAACAGTAGGGAAAGTAATGATTTAATATTTTAATAAAAATAAATTAATTATTAATACCAATAAAAAATGAATTAAAATTAATTACCAATTACACACAATTTAATAATTCATCAATTATAAATACGAATAAATACTAATTATTGAGAATTAATTACATATTCGTAATTAATTAACAACAAATTAATTTTAAACACCAAAAATTAATAAATAATAGAAAATATACCAATTAATAATTAATTAACAGTAAATTAATTATCAATACACAAAAATAATTGTATTAATTAATTACAATTAAATTACTTCCCACCCTATTCCCCTAAAAACCCACAACCCACTACGAATAATAAAATAATACAATTAACATAATGACCAATTAATTAATTAATAGAAATTATTTACCAATTAATAAAAATTAATTACCAATTAATAATTAATTAACAATAAATTAATTATCAATACCAATAAATAAAAATAAATATTTACTTAATTACAATTAAATTACTTCCCACCCTATTCCCCTATAAACCCACAACCCGCTACACAACTAAAACGCTAAAATACATTAAAAATAATGAATAATTCCTAAAAATGTATATTTAATTTACTATAATTAAATTACTTACCACCCTATTTCCCTATAAACCAACTACCCGCTACGGAGCTAAATTACGCAAAAATTAAACATACATTACAAAAATAATATACACTTTTAACACATATACTAACATACAAAACACTTATAAAAATTCGATATTATTACAAATTCGATATTTTGACAGTCGATTTTACTTACCTACATTTTGATATCATTAACAACTATATTATATCCATTCGATATTATGTCCATTCTATATTTTGGATACGATATTATGTCCATTCGATATTTTTTTTTCGATATTGTGTCTAGTTACCGATCAGGACACCTTAACTTTGCCCTGCAGATAGTGGGCCAGGTTGTTAAATATTACAAATATTTTGCTAGTTTGTTTGAGAACCAAAATTCTGAAAGCTGCCCGCCAGTCTGCATTGGGTCTAAATGCATGCATGCATTCCACTGAGAAAAAAGAAAATGACCCATGCTTCACTGGTGCCTTATGTTCTCTCAGAAGCAAAGCCCATGACCCCCCCTCCAAAATGGAAACATGAAAGGGCCCCTTAAAGGGATCTTTGTAAGCACAGGGTTATTTGGTAAATATATGTTAAAATTGGGTTTAAGATGCACTATTGGACACTACGTTTTCAAACTTTTCTTTGGACTAACTCTTTGTTAAGGAAGGCAGGCTCACTGGCTTTGTTAGCTGAAATCAAGCTTTGGGCATTGACCGTGCAGGCAGCAAGCAGTTCTAGTGGGATAAGTAGTCAGTGTCAGTACGAGAAGTGGTCAGGGTACCCTAAAACAAATGTGGGCATTTGCACAAACATACATATATATGTATATGTGTATGTATATACTGACCGAGAGACAGAGGGACTGACTGACCGAGAGAGGGACTGACTGAGAGAGAGAGAGAGAGAGAGAGAGAGAGAGAGAGAGAGAGAGAGAGAGAGAGAGAGAGACTGAATGACTGACTGACTGAGAGAGAGACTGACTGACAGAGAGAGAGAGAGAGAGAGAGCGACTGTGATGGAATTGGGGTTACAGTGTGTATGAAGCTATGCAATGCCTCTTAATATTGCTATTGTCTTCTAATAAAAATGTATTATCAAAATTTGCTCTTTGTAGTTAAATCTGCGAAATACATCATGGTCGCATTGTCTAATGTTTTGAAACAGGTTTGATTTTTTTAAATCTAGCCCCACACCCTCACTTACCCCGCCCCCCACTGACCCCACCCCTACTGGTGCGGCCCTCAGCCACAAACCTCACTGTAATTTCGGCCCGACAGACCATACAGTTTGAAAAATAATAATAAAAAATAGAATTTATCATTTATTTCATTTGTGTAAAAAATTAAACTGTTCTTTCACCCGGTCACCCAAGAGGTAGCAGGCTCTCTTGCATAATGGCTCATGATAAGTTCCATTTGCGCATACATCTCAGAATAGTGTGTACAAAGCCACTCTATTGCCGCTCTCCAAACAAAATATTTAAAGGGAACATTGTTTTTTGTTGCCAATTTCTTTGCAGCAGATTTAAAATAAAAAAAACTGTATAAGTTGACTGTCAGACTCAGCTTTTCAAGCTCTACCCCTCGTGGCTCCACCCGTTTTCCTCTGCCACACTTTGCCCCCCAATTTATGGGTTCCCAGAATCATTTTTTTTTTTTATTCCCCACCTCATGGTAGAACCTTCGACACTCCTGGCTCTCGTGGTGCTACGGCCATCTGTGAGCTCTATGTCAGCCAACCTCATTGACCACAGCGGCATGTGAATGAAGGCTGATTATGGTAACCTCTTTGCCCTACCCCTACACACACAGCTTGTGCATAATGGCTGGAGGCCACGTTAAGACCTACCAAAAACTGATGTCTGACTAATATACTTACAGACATGTGGGAAGCAAGTGCTGGATTCACTGTTTAATCGAAGGAGCTCATCTTTTGCTATAGACTAGAGAGTCATGAAACTAAGGAATGATCTGACAAAAACAAATGGGACCCAGGGCCACACAAGAGGGCTCTGGTCAGGCAGCTTCAATGGGAGAAAGCATCCGCGGCAGCAGTCACCTTGTTGGCTTGAACAAACCTAGCATTTAGTGACACCTAGCCCACTTTGCGTGTTCACTTAATGGTGGGTTCAATAGACTAAGACTTGGAGTTCCACATGACCACCATTCTGGTGGCCATCCAAGACATTAAGACAGACCAGGAACTTAAGATAGACGCAATGACCCAGAATGTGAATCTTCTAATCTAATCACAGAAAGTTGGTAGAGGTATACACCTGTTACAACGGATCTTTTACTCCGCAGACCCATTACAACGCGACCATTACTCCGCATACCATTACAACGCATTGCGCTGGGGGGCGCTCTAGGATAGGGAATAAGTATAATTTACTATCCAACACCTTCCCTAGGGTCCACGGGGACTGGAGTTAGAATAGTAAATTATACTTACCACTATCCAGCGCCCCAAGGCGCTATGCGTTGTAACGGTATGCGGAGTAAAAGTCGCGTTGTAATGGTCTGCGGAGTAAAAGTATGCGTTATAACGTCATACATCCGTTGGTAGATCATGTGGAAGAGAAGGAAACTACACTAGCTCATACATGGCTGACAGTGACAGAGCAATCCACATGGCTACAGAGGAGGGAGCAAGATTTAACCTGGCAACAGGAGTGAATGAAGGATGCTCATCGTAACCATATTCGACTGGTTGGGGACCTGGAGCGGGTAGAAGGCCCCAGCATGGACCTCTGTCTTGCGTCGGTGGTAATGGCTAGAAAAACCTTCAAACGGCTTAGTGTGGAACATACTCATATGGTACCGGGTCGGCTGCCTCTGCCCAGGAGGCGACCAAGAGCAAATGCCGACTGTTCTACTTTCGGGAACGGTGAAATCCTTCAGGTAGCACACACTCATGGCCCATAGACTGTGGATGCAAATAGTTAACATCTATTCAGGTAACACGGTGCTGGTCCAATGACAGAGAGAGGCCTTTCTGAAGGGTCAAGCTGCAGCTGAGAACTTCCGCCCTATTATTCCTAGCAAAATTGAGGATCATCGACATAGACCGCTCTCACTTTTTCAACTCTGCAGCGGAGGTCTGGCACTGGCTTGAACAGGAGGGATTCTAACTACCAGCTAGGGGTGACAACAATCTAGTCCAGCCATGCCAGGAGTAGCTGAGGCGTCGATGTCATAGGGGTCCATTGCACACAGGACCGGCAAGAGTGCAAATAGAGACTGAGAGAGCAAAGGTGATTGCAAGCCTGCAGTGGGCCTCTTGGCTAGAGTCTGATGATCCCCTGATTAATGCTTGTTAGTACATATTGCTGCTACAGGCCACTTCCGACCCGAAATAGGGAGACTGTGTTTACAGGTTCATAATGTTTGTGTTCTATCCAGTTATCTATCAAGGTGATGGATATACAGTGATTTGGGGTAGCCTCTAGTTCAAAGGTTGCAGCCCAGCAAGGTAGGGAGTGGGTTTAGTTGACACTATGTTTAATGGTTTGCAAAGATGCAGGTTATTCCGACTTGTGGAAAGGGCCTTTCTGGCCATGGCAGGATGCAGGGAAATAGGGAGGGGTATTGTTACAAAAAGATAACTTATCATACCCTTAGACTGTTTAGTTGGAATGTTAATGGCCTGGGGAACAAGATTAAAAGGGGATTGATGGCCAAGGCCCTGGCTAGGTATGCCGCAGATGTTATGTTTTTACAAGAGACACATATGAGGTTAAACAATGGCGCAGTGCTGGCACAGGGAAAATACACAGCGCTTAGCTGCACAGGCTATGGCTCCAGTTTGAGAGCGGTGGTGGTATTAATAAAAGAATTGGTGGCCTTTCATGTACGCAAGACCTGGGTGGATACCTTAGGGTGCGCTATGGTAAATTTGGGGTACTGAGAGGGAGAGATACTTGACCTGGTTAACATATATGTCCCACCAGGGCTTCAAAGGGACACATTGACTAATTTGGGCAGCCTACTCACAGAGATACCACAGGCAACGACTATTGTGGGGGGTGATTTTATTATGGTGCTGGATGTCCGCCTACAAAGACCCATCGGGTGGACGTCAGAAAACTTGAAAGTTTTCTCCAGGCTGTGTGCCTGGGGGATGTCTGGAGGATGCTCCATGGGGCCCATAGGTACTATTCTTTCTACTCTGGTGCACGCTACACACACTCCCATACAGATTTTTTCTTGCCTTGATAGGGACCCTCCACAGATTTGTGGAGGCAGACTAGAAGGCTAGAAGGATTTCGGGTAATTTCCTTCTTAGGGGCCAATTCCGATATCGGACGGACCTGAGTCCGTCCGACATCGCCCAGGAGCTGTAAACGACCGACCTGCTGTCGTGGGTTATTGCCCTGCTAGTACGATGCGACCGAACAGGGTTTGGTCGCATTCGTATACTTAACAATGCAGGCATGCATTGCGAGCGGGATGCATGCCTGCATTGTTGAAAGCAGGCGTGCAGTTCATCCCTGCACCCTGGTGCCGGCCACCGGGTGCAGGGATCAACGGAGGGGCACCATAGGTGCCCCAAGGCCGTGATCCGGCAGCCTCACACCCATGGGAGCCCTGCTGGGGGTCCCCAGAGACAGCTTCCGACTGCCTTTTTGTACTGGACACACCAGCACGAACAGGCAGTGAAAAGCTGTGATCGTACTCCCTTGGTCGTAAAGAGGTGACCGGGGGAGTACTGAGGGATTACCGGACTGCGGACAGGCTCTCCGAGCCTGTCGTCCGCAATCCGGAAATCCGTGTCGGACTCCTTTCCGACCGAGCTCCTCAGAATGGCTCGGTCGGAAATGAACCTTGCCCACACATTCCGGTTTGGTCGGAAGGGCTCCGACGATCTTTTGGAGCCCTTCCGACCGAAATCGGAATTGGCCCCTAAGTGTGATGCAGAGCTCTCCAAATAGTCAGGTCGGGGTGAATGGAGAATGGCAAAATGGAGACTCACTAATGAGAAAGAGGTGAACAGGCAAATGGCCATGGCAAATTAATTTAAGGAAAACGCAGAGTCTGTGGAGGAGGAGGCCTCTTTATGGGAGAAGTATAAGGCTACAATCAGGGTGGCAAACATTTCTGTGGAAGTGGAGGTCAGGCGTAGAAGAAGGAAGTGTTGTACACAAGTGGAACAAGACCTGCAGAGGGTGGAGGACGAGAATACTCAAAACCCATCGGCTGCTGCAAAGGTGTGTTTTCCCTTGGTTATAGATGTGTTCAAACTGGACTATATAACAAAGGCGAAGCGACTATACGGAGTAGGGGATAAGGCAGGGAAGACGTCGGCCAAGGTAGACACCATATACAAGAGATTCCAGGCCCTTATGGGAGTCTAGTGGTGGGCTCCAAGGCGATTGCGGAGACGATGGCGACCTACACGAGGTACTTCTGTGGGGAGTCGGACACGACCAAGGAGGACCTGAATTAATTTGTGCAAGACTGCCCCTTTCAACAGCTGGGGCATCAAAGGCTGCTTGAGCTTGAAAGGGTTTTGACTCTCAAGGAGGTTAACATTCTGAGGAACATTTCTGTTTAGGTCCATCTCAAGAAGTTGCATTGGCTTCCCATATGGGCAAACGTGAAGTTCAAGAGACTAGTGCTAGCCCACAGAGGAGCTTTCTATGGAACAGGCCCCAAATATTTAACTAAAAGACTTGCTCACTATCATCCATCCAGAATTTTGCTCTCTGCTGATACATTGCTGATAGTGGTACTTAAGACCAAGGGGAAGAGATGGGGAGGTACCGCCTTCTCTGCACTAGCTGCTATGAGCTGGAATGCTCTTCCCCTGCACCTTAGTGCTACCAAGGATGCAAGTTCCTTTAAATGCAGCTTGAAAATCTGGCTTTTTAATGGTGCCTTTAAGTTTATGTTCACTCCCTGTGAGATCAGTCGTCAAAGGACCTGTAGCTCAGGACACTCTATACAGCAGCCAAACGCTTTACAAGCTCTATTTGATTTGAGATGCAGCGAGCACTAACCCAGTTTCAATCACAGAAATCGCCGAGCTCCAACGGGTTGCTGACTGAATTTTTTAAGAAATTAGGGGGTGTAGTGACTCCACACCTACAAGGAATGTATGTAGAGGGGTATAAACAGGCTGAGCTTCCCCAGGCATAAATCTGGTGAGTATAGTACTGATCCTGAAGCCCAGGAAACCGGTGGATCAGTGGGATACGTACCGGCCAATATTTTTGCTTAGCTGGGATGCAAAGGTGCTATTTAAGGTGCTGGCAAATATCCTGTGGATGGGGGTGATCCTGGATTTGGTCCATCCCAACCGTAATAGTTTTATGCCCTATAGATTGACAATGCTTAATCTTCACCGCATGCATAACAATATTGCAGCAGCCAGGGAGCGATGCACCTATTGGTGGTAGTGTTTTTGAACGCCAATAAGGTGTTCGACTCAGTGGAGTGGCCATTTCTTTTTGCAAATATGAAGAAAATGGGCTCTGTGCCCACATTCTTGCTTTCGGTTGGTCTCCTTTATCAAACACCCAAGTCCAGGGTTAAGGTGAGGTTAAGGTGAACAGAGTTATTTCCAAGGAATTTCTTATTGGCCTGGGTACCAGACAGGGCTGGCCCCTGCCGTCGATGTTGTTTGCCCTGGAGAAAGAGGCACTGGCGGACTGAATTAGAGTGGATATTCAAGTTTGGGGCTGGTAATCAGGGGACACGTGGGAGGTGAGGATCTCGCTCTATGCTGATGATGTCCTTCTATACTTAGCGGAGCCGGAGTTGTCCCTGGACCGTTTGGAGGAGATCTTTAGGGTACACAGTGAATATGCAGGAGTGTGTATTAACTGGGAGAAATCCCTCATATTCTGCATGGGGACATGGGAGATCCAAGGTGCTCTCCCAATGCCACTAAGTGTGGTGCAAGATCATTTCTGATATCTGGGTCTGTGGGTACCGAGGGACTCACTATGAGGATAACTTGGCCCTTGGTTACTGTGTAGATTGTAAGGTGATGTCAACAACTGGAGGGAATTCCCACTCTCGATGGGTAGAGTGGCGCTCTTCATGATGACCACCCTGCCCAGACTCACGTATGTTTTGCAGAAGTGTCCTCACCCGGTGCCGGGGAAATTTTTTCATAATTCAATGGTTGTGTGTGCAGACCTTGCTGTGGATGAACGGACCACTATGTGTGGTGCTCTGCACCCTCCAGCGATCCATGTATGATGGCGTAATTGCCCTGCCAGAGGTCCACAAATATTATGAGGCCACTCAGGTCTATAGTGAATGAGTGGGCATATGCAGCATTGGAAAACCCGGCCTACCAACATGATCGGGAAGCCTGTGGTGACCAGACCGGTGTGCTTGATTTGGAGTACCTTCCAGAAAGAAATGTGGTGGGAAGAGAGAGTGACACCTAAGACTGTTGCTGGACACAACATTGGGAGCAGTTTCGGCCCTGCAGAGATTTAGGAAATAGGATCTCATTGGCCTCTCTATGCTAGAGTAAATATGGGATGCAAATGGTATGGTGAAGTTTCCTCATCTTAAAGAGGAGTATGACATGGCACACACACAACTGAGAGAACTGCTCAGAGGACATGTTAGAACAACAACCCCCCCTTTTAGAGACGACTTCTTGATGGCCCTATGCAAACAAAAGCAATCTCCCTTAGATATAAAACACTCATTAATAACATGCAGGGGTAGTTCACGCGCTTTAACGGAACATCAGTTGGCAGATGTGAGAGAGCTGGAGGATGATGAGTGGCAGAAATCGTTGCGGTTTCCTATGGAAATGGCCATACTGGTGCGATTCCGTTTCATCCAGTTTAAGATGCTTCACAGGATATATTATGCAAGGACACTCTTGCATAAGACTGGTAGAGCAGTGGATGATGCATGCTTGTAGGCTTGTGGTCAGAGAGGGTTCTTCTTACACAAGTTGTGGGAGTGCACAAGAATCTGTACATTTTGGGACGAGGTGAAAGCTCGGCTGGAGACGGCTATTGGGGTTCCCACTGTGAGTCAGGATCTGTTGTAATTGTTAGGCATGTGGGGAACATCTGATCTGCCTGCCCATCAGAAGATCTTGGGGAATCTGGGGTTTCTCTTAGCATAAAGGGAGATTGCATTTAGATGGGGGAGCGCAATGTGCCCACGCTTACAGGATTTGATCCTGGAGATGGATGTTTGTTGTATGCAGAAGAAATCAGTGTATGAAAGATGGGGCTACCCAAGGAAATTCAAGAGAGTGTGGGAGGGATGGTCCATGGGACAATAGAGCAGGGGAGCTGTGACCTCTAGCGGTGGACCTCAAGTGGGTGGTAGATGGTGGAAGGGGCAGAGGGATCGTTGTCTTGGATATGTGAAAGAGACCTGCCTTGATCTAATTTACCAATGCAAAACTTTGACATTCAACTGTGCTCGGAGTTATGAGCTGCCTGTCGGTTCAGGGTGGGATGACGATGTGGGAGGAGTCTGGCAATACTGCATTATTTTTGTGTGTTGTTGTTTGAAGGTATGTTTAAAAAATCAATAAAAAATTTTTTTTAGTGTAGACTTACGTGTCTCCAGCCCCATGGTGGAGCTCTCCCAATAGCAAAGTATAGGAAAAGTTTAACAGTTTATTAATCTTTAAAAATAAATATTAATGTATGATAAATATACACATGCGTTGTAAACATAGAAAATATACGAAAAAATGGTATAATATTTTTTGAGTAATTGTAGCTAAAAGAATTATTTTTATATGGTTAATTAATTTGAATGCATTTGTTTAAGTATTTTTCTTTAAAGAAAAGTCCATCTGCAGTAAAATGTTTAGATTTACTTTCCATGTATAAAAAAACTGAATATAAGTTAATGGGTAGAATTAATAAACATTATTTGTAATTAACATATATTTAGAATTAATTTATTTAATACATTTATAAAGTTAATAATTACAATTTATATAATTGAAAAAAATTAAAAAAGATTAAGACTATTTCGAAGATTGAACTAAATGTATCCGTACTTAAAACGCCTAAATTAATTTAGTTTATTTAAAATTCTTTTCTCTGGGGTCTAATTTTAAGTACTAGTCTCCATTATTTTCTATGGGAGGTTGTCGCAGTAACTGTGGTTGGCAATTAACTTTCTCCAGGTCTAAGATAGAGTATTTGTTTTGGGACCATTTTAGCTGTAGTAGATTTCGAAATGCTGTGAAGTGCTGTGAATAGCAATTGGCTTACTCTTTTGTAGGTGTGTATTCCTCCGCAGACCTTTCCTAAATCCTCCTTGAATACCTTCTTAAACCTACCTAAACCCCACCTGTTTTGAAGTAAGTTCACCCCATTTTTTAACCACCTCCTCTGCCCTCTCACACTTACTATTTGAAGTAAACTTATATGTGTGAGGATTTCCCAGTAGAAAATATTGGAGAGGTGAAGGTAGATATATACACTCATAGGTTTGAGAAATGCATTAGATTTAGTAGTACTATTCCACTATTGCTTAATGTACTACAAAATGACTACAAAATGTAGTTTGTGAATCGCAAATGACTGTGGTTCTGAAAGCTGCACCTGTGCGTAAGTCACAATCAGCCTGATTCATCAAGCTTAATTGCGCTGGCAAAGGGCCAGATTCTGAGAATCTGGCCCTTTGCGAGTGCAATTTTTGCATTTGGGATTCATCATCCCAAATGCAAAATTCGCTATTAAAGAATTCGCATATTTGCGAGGAATTGCATTTAAGGAATCTCTATTTGAGATTCCTTAAATGCAATTCATGAACCATTTTAAAATACCGAAATCGCTATTTTGGGCCGCTATTTACCGCGAGGTCAAACCTCGTGGTAAATAGCGAAAATGTAGAAAAATGCATTTAAATGCATTTTTCTAAGTTGCATGTTACACACACACATGTCCTTTGGACATGTGTGTGCGCAACACCAATGTAGATTACATTTCAGGGGTGCTACAGGGTGTCCTTTGGACACCCCTGGCACCCTTGAAATCGCTATCTTATTTGCGATTAGCAAATTGTTAATCGCAAATAAGGAATAACTCCCCATTCATTCCTATGAGCCTTTAGGCCCATAGGAATGCATGGGGAGTTATTCCTTATTTGCGATTAGCAATTTGCTAATCCCAAATAAGGAATGTGTAGGAATCGCATTTCTTTTTGCAATTTCTACATGAATCCCGTTTTGCAAGTCCCTAATAGCGATTCCTTATGAATCGCTATTAGGGGCTCGCAAAACGGGAGAATGATGAATCAGGCTGAATATCTCTCGACCTTAAAAACGGGCAGACCCAGAAAAAAAGAAGGCCACACTGGAGGGAGACGAGTAGGGAAGGTGTAGTGCCATGAAGAAGAATCACACTGAAGTGCACTGACATGTACAATTAGTAGCATTGAGCAGTATTTAGTATAACTGTGTGTTTAAAGTACCTTTTTGAAAAGAAAAGTAATGGGCTGGACATTGAAATTATTGTGTCTACTGGTTGATGTCTGAGTGCTGAGCTCCAGCACCCCACATTACCTCCCTGAGAGACCTGTGACCTCTCACTCTCTCTACCCTGAGAGTTGAGTGGTAAATAGATTGTACCTTGCCCAGTTAACAGAGCCATAGTAGGACAGCTTGGGACATCAGAGGAAAACAACCTCAACACTAACAGTTTTGGCACAGGACCCCCTGCCAGCCCTGTGGCCCACCAAACGGTTCCTGGCACATATTCTTAATCTCTGAGAAAAGCAGCACTCCCACCTCCCTTCCTGCTGACTGAAGCGTCCATGCAGACAGCACAGGGTGTGACTCAGGATCATGGGTTTTGCTGGCACTGGCTGAACGGCCCTCATGAGACATGTTATCTCTTGGAGTCGGCTTTCAGGCAGGAGAATGCTGGCATTGTCCTTTCCCCTCTTTGCGAGCAGTCCTTTCAGGCAGCGAGGCCAATCTTGGGCACTACTAATCCCAACCATGCACATGCCCCATGCTAAGGGTTGGACTGAAACAGAAAGTAGGCATGGGCCAGTGGCGGCTCCTCCGTTATTGTGGAGGAGCGTTACCACCACCCCCCACACCAGCAGATGCAAAACTTGAAAAATAAAATGATAGTAAAGCAGGCTTATTATCATTTTATTTTTCATCGCAGGGCCGAGTCTTGGGGGCGGGGCCATCATGAAAACTCATGGAGGTGGAGTGGTAGGCACTGATACAAGTGCACATGTGGGTTTGGCAGGCCGTCTGAGGACTGACGAACCGACATGTGCACTGAGATGTCTCCAACCTGAGCTGCATGGCCGGGTTGGAGACAGCACGCACAGGCTTCCAGTCTCTCTGGGAGTGCAAATCCAGGCCGCTCAGGCCAATCCCGGCACTTCAGCCATGCTGCCAGCAGCATGGGAGCAGCGTATTGATTTGCTGTAGGGGAGTCTGGGAGCCTCAGCCTGTGCTGCAAGAGCGGCAAGTAGTATCTTTTTTGTTGGGTAGTTGTTGTCGGTGTCCGTCCACTCTGCTGCCCCACCACTATTCCCTGACACAGCCGCTACTGGCATTGGTACAAAAAAAAAAAGTGGCACCCCATTAGTGAATCAGATAGCTAAATAACAGTGGCCCACATTAACTTGTAAAGACAAACTATATGGGTGTTTTGCAGGGGTTGGGAGACCATGCATTTTTGTTTACTGCAGAATATTTGATATAATATTAGAGATATCAACAATACAAAGTGGACCAGCAAACCATAAAACAGAGCCACAAACAACAAAAAAACAACAAAAAAACACCCACATGCTGACCCTTTCAGACCATCCCTTCTGGAACTTTCTGAGTGTCCTATAGGCCAGTCCGACGCTGCCATGCTGCATCACTGCTCAAGATGAGAATTCTGGACGCATTATCAAGTTCTAATTCGATGGTGTGCAACAGAGAAATGCAATTAATAAACAATGTTACAAGTGTAACAAGCATTGGCATAGCCAATAGGTCTCGCCTTTGGGAACTTATTAGTGTTTAGCCAGAGATACTGACTTTACCTATGTCTTTCAGCTGTGCTGTACAGAAGTCTGCAGCATGCTGAAAAGTTATAATAAAGAAGTGTCAGGAGAATTTTTGTTACCTTAGATATGACCAAAAAAGCATTATGTACAGCTGAACTACCATATTAAAAACGTATTAAAATAATGTCTTGAGTTTTGTTTTGTCCTTTCGATGCTGGCAACTTGTATCTGCCTGTCCCAATGGTTGCTTGTTGTGTTTTGTTTTGTTATGGGGAGGGGGCATAAATATCAGGAGGGTGAAGGTCAGTCAGTCAGTTAGTCAGTTAGTGAGAGTGAGTGAGAGAGTCAGTTAGTGAGAGTCAGTCAGTGAGAGAGTGAGAGAATCAGTGAGTGAGTGAGAGTGAGAGAGTCAGTCAGTGAGAGAGTGAGAGACAGTCAGTGAGAGAGTGAGAGTCATTGAAGAGTGAGAGAGTCAGTCAGTGAGAGTGAGTCAGTCAGTCAGTGAGAGAGTCAGTCAATCAGTGAGAGTAAGAGAGTCAGTCAGTGAGTGGGAGAGTCAGTCAGTGAAAGTGAGAGTGAGTCAGTGAGAGTGAATGAGAGTGAGTGAGTGAGTCAGTTAGTCAGTGAGTGCAAGAAAGTGAGTAAGTGAGATAGTCAGTCAGTGAGAGTGAGTCAGTCATTTAGCGAGAGTGAGTCAGTCTTTTAGCGAGTCAGTGAGAGAGAGTCAGTCTGTGAGAGTTAGTCAGTGAGAGAGAGTCAGTGAGAGAGAATCAATCAGTTAGAGAGAGTAAATCAGTCAGTAAGAGTGAGTCAGTCAGTCAGTGAGAGAGAGTGGGAGAGTCAGTCAATGGGAGAGTGAGAGAGTCTGTTAGTGAGAGTCTGTCAGTGAGAGTGAGTGAGTTAGTCAGTCATTGAGAGTGAGTCAGTCAGTGAGAAAGTGAGAGTCTGTCAGTGAGAGTCTGCCAGTGAGACTGGGTGACTCAGTGAGCCATTGAGAGTGAGTCAGTCAGTGAGAGAGTGTGAGAGCGTCTGTCAGTGAGAGTGAGTCAGTGAAAGTGAGTCAGTGAGAGTGAGTGAGTCAGTGAGAGTGAGTCAGTCAGTAAGTCAGTAAGAGTGAGTGAGTCAGTGAGAGTGAGTGAGTCAGTGAGAGTGAGTGAGTCAGTAAGTCAGTGAGAGTGAGTCAGTCAGTCAGTGAGAGTGAGTCAGTCAGTCAGTGAGAGTGAGTGAATCAGTCAGTCAGTGAGAGTGAGTGAGTCAGTCAGTGAGAGTGAGTCAATAAGTCAGTGAGAGTGAGTGAGTCAGTCAGTCGCCAGTCAGTGAGAGTGAGTGAGTCAGTCAGTGAGAGAGTGAGTGAGTCACTCAATGAGAGAGTCAGTCAGTCAGTCACTGAGAGAGAGTGGGAGAGTTAGCCAGTCAGTGAGATAAGTGAGTGAGTCAGTCAGTGAGAGTGAGAGAGTTTGTCAGTGAGAGTCCTGTAGTAAGAGTCTGTCAGTAATAGTCTGTCAGTGAGAGTGAGTGAGTCAGTCAGTCAGTGAGAGAGAGTGGGAGAGTCAGTCAGTGAGATTGAGTGGGAGTGTCAGATAGTCAGTGAGAGGATGTCAGTGAGAGTGAGTGAGTCCATCAGTCAGTGAGAGAGAGTGGGATAATCAGTCAGTGAGACCGAGCGGGAGAGTCAGTCAGTGAGACAGAGAGTGAGAATCAGTCAGTCAGTGAGAGAGTGAGAGTCAGTGAGAAAGTGAGAGAGTCAGTCAGTGAGAGTGAGAGTCAGTTAGTGAACGTGAGAGAGTCAGCCAGTGAGAGTGAGATAGTCAGTCAGTGAGAGTGAGTCAGTCTTTTAGCGAGCCAGTGAGAGAGAGTCAGGCAGTGAGAGTCAGTCAGTGAGAGTCAGTCAGTCAGAGAGAGTCAGTTAGAGAGAATCAATCAGTTAGAGAGAGTCAATCAGTCAGTAAGAGTGAGTGAGTCAGTCAGTGAGAGAGAGTGGGAGAGTCAGTCAATCAGAGAGTGAGAGTCTGTCAGTGAGAGTATGTCAGTGAGAGTGAGTGAGTCAGTCAGTCATTGAGAGTGAGTCAGTCAGTGAGAAGGTGAGAGAGTCTGTCAGTGAGACTGAGTGAGTCAGTGAGCCATTGAGAGTGAGTCAGTCAGTGAGAGAGCGTGGGAGAGTCAGTCAGTGAGAGTGAGAGCATCTGTCAGTGAGAGTGAGTCAGTGAGAGTGAGTCAGTGAGAGTGAGTCAGTGAGTCGGTGAGAGTGAGTGAGTCAGTGAGAGTGAGTGAGTCAGTCAGTGAGTGAGTCAGTCAGTCAGTGAGAGTGAGTGAATCAGTCAGTCAGTGAGAGTGAGTGAGTCAGTCAGTGAGAGTGAGTCAGTCAGTCAGTGAGAGTGAGAGAGTCAGTCAGTGAGAGTCAGTCAGTCAGTCAGTCAGTCAGTGAGAGTGAATGAGTCAGTCAGTCAGTGGGAACGAGTGAGTCGGTCAGCCAGTGAGAGAGAGTGAGTCAGTCAGTCAGTGAGAGTGAGTAAGTGAGTCAGTCAGTGAGAGAGTGAGTGAATCAGTCAGTGTGAGAGAGTGAGTCACTCAATGAGAGAGTCAGTGAGTCAGTAAGTCAGTGAGAGTGAGTGAGTCAGTCAGTGAGAGTGAGTGAGTCAGTCAGTGAGAGTGAGTGAATCAGTCAGTCAGTGAGAGTGAGTGAGTCAGTCAGTGAGAGTGAGTGAGTCAGTCAGTGAGAGTGAGAGAGTCAGTCAGTCAGTGAGAGAGTCAGTCAGTCAGTCAGAGTGAGAGTCAGTCAGTGAGAGTCAGTCAGTGAAAGTGAGAGAGTCAGCCAGTGAGAGTGAATGAGTGAGAGAGTGAGTCAGTTAGTTAGTGAGTGAAAGAGAGTGAGTCAGGGAGATAGTCAGTCAGTGAGAGTGAGTCATTCTTTTAGCGAGCCAGTGAGAGAGTCAGCCAGTGAGACTCAGTCAGTGAGAGTGAGTCAGTGAGAGAGAGAGTCAGTGAGAGAGAGTCAGTGAGAGAGTTAGTCAGTGAGAGAGAGTCAATCAGTGAGAGAGAGTAAATCAGTGAGAGAGAGTCAATCAGTCAGTGAGAGAGAGTGGGAGAGTCAGTCAGTGAGAGAGAGTGGGAGAGTCAGTCAGTGAGAGAGTCTGTCAGTGAGAGTGTCAGCAAGACTGAGTGAGTTAGTCTTTGAGAGTGAGTCAGTCAGTGAGAGAGTCTGTCAGTGAGAGTCTGTCAGTGAGAGTGAGAGTGAGTCAGTCAGTCAGTCAGTCATTGAGAGTGAGTCAGTCAGTGAAAGAGAGTGGGAGAGTCAGTCAGTGAGAGAGAGTGAGAGCGTCTGTCAGTGAGAGTGAGTCAGTGAGAGTGAGTCAGTGAGTTAGTGAGAGTGAGTGAGTCTGTGAGTCAGTGAGCGTGAGTGAGTCAGTGAGAGTGAGTCAGTCAGTCAGTGAGAGTGAGTCAGTCAGTCAGTGAGAGTGAGTGAGTCAGTCAGTCATTGAGAGTGAGTCAGTCAGTGAGAGTGAGTGAATCAGTCAGTCAGTGAGAGTGAGTCAGTCAGTCAGTGAGATTGAGTGAGTGAATCAGTCAGTGAGAGTGAGTCAGTCAGTCAGTGAGAGTGAGTGAGTTGGTCAGTGCGAGAGAGAGAGTAAATCAGTCAGCCAGTGAGAGAGAGTCAGTCAGTCAGTTAGAGAGAGTGAGTGAGTTAGTCAGTGAGAGAAAGAGTGGCAGAGCCAGTCAGTGAGAGTGAGAGATTCTGGCGGTGAGAGTCTTGTAGTAAGAGTCTGTCAGTAAGAGTCTGTCAGTGGGATTGAGTGTGTGAGTCAGTCAGTGAGAGAGAGTGGGAGAGTCAGTCAGTGAGAGTGAGTGAGTCAGTGAGAGATAGTAGCAGAGTCTGAGTGAGTCCGTCAGTCAGTGAGAGAGAGTGGGAGAGTCAGTCAGTCAGTCAGTGAGAGTGAGAGAGTTTGTCAGTGAGAGTCTGTCAGTGAGTGTCTGTCAGTGAGAGTCTGTCAATGAGAGTGAGTCGATCAGTGAGAGAGAGTGGGAGCGTCAGTCAGTGAGAGTCTGTCAGTGAGAGTGAGTCAGTCAGTCAGTGAGAGAGAGTCAATCAGTCAGTCAGTTAGAGAGAGTCAGTCTGTGAGAGTGAGTGAGTCAGTTGGTGAGTGAGTCAGTCAGTCAGTGAGAGAGAGTGAGTCAGTCAGTGAGAGAGTGAGAGTGAGTCAGTGAGAGTGAGTCAGTTAGAGTATCTCAGTGAGTCAGTGAGAGTGAGTCAGTGAGAGTGAGTCCGTGAGGGTGAGTGAGTCTGTCATTCAGTGAGAGTGAGTCTGTCAGTCAGTGAGAGTGAGTGAGTCTGTGAGTCAGTGAGCGTGAGTGAGTCAGTGAGAGTGAGTCAGTCAGTCAGTGAGAGTGAGTGAGTCAGTCAGTCAGTGAGAGTGAGTGAGTCAGTCAGTCATTGAGAGTGAGTAAGTCAGTCAGTGAGAGTGAGTGAATCAGTCAGTCAGTGAGAGTGAGTCAGTCAGTCAGTGAGATTGAGTGAGTGAATCAGTCAGTGAGAGTGAGTCAGTCAGTCAGTGAGAGTGAGTGAGTTGGTCAGTGCGAGAGAGAGAGTAAATCAGTCAGCCAGTGAGAGAGAGTCAGTCAGTCAGTCAGTGAGAGAGAGTGAGTGAGTCAGTCAGTGAGAGAAAGAGTGGCAGAGCCAGTCAGTGAGAGTGAGAGATAGATTCTGGCGGTGAGAGTCTTGTAGTAAGAGTCTGTCAGTAAGAGTCTGTCAGTGAGAGTGAGTGTGTGAGTCAGTCGGTGAGAGAGAGTGGGAGAGTCAGTCAGTGAGAGTGAGTGAGTCAGTGAGAGATAGTAGCAGAGTCTGAGTGAGTCCGTCAGTCAGTGAGAGAGAGTGGGGGAATCAGTAAGTAAGACAGAGTGGGAGAGTCAGTCAGTGAGACAGAGTGGGAGAGTCAGTCAGTCAGTGAGAGTGAGAGAGTTTGTCAGTGAGAGTCTGTCAGTGAGTGTCTGTCAGTGAGAGTCTGTCAATGAGAGTGAGTCGATCAGTGAGAGAGAGTGGGAGCGTCAGTCAGTGAGAGTCTGTCAGTGAGAGTGAGTCAGTCAGTCAGTGAGAGAGAGTCAATCAGTCAGTCAGTTAGAGAGAGTCAGTCTGTGAGAGTGAGTGAGTCAGTTGGTGAGTGAGTCAGTCAGTCAGTGAGAGAGAGTGAGTCAGTCAGTGAGAGAGTGAGAGTGAGTCAGTGAGAGTGAGTCAGTTAGAGTATCTCAGTGACTCAGTGAGAGTGAGTCAGTGAGAGTGAGTCCGTGAGGGTGAGTGAGTCTGTCATTCAGTGAGAGTGAGTCTGTCAGTCAGTGAGAGTGAGTGAATCAGTCAGTTAGAGTGAGTCAGTCAGTGAGAGAAAGTGAGCCAGTCAGTCAGTGAGAGTGAGTCAGAGAGAGTGAGTCAGAGAGAGAGTGTCACAGAGAGAGTTTCAGTGAGAGAGTGTCAGTGAGAGGGTCTGTCAGTGAGAGTCTGTCAGTGAGAGTCTGTCAGTCAGAGAGAGTCTGTCAGTGAGAGAGTCTGTCAGTGAGAGTCAGTCAGTGAGAGAGTCTGTCAGTGAGAGTCTGTCCGTGAGAGTGAGCCAGTGAAGTGAGTGGGAGAGTCTGTCAGTGAGAGTCTGTCAGTGGAGTGAGTCTGTCAGTCAGTGAGAGAGAGTGAGAGAGAGTGGGAGAGTCTGTCAGTGAGAGTGAGTATGTCAGTTAGTGAGAGTGAGTGAGTCAGTCAGTTAGAGAGAGTCTGTCAGTCAGTGAGAGTGGGAGAGTCTGTCAATGAGAGTGAGTCTGTCAGTCAGTGAGAGTGAGTGAGTCAGTCAGTGAGAGAGAGTCTGTCAGTCAGTGAGTGAGAGAGAGTGGTAGAGTCTGTCAGTGAGGGCCTGTTAGTGAGAGTGAGTCAGTCAGTGAGAGTGAGTCTGTCAGTCAGTGAGTGAGAGAGAGTGGTAGAGTCTGTCAGTGAGAGTCTGTTAGTGAGAGTGAGTCAGTCAGTGAGAATCTGTCAGTGAGAGTGAGTCAGTCTGTGAGAGTCTTATCCGTGAGAGTGAGTGATTCAGTCAGTCAGTGAGATAGTGGGAGAGTCAGTCAGTTAGAGTCTGTCAGTGAGAGTGAGTGATTCAGTGAGAGTGAGTGAGTCAGTCAGTCAGTCAGTGAGAGAGTCAGTCAGTGAGAGAGTGAGACTCTGTCAGTGAGAGTCTGTCAGTGAGAGTGAGTCTACATGTAAGGCACCCAGAAAACAATGCCATCCAGCAGGCTCTAGACAAGCATGTCCTCTTGCATCCATTTTTTTTTATTGCCCAGTAGGTGTTCGGTGCACCCGTCTACCCTCTTTAACTTTGACTTACGTTGGCAACTCAAACGTTGGTAATTACTGGATGTAAAAGTGTCATCTTATCAACAACAAATAGGCATATAATATTCAATACGTGCACATGAGGAGTGCGCGAAATCAGCGTAATTTGCTTTTACATAATCACGAGAAATGTCGGCACAGTCAGGCGCAATGCCCCAAAATGCAACTCCATTCTTTTTCTCTTTATTTTAGAGGGAAATGCTTCCTCATGTTAATTTTTACTGTAGGAATACGTTTTGGGCTGAAAGAAAAAAAATATGCAAAAAACGAAAGCACAGGGGAAAAAAACTGTTGCGTTCTGAGATATAAACTTTACAGCACCTAGGCCCACATGCATCAAAGCAAAAACCATTTGCAAACGGGCAGATTCTCAGAATCTGCCCCTTTGCGACTGGTATTTTTGCATTTGGGATACATCATCCCAAATGCCAAAAATCGCAATTTAAGTAATCTCTAAATTGCGATTACTTAAATTGCGATTGCATTTAAGGAATCTCAAATTGAGATTCCTTAAATGCAATGCATTAAAGTGAAAAAATTAGCGATTTCGTTAACAGGGGGAGCAAATTACCATGAAGTTGAACTTCATGGTAATTTGCAAAAACTTTGAAAAATGCACTAAAGGGCATGTGTGTGTGCAAGATGTACTATATGCAGATTTCAGGGGTGCAACAGGGTGTCCTTTTGACACCCTGGCAGCCTTGAAATTGCATTCTCAATTTGCGATTCTCTAATTGAGAATGTCTACCCATTCATTGCCCATAGGAATGAATGGGGAGGTATAGGATGTATGACAGTACAACGCGTGCTTTTACCACGCGTACCGTTACCACGCAGGTTTTACAACGCAAGTCGTTACAACGACTTGCGTTGGAGGGGCGCTGGATAGTGGAATAGTTTAATTTACTATTCCAACTCCAGTCCCCGTGGATAGTAGGGAAGGTGTTGGATAGTAAATTAAACTATTCCCTATCCTACAGCGCCCTCCAGCGCAAGTCGTTGTAACGACTTTAGTTGTAAAACCTGCGTGGTAACAGTACCGCGTTGTAAAAGTTTCGTTGTAAAGGATGTTTCCCGAGGTATTCCTTAATTGCCACTCGCAATTAAGGAATGTTTAGAAATCGCTATGTTTTTAAGCGATGTCTACATGCATAGCCTTTTGCTATTCCTTATTAGCGAATCCTTATTTTTCGCTAATAAGGAATCGCAAAAGGCATTGTGGATGCAATTCATTTTTGCTTGCGGATTGGAATTATTAACTAACTCATGACAAAGGCCTTTAATTGAGATAGTATTCAAAGGACCTGCTTCCTGTTCCTGCCGGAGGTAGGAGGGCAGATGCAGGAGCCGAGAAGATGCGGGACCCGGCCGGCGGAAAGGTATGTTTTTTAAAAGAGTCAGTCAGTCTCGCCAACCGCGAGCCATGCCTGCCGCGATTGCCGTTAACTGCAGTAAAAACAAGCATTTACAATGCAACGGTCTCGGCATTGCAAAAGTTAGAGCTATTAGCATTGTAAATGAGTGGTGGTGTCCGTGTGTGCATGGCAGTGGTGGTGTCCGTGTGTGCATGGCAGTGGTGGTGTCCGTGTGTGCATGGCAGTGGTGGTGTCCGTGTGTGCATGGCAGTGGTGGTGTCTGTGTGTGCACGGCAGTGGTGGTGTCCGTGTGTGCACGGCAGTGGTGGTGTCCGTGTGCGCACGGCAGTGGTGGTGTCCGTGTGTGCACGGCAGTGGTGGTATCCGTGTGTGCATGGCAGTGGTGGTGTCCGTGTGTGCATGGCAGTGGTGGTGTCCGTGTGTGCATGGCAGTGGTGGTGTCCGTGTGTGCATGGCAGTGGTGGTGTCCGTGTGTGCATGGCAGTGGTGCATTTGCAATGCAATAGGTTTCGCATTATTAAAGTTGGAGCTATTGGTGTTGCATTATTTAGCAATGCCAATAGCTCAAACTGTAATATTGCGAGACCTATTGCATTGCAAATGCTTTTTTGCATTTGTCACCCGAGTGGGACAGATATTCCTAGACGTGGGTCCTGTGCTTACTATGCCACTGGCGTCAAGCTAGCCTGGCTAATGTGGGGTGATACCCTGAATTCAGTCCCAGGATGATTTGTATGAGTGAAGCTTGCACTGCTGCTTGTGATGTACCTGTTTGATGTATGTATGTATGAGTGAAGCTTGCACTGCTGATTGTGCTGTACCTGTTTGATGTATGTATGAGTGAAGCTTGCACTGCTGCTTGTGCTGTACCTGTTTGATGTATGTATGAGTGAAGCTTGCACTGCTGCTTGTGCTGTACCTGTTTGATGTATATATGAGTGAAGCTTGCACTGCTGCTTGTGTTGTACCTGTTTGATGTATGTATGAGTGACGCTTGCACTGCTGCCTGTGCTGTACCTGTTTGATGTATGTATGAGTGAAGCTTGCACTGCTGCTTGTGTTGTACATGTTTGATGTATGTATGAGTGAAGCTTGCACTGATGCTTGTGCTGTACCTGTGATGTACCTGTTTGATGTATGCATGAGTGAAGCTTGCACTGCTGCTTGTGCTGTACCTGTTTTATGTATGTATGAGTGAAGCTTGCACTGCTGCTTGTGCGGTACCTGTTTGATGTATGTATGAGTGAAGCTTGAACTTCTTGTGCTATACCTGTTTGATGTATGTATGAGTGAAGTTTGCACTGCTGCTTGTGCTGTACCTGTGCTGTACCTGTTTGATGTATGTATGAGTGAAGCTTACACTGCTGCTTGTGCTGTACCTGTTTGATCGATGTACGTATGTATGAGTGAAGCTTGAACTGCTGCTTGTGCTGTACTTGTTTGATGTATGTATGAGTGAAGCTTGCACTGCTGCTTGTGCTGTACCTGTTTGATGTATGTATGAGTGAAGCTTGCACTGCTGCTTGTGCTGTACCTGTTTGATGTATGTATGAGTGAAGCTTGAACTGCTGCTTGTGCTGTGTCCGTGTGTGCATGGCAGTGGTGGTGTCCGTGTGTGCATGGCAGTGGTGGTGTCTGTGTGTGCACGGCAGTGGTGGTGTCCGTGTGTGCACGGCAGTGGTGGTGTCCGTGTGTGCACGGCAGTGGTGGTGTCCGTGTGTGCACGGCAGTGGTGGTGTCTGTGTGTGCACGGCAGTGGTGGTGTCCGTGTGTGCACGGCAGTGGTGGTGTCCGTGTGTGCACGGCAGTGGTGGTGTCCGTGTGTGCACGGCAGTGGTGGTGTCCGTGTGTGCACGGCAGTGGTGGTATCCGTGTGTGCATGGCAGTGGTGGTGTCCGTGTGTGCATGGCAGTGGTGGTGTCCGTGTGTGCATGGCAGTGGTGGTGTCCGTGTGTGCATGGCAGTGGTGCATTTGCAATGCAATAGGTTTCGCATTATTAAAGTTGGAGCTATTGGTGTTGCATTATTTAGCAATGCCAATAGCTCAAACTGTAATATTGCGAGACCTATTGCATTTCAAATGCTTTTTTGCATTTGTCACCCGAGTGGGACAGGTATTCCTAGACGTGGGTCCTGTGCTTACTATGCCACTGGCGTCAAGCTAGCCTGGCTAATGTGGGGTGATACCCTGAATTCAGTCCCAGGATGCTTTGTATGAGTGAAGCTTGCACTGCTGCTTGTGATGTACCTGTTTGATGTATGTATGTATGTATGAGTGAAGCTTGCACTGCTGCTTGTGCTGTACCTGTTTGATGTATGTATGAGTGAAGCTTGCACTGCTGCTTGTGCTGTACCTGTTTGATGTATGTATGAGTGAAGCTTGAACTGCTTGTGCTGTACCTGTTTGATGTATGTATGAGTGAAGCTTGCACTGCTGCTTGTGCTGTACCTGTTTGATGTATGTATGAGTGAAGCTTGAACTGCTTGTGCTGTACCTGTTTGATGTATGTATGAGTGAAGCTTGCACTGCTGCTTGTGCTGTACCTGTTTGATGTATGTATGAGTGAAGCTTGCACTGTTGCTTGTGCTGTACCTGTTTGATGTATGTATGAGTGAAGCCTGCACTGCTGCTTGTGCTGTACCTGTTTGATGTATGTATGAGTGAAGCTTGCACTGCTGCTTGTGCTGTACCTGTTTCATGTATGTATGAGTGAAGCTTGAACTGCTTGTGCTGTACCTGTTTGATGTATGTATGAGTGAAGCTTGCACTGCTGCTTGTGCTGTACGTGTTTGATGTATGTATGAGTGAAGCTTGCACTGCTGCTTGTGCTGTACCTGTTTGATTTATGTATGAGTGAAGCTTGCACTGCTGCTTGTGCTGTACCTGTTTGATGTATGTATGAGTGAAGCTTGAACTGCTTTTGCTGTCCCTGTTTGATGTATGTATGAGTGAAGCTTGCACTGCTGCTTGTGCTGTACCTGTTTGATGTATGTATGAGTGAAGCTTGCACTGCTGCTTGTGCTGTCCCTGTTTGATGTATGTATGAGTGAAGCTTGCACTGTTGCTTGTGCTGTACCTGTTTGATGTATGTATGAGTGAAGCTTGCACTGCTGCTTGTGTTGTACCTGTTTGATTTATGTATGAGTGAAGCTTGCACTGCTGCTTGTGCTGTACCTGTTTGATGTATGTATGAGTGAAGCTTGAACTGCTTGTGCTGTCCCTGTTTGATGTATGTCTGAGTGAAGCTTGCACTGCTGCTTGTGCTGTACCTGTTTGATGTATGTATGAGTGAAGCTTGCACTGCTGCTTGTGCTTACCTGTTTGATCGATGTATGTCCTGTATTAGTCCTTAGGCACGTTGTTTGTACGGTTATGCTTTTAGAATGTATGTGTATGTATGTTGTACTTTACACCCGTGCTTAATGTCTGTTAACGTATGGCACACTATTGGGGAAGCATGCCTCTTATTTGTGTAGTAATAACAGTCGCTTGTATTTGCATGCTTTCTGTGTATCACCTAATTACCCTTGTTGCTTGAACGCTGAAGCTTGGTGATACGAGAGTGCCTAGAGCTTCATTATAGTGGTATGCTTTTCCACGTTAAATGGGATGTACTTAAAAGTTGAATTTTTTTTGTATATTTTTCTTTTGTATTTTTTGGCAGTAGGGAATGTGAGAATGCGTGGACGCTGTGAATGTGAGACTAATTTAATATTGGTGATATCAGAGTGCTTGTAGCCTGGTGATGTGAAAGTTGAAAAACTGTGGCCACAAGAAGGGGAGTACAAGCAAGAACGCGCCCCACTCACTGCAGACTGGTGAACGCGCTCCGACCATCTGGATTCTATTACGGCGGCACCCTGACAGCTCCTAATTGAAATTTATAACACTCCCCTGCGCGCGTAACCACACAGATTATGGCGGAAGTGCCCAGAATGATTTACACATGGCCTATTGTGTGAAGGCCACTAGAAAGACAGCACAGCGAAGACGAATCACTATGCAGATGGCAAAAAAAAGGACTGAAAAAGCTCGCGCACTGAGGAATTTTTCCTGCAAGATTCAAAAGCCCTTAACAAAAGGAGCTCGGAGCTCCGCCCCCTGCTGACGCTGGGGGGGCGTAGGCGGAGCCCTAAAAATGAGTTAACCACATCCTTTATAGTCAAGTTATCCGAGTCAATGGCCTCATAGGCAGCCATGCCTGGGAGACGTTTAGATCATTCACATGTCAATGCCTAACATGGCATTCTGTAACTGCACACCTTATCACATGTGAAGTCGAATAAGCTCAATATACTGCACAAAGCGGCAGGGAAAAGCACCACACAGAATGTAGTGTCCTGCTGGACACGTTCTACTGTTAGGCCTTGTGCCTGTTAGGCCTTATTAGGATCTGATCCTCATTGCATTTCTTTACCCTGAAGAGGTTTGTTTGAACGAAACGCATTGGCGTATGAGGCTACTCTTGGAATGGAATTAAAAGCTGTATGAAGTTCAGTTTTTGAATGAAAATAAAGAGAATTTATCCACAATTTCATCTTAAATATTTGCAATATTAGACTTCATCGATTATATCTCTGTAATAGAGTGCCCCCTCATTCATTGTTCTAAAACACAATATACTGATTTAAGTTTACCGCTACCACTGGGCTGGCACTACAAGCAGCCAGCCCCATGCACCACAAGGCTGCCAAAGGGTATACACCAACCTGCAGCGCAGAGGGCACCCCCACCCTTCCAGGCATCCCATTCAGTATATAGCCTATAGATTTCTGTGAGAAATAGGAATGTTTGTAGCCCTCATACATTCTGCCGGGGGGGCCTAACATTTTGTGTTACACCACTAAACGCTGCCCGCAAACCACCATGGTGATGTTTAATGAAACATTGTGACTATTACGAACCTCATAAAAATTAACTTTTTTAACCCTGTCTTCTTGTGAGTAATACATTATCAATTAATCCATTATACACACAATGGTATTCAGCGTTCTCTTGGTTGTATTTGTCTACAGCTGAGAATATGTGTTATTGTTAAAAAGGGTTCCTAAAATGGCACTCAAATTGTAGTTGTGTTGGTATACATTTCATGGTTTCCCAAAATAACATATGCTAATAGGGTGTTGCATGCCGTCTCAAACAAGATAAAATTGCTGCACAAAAGCTCTTAAAGGAGTGGATGCTGAACGATAGGCAAGACCATATGAACGAATTTGGTCACTTCCACCTGTGTATCATGTTCAGAGACAACAGAGGGCAAAGAGGTTTGAGAGACAAATGACACTTTACCCTGCTCTGTTTCCTGCAGAGGAACATGAAAGAGGTGAAATACACAAGAGAGACAGCTGAAAAAGAACCAGGCTGGGAGAGTGCTTAAGTACAAAGCACAAGTAGCTCTTTAAAAAGTGATCAGTGGAAGTACACAAGTAATGGGTCCATGCTCCAGAGGAGGGGCAAATACATGAAGAGGAAAGGCGCCTTCAACCACTGAAAAATAAGAAGCAAGGGAATGAGAGTGGCAATGCAGCCAACCAATGGAAAGTAATGGACGGACTCTAAGCCCACTGAATAGAAAACAAAAGAACTTGCAAGCGAATGTGCTGCCTTAGGAGAGACCTAACACGCGGCAGCGCATGTGCTGTCATAGGTGAGACCTAAACAAGTTTTCTGTAAGTGGGAACCAAGTACAAAAGCTTGGCCAGAACCAGGTAACTGTAAATTGCATTTAGGGAGTACCGATGAAGGTTGGAAAAGGAGATACCATCAGTACCAAAACACCCTGCAGGTCCTGGCCAAGGTCATCCATATATGAGAAAATGGATGAAAGGAAGGCAGCAAGTATGCCAAACAGAAATAAGGAGGAGACCTGTAGATGTAAACAGGCACAGTAACCCTCATCCCACTCATCAACTACCTCACCAGAATATGAGGTGAACACGCTGATACCCCTCACGGGGAATGGGACGGGAAAATAGTTGATATGGACAAGAGCTCCCCCAAACTGCACGAAAGAGGGGAATACAAATTAGAAGGATACAGTACTTGCCAGGCTGCCAAAACGATATCCTACGTTGCATCTAGAGCAATGAGCAAGCTGGATTAGCTGACATCAGCCACAATGGTCAGAATGCAAGAAGAAGTCCACTTACTCCCTGGGAGTCTCCAAAGGTCAGAGTCAGAACCACCAACTCAACCAGGAGGAATGCTGAACAAATTGGACAACAGATAGAAATCTCAGCGAGATTCAACCCCCCACCAGTTGGGAGTCAAGGTGTCTCTGAGGCGGGATTGAGAAGATAACTGAACACACATTTGGGCAGAAAAAATGGCTATAATTGTAAATGCCCCTCAAGTGCACCACATTTGCAATGGCGATGAACAGAGGGTCCCATAAAAGAATTTTCAAAACTGCAATCCCCTGAACAGCCAACAAAGAAAAATACGTGGCCCAACCTGTTGCTGTTCCGCAGTGGAAGCAACTGAAGCCGGGGCCAAAGTCTGGGGGCCAAATGGCAAGGCGAACAAAAAGGACATGACTACCATCACGGTCAGGAGGAAATTGCATTCCAAACACACCAAGATGCACAAATACCTACAGCGTTCCTGAAAAATATGAACATACATACTATATCAGAGGAGCCCTGCTAGCAAAACAGAGCCAAGTCGTACAGCGCTAGTGGGAAAATATTATAACTCCTCAAATGTCGAGGAAGACAGGAGACACAGCAGCCAAGCAAAAGACATCAATCCAAAACACTAAGTCCAAACTCAATCAAAAGGCCTGCAACAAGAAGAAACAGCCCTGGCACAGAAACACTGCTGACAGGGAATATACTCACAACAAATGAATACTGACGAAAAATGGGAGAATAACTTAGAGTGCTCCAGGATGTCCCACCACAGAAGACAATTGCACAGGCCATCCCCATGACCAGCAAACGTCCTGCAGGAGCCAGAAACTGCGGAGGATACTGTGGCCACAAACGGTAGGACAACAGGGAAGAGGAATGACACACAGATGAAACCACCGTAAGACAAAATGCCCCTCAAAAGGTAGCCCCATTTCATGGAGTGGAGATGGACAGGGGGCCGCTGAGGCCTTATAAACGCCAGCCTTACCACCAATTAATGTGAGATTCGAGCACAGAACACTCTGAGGTAGCACTCCAGAAAAGAAAAATGAAGATAATGAGAGTTAAATTCTTGGTTGGAAGTATGGGAGAATGGCCAGGAATGAGGCTGATATTTAAACATTACAAGTGCTCATCAAGGAAAACACAGGAAGGGAAGAAAGTAGAGGTGGTTTAAAAACTCTCCGTCCACTAGTCACAGTTTGCCCATTCAGATATGGTGCAGCAACAAACTACAGGAGGATACCCATAAACCCAATGGAGACCAGGGTCGATAATATATAGCATACAACAATGTCTCAACAGGTATTGTTTATTGGACAATTTACAAAAAAACACAATGAATTGCAACGGATGGTGAAGAGAGGGCGACAGGGAGGCAACAGACCAAGAGGCATTAAATGGGGAAATTCTTTTTTCATATATTTAATTGTAAGACCAAGAAAACAAATACAAAAGCACAGTGTTACATTGAATGTCATGTGACCTGTACTAAGCTATGCACAAGAGCTCGTGAAAAGGTGAACGGCACTGGTGGCATGTGAAGGGATATACACAGTGGGAAAAGAGGCGCAAGAACAAAAATAATATATACAGTGAACTCTTAGTGGTGCCCACACATTTGATAAATTATGAACAGAGGTAGTGTTTTGGACAACGACGAGGGAGGCGCCATGAATTACGCTGTAGAAGTCGATGGCCTTTTGTCCTTATACAGATTAGGCCATCATCAGGACCAGGTTACGAAATTTTAAAAACAACAGTGCTGATGAGTACAAGCAATCGTGACACCTTGGGGAGAGCACTGTGAAGGAATCCACTAAAAGGATGTCCAAGGAGGCTGGGAATCCGAGCCACACCTTCAGATATGGTGGCAAAACCATGCGCAATCTTCAGCTACACCAAGCATGAATGCTCGGATCAACCCAATCCAAGATGGCATTCATTGATGCACAGTGTCTCAGACCCACACAGAGCCCGTAACCCTTGAGAGCCTGTCCACGCCATCAGACGTGGCCTGTGCCTGCCAAACCTTCCACAACCACAAGCAGAGAAGAAAACAGTGAGGCACCAAGCTAAACACCTCATTACCAGAAGTCAACCACAAAACCTTAATTAAGAAGTGGAAAAATTGAAGAAAATGTATAGGCAGAACAAAAATCCCTGGACAATTAGATGTATTCGAAACCCCTACCATCATAAAAAGCCTTATCATCGATGCCGTCATATCTGACATATCTCCAGCTATCATAATTGAACAGTGGAGAAAATAAAAAGTAACCCTCCTCCCCCACTTGCTGACTAGGGAACGATAATTAAGGAGCAGAAAGGTGAAGAGAAGGTAAGGGGGAACACCAGATCCCCAGCCTTAGCAAAGAAAACCCAACCCCATATGGGCAGATACTCCTAAAACCCGTGGCAAAATTTGGGGAAGCGGGGAAGGCAGATAAACAGAAGGGAGGCCATAGCAAGAAAGCAGGCCTTTACCTGTCAGCATCAGTCCATGGTCAAATCCCTTCTCCAAGGCTGGCCTGCTGACACCATCAAGATCAGTACTTGAACGTCCATGCCCGCACCTGGCCTAAAGGAAACGAAAATAACAAATGGCGAGGACATAGCGCAGAGTCTACCGCAGACAAACACAAAAAACATGAGTTGTGGCTGGGCCTTCTAGGTTTATAAAGTTCATGGAGTGTGGGGGTGAGGCCTAACACTACTGTAGGCACCTCGGTTATTTTTATTCTTTTTGGTTGGCAGCAGGGTGCCTACGTGGGAGGCGCACACACCTCACATTAGTAAGGACCGTGGCATGAAAGTGGATAAGGGGGTAATGATGGCGTTCCCAAACTTTGAATGGCCTTAACCGCGGAGAGGCAAAAGGTGGTTTGACAATTGTCGACAGGCTTTGGTTGGCAGAGAATAATGAACACTAGGAAGAATCATACAGAATCTGGCCAGCAGTGATCCTGCTTAAAGTCGGATTTTGCCGATTTTGCCGCACTCAGCACTCAGCAACAGGGACTGCTAGTCCAAGGACGCCCTGCGCTGCCACACCTGTGCACCCTTGACAAGCCCTCAAAGCTGCTAGCGGCACCCGCTTCGCGGGAGCCGCGTACCGGGATTTTGCCGATTTTGCCGCACTCAGCACTCAGCAACAGGGACTGCTAGTCCCAGGATGCCCTGCGCTGCCACACCTGTGCACCCGTGACAAGCCCTCAAAGCTGCTCGTGGCACCCGCTTCGCGGGACGCACGGGCGTGCGCCGGGCGAAACCCGGGCCAAGGGTGGGCCCGTTTGAGCCCGTTGGAGGCTGGGCTGGGCCCCCCCTCTGACATCTTCTACATCACAAGACTTGGCTACAGACGAAGTAAGTGGGTGAACGATATAAAAATTGTTTTGTCTTTTTGCAAAGATGCCTGCCCAGGAGGGAAAGGGGAAGAAGGTTACAGGCGCTGGTTATGTGGCCGGGACCTTGGACCAATTGATAATAAGAGCCTCGTCTGTTCTAGAGCACGAAATATCTATCACAGAACGGCGCCTCTCCATGAACCCAATCTTTAACAAACGCTCGTCTCTGGGGGGTCTAGTGAGTGTGCGCACCCCAGATAAAAATTTACAATTGGCCCCTACTACCTCAGCACCAACCACAGGTACTTGCGAACCGCGTATTCCGGATATTGGAGCATCTAATTTAGGTGAGGGACTGGTACAGATAGCTCCTGTGCCGAGTGGTCCAACACTCGAGCGGTCTAGTGGCCCTGCCACATGAGCAATGGATGGCCATAAAAATGTAATGCACCGCCCCGAGCAGACGCAAGGTGCAATTGCCAAGAGGAAGCGAGGGGGTGCCCAACAGAAGGGAAGAAATCCAAAAGCTTTTAAACCGAATAAATGCAGCGATGCGGCGACGGTGGACCCTCCTGCCATCCAAACTGCTCAGGATAGTTACACCATCGCTGGCACATTGAATGAGAAAGACTCTGCCAATGGACTACCCCAGACAGAGGACGCCTACTGGCAAAGAATTAGCGGACTCATTGCCTCGTCTTTGAAACCTTTAATGGAAAGACTTTCATCAATTGAAAATAAATTGTCAAATGTGGAAGAAACAATGGTTTCCAGTGTGGATGCCATGAAGAACACTATAGTGAACCTTGGCAGGCCACATGATCCAGTGAATGAGTGTCCAAGGGGTACTGGGGTCTCCGATAGAGCCAACCTTAATAAAAGTGTGCAACCAATGGCCCCCATTGTAGGGAGGGATGAAGCACGGGGTATGAATAACTTACTAGACCCAGAGGTGCCAAGTGATAGGCCCCGTACCTATGGGGAAGTACTCCAGGGAGCAATAAAACCACAGGGAATGACTACTGCCACCCAGGGAACCGTAACAGGGTTAGCTGTAAAGAATATCCACCCACACCTAGATTTACCCCCGGATTGTGCACCGTATGTGGCAATACTGACTGGAGTTCCAGAATTAGAACAAGGGAAGGCTGAATCACATGATCAACTCAAAAATAAAACGATTCACTGGCTAAATAATAACAGACCCCTCCCGAGAGAAGTTCAAGGCCAGATTTTATGTGTGAGAAGAGTGAGCTGGGTGGGAAGTAGACAGAAAAACTCTGTAGGAGACTGTATTGTTATAAATTTCAAGGACCCGAGAGTAGTGGGTCATGTGTGTTTGGGCTCTACAAGACTTTCAGGTTCCACTATTAAGGCCCATAACCTAAGCCATTTTCATTCCCCTCCGCACCACATGTTCGATTATGGGCAGCCTGAATGGAACAGGGGTAGTTATGGCGGTCATCATTTGTCTGTCCCGCTCAGCAATAGATTTAGCGTGCTAGATCTGGTGGATTGACTGTCACCCACGAGTACTATCTTGAACGCACAACTGAGACAAAGTCTAATCCCTAGTGAGGTAGTGGGCGGGGGACTAACCCCGCAAGTCCCTTCAAACGTCGAGGGGCGGCCGATGACTGACGGATCACCATTGATGCCCAATTTAACGGGGATGGGGGATAGTCCCATTAGTATAAATCCTCCCAACTGTAACTGTGTTGCTCTGGACCAATGTTCAAAGGAACTTTCCCCGGAAAATGCTGGGATTGTGGCCCAGGGAGTGGCTGAGACGCGTGAGGTAAACCCTCGCCGGGATAAACGTTTGGATCCCGGAGGTTTAAGAATCCTATCATGGAATATTGCGGGCCTCGTGAGCAAAATGGACCAACCCGATTGGGGGGCTTACATTGATGGTCACGAGATCTACCTTTTCCAGGAAACGTGGGCTGTAGACCCTCAGTATAGAACAGGGTTTGTGGCATCTTGTGAAGCAGCCTCTAAGGGGCCTATGGGTAGACCATCGGGGGGACTATGCATATGGGTGGGTTCCCATCTAGGATGCAAGATAAGGCGAGTAGATACGCATTCCCCAGATATCATGTGTATCCTCTTGTCACACAGTAACCTCCCGAGACTAGCTATCATTAATGTCTACTCTGGGCCAGCACAGTATGGCGCCACTTCCTCTACCCTAGACTCTCTGGCAAGCTTTTTAAGCACACTTGAGGGGGGTACCCACATTGTAATTGGTGGGGATTTTAATTGTCATTAGGAGCCCCTTAATGGCCTCACTCAAGCTATAAGCAGTGATGAGGATGCAGTCTGGTCAATTCCCCCACCTAACATCTACCCAACTAGGGGCTGGACACCCCTAGTTCTGCAGCATTAACCTTGACCCACTCCCTAAGGGCTCGCAACGGGCGGTTCCCTGGAGATAGCCCGGGGCATCCCACTTATGAGACAGGTGGCTGAGCTTCAATAATTGACTATTTAATGCTTAGCTTGGCGATATGGCACAACGTAGTTGATTTCAGCGTTAATGTACGCTGTGAAAGTGACCACAACCCTCTAATCATTCTGCTGGACTTCCAGTTGGGGGGAGTAAGTACCACTGGCGATACCTTGCAGCATAACAATTTGGTAGTTGTCCAAGGAGGGAAAGGGATTAGGTGGGCCAAAATTAATCAATCACCAGAAATTATGTCGGAGCTTTATACAAGCATTATCCCACTAGTGGAGAAGGCCAGTCGCATAATGGAGGATAGACTGAGCCTAGGCCCTAATAGCGACCTTGTGGAAATACACCGGGAAATGGTCCAGACCCTGGGACTTTAATAGCGGGCCGAATAAACACAAACCTGGCAGTGACAAAAAATCCTGGCATAACAGGGATTGCAGCGCAGCGAAAAAAGGCCCTTTTGCTTGCACTTAAGGGGACCAACAATGATTGTATCAGGGAAGCAAGGGCTGAATTTAGGAAAACAATTAAAAAAGCCAAACTAGAATGGGAAGCAGATAGATAGATAGCTATTAAGATTGCTTTAGACTCTAAGGATAGTAGATCCTTTTGGAATTTGGTCCACTCAGGGAAAACTGAGGGCAGGACCGCTATTGATCCTAATATTGACGAAGAATCCTGGCATCTATATTTTAAAGAATTATATTCTACCTCGTGCATTGATACGAGTGACAGTAAGGCAGGGCAACGTGATTTTAATTTAGAAACCTTACAGGAAATACCTCAATGTACAATGGGTGAGGTAGTATCAGCTTTAGCAAAGCTCCAACCAAATAAGGCACCTGGATTGGACAGGATCCCAGGGGATCTGTTTAAAAACGATCAGACTGTGTGGGCACCATATCTATTATTACTTTTTAACGGAATTCTTCATGGCCTCCCAGCCCCGCCGACCTGGGCAGGCGTGGAGATTGTCCCTATTTTTAAAAAAGTGTCCCCGATTGAGTCTGCGAAATATAGGCCAATCAGTCTTATTGATGTCACGCAAAAAATCTATGGAAGGATATTACTGGGTAGATTACAGGAGTGGTTGGAAGACCGAGATGTATGAACCCCGCTGCAAGCATGATTCAGATCTAAAATTTCAACTATAGACCAACTGTTTAGGCTCCAGTTAATTTACTGGAAGCATGTAGTATTGGAAGGGGGGGAGCTTGTATCTTACATTTGTGGATTTGAAGTCGGCGTTTGATATGGTGGATCGTGACCAGCTGTGGAGTATTCTGCTGGAAATGGGCGTTCCGCCACATCTATGCCATCAACTTAAACGCCTCCAAAGGACACATATGCCAGAGTAAGATACGGCAAGAATGGCCTACTAACAGCGCCCTTCCCCGTTGGAAAGGGAGTTAGGCAAGGCTGTGTACTAGCTCCGACCCTTTTTTCCTTATTCCTAAATGGTCTTATTGATGACGTGCTTGCCGCAAGGGATCTGGACTCTCCGAGAATATCGACATCCAAATTCCCCGCGTTAATGTTCGCGGACGACACCCTGCTCCTCTCAAAGTCATCGATGGGGATGCAGCAAGTGTTGAAGGAGTTTGACCAGTTCTGTAAAAAAAGAAACCTGGTAGTTAACATCAACAAAACAAAATATATGATCTTCAATGTCAACTCCACTAAATGCCCGCATCCACTGATGGATGATAGACCATTAGAGCTGGTTAACATCTTTGACTATTTGGGCCTATCGCTAAATGACAAGATGGGATGGGGTCCCCAAATTGAGACGGCCAATCTGAAATTAGCCCAGGCAATAGGGGGACTAATGAAGTCCATAAGACTTGCGCTGTAAGGACCATAAGCCCGTCACTTGAGATTTACAAAGTACAAGCTAGGTCTGCCGCCTTATATGGAGCAGAGTTGTGGGGACACTCTCCTTCCAATGCCCTAACACTTACTGAAAATAAGCTCATTAGAAACATCCTGGTTTTGCCAGTAAGCACGCCACTAGTTCCGCCATGGATGGATCTGGATATTCTCCCAATAGTGGACTTAATTTCAACACGACCACTGCTATATTGGCGGCGGTTTTGGAGTACACCCGAGTTGAGACACTATAGGGAAGAATTGAAAGCTGTACTGTCACTACTGGGGGCTGCAGGCAGTATACCCTGGTTGTCGTTTGTCAGGGATTTCTTTCGTGCCATGGGTAGGGAGGACCTATGGACTACCCCTGAGGAATCATGTGCAGCTATTTCTAAAAAACAACTAGCTAAAGCTGTGAAAGATCACAAACTGACCAGTCTAATTTGGTCAGTAAAATCAACTAGCCTAACCTATGGGTTTCTTGATTTCAAGTCATTATATCAATTTGAACAGGTATTAGATCTTATTCAGCCGCCATTAGCAAGGAAGCTGTATCTCCAATTCAGATATGGGTCACTCCCGCTCTATGCAGTAACTAACAAGTGGGTGGGGGTTATTAAGTCTTTTTGCCCAGGATGCATGGTGGAGGAGGAAACAGTGACCCATGTAATGTTATTCTGCCCGGCATAGAAGTTGACCAGGTCAAAATGGATCATTCAACTGTGCAGAAACCTGGGTATTAGTAATTATCGAGACTCCTTAAGGATCCTAAAATCTGATACTGCACCAGTATATGTTGTGGCAAAATTTCTCTTCGCCATGTGGCTTAAAAGAATGTATCTGCTAAAGAATGTAATTTAGTTATTGGTGGCTGTTTTCGACCGAAAGGGATGCCTTACTAACAATGGATGGTCATTTTTAAGTTATTTTTAAGAAAGCTCTTATATGGTTTTAACCTTAAATTATATTTTTAAATACTTGGTTTTAACAAGATAAACTGACTTCCATGCCATTCTTCCCTGATGCTTGTGTAACCTGCGCATGCCAATAATAAAATGAAATTTAATTCCCTAACGTTGCTATTGATTGTATTTTATTGTATCGTAAACATTTTACATGTGCTTTTATGGCTGAAATAGCCTCAATAAAGTTTTTGATGATGATGATGATGATGAAGTCGGTAGCATAACCTGTGTGTTTGTCGGGAGGCTGAACAGTCTATTTTGTCTACGGGTAGAAGCATACTATGGGGGGGGCCTGACTATTAAGGTGTCACACTAGTGTGGCTTAAGTATTTATTAGAGGCTGATGGTCTGGAAATGTAGTGGCTGGTGAATTTTCCCATCATTAAGAAACTGGTGATGTGGTAGTGGAAGAAGTGGCGTAACGAAACTTGAGTGGGCCCCCCCCCCTTCAAAGTTCATGGAGGGTGCCCCCCACACTCCAGACCTAGTCAAGAGCTCTCAGGCCATGGACACACCCGGTGCACATTGCCAGAGGGGAAGCCCTGGAGCTGGGGGTGGGCACATCGGGGGCTGCAGGGGCTATTCTTACTCCACTGAGAGGAAGAAACAACAGACTCACATCACATTTTGTGTTATTGTTGCCCTGGGAGAGGATGTGACTAACAGCCAGAGCTGTCGACTTTGGAGCTGGGGAACCAAGTTTGAGTCTCAGTCTAGGCTTACCATGCTGTTATTCTGGCAAATCACTTAATCTCTCCCACCTACCAAAAAGGAACGTGTCCTTGTGTAATGTAACTAACTGGTGCTCACGTAAAGTGCTCCAATACCTTCGGGCCGAGTTTGCGCTGAATAAAACTACAACAACAACAAAAAAAGTGTCAAAAGCAAGATGTGCTAAGCTGAATTCTAGTCTAGCCCGCTGGATCCTCAGGTGCTACAATGGAATTATGTAGCTACAATACGTTTTTGGTTCTGCTGGGTGAGACTTGTGTACAGTTGGCCCTGAGAACTCAATCACCTCTAGTTGCCTGGATACATGTGTATCTGCAAAACAGTTTACAACTTACCATTTTGAAATAAGCACTGTCTGCTAACCCTTTAATTTGGCAATTTTTGTTTTGAAAAACGTTATTGTTGGTGGAGCTGACTAGTCCTTGACAATATTTGATCAAAAAGGTCTAAAAGCAAAAATATATTCTAAAAGTGCACATTGCCATTGTAGTCGGTGGCCGCAATTGAGCTACTTTGTGTGTGGAAGTGCTACTTGAGAAAGAACAGAATGCTGTCCCTCACAGTGGAGTTAGCCAGTGGGTGAAGTGGGCTCCCTGACCCATGCTGTATGCTCCAGAGGGTTCAAGAAACATGTGAGTGGCACAGAAACAGACCAATGGAAGGGGAGAGCTGGCTAAAAGCCACAAAAAGTAAGTATGTAATAAGTATTCTTTTTGTAAAATCAAAAGGTCTTAGCTAATCCCAGACCTAAGAAATGTAAAGGCAGGGAACGTTCAAAAGTGTGTAATCAGCCATTATAAAAAACGCTTTTTTATTTTTAAACTGGAAATAACTTTAGGAATTCTCCCAAGTGCAGCACATTTAAGATTAACATGGAAAAGTTCCAGACAAAAGCCAGATGAATGCACATTTCCTTACATGTTATGCTATTGATGCCTGTGTGTGCACAGTATGAGCTGGGCGTAAAACATTTTTTTTGTTGCTTTTCTCTCATCAGATTTTGATAAGCATTTTTAATCTTGATCGAGCAGGGTAGCAGTTTCCTACCACAAACCGACATCGCAAGTGGATTTTTGTGTTTGTCAGAAAGGACAGAAAATCTTTTTCGACCACAAGCTTTCTAACGTCTGCAACCTTGATAGCTAGCACATTTACTTTTTTCTCAGTAGTCATGAGTGTGTCACAATATACCTCCAAATTCGAAGTTTAGGAAAAAAATGCATCGGACAACATTAAGAAAACAAAAATGCTAGAACATTCAAGCAGTATGTTGCGGCATCGGTGTTTACAGCTCTCACAAACTTGAGTGCTTGGTTGGATCCAGCTGGAAGTTCCTAAATCTCCCCAATGTACAGGAACTGCGTACTGCACAGACAAACAGTACAGACTCATACCTAGAGTGAAACATGATGCATATGAAGGAAAAGGAGAATCGTAGCGTATTTTTTTGTTCAAGAAATCATATGTTGTAAGTATGTTTAGGGTCTGTCACTCTCACAAGGAGCGCAACTATACCTGAACTTTGGGGGGAAGGGCTAACAGGTCAACCTTTGGTGGCATGGCTAACATTTAAAACCATAGGCGGAGCAGAGCAATCCTTAGATACAATACAAGAACATAGATTAATACATTGCGGATGTTAAACATGCTGGTAAAATCTAATAGGATAACAGTGAACATGGTTTAGGGGATTTTACAATGTTTACCCCGACAGAGATTGTTTAAAGGGGCAATACATGATTTGATATGTAAAAAGCAGCTTCTACAGATTGCAATACGAAGGACTTTAGAATAATTTTTCACCAAGTTAATACAAGAAGATGGCCATTTTTGCCAATTCTCTGAAAATTCTTTCGGTGAAATGAAAATGAGCTTATTACATTTTTTTTATTCCATCTTTAAAAAAAAATTACTTGTCTGAGGGTTGACCAAAGGCACGTTTTATGTCTGCTCTTCAAGATGTTGCCGCATGTTTCCACACATCTCCTGAAAAATGCTACCCCACCCGTGTGGCTTGGCCTTACACCCATGACGCCAGTGGTCCACACAAAGTGATGTGAAAACGGCAGTGATAGGGGTAGCTGAGGTATTTGGGCATGTAAGGCAGTATGCAAGAAAGAACGCATTTTGCAAAGTGTTCTCTGGGACCGGGAAAGCAATGGGGGATTTGAATTGCAAATTTCCCAACTAAAAGAGCAGTGTGCTGCAAGGTGGAAAGGTGAGATGACTAAGGTTTGTGATGACATTTTCCCATGGGTGTTTGATTGCCAGTAGTATGGTTGGAAACTTAAGACTAGTGTGACTTTCAAAGCCTACTACTGCTAATGTTTGTGAATTCTAGAAATGTAATTCATTTGCACTCATTCAAGGAGTACTTCTATGGGTGCAAATGTACTACTTTTTTTGTAAACCTGTCACTGTAGATATTTAAGATCCTGATTTAAACAAGGTAAAACCCTAGAAAAATTAAAACAATGAGACAAAGCAACTCAGACACAGAAGACCAGATTAAGGGCCTCCAGACCCAACTACCAAGCCAAGAATACGGTCACATACAGCACAACAGGCTGGAGTCCCTGCTCTGAGATCTAATATTATAAATGTATTTTACATCATGCTCTCTTCCTCATCTGTGCTACATGAAGCCTTGATGGTAGAGTTGTTAAATCTGTGCATTTGGGCAGGGTTCTGTGTTTCAGTCCTCGCATTTCACAAATCATTTTATCAAGTGACTGACAGACCCATGTCCTAAGACTGAGTTACAAATAGAGAAGAGTGTGCAGGCAAATTAGTAGAGTGAGCCAGAGTCGAGCTATGGGTCTGGCTTGGACCTTACTTGGCTCGAAGAGTAAGTTCACGAGCCAAGCCATGAAAAAGTTTGGCATGTATATCATGCAACAAACATAGTGTAAAAACATGATAAAATCTCTTCAAAGTAAAAGAAAGGTGTATTTCTTTAAATCAATCAATCAGTGTCTTATAAAGCATGACTACCCACCTGTGAGGGTCTTAAGGCACTGGGTGGGGGGAGAGCTGGATCTGTTGTTCAGTTGAAGAGCTAGGCCTTGAGGTCCTTCCTGAATTGCGGCAGCAAAGGCGATTGTCTGAGGTGCAGAAGCAGGGAGTTCCAGGTCTTCGCAGCAAGGTAGAAGAAGGATCTTCATCCAGCCATGGTTTTGCACATCCATGGGATGGAACGGAGATGTCTGGTGGGAGTGTAGAAAGAGAGGCGGTGGTTGAGGTATGCAGGAGGGCTTTATAGGTGTGCTTGAGAAGCTTCAAGGTGATTCTCTTGTTGACAGGTAGCTAGTGAAGAAAATAACAAATATATACACCAATGGTGCAACTCTATACTTCACTTGACACTTAGTTCCAAATGGTGATAAATTGGTGCACTTCCACTCCAATATCAGCCTTTGTGGGAAATTGCTGCATAGCAGAGTAAGATTCAAAACAAAGATGGAGCGGTGTACCCACAAAGAGAGTCAACAAATCTTCAAGAGTGTTGTTAAAAAGAAATCTTCGTTTATTTTATTCCACATTAAAAAATATATATGGTCCAGCAAGCAAAACATACAGCCAACGCGTTTTGTTCAGTATACATTGAACTTCATCAGGGCTGTGGACAATATACAAAAAACAAATATAAATACAATGTATAAATAACTACCACATATCCAGATACCAACATAACTAAATATCACACAGTGAACGTCTCTCAGGTGGCCGGTGATATGGTTGCGGCGTGGGATGTCCAGGATGAGTCTGGCAGAGGCGTTCTGGGCGGTTTGCAGTTTTTTGGGAGTTTATGGATGGTGCCAGTGTAGAGTGTGTTGCTGTAGTCGAGTCTGTGGCTGACAAGTGCATGGGTGACCATTTTCATGGACTCGGTGGGGATCCACTTGAAGATCTTACAAAGGAGGCAGAACATGTGCAAGCAGGAGGACGAGGCAGCACTGATTTGTCAGTTCATTGAGAGTGAAGATTCCAGAATGATACTGAGGTTTTGTGCATGATCTGTGGGTGTGGGGGGGATTCAGAGCACTGTGGGCCACCAAGAGTCGGCCCAGGCAGAGGGGAGGAGCCCAAGATGAGGACTTCAGTCTTATACGAGTTAAGGTTGAGGCAGCTGTGCTTCATCCAGATGGCGAATGCCTTTATCCTGTTGTGGAAGATGCCCATGGCGGCTGTAGGTTCATCTGTAAGGGAGAGAATCAGCTGGGTGTCATCGGCGTAGGAGACAATGTTGAGTCCGTAGCTTCTGACGATGGCTGCAAGCGGGGCCATGTAGATGTTGAAGAGGGTAGGGCTCAGGGAGGATCCCTAGGGCACTCTGCATCTTTAACATGCGGAAGCATTTTACCCTAGCACATCGGATTATATCCCTGCATAGACAGACATTTTATTAAAAGTGATGTTTTATAGAAATATCAATGACTTGCCCTCCAACAAAAATTCCATTAGCGTACTAATAGGCAACTCAGATGTCATGGAAACCCTAAACGTAGCCTAGATTCTTATTATAGATGGCACAACAATACAGTCTAATAAATTAAATATAAGAGGTGCTTGTAAAGCACACATCCTTAACTCAAGTATTTAAAAGTGAGCTCATATGCCATGAAAAAAGGCTCTGTGAAACAGAGTATATCCCTAGGATCGCACTATTTGGATAAGCAAGGAAGCCGGTATCGATTCCAGGTTATCTGGTTTCACATTTTGAGGTATCTCTACCTCTCGCTCTCTCTCCTCCGTTTACATCAAAAGTCTCTGTTTTGTCTTTCATTCCTGGCTCAGAACGAGAAAAACTGACACAATAATAGTAGATCTGGCTCAGGCCCCAGACCCAACTACCAAGCCAAGAATGCA